>NC_083288.1:47349975-47949975 GCF_963506605.1 Zootoca vivipara
GTTTATCTGGCCTTTATTTTTGCATGGCTGACCCATCTTTTATGCATATCTACTATCCACTGATTATTCAGAGGATGAGTTATCCTTCTTCCTGACCTCCATGACAGCCATATCTTTATTTTTGTATGTGATATTGCCCAATACAAACCTTTCCCTAGTTTAATACATTTCACAAATAAATGGGGTTTTTTATGCACACTTTACTCTCTCTCCCTCCACTTACTAGGGATCTGCATTTTTGCCTCCTTCAAAGAGGCCATAGCAAATCACAAGCAAAGAGCACCAGCAAAAGGTCCTCTCCCCAGTTAGAAACCTTGGAGAGCTGCTGCCAGTCAGTGTAAGTAATACTAAGCTAGATGGACTTACTAGGTGATTTTCCTAGGATCCTAAAAGAACTAGGAGGCTTCCTATATTCAAAAAAGAACCTGCTTAAGTATGGCGTGAATGAAAGGTGGAAGAGCAATTCAGTAAAAGGCAATATTTGGGGAGCCCCACCAACCCCCACGCCCAATGGATAGCTTTGAGTCACCCCTGCGATTGGGTCTCCTTTTCTCCGCTTTGCTTCTTAAATGCAGGACCAGGCAAGACAGAACGCCCTCTAGGCAAATCACCCTACCAGCCTCCTTCTGTTTAAATAGGATTGTCCACTGTGGCTCCGTCCCATTCACTCCTTACTAAAGCTAAAGTTGAGAGAGAGAGAGAGAGAGAGAGAGGAAGGAAGGAAGGAAGGAAGGAAGGAAGGAAGGAAGGAAGGAAGGAAGGAAGGAAGGAAGGAGAGATGGGTTTCATGTTGCTTTTCCTCATTGTTCTAAGCATCTTCCCTGGTGAGGATTTATCCATTGGAATAATAACAAAAATGCTAAACTCAATGCTGAGATTCCCAATTATGACACAATTTCTGCATTCTTTTTGTAGGTATCTGCTCCACTCGTCAGATAATCGAGTCTGGTCCAGGAGTGGTGAAACCTGGGGAGTCCTTCAAACTGACATGCACAGTTTCTGGGGTTCAGTTGGATAATTATTACTGGCACTGGATCCGGCAGCCTCCAGGGAAAGGGCTGGAATGGGTAGCACTAATTCGCAACACTGCAAATGGAGGAACCACTGAGATCAATTCAGCCCTGAAAAGTCGAGCCAGCATCTCCAGGGACATCTCCAGAAATGAAGTGTATCTCCAGCTGAGCTCCCCAACAGCAGCAGACACTGCAATGTATTACTGTGCAAGAGACACAGTGAATCAAAGCAAGGAAGAAACCATGCAAGATCCACCCTCAGACTCAACCCCTTGCACAGGAACTGATAGATCCCCGTCACCAACAGACATCCATTGAATGAATCCAGCTAAATTTGGGCTGAAGATCTGCACCCCCTTTCAGGGCAAAATGTTGAGAAGGATCGTTGGGGGGTTTGGACCACACTCATTGGATGTGTGTGACGTCACGTGATATCACACACCTCTCCCAGCACTAGGCTCATTGGTGTAGCCTTCCACTAGGCCCTGCCAGTCCCCGCAGTATTGGCAGATGCTGTGTAGGCTGGTGCAACCTTCCACCAGGTGCTCCAAACCCTGCAGCATCTCCTGATACCCCACAGACAGGTGTAGCGTTCTGCTAGGCCCCGCTGGTCCCCAGGGCATCAGGAGATGCCGCACAGGCTGGTACAATCTTGCGCCAGGTGTGTGTGTCCATGCGGCGGCATCCAACACTGTGCAGGCAGGTGCATTTTTCACACCAGTATGGAGGGGGACTGGGCCCCCTTCAAACAAATATTAAGGGGTGGAAGACCCCTCTGCCCCCCTACAGTTGGTGTGCCTCCAGTGGGCTAAAGGAAGGAACCCCACACAGCAATGAGGAATCAAAAGGGTTTATTGCTTCGCCGGTCAGCGAACTGACCCGCTTGCAGTGGTGGTGCACTCTCGTGGAAGTCAACTAACTCGCATGGTAGCACCTTGTGTGACGAGGCTAACAGAAATCTTACCAAAAAACTCACAACAGACTCAAAATTTTGGTTTGGTTTTTGGCATTAATTTTGGCCAAAACTTTATTTAAAATACAAATTAAAATCGAGTGTTGGCTTAGGCTTTTGGTTAACCCTTCGTCCTTCAATAAGAAGGACCTACATCTGTCCACTAGGACAGGACTCACTTCATCTGCCCTCTAGGGACAGGACTCACTTCATCTGCCCTCTAGGGACAGGACTCAAAACATCTGCCCCCATTGGGACAGGACTCCATCATCTGCCTTCTCAGGGCAGGACTCAATCATCTGTCCCCCCTTTGGGACAGGACTCACCAATTGTCCCCTTTGGACAATTCCAGCTCCGACTTCCTAGTGGGAAGTCAAGTAAACACCCCTAGGAGAGGAGGTAGCTGGGTCCAGCATTCTCCCCTCTCCCAAGAATGTTCCCCAAGGCTCGTACTCTTAGAATTGGCCCCCTCAGCTCCGCCTATGGCAGGGATGTAAGGACAAGAGCATAAGCCCCGGGATTCCTTTAACGGAATACTTCTATGTGGAGCAAAATGAGGGGGGGGGCATATGTATGCCTCCCCCTCAACCAATCAGATTCATAAACCAAAAGCCTAACCGCCAACCTAACAGTTGTGACAGTTGCCCGCAGTAGGCGAAAACCAAGTGGCAAAGCCAATCAGCCAATTGGAAAAAAAAGTCCTACTGAGCCCTTGCAAAGCAAGCGGCCCCCCAAAGGGCAAGCAAGGCCAGGCTACACTAACAGAAAGCGGTGGGTGGGAGGGAGATTCAAGACACAGGCCAGAGTGGTGGAAAACGAAAGGGATTTCCTATTTAATGGGGGCCTAATGCCCAATCCTATTATTCCTATTTAAATATCCCTGCCCCCATTATTCAGCAACTACTGTGGCCTAAAACCCAAACCAAACCCTGCATTAGATTTCTTCCCCGCCCTTCCACAACCCACTCTATATTTAATGATATAAAGCGCTATATCAAAAGACACGCATCCCAATTTTCATCAGAGTAATGTTGGAGGGTACGATATGATATTTATGTTGTGTGCTTACAATGTGCTCTATTGAGTATTGAGTGTCCACTCAATGTGCTCTATTGGCTCTAAATGGTGCTCCTGCCTTTATTATGCGTGGCCTCTTTTGCATTATGCAAATTCTCTCACTGCCTCCCAAATTCAAATAACAGGCTCCTTGGTAATTGAGCTTCATTGCAGCTGAGGAGAAAAGTGGCCTCCATTCCAGTATTATTGTTCTTCATTCCTATTTTTACTTTTCTCCTCTGGGGATAAAAAAACAAAAACGATGTTGATGGTGCTCTTTGCCCCTCTCTTTCTCTTATCCCTGCTCCCAGGTAAGTATCTCCTAAAACATTCTCTAACCCTTCCACAACTTATCAAATGAACTATCCTGAATGTTAGATATGATATTTAAGGGTATGACAATTCACATGACCCATGTGCTTTGGATTATATTAGCAATGATGCTGTTAAGGTGCTACACCCAATATGCCAGGAAGTTTGGAAAACTCAGCAATGGCCAGAGGATTGGAGAAGATCAGTCTACATCCCAATTCCAAAGAAGGGCAGTGCCAAAGAATGCTCCAACTACCGCACAATTGCGCTCATTTCACACGCTAGCAAGGTTATGCTTAAAATTCTACAAGGCAGGCTTAGGCAGTATGTGGACCGAGAACTCCCAGAAGTGCAAGCTGGATTTCGAAAGGGCAGAGGAACCAGAGACCAAATAGCAAACATGCGCTGGATTATGGAGAAAGCTAGAGAGTTCCAGAAAAACGTCTACTTCTGCTTCATTGACTATGCAAAAGCCTTTGACTGTGTCGACCACAGCAAACTATGGCAAGTTCTTAAAGAAATGGGAGTGCCTGATCACCTCATCTGTCTCCTGAGAAATCTCTATGTGGGACAAGAAGCTACAGTTAGAACTGGATATGGAACAACTGAGTGGTTCAAAATTGGGAAAGGAGTACGACAAGGTTGTATATTGTCTCCCTGCTTATTTAACTTGTATGCAGAATTCATCATGCGAAAGGCTGGACTAGATGAATCCCAAGCCGGAATTAAGATTGCCGGAAGAAATATCAACAACCTCAGATATGCAGATGACACAACCTTGATGGCAGAAAGCGAGGAGGAATTAAAGAACCTTTTAATGAGGGTGAAAGAGGAGAGCGCAAAATATGGTCTGAAGCTCAACATCAAAAAAACCAAGATCATGGCCACTGGTCCCATCACCTCCTGGCAAATAGAAGGGGAAGAAATGGAGGCAGTGAGAGATTTTACCTTCTTGGGCTCCTTGATCACTGCAGATGGTGACAGCAGTCACGAAATTAAAAGACGCCTGCTTCTTGGGAGGAAAGCAATGACAAACCTAGACAGCATCTTAAAAAGCAGAGACATCACCTTGCCGACAAAGGTCCGTATAGTTAAAGCTATGGTTTTCCCAGTAGTGATGTATGGAAGTGAGAGCTGGACCATAAAGAAGGCTGATCGCCGAAGAATTGATGCTTTTGAATTATGGTGCTGGAGGAGACTCTTGAGAGTCCCATGGACTGCAAGAAGATCAAACCTATCCATTCTTAAGGAAATCAGCCCTGAGTGCTCCCTGGAAGGACAGATCGTGAAGCTGAGGCTCCAATACTTTGGCCACCTCATGAGAAGAGAAGAATCCTTGGAAAAGACCCTGATGTTAGGAAAGATAGAGGGCACTAGGAGAAGGGGACGTCAGAGGACAAGATGGTTGGACAGTGTTCTCGAAGCTACGAACATGAGTTTGACCAAACTGCGGGAGGCAGTGCAAGACAGGAGTGCCTGGCGTGCTATGGTCCATGGGGTCACGAAGAGTCGGACACGACTAAACGACTAAACAACAACAACAACAACAACAGCAATGATAAAACTGCACAAGAAATAGCCTTAAAGTTCTGGCTGGGCCTACTGCCTAACACTGGTTTTCCTTGTATTTCCCTCCCTCCAAATCCCTTCAGGTGCTTTCTCCCAGGTCACATTGAAGGAATCTGAACCAGGAGCAGTGAGACCAGGAGAGACCCTCGAGCTGACCTGTACGGTCACTGGGCGCTCTGTGACAAGCAGCTACTGGTGGCACTGGGTACGACAGACCCCCGGGAAAGGGCTCGAATGGATGGGAGCGTGGGTTGGAAGCACATACTATGCACCATCTCTCCGAGACCGAATCACCATCTCTGTGGATTCTTCCCAAACCAAGTACTTTCTGAGACTGAGCTCTGTGACAGCTGCAGACACAGCCATGTATTACTGTGCAACTGACACAGTGGGACAGACTGAAGCAGAGGCTTGTACAAAAAGGAGGAAGTGGTTAGAAAATAGAAAGCAATGCAGCATAGATGCCCAGTTCTCCTTAAAAGAAAGCACATCATTTTGAAATCACTGAAGGTGTGCTCCTCTCTCTCCACTCTCCACATCCCAAGTTGACACAAACTGCGGCAAGGAAGGAGAATTGCATTAAGAAAAGAGAATCAGGATAAATGGCAGATTCTGTTGCTGTAGAATCCATGCTTTCAAGCACAAATCAGCCGCTAAGATCATGGAGACACTAAGCTCCACGAGAGCCATTGATGAGCGCATGAGACACAACTCAAGGCTTAGGGGGAAAGCTGCCTTTTAAGCAGTGACAACAGCCTGCAGCACAAAAGGCAAACCCTGTGAGAGTGGGGGGGGGGAGTGATTAAGCAAGACCATTTTCATTCATTTCATTTACTCCAGAAAACCCAGCAAGTGTTGATAGTTTGATTCATAAATAACTAGTTGATGGAGCAAAGTTGGGGGAAGGGTTGTGGCTGACAGGTAGAGCTTAGGCTCCTGCCACATTCAACCCCTGGGAGAGACTGCAGTTTGAAACCCTGGAGAGCTCCTGCCTGTCAGTGTAGACAATACTGAACTAGATGGAGAGTAGTGTTACTAGGTTTACAGCGGTTTCCTATGCTTCTAAAAGAACGTCCTTAGGTAAGATCAGTACAATTATGGAGTCAGCTCCCACTTTAAATTTTATTAAAAGCTATTGCCTCTCTCTTGTTAGGTTCAATAATGATGACAGTGTCACCCAGGCTTGTTAAACCGTATGAAATAAATCGCTTTTATGATCTCTCAGACCAGCCCTCAGCTATATTCTCCTTGTCTAGCAGGTGGCAGCAGAGACAATCCTTTCCAAAGCATACGACAAGTCTTAAATCTCCAGACTGACAACCACCTTCAAAGTCTCACAGGAGAGGTTCTTAGAGGCAAGGAGACTCAAAGCTACGAGCTCCCGGGCTTTACATGAAATGACTTCCACATAAGGACTCTTTATTGGAAGTGGAGGGGCAAAATGGATCTGCACACTTGTCCCCTTCTAGAGGCCAACATAGCCTACAGCCCATCAAAAGCAAAGGGTATCAACAAACAATTCCATTGTTAAGGCTTCATGGATGTTGCAGCACAATCTGATCTGTGCTCTCCTCCACTCCTTGACGGGTGTCTTGTGTCATTTTTGTGACTGTTCCATCCTATTCCACATAGTGCTATATTACATACCCTTCAAGTGTCCTGGGGCATCCTAGAATAATGGAAGCCATCCTGGCTTCTAATTGTCCCAGAATGTCCTGTTTTCCCCCCTCCAGCACCGTCGAGCTTGGAGAAAAGGATGACCTGGCACTTGTGCTTGCAGTGGTGGTGCACTCTCATGCAAGCCAACTAACTCGCACGGTAGCACCATACCAAAAGACAAACATCCCAGTTTTCATCAGAGTAATGTTGGAGGATATGATACAATATTTATGTTTTATGCTTACAAGACATCCACTCAATGTGCTCATCTAAACACAAGAACTAATGCTGACTCCTATTGGTTCTAAATGGTGCTCCTGCCTTTATTATGCGTAGCCTTTTTTGCATTATGCAAATTCTCTCACTGCCTCCCAAATTCAAATAACAGGCTCCTTGGTAACTGAGCTTCATTGCAGCTGAGGAGAAAAGTGGCCTCCATTCCAGTATTATTGTTCTTCATTCCTATTTTTACTTTTGTCCTCTGGGGATAAAAAAAAAACCGATGTTGGTGATGCTCTTTGCCCCTCTCTTTCTCTTATCCTTGCTCCCAAGTAAGTATCTCCTAAAACATTCTCTAACCCTTCCACAACTTATAATGAACTATCCTGAATGTTAGATATGATATTTAAGGGTATGACAATTCACATGACCCATGTGCTTTGAGTTATATTAGCAATGATAAAACTGCACAAGAAATAGCCTTAAAGTTCTGGCTGGGCCTACTGCCTAACTCTGGTTTTCCTTGTATTTCCCTCCCCCCAAATCCCTTCAGGTGCTTTCTCCCAGGTCACATTAAAGGAATCTGAACCAGGAGCAGTGAGACCAGGAGAGACCCTCGAGCTGACCTGTACGGTCACTGGGCGCTCTGTGACAAGCAGCTACTGGTGGCACTGGGTACGACAGACCCCCGGGAAAGGGCTTGAATGGATGGGAGGGTGGACTGCAAGATCATACTATGCTGCATCATTCCAAAACCGAATCACGATCTCTGTGGATTCTTCCCAAACCAAGTACTTTCTGAGACTGAGCTCTGTGACAGCTGCAGACACAGCCATGTATTACTGTGCAACAGGCACAGTGGGACAGACTGAAGCAGAGGCTGTACAAAAAGGAGGAAGTGGTTAGAAAATAGAAAGCAATGTACTATAGATGCTCATGTTAGGATTTTAGCTGTCCTTTGCTGCTTCAGCAAGGATTGGTATGTTTGGTGTAAATCACATGAGTGTCATGAATGTCTGAGAGTGTGAGAATGGAAGACAGTCTTATCTCTTCCTTCTGGGATTGTTATTGTATTTTTTTTATAAATGATTTTTATTAGTTTATACAACAATACATCTCCATACATTCTTTCATAATTGTCTCAACCTAATTCTTAGAACCCAAAATATATATATTAAAAACAAAACAAAAAAGAAAATATATATACAATAATTCATCACATTTGAAAGAATAGGACTTCCTCGGGTTCCCCCTTTCCGCGGCTCATTGCAAATCATTATCGGCAAATTCTAAAACTTACTTTTCTAACCTATTTACAACATCCATTTCTTATTTTTTATCATATTATATCCTTAAACAATTTTTCCAAAATAAAACTCAACTTCCTTTTCTAACCTGCAACTTCATAATTACTTATAATTCTCTTCCTACATCAATTCTACAATACTTTTTAAAATAAATTCAGAACTTCTTCCACTCCTCTTCCACTGCTTCTTCTCCCTGTTCACGTAGTCTTC
Source organism: Zootoca vivipara (assembly GCF_963506605.1). NCBI lineage: Eukaryota > Metazoa > Chordata > Lepidosauria > Squamata > Lacertidae > Zootoca > Zootoca vivipara. The sequence continues at coordinate 47,358,273 of NC_083288.1, forward strand.
CGGTCAATTCAGCAAGTTCCATATAGTCCTACATTTTCATTTGCCATTCTTCCACCGTTGGAATCTCCTGTGTTTTCCAGTTCTTTGCTATCAATATTCTGGCTGCGGTTGTGACATACAAAAACAAGCTCAAGTCTTTCTTTGGTATTACTTTTCCTACTATGCCCAGTAGAAAGGATTCTGGTTTCTTAATAAAGGTGTTTATAAACATCTTTTTCAATTCATTATAAATCTTTTCCCAGAATGCCTTAACTAGAGGGCAAGTCCACCACATGTGATAAAATGTTCCTTCTACTTTCTTACATTTCCAACATTTAGTATCTTGGTTATGGTAAATCTTAGCAAGCTTTACAGGTGTTAAGTACCATCTGTACATCATTTTCATAATATTTTCTCTTAAAATAGTACACGCTGAAAATTTCATATTCTTTTTCCACAACCTTTCCCACTCCTCCATCATAATATTATGTCCCACGTCTTTTGCCCAATCTATCATAACTTTCTTTGTTTGTTCATCCTTTCTATGCCACTCCACAACAAATTATACATTCTGGAAAGATTTCTTGACTTTGGTTCTAACAACTCTGTTTCCAACTTGGATTTTTCTTTTGAAAAGCCATTTTTCTTATCCATTTTAAAGAACTCATTTATCTGATGATATTGAAGCCAGTCATCCAAATTGCTTTTTAGCTGCTCATCTCCACCCCCATCGTTCTGCCCGGACACTGAGGTCCAGTACCGAGGGCCTTCTGACGGTTCCCTCGTTGCGAGAAGCCAAGTTGCAGGGAACCAGGCAGAGGGCCTTCTCGGTGGTGGCGCCTGCCCTGTGGAACACCCTCCCATCAGATGTCAAAGAGAAAAACAGCTACCAGATTTTTAGAAGACATCTGAAGGCAGCCCTGTTTAGGGAGGCTTTTAATGTTTAATTGTTTTATTTCATTTTTCTATTGTAAGCTGCCCAGAGTGGCTGGGGAAACCTAGCTAGATGGGCGGGGTATAAATAAATTATTATTATTATTATTATTATTATTATTATTATTATTAGTTTTTAACTTAAACTGGCCTTCTTCTTCTATCAGAATATCTCTATATCTTAGCCATTATTATTATTATTATTATTATTATTATTATTATTATTAGTTTTTAACTTAAACTGGCCTTCTTCTTCTATCAGAATATCTCTATATCTTAGCCATCTGGTTTCCATATTTAACCTTTTTTGCACCTTCGCCTCTAGAGGTGAAATCAAATTAGGTGTTTTCCTTTCTAATAAATCTTTATACCTTATCCACATTATCTTTCTTTTCACCCAACCAACTGATTGTACCAAGTGATTCTGAGATGCACTGTTATCCTCATTTATATTCAACTACATTTTAATCTTGAAGTCACAGATACATCCCAAAAAGTCGTGCAGCTTCATAACCATGAACAAGACAAAAAAAACAGCAAAACCACCTTTAGAATTTGGGTCATACCAAAGGTCCACTTAGTTCAGCCTCTGACAGTGGCCAACCAGAAGCCCTAAAGGGAAGCCTGAAAGAAAAACCTGAGTCAGTGCAAGGTCACTTGCCCCTCCTTGAAATCAGATGTGAGCCAAACGATTTGAGGAGAATAAAAGCCTTTAATGGTTTGTGGGGAGTTGAGCTTACTGTGGCTGCAGTGGAAAGGGCTGGTACTGTGCTGTTTTTATTGTAATTATTGATTTGTTTTAAACAGATTTCATATACAGGCAATCTCCCATTTACACGGGGGTTACGTTCTAAGGTAGGCATCCTCAAACTCCCCCCCCCAGATGTTTTGGACTATAATTCCCATCTTCCCCGACCACTGGTTCTGTTAGCTAGGGATCATAGGAGTTGTAGGCCAAAACATCTGGAGGGCCGGAGTTTGGGGATGCCTGTTCTAAGGCATTGCATGCATCAGTGAAATCGTGTATCCATGAAACACCACTGAAAAAGCTTGCAAACACTCCATTCCACCTCCATCCTGCCCCATTCCACTCCTTTTTGTGACATTTTCTTTCCTTCTAAAAATTTTATTCCATTTTCTTTTTCAATTCTTACAAATATCACATATTCATAACCTCCATTTTACATTCCCTCTTCCCACCTCTCCTGGGCTTCCCCCAACTTCCACTTCTGATTTATTTTTCCCCTGTTACACACTGCTATCTCTAACACCATATTATTTCCTTATTTTCTACATATTTAAAACAGCTGGAGGGCCAAGTTTGGGGGTGCCTGGTTTAAATTATATTAATGTTTAATTGTATTTTAGCCTATCTTGATTTCAGCAAGGCCCTTGACAAGGTGCCCCATGATATTCTTATAAAGAAGTTGGTAAAATGCGGGCTAGACAATGCTACCATTCAGTGGATTTGTAACTGGCTGGCTGACCATACCCTCATCAATGGCTCCTCTTCATCCTGGAGAGAAGTGGCTAGTGGGGTGCCACAGGGTTCTGTCTTGGGCCCAGTCTTATTCAACATCTTTATGAATGACTTAGATGATGGGCTTGAGGGCATCCTGAGTAAGTTTGCAGATGACACCAAATTGGGAGGGGTGGCTAATACCCCAGAGGACAGGATCACACTTCAAAATGACCTTAACAGATTAGACAACTGGGCCAAAGCAAACAAGATGAATTTGAACAGGGAGAAATGTAAAGTACTACACTTGGGCAAAAAATAATAATGAAAGGCACAAATACAGGGTGGGTGACACTTGGCTTGAGAGCAGTACATGTGAAAAGGATATAGGAGTCTTGGTAGACCACAAACTTGACATGAGTCAACAGTGTGATGCAGCAGCTAAAAAAGCCAATGCAATTCTGGGCTGCATCAATAGGAGTATAGCATCTAGATCAAGGGAAGTAACAGTACCACTGTATTCTGCTCTGGTCAGACCTCACCTGGAGTACTGTGTCCAGTTCTGGGCACCACAGTTCAAGAAGAATACTGACAAGCTGGAATGTGTCCAGAAGAGGGCAACCAAAATGGTCAAAAGCCTGGAAACAATGCCTTATGAGGAACGGCTTAGGGAGCTGGGTATGTTTAGTCTGGAGAAGAGAAGGTTAAGGGGTGATATGATAGCCATGTTCAAATATATAAAAGGATGTCATATAGAAGAGGGTGAAAGATTGTTTTCTGCTGCTCCAGAGAAGCAGATACGGAGCAATGGATTCAAGCTACAAGAACGAAGATTCCACCTAAACATTAGGAAGAACTTCCTGACAGTAAGAGCTGTTCGACAGTGGAATTTGCTGCCAAGGAGTGGGGTGGGGTCTCCTTCTTTGGAGGTCTTTAAGCGGAGGCTTGACAGCCATCTGTCAGGAATGCTTTGATGGTGTTTCCTGCTTTGCAGGGGGTTGGACTGGATGGCCCTTGTGGTCTCTTCCAACTCTATGATTCTATGACTCTATGATTCTACGTTTGATTTCTCGATGTATTTAGTGGTTCTTGCTTTTATCTGTAAGCTGCCTTGAGTACATATCATAATAATGAAAATGATAATAATAACTGCTATGGAGCCCTGCAGTGGGAAGAATCTCACTATTTTTACTTTGTCGCAGCAGCCATCCTGTCTGCCCACACTCAAATGTACTGGAATGATACTGTCTTAAGGGCATGGGAGGATGAATAGCATCAATAGGAGCTCTTTCATGTAAACCAGCAATGAAATACTGGGATAGAAGGACATTGGTCTTACAAAGTAGAAGGCTGTTTCCTATGCTCCTATAAAGAACATCATCAGGGGTGCAAGGTACAATGTACTGTGAATGAAAGCTCCAATTAGGGTAGAAGGCAAAAACTCCCCCAGCCCCACGACCCCTTGATTGGAGTCATTCCCGTAAGCAGGTCTCATCTATCTGCTCTGCTTCTTAAGTGCAGGACCAGATGCGACTGAACACCCTATATGCAAATCACCTGACCAGGCCCTTTGTGCTTAAATAGCACCATCCAGCATTGCTCCATGACCTGGCTCAGTCCCTTTTTGTTTTGTACTGAGAGAGAGAGAGAGAGAGAGAGAGAGAGAGAGAGAGAGAGAGAGAGAGAGAGAGAGAGAGAGAGAGAGAGAGAGAGAGAGAGAGAGAGAGAGAGAGAGAATATGAGTTTCCCATTGCTTTTTTTCATTCTCCTAAGCTTCTCTCCTGGTGAGGATTTATCCTTTGTATAAAACCAAAATGTTTAACAGAACACAAAAAGATTCCCGATCATGACACAAATTCTGCATTCTTTTATAGGTACGTGTTCCACTCCACAGATAACCCAGTCTGGTCCAGGACTGGTGAAGCCCGGAGACTCCTTCAAACTGACCTGTGCAGTTTCTGGGGTTCAAGTTGGTGATTATTATTGGGATTGGATCCGGCAGCCTCCAGGGAAGGGTCTGAAATGGATGGGAGATATTCAAGACACGGAAGATGGTGCTGGTACTTTATACAGCCCAACATTTGGAAGTCGAATCAGCATCACCAGGGACACCTCCAAAAATGAAGTATATCTTCAGTTGAGATCTCTGGAAACTGCAGACACAGCAATATACTACTGTGCGCGGCACAGTGAGCCGGAGCAATCAAGCATCTGTGCAAAAACCACAATCAGTCTCAACCACCTGCTCAGGAACTGCTGGAATTCTGTTTCCAAGAGACATGTTGTTGTTTAGTCGTTTAGTCGTGTCCGACTCTTCGTGACCCCATGGACCAGAGCATGCCAGGCACTCCTGTCTTCCACTGCCTCCCGCAGTTTGGTCAAACTCATGTTCGTAGCCTCGAGAACACTGTCCAGCCATCTTGTCCTCTGTCATCCCCTTCTCCTTGTGCCCTCCATCTTTCCCAACATCAGGGTCTTTTCCAGGGAGTCTTCTCTTCTCATGAGGTGGCCAAAGTATTGGAGCCTCAGCTTCACGATCTGTCCTTCCAGTGAGCACTCAGGACATAGATGAAGCTAACTGTCAAGTTGATTAAAGCATTTGTCTTTGCGTAAATACCAGCAACATGCCTTCATGATGGCACACAATGAATTCCATTAAAGTCATTGAAGACACACCTCCAGGCTAGATGAAGAACTATGATGTCATGTTCCATCAGATGATTTGATAGGTCCGCTCACCTGATTCAGTGGGCGGCGTTGCGGTCGGGTCCGTCAGTGCTGGGCAGGGGCTCAAGGGGCACGCCCCAGTGACCAATCAGCACCAGTGGGGGCGGGGCCGCAGGGAATTTAAACCATGGTACGGTGGGGAGATTGTCCTCTCGCACCCTTCACCAGATCTCCCACCCCCTGCCTCTTTTTCTGCTTTGCTGCGCTACGACCTTGCTATGGACTAATGTTGGTCGTCATATTTTTAATATTTTTTCCCCACTTGGCAGATTGGCTCCAGCCATTTGGTTTTTGCCTACCTTGAAGCTATGGTCACAGGTTTGTGAGGTTAGGCATTGGGTAAACCTTTGTTTGGATGGAGGTGAGGTTGTAGCCTCCGCCTGCGCTTCCTTATTAAGGGTATCCTGTTAAAGGGATCCGGGGCGTGGATTTTGTCCGATGCAGCCCTCCAGATGTTTCTGGATTTCAATTCCCATCAGCACCAGCCAGCATGGCTAGGAAATGATGGGAATTGAAATCCACCGACATCTGCCTGCGATAAAGAGTGCATCATGGCTATAGGAAGTACCACAATGACCAGGCACCCCCAAACTCGGCCCTCCAGATGTTTTGGGTCTACAACTCCCATCAACCCTAGCTAACAGGACCAGTGGTCAGGGATGATGGGAATTGTAGTCCCAAACCATGTGGAGGGCTGGGTTTGGGGGTGCCTGACAATGACCCTATTCAAGCCTAAAACTCCATTTTTCATCCAGTAGACCAAGGAGAACTACATTCATTGATTTATCATACCCACCAAATCTGGGTTGTTGTTTTGTAACAATGAAATTTATAAGAAACACTTAAAATTAGAAATCAGAAGAGACCTCATTGCCTTCCCTAGGTTGACGCTGGGGACAAAATATAGAGCGCTGAGGAACAATGCTGTGTACCAGTGAGTAACAACGTGTAGAGTCCCACATCCATGGACTGCATATCGAGATCACATATGTAAATAAATTCACATGGTATTAATCTGTCTATATTCTTTTATGAGAAGGAACATCCCATATCCTTTCCAAATTTCTGAAGAGTGCTCCATCAACATTTGGAGTGGAGGCTTGCATGGTATCCCTCACGATTTCAATTTCACAGTCAATGGTTTTTTTGTAGAGGAATACATCACTGTGGATCCTGGGAGTAGCACTGTAACATGCATCCTAGTCAAATCATCCATGTTCACAAAGAAAAGACACCAATGGAGAAGGAAGCAGTAACAGTTCACATGGGGTTGGGCTAGATGACCTTTGGGGTCCCTTCCAACTTTACAGTTCTATGATTCTATGACATTATAACATGTTGAGTGTACATCTACAAAGCAACTGCTTGTCTGGAATCAAAGTGGGCCAAGCGTATGTTTTTCGCTCTCCCGCTTCTTCACACATGAACTTTTTTTTTATTTAGCTACATGATTTTCCACATCTGGAGGGTCATGTATTGTACTAAGAGAGAGCGGGGGGGGGGGGATATTGCGGTCCAACTCTTGGCTGTAATTTGAATAAGCATATTGAATAAGCACATCCCATATAGGTACTTATCCCTAAGACAGATCTTAGAAAATCAGTAGGGAGTTGAGGGAGCAATAGTTCAGCTCATACAGAAAAATCAGCGATGGTCAGGAAGGACAACTCAGCTCACCTGCTGATGGATCTGAAGTTCTCTAGGGCCAAATTAGTGTGGTTCTCTCTCAATCCAAAACCTTTTCAATCCAGGCGATTCATCAAAAAATACCAAGGTGCAGAGATCCATGCCAAATTGTCTATTAAAAAACAAAACAGTGATCTTCAAAACCAGGAGGAATTCTAGTATATTCAGATGATCAGCAATCCAAGCACACTCCTATAAAACTTTCTGTTCATCTACTTATCCATTTTGATATAAGTTCCTCTTGACTCTGCAGTATTCTCTTCGCTCTCTGCATCCGAATTTATTCTCAGACAGGAAGCCCACGTGATTCCTGTTTCTGCCCATACTATTAAAGGAGGAAGCTGGTAAAGACCCATGAGGGTGATAGGGCAGATGGGATGAGACCAAACCAATTACCAGGATAACTATTTAGTAGATGGAGCAACAGGGAGACACTTTCACCCTAAGATTTCTTGAAAATCAGCTCAATTGGGCCTTGCCAAACAAAAGGAGGCCGAATGACCAGGGAGAGCGGGAATTTATCCTGGCCCTGGGCGGGGAGCCAAGTGCCACCATTGAGCAGTTGTTCCCATGCCCAGGGACACACCCTCACAGCCCCACCACGATTGGATGTGCCGCAGGCATATGATCCAGCCTGCCATTTGCAGTTGAGGCCCCAAGGACTGCCCGCAATGCCGCCCACCGAAGCAGGCGAACAGACTTGCCAAATAGAAATATGGAGGGGGGGTTTCAATTTGTTTCAGGTGGAAAAGAAACCATGAGGTGCTTTTCCTCTTCGTATGATTGGAGCAACAGAATTTAGAAGCAGCATCTAAACTATCTGGGAGAACTGGATTTCTGTCTATCTCTTTTCACCATCTGCCTTTCGGTCATTTTTCTTTGTTAAAGGTAAAGGTAAAGGGGCCCCTGACCATCAGGTCCAGTCATGTCTGACACTGGGGTTGCGGTGCTCATCTCGCTCTATAGGCCAAGGGAGCCAGTGTTTGTCCACAGACAGCTTCCGGGTCATGTGGCCAGCATGACAAAGCTGCTTCTGGCGAACCAGAGCAGCACACGGAAACGCCGTTTACCTTCCCGCCGTAGCGGTCCCTATTTATCTACTTGCACTTTGATGTGATTTCGAACTGCTAGGTGGGCAGGAGCTGGGACCGAGCAACGGGAGCTCACCCCGTCGCAGGGATTCGAACCACCGACCTTCTGATCAGCAAGCCCTAGACTCTGTGGTTTAACCCACAGTGCCACCTGGGTTTGTTAGCTACATATAAATCTTTGTTATAAAGGGAGGAGGATCCAGTTCACACCAAATGCAAATTTACCAATTTTGCATAGTACTACTTGTTTCTTCTGTGGTGCAAAGCTACCGTGGGCCCTCAGACTCTGTTCTGTTGGGATATACCATTCTTCCTTTGAAAGCCACCACTATAGTTTGGCTAGCAACTTGGTCTTCATCATGATAATTTAAAAATGACACAGGAGTATTGCTAAATCCTTACTGCAAATTTCTACACATGCCTTGAAGTGAAGACGACTCAAAGCCCAGTTTAATCATAAGCCATACAAATGAATGCATGCCTGTTCCCTCAGTATGCATAATGAACTTCCATCTGCAGAATTTGCAAAATAATCCGTATTTCCGTATTGCAGAATTTGCCATATTTCTGGTGAACAGGAAGATGTACAACCTCATAAATAAAATGTACAAGTGGCTCACTTAAGTACAGTTTAGTACATGCAAGACATGCAAGACCTATTGGTGTTTTGTGAGGGGTGTTTATTATTTTTATTAAATTTCATGAAACACATACTTATAGCATATATGTGAATTACAAAAAAAAAACCCCACCCAAATCCTTATTATACTGACAATGCTTCCCTTTCCCTCATCCTCCCTCCACCACAGCCAAGCACAAACCATATCTAGGGAATATCTAAGACACATGACTTCCCTCAAGGAATCCTGGGAACTGTAGTTTGTTAAGAATGCAGAAAATTGTAGCTACTACAGTTCCCATGAACCTTTGGGGGAAGTGGTATGTTTTAAATTAGTATTGCATGTGCAGTGGATGTCAAACAGCCCTGTGTGAGGTTGGGAGCAGCTGTCCAGCAGCTGAAGAACAGAAGAGATGAAGGAGGCCATCCTAAGGCCCAGCAAACTGTAGAGTTGGGTTGGTTGAGTGATGGTAGACAACTAGGCCCAGGGCTTCCTTGGTCTTGCCTGCAGAGGAGCCATTATCATAAAGGAGAGCACTGTGAACACCACAATGCCTACGGCCAAGTCTGTGTGTTGACCACAATGCCTACGGCCAAGTCTGTGTGTTGACTTTCCTATTCACATGCAAGACTCTTCTGCAACAGAAAGTGTTTAATTTATGTGTCACCTCTTTCTGAAAGAGCAACCAGGGAAGACCAGCTCTTTCCCGCCAAGCGTCAGGTGGGGAGACCTCTTTGCTTAACCCAATTATCGCTCGTTGTGATGTTGCTAAGAAAAGGAAAAACCAGCAGCTATTGGTAGTCACAGTGAAAAGGATTTTTCACTCTTTTGCTTGTCCAGTAGATGGCAGCCATGCCCCATAAAAATCTGTGCCAACAGTATGCCAAACCGCATGACCACATTGCCACAAGATTGTGATGCACCTTATCATAGAAAGTTGCTAAATCTTTAAATGCTCTTCTTCAAATGTGTGAGCGTTCACCCCTTTCCTTTTGGGTAACAAAACATGTTCCTTTGAGGAACATGATATTGTCCTACTGCACATCTGGGCACGGTCTTGGACTAATTCTACTCAGAAGTAAGCCCTATTGAATTCAGTGGGTCTTGCTCCCAGGTAAGTGGGGTTAGGAGTGCAGCCAATGTCAGTTGAACTTAGGACCCAGTGAAAACAATGGGGCAATTTACTAATAACTTAAGTCCTGTTGATTTCAGTAAGAAGGCCCCAAAGGACAGTGTTGCAAGTGTGTGTGTGTGTGTGTGTGTGTGTGTGTGTGTGTGTGTGTGTTCCACCTTGCTCTCTGAATCATGGTGAATTTTCAACCTTTTAAAAAATAAGGTATTATATGGGTTTTTGTTGAACTACATAACACAGTGGGGGGCACATGATGTCAAGCTATTGCACCAATATATCCCGTGAGGGCTCTGGACAAGGGGTCAGCAACCTTTTCCAGCTGTGGGCCGGTTTATCGTCCCTCAGACCATGTGGTAGGCCAGACTATATTTTGGGGGCGGGGAATGAATGAATTCCTATGCCCCACAAATAACCCAGAGATGCATTTTAAACAAAAGGACACATTCTACTCATGTAAAAACACGCTGATTCCTGGACCATCCGTAGGCTGGATTTAGAAGGCGATTGGGCCGCATTTGGCCCCCGGGCCTTAGTTTGGGGACCCCTGCTCTGGACTATCCTCAGAAGGTGAACAAATATATATCCAAAGCTTTCTGGGAAGGCTGCATAGGAAAATGAAGAGTTCTAGGTCACCACAACCTCCTCTACATACAAGTGCAGCAATGCGTAGCTAGAGCACCCAGATCACTGCCTCAAAAAAAATTCGGAGAGAAATGGGAGTTATTGTCAAGGCTCCATTCATGGTGCTCCATTCACATGCGTATGCAAAATCTCAGTGGAGACAAAGAGAGAGAACTGACAGCTTTACTCCATTCACTATGTTTGAGCCAGAAGTTAGAAGGTTCAGCATGAAGCAAACGGGTGCTGTTCTGCCTCCCCAGGAACAGCGGGTGGGAGGAGACTAGAAGTGTCTCCTATTCACTGAGAGCCTGCTGTGGAGGCAGCATTGGGCAGGGGCTGCTGAGGAGGAGGCGGCAGATCTGGCAGCCAAAGGAGTGTGCTGCTGCTGACAGTGTGACAGGTAATGCACTCCTTGGAGGCCGTATCTGTGGATCCTGCTGCCTGAGGCGGTTGCCTAACCCTGCCACATGAGCATGCTGGCCCTGTTGATGGGAGCTGGAGTCCAGCCTCATCTGGAAAGCCACAGATTCTCTATCCCTGTCCTAAAGTCAGCCACATCCACAGCATATTTATATGGAAAAGCAGCATACAAACTTAAAAGGATTCATAACAATTATGAATAAGATAAACATTGCTGTTAGTTTTGACTTGAGGGTGTTGGTGACATGATATACTTGCTCACTCATTCGCTGGCAGAACTGGAAGGCAAAACATTCACACCAACATTACAGACACTTTTGTACAGGGAAATGTAAGGGTGTTGTTATAGTTATGGGAGCTATGCCAAGAACATACAGCCATTCATTCATCCATCCATCCATCTCCCAGACAACATGCATTCATGGAAGAACTTGAGTCCTGGAAACCCATCGGTGCTGGTTTTCTACAATGGCATTTGAACATGTTCTTGAATCCTTCAGATTTTGCCAAGCCATGTATCATGGTGCATATTCTGGCAACTACCACAGTGATTGATGCTCTGTCAAAAACTGCTGCACCAACACAAATCTTGATCAAATCAAGTTACATCCAAATCCTACCTTCTACATACATGAAACAATCATTTTTCTGCAGGACAGATTTAAGTGGGAAAGAGTTGTGGCAATTAAAAAAAATGACTGTTTTTCTAGCAGGCCAATCAAATATCTAGAGAGACTGTTTTTTTCACTTCCTCCAAGTAAAACATAATGTTCCTTCCTTGTGTGCAAGGAACTGATCCTTCTCATTTGAGAGGAAGGGCATATATATATATATATATATATATATATATATATATATACAGTACACACATACATATATACATACTAGCATGCCATTTTGTATTAGAGGGTGTATTTTTAAATCTGCTGATTTTATTTGACATCTGATCTTACCAGCACTTTTAATATATTATGTAAACTGCTCTGAGGTTTTGATGATTAACAGGTGTAAACATTCTGTTAAATAAATTAAAATAAAATTCTCAAGCACTTTCCCCGTGAAATCTGTATTCCTTCCCCCAGCACATACCCTGATACACTATCCACTGCCTCAGGCCGCCAGCAGTTCAGGGTTGAAGCTCAGGTGGATGCCAAAACCAGGGAAAGTAACTATCCAAAATTGAGCAACACAAAGATGGCAGCTAACGGGCCCAAATACATGACCAGTGGATTAGCTTCAGCTGGTCGGCCACCAGTTGGTCAACAATGCTCTAGGCCAGGCATCCCCAAACTTCGGCCCTCCAGGTGTTCTTGGCCTACAACTCCCATTATCCCTACTTAAGAGGACCAGTGGTCAGGGATGATGGGAATTGTAGTCCAAAACATCTGGAGGGCAGCAGGTTGGGGATGCCTGCTCTAGGCAGATCCTTCACGAGAGCACTGCATGAGAAACAGGTGGTCCCTTCAATATCCAGTCTTGCCATGGGATTTTGCACAGCCCTGCAGCATGGTGTAGGACACTGGGGTGGCAGCTATCACTGTGAAAAGAAGCCTATCAAGTACAGTTTTAACCAGCAGAAAGTGTCATACCACTAAAACTGCAGCAATCTGAAATGTGGTAATTGCTGCCCCCCCCCCAAAAAAAATCAGCTGCAAATGGTTCCAAGTTTCACATCAGATGTCCAGTTGCAAGAATAAAATCAATTTCTCAAGCACTCTCCTCTGAAAATTGTATTTCCCATCCCCCCCCCCTTACACACAATCAATCGCCTCAAACAACCAGCAGTTCAGGGGCAATCCCTATAAGATGCCAAAAACAGGGCAAGTAGTAGGAGCATCTCCACCCCCATCGTTCAGCCCGGACACTGAGGTCCAGCACCAAGGGCCTTCTGGCAGTTCCCTCACTGTGATGTGGAACCAGGCAGAGGGCCTTCTCGGTAGTGGCACCTGCCCTGTGGAACGCCCTCCCATCAGATGTCAAGGAAATAAACAACTATCTGACTTTTACAAGACATCTGAAGGCAGCCGTGTTTAGGGAAGTTTTTAATGTTTGAAGTTTTACTGTTTTCAATGTTCTGTTGGGAGCCGCCCAGAGTGGCTGGGGAAACCCAGCCAGATTTACCGGGTATAAATAATACTATTAGTAGTAGTAGTAGTAAAAATCCAAAGTCAGGCAACCAAGGATAGCAGCTGACAGGCCCTAGTACATGAGAAGCGGACACGGAGCAATGGATTCAAACTTCGAGAAAGAAGATTCCACCTAAACATTAGGAAGAACTTCCTGACAGTAAGAGCTGTTCGACAGTGGAATTTGCTACCAAGGAGTGTGGTGGAGTCTCCTTCTTTGGAGGTCTTTAAGCAGAGGCTTGACAGCCATATGTCAAGAATGCTTTGATGGTGTTTCCTGCTTGGCAGGGGGTTGGACTGGATGGCTCTTGTGGTCTCTTCCAACTCTATGATTCTATGATTCTATGACTGGTAGACTGTTTTAAGCTGGTTGACCACCAGATGGGCTGGAATTATCCACAAAAATCATTCATGAGATCATTGCATGAGAAACATGTGACACCTCCACTAATCACTCCTTCCATAGGATTTTGTACAGCTCTGTAACATCATGTACGATGGAGTAGCAACTCCCACAGTGAAATGAAGTCTATCAAAAAGCTTGTAAGAGCAATATAAACCAGCAAAAAGTGTCACATGGCTAAAACAGTAGCAATTTGAAATGTGGTCATTCCACCACTGCTTCCCCATTTCAATCACAAATCGTTGCAAGTTTCACATCAAATGTTGACTCTGAAGGATATTTCAGGTTTTATACATAATACCTTTAAATCTTCATATGCCAGATGCAATGCATATGCACACTGATTTTTACAAATCCCCCTAGGGCAGAGATGCAAAGGTTGTGGCCTTCCACAGGCGTTAGACTACAACTCCTATCATTCCCTGACTTTTGGCCATGCTGGCTGGGACGAATTGGAGCTGGAGTCCAGCAACATTTGGAGGGTCAAAGATTCCCTATCCCTGTCCTAAAGCCAACCGCATCCACAGTAGTGAATGCTGGCGAAGGTGAGGACAAAAGCTTTGTGAAGAAATGTGAATTAAGAGGTTTTGCTTGGACATCTCCCACCGCGCAAGTAAGTTGAGCAGTGGCCACTTTAGATGCTTCTTCACAGATCGAAGAGAGCCCTGATGTTTCTCCTCCTCTAGGCAATGAGATTTCCATTTGTTTTGAGCCTCTCAGTTTATCTATATCTTGAATGTTATCTAAACCTGCAGGGTTGCTGTTTTAAACTTGCGGACTAGGCTGACACATAGCTAAAAGTCCTTCCTCATTACTTCTCAGACAGAACCAGTCAGCAAACCTGTTATAATGGTTTTGGAATAGGGAAATATCATGGTGCTAACTATAGTTATGGGAGCTATGGCAGTAACATAAACCATGTCCCAAATGCCATCTGCCCAAACAGTCAACCATCTCCTAGAAGACCTACATTCATGGAAGAACTGGAGTCATGAAAGCACTTTGATGCTGGTTTTCTACAATGGAAAACGGATAAATTTGAAAGTGTTGTCGAATCCTTCAGATTTTTGTCGAACCTTGTATCATGGTGTATTATTATTATAGCGGGAGCTACCACAGTGATTGATGCTCTATCAAAAAGCTGTTCTACCAACCAACAACCGGATGAAATCTGATTGTGGCTGGATCCTTTTCTCCAATTGCAAACATGAAGTGATACTTTTTTCCATGTGGGACAGAATTAGTTAGAAAAGAGACTTGGCAAATCGTGGTGGTGGTTGTTTAAAGTGCTACACGTTCCCTAATACATCAATCAAAAATCTATGGTGACTATTTTTAATGCACTGTGATAATTTTTGTTTCTGGTGGCAGTTCACTGTGCTGTGCTAAAGCCCACTTTGGAAGCACTCCCAAGTTTGGTGTCTTTGAGGCTGTGGCATGACATGGATGTTGCTTTCAGCAAGAGGTGACTCAGAAGGCCGACTGTATACCCAGAGAAGGCCAGAGCAGTCCCCATGGCCAGAATCGTAAACAAACATACTGGGAAGAAAATAATTTTAAATTAGTGGGGCTCAGAGGAGAATGAGTTGTGTGGAAGCCTTCAACACCTCAGAGCTTCCACTTCCTCAGTCTCTCTTACCTCACCATTCTCCCTCTCTCTTTCTCTCTCTCTCATACACACAACAAACTGAGGGGAATTCACACAACCGTGTCCGAGGTCACGTGTTCATCAGTTTGTTTGTTTGTTTGTTTGTTTGTTTAATTAATCAGTGCTGGTTTTCTAAAATGTAGTTTGAGGTATTTGGAAACTATGGGATGTGACCAGATGAAAAACATGGAGTAAGAGTGTTCAAAGGAAACCATGCCAACTGCTACCAACCATCTAAGGTAAAAGAGATTCTATTGGTCTTAAATGGAGCCATGAGCAAAAGCCTAAGTGGATGGAAGATCTCAATGAGCATTATTGTGGGATCCTCTAGATTTTGCCAAGCCATGTAGCACTGTGTGGATAACTGGCCCTACACAATGGTGGGTCTCCTGTCAAAAACCTCCTCAGATTATGTACAGACAACTGTTTCAAATGGCTGCTCCTGCTAAATCATTTATTCTGTTTCATACATGGAGTGCTATTTCTCTTTGGACCCTGTTTAGGGGTAAAGGACCCTTATAGTTCATTAAAACATTTTTTTTAAAAAAAATCTAATATGTCAAGGAAATATATATTATGGGTGCAATCCTATGCAAGCATACTAGGGATAAACTCAGTACTCTTGAGTAAGATAAGGTAAAGATAAAGTACCCCTGGACAGTTAAGACCAGGCATCCCCAAACTGTGGCCCTCCAGATGTTTTGGCCTACAACTCCCATGATCCCTAGCTAACAGGACCAGTGGTCAGGGATGATGGGAATTGTAGTCCAAAACATCTGGAGGGCCGAAGTTTGGAGATGCCTGGTTAAGACTATGGGGTGCAGCACTCATCTCGCTTCAGGCTGAGGGAGTTGGCATTTGTCCACAGATAGATTTCTGGGACATGTGGCCAACCTGACTAAACAATAAAGCTGGCTGTATTTACGTAGGTCCCACTGGGATTAATGTGGAAAATTAGCAGTGATTTAACGCCCATTAATTCCAGTGGGGAATCTGAGTGCAACTAACTTCCTTGTGAGGAGCCAACCCTACGAGCTTGCACCTCTTCCAAGAGGAATGTTGTTTTATTTTATGGATACTTACTATTATGGTGATTATTATACACACACACACACACACACATAATGTAGGTTCATTTTTGCAATAGACATCGTCACCAAGGTAAATATAATTTATGGGTAGCAAATATGCAAATAGAAATTTGGTAATTAAAAAAATAGAAAGGAAGGGGCAATTGTTCACCTTTTTTGTTTCGTGCTCAACTCAGGATGAGAGAGCTAATTGCTCAAGACACAGTTTCATTTTTTTTAAAAAAAATATTTTTTTATTGAGAAATTTTTTATAAAGAAAAAGAACAATGACATATCTTACCATAATCAAACATTCAAATCATCCACACAAGAAAAAAGAAAACAAAAAAATATTTACAAATCAAGATGATAATTAATTCTAACTTAATTTCACTCATGGACTTCCTCGTGCCCCCTGTTTAGTGGTTCATTGCATGTCCTTTCGCGCAGGTTCTATTCATATTTTATATCTATAATTACCATTATCAAGACACAGTTTCAGTCACATGCAGAACACTTGGATTTTGCATAGGAAGCTGCCTCATAAATACCAAGTCAGATCATTGTTCCATCTAGGTCATTGCTGTCTGCACTGACTGGCAGCTGTTCTCTAGGAATTCAGACTCTCCCAGTTCTACCTGGAGATGCTGGGGATTGAACCTGAGACCTTCTGCATGCAAAGTGAAGACTCTGCCACTGAGCTACAGCCCTGCCCCAGAAAGAACTCCAATCCGAACAGGCTCTATGGTTTTTCTGAGCTTACAGAGCACGGTGTAACAGACTGGGACAGCACATCAGTAAATCACATTCCAGAAGTAGCAAGCACTTTGTGAACTTTTGTGGGGGGGACCTAGCATATCTTTTCAAACTTATCAAGAGTATGCCATCAATTTCTTCAACATTTCATCTCAGGGAAATGGAATAGCCGTTGACCTTTGTAAGTCACTGTCCCTTAAGGAACCTTTTCTTGGAGCAATCTGTGATATCCTGCCTACACTTTCCCACCACACACTCCAATTTTCTGTATGGGAGTGAATCACTGTGATAGATACGGGGGTAGCGGCACAGTGATTAATGCCCTTACAAAATCTTCTGTGTTCAGAATGAAAGGATGAGATAAACTGAGATAAACTGTGCTAGATGCATTGTTCCCTAACAAATTGACCATGCACGTTGAATCAAAATTACACAAGCAAATGCCTTTCAACATAAACTTAACAATGAACTCATATGTGCATGAGCTTCTTAAACATATTCTTCATCCTCTTCTCTATATCTGATTTTTTCCCCTCCACACACAGTACTCAAAGGATGAGATTAGATAGATGATAGGTGACAGATAGATAGATGATAGATCTGTCCAAATCTTGTCTATGATTTGCACTAATAGTTTTGCTTCACATCTCAGGTTTCGAAGGAAGTTGAAAGATCTTCAGGGCGCCTCAAAGGGGAACATCAGAGAAGTTCAAAGAGTCAAAAGGAGGACAGTAAAGACACCTCACCTTATTATGTCCTGGTGATGTTCAAGCAGATGTTGTTGGCTTCTTGTCTCACACAGCAAAAGAGCTTTATAATCTTTGAATATATTTATATATTGTAAATAATTCAAGATGCAGATCTACACCGAGTTTCCATTTTGAAAAAGACAACTGTAAAAAAGTTGCAGCATATGTGTGAAATTAACCTCTCTGCTCAGCAACAGAAAAACATGATCACTCCTGTGCTTCTGTGTAGTCGTCTACTACTCAATTTCAACATACAAATATTCATGTACAAATGTATTATTTTAAAAAGAAACTCCATATGGTTCCCTATATAACTTGGGATGAATCGCTCTCTTCCCATCTATCTTGTGTCCAGCTGAGAATTCTTCACCTCAAAATTTGTCGCATTTAGCGTGACTGCTGTTTACATCTCGGCATATTGAAAGCCAACTATGCCGCTGAAGTCACTAGCAAATAAAACTGGCATGTCTCTAACAGTACCATAAATTAATCTCGGACAGGAAGCCCATTCTGTTTCTGTTTCCTCACACAGTTTGAGCAGGAAGTTGGCAAAGACCTTGAAGATGGTTAAGCAGATGAATGAGATGAACGAAATTAAGATCTAGAGTCAATTTATACACCAATTTTTGAGGTAGAAAAGTCACTGCATGATGACCTTCCCCATAATTGTTGGATGACGGAGAAACAGCGAACTTGGTCTAGATGGAACACTACCAGAAACACCAAAATTCTACTTCTTGGTGGAAGGCCATATGCCTTCATACACAATATATTTACACTCAACAGAACTAGATATATTTCCATAGTAGAGTTTGTGATTGGTGGCTGCAGAATTCCATACATTCTCCCTTCCTCATCCATATACAAAAAGGATGTCTTGAGTGCTGATAAGCATTTTAGTACTGGCACAAACCATTGTGTGGGGGATATAACTACCACAGTGTTACTTCTCAATACAAAAACTCCTTCTGGAGATACACGCAGGTATGGGCGATGCTATCTTTTGGCACAGGCAGGTCCTTTCTCAAACTGGCACATGAACCTCTGGCCCCTTGACATCTACCACAGGTTCCCACAAAACCACTCCTAAGAAAGCAACATGGACATCGCCTTCTGTTATGCTTCCACATCATCCTCAGCCTCCCATTGGTCACATTGCTGATTGACAGGGGAGCATGGACCATAGCTTAATGTTACTATTGCTGGGTCTTGCAAGTTCTGCCAGACTGCTTTTTGTAGATTTCAGCTCGGCATTCAATACCATTCTACCGCGACATCTGATAACTAAATTGGGAAATCTGGGGCTCCCGCTATCACTCTGTAGGTGGATATTGGACTTTCTTTCAAATCGCTTCCAGAGGGTCCGGTTGGGCCCTTATCTGTCTAACATGCTTAGGACTAACACAGGAACACCACAAGGATGTGTGCTTAGTCCGCTCCTTTATACTCTTTATACCTATGATTGTGTCGCTGCCCACCCTAGAAATGTTGTTGTTTAGTCGTTTAGTCATGTCCGACTCTTCGTGACCCCATGGACCATAGCACGCCAGGCACTCCTGTCTTGCACTGCCTCCCGCAGTTTGGTCAAACTCATGTTCGTAGCTTCGAGAACACTGTCCAACCATCTTGTCCTCTGTCATCCCCTTCTCCTAGTGCCCTCAATCTTTCCCAACATCAGGGTCTTTTCCAAGGATTCTTCTCTTCTCATGAGGTGGCCAAAGTATTGGAGCCTCAGCTTCACAATCTGTCCTTCCAGGGAGCACTCAGGGCTGATTTCCTTAAGAATGGATAGGTTTGATCTTCTTGCAGTCCATGGGACTCTCAAGAGTCTCCTCCAGCACCATAATTCAAAAGCATCAATTCTTCGGCGATCAGCCTTCTTGATGGTCCAGCTCTCACTTCCATACATCACTACTGGGAAAACCATAGCTTTAACTATACGGACCTTTGTCGGCAAGGTGATGTCTCTGCTTTTTAAGATGCTGTCTAGGTTTGTCATTGCTTTTCTCCCAAGAAGCAGGCGTCTTTTAATTTCGTGACTGCTGTCACCATCTGCAGTGATCAAGGAGCCTGAGAAAGTAAAATCTCTCACTGCCTCCATTTCTTCCCCTTCTATTTGCCAGGAGGTGATGGGACCAGTGGCCATGATCTTGGTTTTTTTGATGTTGAGCTTCAGACCTGCCTAGAAATAGGGTTGTCAAATTTGCAGATGACACAACCGTGATCGGGCTCATCTCTGATAAGGAGGGTGAAACGGACTATAGAGATGAGGTGGAGCAGCTGACAGAGTGGTGCAGAGTTAATAACTTGCTCATAAATACAAAGAAAACAAAGGAGCTTGTGGTGGACTTTAGGAGACAGAAGAACGAGGTCCAGCCAGTTTTGATTGACGGAATTTGTGTGGAGAGGGTAACAACGTTTAGATTTCTAGGCATTGAGTTACAGGAGGATCTGTCCTGGAGTGTTAATACAAGGGGCCTTGTGAAGAAAGCGCAGCAGAGACTGTATTTTTTGAGAATATTAAGGAAAAACCATCTTCCACAAAAGCTGCTGCTTGCCTTCTATCACTGTGCCATACAGAGCGTGCTCACGTACGGTTTATGTGTGTGGTACGGAAGCTGTACTTCTCAGGACAGAGCAGGGCTGTGCAGAATTATTAAAACAGCAGAGAGCATTATTGGCTGCTCACTCTCCTCCTTAGAACAAATCTACACCACCAGGTGCCATAGAAAAGCACTAGACATATCAAGAGATGCAACGCACCCTGGTCACCATTTCTTTAAGCTCCTGCCATCGGGACGGAGATATAGAACTATGCAGGCAAGAACGAGCCGTCTCAGGAACAGTTTCTTCTCTAGAGTGATTTTGGCCTTAAATGGAAAGCCTGGACTTTGAAGTCATCTTATTTTACTTGTTATTTGTATTATATTTACTGTTTTTAATTAGGTTTTGTAATTTGGATTATGCGGAATGCTTTATCTGAGTGGATGTAGCAACCAAGTAATTTCGTTGTTCCCACAAGGGGACAATGACAAGATATCTTATCTTATCTTATCTTCTCTATGCACTCCAGGGATGAGTCGCCTCTGCACATTTGGCAGGGCCCTGCTAAGCTACCATACCATAAGACAGCGGGAGACAGGCGTGCATATGGACTCATTTTCACTGTGTTCTCTGGCTCAGGCAGCATCACACCATAAACTAGTTGAAAGAAACTCATTTCCATTCATTCATACTGTGTTGATCACAGCTGAGGTTGGACTCGAATCCAAAATACCATATGAAAACCTACCCATCAAAGAACATTGACTGACAATACTGTGTGTGTGTGTGTGTGTGTGTGTGTGTGTGTGTGTGTGTGTGTGTACACACACACACAATGCTCTGGGAAGATGTCAAAGTCTCCAGAGGACAATTTTTCTCCCTTGAATATTTGTTTTAAAAAGCAACAAGCAGCACATACCCTATTAATCTCCTATCAGACAGACTTCTCAGATCATTAAGACAACCTGTCCAGATGCCAAAGGAGGTTTTTAAAAATCATTTTGTTGCTTGCCGTTTGCCACCCTGGACTCCTTTGTGAGGAAGGGTGGGGGTATAAATTTTAAGAATAAGTTAATATTCAGCTGGGAGAGGGACCATGATATTGCTGAACAAAAACATGGTGTATTAGCCCTGGGCAAATCTGAAAAGACAGCAGTCATCTTAAGCAGTAGCTGACGGGCTACATTCAAACTTTGCAAGGGAGACTGCAATGACACGGAACAGACAGGGGAAACTACCCTGTGCACCGTCAGAGCTGTGCATATCTGTAGGACCTCATCACTTATTTGCAGGAAGCAACTCCCATAAGCTGAGAGCAGAGGAAGTTTTTGTCAAGGCTCCCCTCACCGTGGATAGGGGCTGGGGCACAGTGGTACAATCCCATACAAATACTCTTTGGAGACAATGAGAGGGAACCAACAGATTTATTATGCTGGCTGCATATGAGCCAATAGTTAGCAGTGATGGCCCAAGATATTCTGTCCTCTGCCACCCCAAAAAACTAGAGTCTTCCTTCACTCTAGTTCCTTTCCTCCAAGGAGCTCAAGGGGATGGACATGATTCTTCAGCTATTCCCATTCTATCCTCACAACAACCTTGTGAAGCAGAATCCTAGAATTGTAGAGTTGGAAGGGACCCTGTGGATCATCTAGCCCAACTCGGCAATGAAGGAATATGCAGTTGTCCCATACAGTGGCGAACAGTGCCACTTGGCTGCCCGGGGCACGACGCACGCGCCAGGGCGAGCCAGGACAGACTGTGCATGTCTGCACATGCACAGTCTGTTCGGGTTGGCGCTGCTGCTCTGCTCGGCCGGCGGCGGTGCTCGGCCAACGCTCCGCTTTAGAACATGCTACAATGGCAAACAGGTAAATAAGTTCAAATGGCAATTGTTCAGGTGGAGGAGGCCAGGGGCGGGCCAGGGCTGGGGGCGCTGCCCCCGCCAGACTGGAGCTAGGAGCAGCCCGTCCCCTACGCCCCTCCCTTGCTACGCGCCTGGTCCCATACGGGGATCGGCACCACGCTCTAGCCAACTGAGCCATCCAGGTAGGTTAGGCGTTGAGATAGCGATTGACCTAAGGTCACCTAATAAGTGCCATGGCTGATTGGAGACTCAAATTATGGTAACCAGAATATTTTAACAGGTGTATATAAGTGCCCGAGGAATTGCATTGCTCTTCTGAGCATTAACCATTCTCTACTAAGATACATAAAACTTAAATCTTTGGCATTCAGTAAGAGTCTGCTTCAAAGAGAATATGGTATATGCGTGCATTGTTTTTATTTACTAGCCACAATTATAAATGTTCCTGCAGCACAATGAAGTGACCACAGAGTAGTTTTCAGCATATAATACAAAACTAAGGTAGGGTAAATAAATCACTGACCACAAAATCCAAATGATGGTCTCAACACCACAAAGGAGCAAAAACAGGTGTAACAGATACAGGAAGCTGCTCTCTCTGTCTCTTCTACACCCAACAAGTATTTCAGAAACATAATGGGATGGTGGATCATGGTGGTGTTTCAGCAGGTTATCAGCTTGGTTCCTATGTGGAAAAAAATCTACTGCTCACCTCCAAGAATGGATGGTTTTAACTACAGATGGACTGGAAAGACAACCAGAGTAGTGGCCATGTTATATATTTCTTAACAGACCAAAACAGACCCACAAACGTCTCCCCTACTAAACCTTGTTGCTTTCTTAGGAGTGGTTTTGTGGGAAACCTGTGGTAGATGACAAGGGGCCAGAGGTTCATGCGCCAGTTTGAGAAAGGATCTGCCTGTGCCAAAAGATAGCATCGCCCATACCTGTGTGTATCTTCATAAGGAGTTTTTGTATTGAGAAGTAACACTGTGGTAGCCATATCCCCCACACAATGGTTTGTGCCAGTACTAAAATGCTTATCAGCACTCAAGACAGAAAACCATCCTTTTGTATACGGATGAGGAAAGGAGAATGTATGGAATTCTGCAGCCACCAATCACAAACTCTACTATGGAAATATATCTACAGTGGAACCTCGGTTTATGAACACCTCGGTTTACGAATTTTCGGTTTACGAACGCTGTGGACCCATTTGGAATGGATTAATTCACTTTCCATTACTTTCAATGGGAAAGTTCGCTTCAGTTTATGAACACTTCAGTTTATGAACAGACTTCCGGAACCAATTACACCCATGCTTCGGGTTAAGTACGCTTCAGGTTGAGTACTCCGCGGACCCGTCAGGAATGGATTAATCCACTTTCCATTACTTTCAATGGGAAAGTTCGCTTCAGTTTATGAACGCTTCAGTTTATGAACAGACTTCCGGAACCAATTGTGTTCATAAACCGATGTACCACTGTAGTTCTGTTGAGTGTAAATATATTGTGTATGAAGGTAGCATATGGCCTTCCCCCAAGAAGTAGAATTTTGGTGTTTCTGGTGGTGTTCCATCTAGACCAAGTTCACTGTTTATGCACATTTAACCATTTTGCATCATCTATTTGATTTCTGCTCCTCATGTGGAGCACCAGGAGGTATTCTAGATATTTAAACCAAGCTATAAATCTAATTCAAAGCTTTCTCCATGCACAATTGCAATTCCATCCACTACCGGGGTAGTCAATCTGCAAGACTCCAGCTCCCATCACTCCTGAGTACTGACCATGCTAGTTAGGGGTGATGGGAGTTGCAGTCCAACAATATCTGGAGGACATTCCATTGGTTATCCCTGACCTACACGACTGTCTACACGATAAGAGCTAGAAACTTGCCCTTACAAAAAATGAAGTCAGTGCCCAGGATTCTCAGAGCGGTGCATCAAAAAAATTTGCAAATCCAAGATCTGCAATGGAAACATGAAATAAAAAGAGCTCTGCTTATTGTGTAAGACAGAGGAAGAACTTGTAAATGAATGTAGGAAGAAGAAGAAGAAGAAGAAGAAGAAGAAGAAGAAGAAGAAGAAGAAGAAGAAGAAGAAGAAGAAGAAGAAGAAGAAGAAGAACCTTCAGCTGCAGAATTTGTCATTTGTGGTTGCAACGTTTCAGGCTCCCTCCTCTAACAACCAGTGTGCCGGGTGCTGATAAAGGTTTTTGCAGCAGCAGAAGTCATTGTGGATACTATAGCAGCCACAGTGTTACATTCCAATGCAAAAACCATTTGCAGGGATGTGAGCAAAGAAGGTGTTTTCCCTTGGACCAGCTTCTCCTTTTGCGTGTGTAGACATTTTAACCACCACCACCCCCCCGAAATAAATTCAGACAAGACTCAAATTTTTGGTTTGGCTTTTGGCAGAATTTAGGCCACAACTTTATTGATTACAATCAAGTGAGTGGTTGCATAGGCTCTGGTTCGACTAGCTCCCTGCACCCTTGCAGGTGGCACTGACCCAGGGCTCCAACCATAGGTCAGCCTCAGGTGAACACCTGGGACAGTGAAAAGCAGGAGCCCTGCTAGTCCTCCACCCAGATGTCCCCTGGACTCAGGCTCAGGGCACAACTCCAGAACACCCATTGCATAGGGATGGCCAGAGCGCTCTGCCACCCCTATCGCATGAACCAGAGCCCATTTGCAACCTTACAAGTTGTGATGATTTGCTACGCAGCAGGCGAAACCCAAGTGGCACCAGCCAATCAGCCAAGTGGGGGAAATTCCTGCCGTGCCCCTGTGTCAACGACAGATGACACACGACGACATACCAAGGTCAAGCGCACAAGACCTAAATATAGGGAGAGGTGGGCAGTTTGTTCTGATGCACTGAGCCCAAAAGAGGAAGCTCAGGGGCACATGCATGGGCTTAAATAGAGGTCCCTCAATCAATTTAGATGGCAAATTATTTATTTATACCCCGCCCATCTGGCTGGGCTTCCCCTGCCACTCTGGGCGGCTTCCAACAAACATTAAAATACATCAAATATCACAGATTAAAAACTTCCCTAAACAGGGCTGCCTTTAGGTATTTTCTAAATGTCAGGTAGTTGTTAATCTCTCTGACCTCTGATGGGAGGGTGTTCCACAGGGTGGGTGCCACTACCGAGAAGGCCCTCTGCCTGGTTCCCTGCAGCTTTGCTTCTCGCAGTGAGGGAACAGCACCAACACTTTGAATTGTGCTCGGAAACGTACTGGGAGCCAAAGTAGGTCTTTCAAGACCGGTGTTATGTGGTCTCGGCAGCTGCTCCCAGTCACCAGTCTAGCTCCCGCAGTCTAACTCAGTCCCTAGTGAAGGCCAAGCAAACCTCAGGGTCATGGCGAACCACCACAGCTGACAAAGGAACAGAGGGGAGCTCTGGTGTACTCTGGCTGAAAAGAAGTCCTGGAAGTCTTTCTTCTTTGGCGATCACTCGTCGACAAGTAAGATTGTCTTCCATGAACACGGTCTTAACAGCTCTGTAGGCACCACCATCCGTATCTCCTGGTTCTCCTGAAAGCAAGCACATCCCTGCCTTTCGCTCCTGCCTTTCAAGAGCTGGGAGCCCCAAATGTGTGTTTTGAGAAACCTGAGAGGATGATATTCTGTGAAATGCCATACCCTAACCACAATGACCACTCCCCACATTAAACAGGGAGCGATTTTACCCTAACCACAAAACAAACATCCACTCCAGCTGAAGGGGAAGCAACGTAAGTCACGCTGGAGGATTTTGCACAGCGCTGCAGCACTGTGCCCAGATGGGGTAGCGGCACAGTGAAATGAGGCCTATCAAAAACCTGGGACCACTATGTTTGTGCTTCTGTTTAAGTGCAGCTCAGGCAGGCAGGAAAATATATTGGCCTACTGTTGAAACTGCAGCAATCTGAATTTAGGGACAGTGGGTGGGATCAAATTTTAGTTATGAATTGTACTGGGAGGGGTCATTTTTTAAAATCAAATCTTAAACCAGATTTTCTTGCAAAAACCATTGTTTATGCATTTAATTATAATAGTAATACCGGTATTAATAAGATGATGATGAGGCCCGCCCATCTGGCTGGGTTTCCCCAGCCACTCTGGGTGGCTCACAACAGAATATTAAAAATATGATGAAACATCAAACATTAAAAAGTTCCCTAAATAGGGCTGCTTTTGTGGATTCTCTCTGCCCACCACCATTCATTTGGCTGTGGCCTTGTAAACTTTAAGATGGATCAAAAAGATATGTCAAGCTTCTCCCCTAGCCAAGGCCTGGGAATTCTAGGTCGAATGTCTCTATTTGCAAGCAGCTCTATATTTTAAAAGTTATATAAACTCTGGCTTTCATTTCTTTCTCTTTTTTTACTTGAGACATGATTGGACATAGCTAATGTACCCATTTGCATGCTCCTAACCCCCAGTTGGGAAAAAAAACATCTATTTCAGCAATACCAAAATTTGTGTATAGGAATCACAGGTGCCTGCTCCCTGGGGCCCTGGGTGCCTGAGCACTCACAAAAATCTCCATGAAGGGACCAGGCACCCACAAATGTCAGTGCCATGGCCATGCATACCGCATGGAACATACGACCCCTGGCACCCATGGTTGTGGAGCCAAGCTGGCACTCCTGACAGGAATATACCACAATATTGCTATGGGAGCTACGTTAGCAACATAAAGAATGTCAAAAACTCCACCCAAACAGCCAACTGTCCATCCACTGCAGAGGAGGAATGACCCCTAGGAGGAGAGCAGAGACAAGAAATGCCATGCAGCAGCACAACCAGATGGCTTCATCTGCCCCAGCTGCAACAAAACCTGTCTCTCCCATATTAGTCTCAGCCTTCTAGCAGTGTGACTTCACTCCCAAAGGCGCACTCCTCTATTGTCTTCCAAGACAGACAGATGCTAACCACAACCACAAGTGCTGGCTCTCTATAATAGAATTTGTAGGACACACCTGAAAACATAAAAAGTGGTCCAATGGGAAACTGGAAATAGGGACATTCAAAGGAAAGCTATCAGACTCCCACCAATCACCTAAGCACAACCACCTAACCCCTTTGGCTTATGTAGAGCCAAACTGGAATTACCAGTTCTATAAAGGTAAAGGGACTCCCGACCATTAGGTCCAGTCATGACCGACTCTGGGGTTGCGGCGCTCATCTCACATTAATGGCCGAGGGAGGCGGCGTACAGCTTCCAGGTCATGTGGCCAGCATGACAAAGCCACTTCTGGCGAACAAGAGCAGCACATGGAAACGTTGTTTACCTTCCCGCCAGAGCGGTACCTATTTATCTACTTGCACTTTGACGTGTTTTCAAACTGCTAGGTTGGCAGGAGCTGGGACCGACCAACAGGAGCTCACCCCGTCGCGGGGATTCGAACCGCCGAGCTTCTGATTGGCAAGCCCTAGGCTCTGTGGTTTAACCCACAGTGCCACCCACGTCTATACAAACCTTTTTAAAATCCTACCAGAAGATATCAAATATCTTATTCTCATAGGACCACAGACCAATTTCAGAATAGATGCCCCATCTCAACACATTATATACATGAATGGTGCTCTTGCCAAGACACTGTTCTCTCCCCCATTCCATCCTGCCTCTAGCCCCGGGCTTTTGCAGTTCTTGGGAGAGCCATTTGCTTGCATTTTTCTCCCTGTAGCCTTCAGAGAGACTGAAACAGGCAACTCCCTTCAAAATGGAGATTTGCAACTCAATACCTTCATCACTTGATCGAAGGTTACAACACTCACATGTTACCTACCAGAGAACAACAACAAGTAAGTTCATCATTAACTTAGCAGGACCCTCAGAGTCCTTTAGAATACCAACAACATTGTGGAAAAACCGCAATGTTAGCAATACACATTTACCCATTTTCCATTTCAAACCTTAATTAATACATGTGCATTCTTCATTTCTGTGTCAATTGAACCATTATACTTAATCAATTCTTCGCCGAAGAATTGATGCTTTTGAATTATGGTGCTGGAGGAGACACTTGAGAGTCCCATGGACTGCAAGAAGATCAAACCCACCCATTCTGAAGGAAATCAGCCCTGAGTGCTCACTGGAAGGACAGATCCTGAAGCTGAGGCTCCAATACTTTGGCCACCTCATGAGAAGAGAAGACTCCCTGGAAAAGACCCTGATGTTGGGAAAGATTGAGGGCACTAGAAGGGGACGACAGAAGATTAGATAGTTGGACAGTGTTCTTGAAGCTACGAACATGAATTTGACGAAACTGTGGGAGGCAGTGGAAGACAGGAGTGCCTGACGTGCTATGATCCATGGGGTCACGAAGTGCCGGACACAACTAAACGACTAAACAACAACACTTAACCACTTGAAGTACAGACCTGAAATAAGGCAGCATTGTAGGAGGGAAAACATTGCAGATGAATGTTGAAAGGAAATGTTCTTCATTCTGTCTGCCACAACCAGCTGAGCCAGAATATGGCCCCATTAACTTCATTGGGATAAGTGGTTTTATGACCACATTTAAGAATCCCATCTAAGGAAAAAACAACACTATTTTATGTCACAGGCAAAAGTCAGAATGGATTACCACTCTTAGTGCTCCTGAATCCTGGAGATTTTGTCACGCCTTTTACCATGGTGTGTATAACTGGGGCTCCACAGTGACAGATACTGTAGCAAAAACCTGCTCAGCCAACCAACAGCAAAGCAAATGCTAAGTTTTTCATTGCATATATGAATTGTTCCCCTTGAGTGGGCCACATTCAAGTGGCAAAGAGATGTTGCTGTCTTTTTTTAAAAAAAAAACTATGCTGTTCTCTGAACAAAAATATTTTTATGTTGATTTTAGGAATGCAAACATGCAAACACTAGGATATATCACTCTTTTGCTTCACCGGCAGCCCCTTACACTCTCTCAAAGGGCATTCCTAACATCTCCCCATGTTTGTAGGGTGGCCTCCTCCACTGCATGTGAATTACGTACTTCAAAAGGAAGGGATTCAGATGACGCACAAATTCCATGTCCACTTTTTAGGCTCTCATGTGAAAATAGACAATGTCTTCACACCGACAGTACCATGGTCAAAAGTCAAAGTGGGTGACCTAACTAAATACTTATTTCTCTGAGCAATAATAATAAGATCTCTGCAACGGAGAAGCAGTTGTTGGAACTCGCAATGTATATTTTTTGCTACTAAATATCTAGTTTACAAGTAGACATCTCCAGGCATAAATAGTGTGGGTTAAAAATTGAGGTTAGAGTTAGGATTAAGGGTTAAATTAAATTTAGGATTTGAGGGCAATTTTACACAAAATCAGTAAAACCTGAGAGCTGCAGGAGGTAATTTTCTGTCAAAATCAGAGCATTATTATCAGATACATCTGGGTTTTTTCTTTAACAAGGAAGGTTTCCCCCCAGTGGTTTTGGTTTGGACCTGTATCACTGTGGTCTTCTGGCATTCCTTGACAGTTACAAACTCATTCACTCACACTGGAGAGACTCCTCTTTAAGCTCCAGGGCCAGCCAAAACAATGGAAAACTTTAATAGTTTCATTTCATTTTGTTCAGTTTAAACACCTCTTTCCCAAAATGGATAAATCAAAAAATCACCAAAAAAAAAATCACCTTATTATCAAATTTTATTTCTTTAGTTAACATATCTCTATACTACTTTTCAAGAAAAATATTCTTCTCAAATAAAATAGGAGGGAGAGAGGAATATGTTACAAAACATATTTTAAAAAAAATCAAGGCAGATGTAATCAGGAGGGAAACCATCAAAAACCATATATTTAAAGAAGAAGCAGATAACCTGTGGTTTTCACGATGTTGCTGGAATACAACTCCCATCATCCCTGACCATATGCTGGCTGTGGCCGAAGAGAGTTGGAATCAAACAACATCTGACAGGTTATAGGTTCTCCGCTCCTAAATAGAGGTTCTGGTGTTTTCCCTCCTGATCTTTCTTTATTTAAGAAAACTGACAACTCCCCTTTTGTCTGTCCCTCCCTGCACCAGAAAGAACCCAGGTCTGAGCAAGCTTTTAAGGTTTTGTGAGGGCACAGACCACTGTGGGACAATTGTATATATCCGCAAAAAAATGCAGCCACTCTACAGCCACAGTTGACAGTGAAGCTGTAGTGGTGGCTATATGTTCTTCTGTGAGCACTAGGAGGAAACGTAACATACCATTTCAAAACTGACCTAAAAAAGTGAAGGTGGGTTTGTCTCAGTAGAGAATGAACTGAAGCAAGATGAACAAGCACCATCCGGGGGCATTGTAAATGACTTTGCAGAAGAGGAGGAAGATCCATCCGTCCTGGACAATATAACTGAACTTAAAAAATAGGAGGAAGATGTATGGAATAGTGCTCCCCCAGTGGGAGAGGGGGAACAAGTCTTATGTTTGATTCAAGGAGTCCTCAAAGAAGAACCAGCAAGGAATAATGTCCTCCCAGTGAGAGAGGGAGGGCAGGATCCATGCTGGGGCCTGAGCTTAACTGGGGGGGGGGATGTGCTAGGGCTGAAAAGTGGAAAAATAGCTGGTAGCTGGATGGTATTGTGCTACAGTTAGAAAATTGGGGGGGCAGCAGGGGACAAAGAAGGGGGAGTGGTGGACAGGTGGCAAAAGAGTGGGAATAGGGTGAGGAGTAACAATGGGTTATTTTCTGATTAAAATGGTCCGAAACTGGAACGTTTTATGGAGCTGGTTGATACATCTGGGAGATCCGGAGTCCAGGGGGAGGGGGGTAGATTTAGATAAATGTGGTTAAAGGTTATTATGATAGAAGAAATAACATTTGAATGTATGGGAAAATTTGGGGGTATAAATTGTGAGGCGAAAGGAAGAATTAGAGATGGATGGGAAATAAAGTTAGATTTGGATTAATTAATGAAATATAGGTTGAGGATAGTCGATGTCTTTTTTTCTTTTTCTTTGAGTAGATTAGAATTGGTCGGGAAATAATGGAAAAATTGTGTCAGAATGATTTAAGATGATAAAGGAAAATTGCTTAATTTAGATTTAATAAATGGACCCAGTGTGGGGGGAATCGAGGAAGTCCACAATGTCAAGTTAATGTAATGAACTGATTTTTTATTATTTATTTATTTATTTATTTATTTTTGATTATGTTTAATTTTTGCTTTTCTGTTTTTGTTTTTGTGTCAAAATGCTTGAAAATTAATATTATTTGAAAAAAAAACTGACCTAAAGCACACCATCAATTTCTTCAGATCTCTTATTTCCAGACAATAATTAAAAAAATCCTTCCAGTAGCACCTTAGAGACCAACTAAGTTTGTCATTGGTATGAGCTTTCGTGTGCATGCACACTTCTTCAGATACACTGAAACAGTAAAATAAAATAAAATATTCATGGAAATGTGAAACCACAGTTCCCTCCAGTCCTTGATGCTTTCCCACTCGTTTCCCATCACACAGTTTTTGTATGGGAGGACATCACAGTGGCAACTGGGACGGCACTGTGATAAACATCCTTACAAAAAATCCCCCACGTTCGGAAAGGAAGGATGCCTGTGAAATACGGGTAGACCAACAGACCACAGGGCATCTCCACTTTGCCAATGCTAAGGCATCAATATTGAATAAATAAATCTTAGTCCAGAACTATAATGGCCCAAGCACCTGCTACTCTGTCTTCTTGAACACGAACGTGAGCATGACGTCCAATGTTTTTTACATAAATCTCCAGAACTTTCCACATAAAACAATCTGGGGCTCGTGCAATGGAGAAAGAGGCAGGAAATGCTTCTCAAGTCTTGTCCATTATTTAAATGCATACTTAAACTTTCCCAGCACATTAAGAACATAGGCAAACAGCTCACACAGAATAGGATCAGATAGACAAAAAACATAACACAGCTGAGGCACCTCACCTGCTGATAGATCTGCCGTTCTTCAGGGGCAAACACATATCAGTCTCTCCTCTCATGAAGCAAAACAGCCTTTTAATTCAGTCATTGCACTGAATTATTTTAAGCCATCTAGCACCTGGTCTGTACTGAGTTGACATTTGTAAATAAGAGTTGAGGGGCGAGCAGCATGTGTACAGTACATTATTATTCTCTTTTTCCACTCAAACACACACACCCTCTCTCACACATACAAGCACACAACAAAATACCAAGTCTACCTGTATTATCCACTCGTAAATATCTAGTGCTCTGTTTGACTACCAATGTTACTCAGCACCAAACTTTCTCTTCCTTAATTTCCTCACTGCCTTATCATTCTTTGTCTTAAAAAGATGTCAAATTACTTGGATTTTCATATGCAGCTCTAAATGCATGAAACATGCTTTGCCACAAAAAATAAAACTGCCACCTCTCTTTCCCACCACACCTCCCCCCTTCAGCATCCAAAATTAATCCCTAGTCAGGAAGCCTGTTTTCATTCTCTTTCCTTCCACCGTTGAAGCAGGAAGCTGAGAAAGACGCAGAGGTCACTTGAGTAGAGAAGTTGAAGGAAGTAAAGAATGAAATTTGAGGGAAGGGGCAAGAGAAAGGGAGGCCTTTTGTTTGTTTAATGAAGATTTAAACCACTTTCCAAGATAACTCACCCTCCCAAGGACTGTTAAAGATTCTCAGTAAAGCAAAAAATTAGATGAGACAAAAATCGCTGAAACTATGAAGTGGCAGTAGGGAATAAATAAATCAGATGCCAAAAAAAGCAAATAAAAGCATATATCCCACCCTTCTTCCCAAAGCAGTCTAGGGAGGCAAAGACACAAACAATAAAATAGATTAAGACATCTAAACACAATTCCAGCACAGATGCAGACTGGGAAAGGTGTCTACATAAAAGGCTTATTTAAAGAAGGCTTCAGTAGGTACCTAAAAGAGAGCCAGTGTGGTGTAGTGGTTAAGAGCGGTAGACTTATAATCTGGTGAATCGGGTTTGCGTCTCCGCTCCTCCACATGCAGCTACTGGGTGACCTTGGGCTAGTCACACTTCTCTGAAGTCTCTCAGCCTCACTCACCTCACAGAGTGTTTGTTGTGGGGGAGGAAGGGAAAGGAGATTGTTAGCCGCTTTGAGACTCTTCGGGTAGTGATAAAGCGGGATATCAAATCCAAACTCCTCCTCCTCCTCTTCTAAAAGCACTGGCGGACGAAGGTGAGGGTGGGGGGAGCGACCCATCCCAGGTGCCATCCCGGGGGGGTGACATTGTGGCTGCCACCACCCCCCAGGGCGCTTGGCGCGCACCCGACACATGCCACGCCCCCATAGGCGGCGCATCACACCCCCTGGGACACATGCCAGCCACGCCCCCAGATGTACACTGCTCCCAGTGCTGGAGCAGGCAGCTTTGCCACTGCCTAAAAGACAACAGAGATGGCACCTGTCAGGGTCTGGTCGGCGGGAGGTAGCAGGCCCGCCTGAGGACGTCAGGACCGGGGACAAGATGGTGGTGTGGAAGCAGGAACGGGGTCCGGACGGTGCAGGACTGAGGGTCCATGAGCAGACAGTCGCAGGGTCAAGGAATCGAAGGTTGGGAAGCAGGGCATCACGGAGGCGAGGGACCAAGGGTCAAGGAGCAAGGCGGAGGCAAAGGTCTGGGAGTTGAGGAGCAAGGCGTCAGCAAGGCGAAGGTCCAAGGGTCAAGGAGCGAGGTGAAGGAGCAAGGAACAGGAAGCCAAATGCAACAAGGCAGGGATCGCGTTGCTGTGGCAAAGAGCTGAAGGGAAATGCTGATCTTTTATCCCTCCCAGCTCTGGCCACCAGGTGCAGTGAGTTATCAAGTGGCCTCACCTGAGTGGCCACTCCTTGCCTCTCCAGCACGAGCTGAGGTCTTCACCTGAGTGGCCACTCCTTGCTTCTCCAGCACAAGCTGAGGCAGGCCCCAGTCCTGCAAAGCACTACAGGCCCCAGAGCCTGACTCCTGCCCATACTCCTGACAGCACCTGACTTAATAGGAGGAATCCCAACAGGTCCAATCCTGATAATATGCTATCTGCAGGAGACCCTCACTTGTAGAGAGTGGTGACAGATCAAGTATATTTGGGGTGAGACAATATGTTAAGTATAATAAGGCAGCCCTGTTTAGGGAAGCTTTCAATCTGTGATATTTTAATGTATTTTGGTACTTGTTGGAAGACGCCCAGAGTGGCGGGTAAAACCCAGCCAGATGGGCGGGGTATAACTAAAATAATAATAATAATAATAATAATAATAATAATAATAATTGTTTAATTGACACTGAAATGAAGAATTCCTATGTGTACAGTGGTACCTCTGGTTACAAACTTAATTCATTCTTGAGGTCTGTTCTTAACCTGAAACCGTTCTTAACCTGAGGTATAACTTTAGCTAATGGGGCCTCCCGCTGCCACTGTGCTGCTGGCGCGCGATTTCTGTTCTCATACTGAGGTAAAGTTCTTAACCCGAGGTACTACTGGTACTTCTGGGTTAGTGGAGTCTGTAACCCAAAGTGTTTGTAACCCGAGGTATCTCTGTATTGCTGAAAGGGTTTAACTGGAAGATTCCACTGAAGCTACGGAAAAACAATAAGAGCTCTCTGAGCTCTTCGATGCATTGATAATTGCTGTTATTCTCTGCTAGTTAATACATGTGTGATTAACCTTAGATCCAGGGCCGTCTTAAACGCCCCTGCCGCTGTGGTGCGCCGGATCTCTCCGGCGCCCTCCCGCCCCGTTTCCCAGCGCGGTGGGCGGGTGGGTGCAGCGGCGGGCGGGCGGGCAGGCACAGCGCGATCTCTCTGGCACCCTCCCGCCCCGTTTCCCAGCGCGGTGGGCGGGTGGGCGCAGCGCGGCTCCCACAGGCGCAGCTGCGCGGCGGACCGGCGGACCGGCCAGCCAGCGGGCGGGCGCAGCTCGCAGCGCCTTTCTGGCGGGCCGGCGCCATGGTGCCCTGCGCCACCGGGGGTCTACCTAGAGCCGGGCCTGCTTAGATCACATGAGAGCTATTGAATTGCAAATCACCATTTTGAAATGGCGTTGCCTTTGGGTCCTTTGTTCCCAGGCTCTGTGGGAGTTAAGATGTGTCAATGAGCCTCCTGAAGGGACAGAATGAAGCTCCAGGCGAAATGGAGGCTGTTGCTGTTGTTGTTGTTTGTATGCCGCCCCTGTGACTGGGTTGCCCCAGGCACTCTGGGAGGCTCACAACAGAATTTTAAGACACAATAAAACATCAAACATTAAAAAACATCCCAAAACAGGGCTGCCTTCAGATGTTTTCTAAAAGTCAGGTAATTGCTTATTTCCTTGACATCTGACGGGAGAGCGTTCCACAGGGCAGGCGCCACCACCAAGAAGGCCCTCTGCCTGGTTCCCTCCCTGCAAAAAGTGAAGGTACAGGGAACCTGGCAGAGTTTTTAAAACTCTGTTGGAAGCCACCCAGAGTGGCTGGGGAAACCCCGTCAGATGGACGGGGTTTAAATAAATTTATTATTATTATTATTATTATTATTATTATTATTATTATTCAGGACACTCAGCTCCCGCTACAAATTTTGTCCAAGATTGTCCTCAGATTTCTGAGCCTACTAAGTGTATGTACACTGTACTCTATGCATTCTTTCCCACACCTTTTTTTTCTTTGTCTTTTATCACTTTATTTCTTTATAAATGAAATTATTCTAGTCAAATATTAATATAAAAATGATTAAGAATATAAGTTTTTTTTTAAAAAAAACTAATTAAAAAGATTTTCGAGCCTATACCCATATTCATAAAAAGCTAAAACTTGTCCTTTAAAAAGAAAATATAAAACTAATATGCTCTGGATGCTAAGTTCTCTACTTTCAAATGCACTGCTTGCATGGAAATGTGGACAACACACATATCCCTGCTAATATTATGAAACAGAACAACACAAGGAAGAGAGATGAAGGTTTGCCCATTTCACTTTCAGACACAATCTATTTCCATTGCAGAATTGGACATATGTGGTTTCAGGATTCCTGGCACCTTCCCCCAGCATCCATAATGATGTTTCTCCAACTCAAGTGCTGACAGAGGTTTTCGCACTCGAAGATGCCATTGTGGGATGCTTCAGTGCTGGTAGACGATCTTGGATTTGATCTTGCCTTACTGTTGGAGGATGATAGCTACCACAGTGAAACATCTCTGTATAAAAATTGCTTGGACTGCCAACTACCAAAGCAGCTGTTCCTTTTTACACAGCAAGGTTGGCAAGTTATATTCAGCTATTCATTGCCATGGTCCTTTGAATTCCATCAGACGAGGACACATTCTAATGTGACTTAGAAAAGTAAGATGATTGCCTTAATAAGGAGTCAATTCAATGGTCCATCTAGCCAAGATCTGACAGCAGTTCTCCAAGGAAACAAGAAAGGCTTTTCCTCCTCAGCTGTGCCACATGAGATCATTGAATTAGTTAGGAACTGGAGGGTTAAACATGCAAAGCTCTTAACTATTTTCTTGGATTTTTGTATTTTAGAATTTCTGTTTTTTTGGAAGCCGCCCAGAGTGGCTGGGGGAACCCGGCCAGATGGGCGGGGTATAAATAATAAATTATTATTATTATTATTATTATTATTATTATTATTATTATTATTATTATTATTATTTATGCATTCATCTGATATTTTGTAAAAGCAATCCAGCGAGTTCCAAATGGCTGGTGAAGTCAGATGACAAGCTCAGTAGAGAAGAGAACCCTGTGATGGCTAAGCAAACCATGGGTTTAGGCCATCTGGGTCAGGCTGTCATCACAT
Organism: Zootoca vivipara; assembly: GCF_963506605.1. NCBI lineage: Eukaryota > Metazoa > Chordata > Lepidosauria > Squamata > Lacertidae > Zootoca > Zootoca vivipara. Next base: position 47,394,821 of record NC_083288.1, read on the forward strand.
GACAGGCAGGAGTCTGTGGGGTAGGCAGAGGATGTAGAGGGCAGGAGGATGATCTGGGGGAAGGGGCAAGTCATTTGTGGGGTTCTGTGGCACCCATGAGGTAGGAGCCAGGGTTGGTGAAAGAGGGGAGTCAAGAGGAAGAGTCCAGGCAATCAGAGATGGGAGAGAAGAGGTGGAAGAAGAGTTGCAGGGAGGCTCAGAGGAAGAAGTGACAGTCCCAAAAAGAGTTACGGTAGGCTATTGGAATCTCCATGGACAAGGAGGGGCTTAAAGCAACAGGAGCCGCTGGAGCTGGTATGCAGGAGAAGTTGGTAGTTTTCTGCTCACACCACATCAGGCGGCAGGTTTTTATTATATATATTTTTCAAATTTTTAAATTTTATAATCACAATATTTTATAAATTCAATACTTTTCCAAAAATGCAATATAACACCCCCCCCCCGCCCCTGGTTTCCAATCCCCACCCCCGATTTCTTGCATCTTATTATATTTCTCCAGACTATTTGTTTTCCCTCTTATTTATCCTAATTTGTTTATCCAAGTTATACTCTTTCATAAATGTTATATCAAGTCTGCTAACATTTTAATATATTTACAGTGGTCTTTTAAATAGTCTGTAAATTTCTTCCATTCCTGGTCAAACTTTTTCTCAGTGTGTTGTAGTGGTTAAGAGTGGTAGACTCATTATCTGGGGAACCGGGTTTGCGTCTCCGCTCCTCCACATGCAGCTGCTGGGTGACCTTGGGCTAGTCACACTTCTTTGAAAGTCTCTCAGCCCCACCCACCTCACAGGGTGTCTGTTGTGGGGGAGGAAGGGAAAGGAGAATGTTAGCTGCTTTGAAACTCCTTTGGGTAGTGATAAAGCAGGATATCAAATCCAAACTTCTTCTTCTTCTCTGATCTTCACAATAATCTTTGCCATTTCAGCATAGCCCCATCATCTAAGTCAGGCATCCCCAAACTGCAGCCCTCCAGATGTTTTGGCCTACAACTCCCATGATCCCTAGCTAACAGGACCAGTGGTCAGGGATGATGGGAATTGTAGTCCAAAACATCTGGAGGGCCGAAGTTTGGGGATGCCTGATCTAAGCATAGCTGCCAAGTTATCCTTTTTTTAAAGGGATTTTCCCTTATGCTGAATAGGCTTCCTCGCAAGAAAAGGGAAAACTTGGCAGCTATGTCTAAGTAATCCATTCTTCTTTTGTTGGTACCTTCTCCTCCTTCCACTTCTGGGCAAGCAACATTCTTGTGGCTGTTGTCACATACATTGTGTGGCAATATGCCCTCCTTCCCCTGAATAAAGACTCATGACACAGGGATTAAGATTTAACTGGGTGGTTAAGGCCACAACTTTATTAATTATGCATGTAGAGCGGAATTGGCTTAGGCGTTGGAACCTAACAGACTATATCCGACTCCAACCCGTGTGTTGAAGTCTGTGAGAAGTTAACCACCAGAAAGGAGCCCCACGACGTAGATCAACTAGAGCTCCTCCTGTGGCCACCGAAGGGGCGTGCCTTACGGCCAAGGCAACTCCATGCTCAGGACCAAGCCTCGCCCCCGGAATCCTTAAACGGAATTACTTCTCCAAATATGGGCAGCTGCTGACGTAACCTGCCCCTCCTCCATCTAATTGTTATGCAAATTTCCAACTCCTAACCGCCACTCGAGCCCCTCCAGGCTCGCCGCCAATCCGCTCACATGTACTACCACCCTACTTCCCAATTCAAATTTAATATTTAATTATTTTAACACTCCAACATTATTGAGGGGCTGTGGTCCTAATCTCTTATTCGCCTAGTTATGAACTCTAACACGTAACCAATCTCGGATTCCCGTAATAATATTCTCCAGCCAGACATCATTCACCAGAGGCGACAGATGTACACCGTCATAGCGATAAAGGGCTGCTTCACTCTGTTTCAAACTTGGGTGTGAGACGACTCGGCCATTCAAGGATAACACTCTGCGGATCACAAAGGAATTCAGGTGCCGCCTGGTTCTGTTCAGAGCGATAGGGCAACGTCCATCACGCCAAATGTGCCTCTCCAACAAGGAGGACCAAAGCAGCGTCATCCCCGGGCAGGAATCCAATAGGGTATCAAAGTCACTGAATATTTTCAATTTCAAGTCCACTGCATTACGGTAGGCAAGGTCATTCTCCCCGAGCTGCAGCACCAGCAGGTCGGGGTAGCTGAGTGAAGCAGCCCGGCTTTTTCATGGTCGGCAACAACTCGTTCCACCTCATGCCTCTCCTTGCGATCCAAGACACTTTCACGGATTCTGGGAGGCCCAGCCCGTTCCCCAGGCCCACCTCTATCGCCCTTTCGCGGGCCCAATGGACTATGCTGTGCCCGGCTATCCAAACACGCATTATCTGGCCACCTGGAAAACAAAGAATGACAACCGGGGATCAGCGGTGGCTACCCGGTCGATGCTACATACGAATGTACCTTTTGTATGCATTTGATTTCCACCTCCCCAAGTCCTGAATTCTTTTTCTTTTAAATTATATTTATTGTCATTTTCAACTTAAGATTTCCATTCATATCATTATCTCCATATAACCATATAGCCAATCATCAACAATAAAAAGAAAAAAAGTCCAAAACGACAGAAAAAAGCAAAAAGCAAAAAATAGCTAAAACAAAAAGCAAAAAACAAAGAAAATAAAAGAAAATAAAACCAATCTATTATTCATCACATTGTCATAACATTGACTTCCCCGCTCCTCCCTTCCCGAGCCTAAATATAACCCCAATTTAGCAATTTTCTAATTGAATTAAAATCTCTCCAATTGTTCACCGAAAAAGAATTTTAACATATACAATTTAACATTCTAACATTCTAACATCTTTAAACCACATCACCAATTTAATTAAGCCTCTAATTACACCCTTTAGCCTCTTAAATTTTCACTAAAATTATTCTAACTATCAAAACAAATAATCTTTCCCTCCAATTACGATTTGAAAAACCTAATATCCCCCCTCCTCCACCGGATGACATTCCCCTGGGTATCCCAATCAGCTCCTATGTTCAGTCCAAATCCAAACCATTTAATCCGTCCCTTTGTTTACCATTCCTCTCAACCCACTCCATCTCTCACCCACTTCAACCCAGCTTCTTCGCTCCACCAACCCCCCTGCCATCCCCAGTCCAATTGTTCCTTTTTCTTGTTCTCCCAGTTAGCGTGTTCTTCGCCCGGTTCTTGCCTCCCCTCTCTCACAAAGGAGGTTCGAACCCGGGCCATCACTTCATTCTGTGGCACAGCTTGATTGTTTTTTCCAGGAACCTGCTCTCCCTCTCTCACTGGGAGACACTGTAAGTCCGATAACTGTAAGTCCTCTCGGTCTTCTTGTCTTGAAAAGTTAAAGTTTTTATTTTCTGAAATTTCAGTCTGGGCGTCAATGCTGTCAGAGGAGAGAGGTTGGCGTAGATTCTCAATACATAACTTTGTCAGTCTCGTATACTCTTTAACTCCCTGCATCACCTCTCGCACTTTTTCCCACACAGTTTGCATCTCTTTCTCACACAGCATGTCTGGTTGTTTTGACTATCTCCGTCCTTTGTCTTCTCAAATTACAGTATGGCGCATAGGCTGTTGTGCCCGAGAGTAAATCCTTTTTTGGCTGGCCGGTACATCCAGGCTTCTGTCACTCCTCTATCGGAGAGTTTGATCTTATTTATATCCAAAACGTGCGGAGATCCATATTAAATATCCTTCATCTCCCCTTGGCTCCGCTACCACCGGGGAGGGGTACAAGTTACTTTTTTAGCAAAGTCCAGAGTCCCGTTCCAGCGATATGGCTGCAGGCTCTGCAATTGCTTGATGGTACCTCGGTAGGGGGGGGAACGACCTCCGTTTTCTTTTAAATTCCCCTCCTGTATCCCAAATTCGTCCAAATTTATAAATTTTCTTTACTTACAAGTCCAGATTTCTTTCTTTGGAGGCATCTAGCGCGCGTTGTCGCCGGCACGGAGCTTACCGCCTCAGAGGTAACAAAAAGACCCAAGGCTCCGTCCGCTCTGCCTGCGCACGTCTTCCCCCAAAAAAGGGGGTTGTCGGGCGGCGAACTGGACTCAAAGGAGCTCTGCTGGGTACCCACGTCCCCGAAAAGCCCAATTCGGGGGTTCTCCGGGTGGCCGCTTTTGCCCAAGCGGCACTACCCCCCTCTGAGGCGCCGGGAACCTCGGAGCCCGAAAATTCCCCTCCGGCTTTCAATGGCGCCAGACCGGAAGTTCCCAAGTCCTGAATTCTCTCGGATGAAAGGCCCAAGTGCATGGCTGAAGTAGCTGCACCAATCCTGAAAGAGTGGGCTGAGAATTCGCTGGGGTTATACCCGCAGGAGGCAATGGCCTTGCGCAGGACCCTGGTGAATTGATGGCGGGTAAGCCTGGCCTTGTCCAGATGAATAAGCAGGGGGCCCGGGCCAGCCGGGCGCAGGTGAAGGAACCTCCTGGTATCTTTTACTGGACACGGACCTGTAGCCCCTGTCGGCGGGAGGCGTATGACGGCGCCTTTTCGTTTCTGGTCAGTCTTAGAGCATCGGATGTGCACTAAAACCTGGGAGTCGGACAGTGACACATCCCCTATTAAAATGCCCCGTGTGATGCCGTCTGGGTGGTCCTCGCAGACCACCTCCCCTACTCTAAGTGCCCCAAAGTAGGCTATCGAAAACGCTGCTGAAAACAAGCGTGCTTCGAATTTTGACCAGCAAAGGGCCCTCAGCTGCTTGTGTATCTGAGCCAACATGTCAAATGTAATAGGCCGCCTATTATCACTGGCAGGAGGCTGGAGCCGACGCCAGCCCTCCATAGCCCTGCGTAAGTGGAAGTTATCGCACGGGTCTATGAAATAAAGTGATTTTGAGAAGAATGTTATGGCTGCTGTGTGAATGTTAAGGGTCTTTGCGGCTCGACCCAGATTCCTCAAATGCACTATGTATTGCATAACCTCTTCCTGGGTAGGCGGGCCAGGGATATGATCAGCGGCTCCTTTTTGTCTGAACTTAGTGAAATCCGACCAGGCCCGTTTATAAGAGCTAAGGGTGGAGGGGGCAACCGACACAAATACTCCCTTTAGAATTTCGCGCTCCCAAGGTTCCATAGGTGTTCCGGGAACGGCTCTGGCCACAGGCGTGCCTCTGGTGCCAACAAGCGGAAGCGGTCCATCTGGAAGCGAGACAAAGCATCTGTGATGTTATTATTAAGCCCCGGCACAAATTTGGCCGAAAATTGCATGTTGAATCGCAAGCTCAGTAGGACAAAATGGCGTAAGAGAGATGACACTCTTGGAGATCTTGATGATTGGCGAGCTAGGACGCTGACCACCGCTTGATTGTCGGTTCCGAAGCAGACTCGTCGATTCCTGAATTCCTCAGACCACAAATGCACGGCTACCACTATAGGGAAGAATTCTAAGAATGTTAAGTCGCGTGTAATGTCTGTACCCTGCCAGCTGGCCGGCCAACGCTGTGCACACCATTTACCCTTGAAATAGACTCCAAAACCCAAAGAACCTGCCGCGTCAGACTGCACCTGAAAGTCGGAACGCAAGACCATGTTGTCCTGCCATAAGGATTGTTGTTGTTGTTTAGTCGTTTAGTCGTGTCCGACTCTTCGTGACCCCATGGACCATAGCACGCCAGGCACTCCTGTCTTGCACTGCCTCCCGCAGTTTGGTCAAACTCATGTTCGTAGCTTCGAGAACACTGTCCAACCATCTCGTCCTCTGTCTTCCCCTTCTCCTAGTGCCCTCAATCTTTCCCAACATCAGGGTCTTTTCCAAGGATTCTTCTCTTCTCATGAGGTGGCCAAAGTATTGGAGCCTCAGCTTCACAATCTGTCCTTCCAGGGAGCACTCAGGGCTGATTTCCTTAAGAATGGATTGGTTTGATCGTCTTGCAGTCCATGGGACTCTCAAGAGTCTCCTCCAGTACCATAATTCAAAAGCATCAATTCTTCGGCGATCAGCCTTCTTTATGGTCCAGCTCTCACTTCCATACATCACTACTGGAAGGATCACACCATAAGGATACCCCATTATAATTCTCCAGGAATGTCAGCCAGGATTCTAGGTCGGCCTTCACACCGCGAGGGAGTCGCTTCCTGTGGAACGGTTTTGTTAGACCTGCCGTGAGTCTGGCTAATCGCAGGCAGAAGGGGCGGCCCGGTGATATTACCCTACACGCGAAATTCAGGTGACCCAGGAGAGATTGGATTTGTCTAAGGGTGAGTTTCCTACAGGGGATGAGCTGTCTAATAGTCTCCTTGAGGCCATTAATTTTGTCCGCAGGCAAACGTGAGGTTTGCTCCACTGTGTCTAATTCTATGCCTAAATAAGTTAAATGCAAGACGGGCCCTTCGGTTTTTTCTGCTGCTAACGGCACCCCCAGCTCATGTGCAAGGGCCGAGAATGCTTGCATAAGGCCTGCACACTCCGGACTATTTGCCCTAGCCACGAAGAGAAAGTCGTCCAAATAATGTGAAACTCCCGACAGACCAGTTTTAAAGCGAAGCGCCCAATCCAAGAACGTGCTAAAGGCCTCAAATGCAGAGCATGCCACGGAACAACCCATAGGCATGGCTTTGTCGATGAAATATGCCCCATTGAACCTGAAACCCAGCCATCTGAAGTCCTGCGGGTGGACAGGCAGGAGGCAAAACGCCGATTCAATGTCACACTTCGCCATCAAGGCGCCCTTACCAAATTGCCTTACAAGCTTCACTGCCTGGTCAAAGGAGGCATATTTCACCGTGCACAGCTCTTGAGGTATGCTATCATTTACGGATCTACCTCTTGGGTGAGAGAGATTATGAATAAGCCTAAATTCACCTGGCACTTTCTTTGGGACCATACCTAATGGGGAAATATGGAGCTCAGGTATAGGTGGCACTGCAAAAGGACCTGCCACCCGACCTGCCGTGATCTCCTTGTTAATTTTCTTAACCGCTATATCGGGTCTTTCCCTAACGGATTTCTGATTGGGGGGGTTGCTCGAAAGGGGTGGGCTTTTTACTGGAATTCGAAAACCGGAGGAGAACCCCTCCCAAAGGTAGTTAGCCGCACTTTTGTTGGGATAGAGATCTAATAGGGATTTTAGGGGGCCAAGCTTTATAGGGGAAAAGGCCAGAGTAAGAGATCTATTAGTACCTATTACTCCCTGCTCCCTGGGGGGCGCCTGATGTGTGTCTGGGGCCCTGGTGTGAATTGCCCCGACCACCACGAAAGGACTGCTTCCCTTTGAAACATGACACTCCTGGGTGCTGACCTAAACACTTTTCGCATTCATGCGTATACTTGCAGTTGGGCCGCTGACAAATGCCCTTATTATATTCCCAGCAGACCCTGCGCCGCGGGTCCCTCCTGGGCTCAAACCTGCCTGACTTAGGGGGATCCGTCTGCTTCCTTTCTACATATGGGACCACGTGGTTACTCCAAAAATGCTGATGGCACAGATCCCATCGGGTCTTTGGATTCTGGGACGCGTTCCTGCGGAAGTCTTCATCGTAATTTAATGCAGCCGCCTCTCCCGCCATCTTATGTGCAAACATAACGTCAGCTACGTAGGCCCACAAGTGCATAGCCCTCTTAGGGTATGCAGCTGAGATAACCGCAGCCCAGATGTGGATACCCACTAGCCAATTTTCGAAAGTATGGTCAGCGCGAGGGGTCTTAAATCTGCGCCTGCCGTAATCCTTCCTCTTTTCACCCTTTCCCAATGTTTGCGCCAGAGGTAAAAGGGTGAAAATATCGATAAAATCACCATTCAGAATTTTTTCCCTTTTCTTATTAGACAAATGGGACCCCAAAATAATGTCAGTGTCCGAGTTGGTGGCATACTTTGAATCCGGCACTAAGGCGCCATCCCTCCATTCTAATGTCCCCTTAAATCCCTTGCGATGGGCGCTCGATCTCCGCCTGTGTATCCAGAGAGGAAGGCCAATCTGGTCTTCCGCAATCCCCCAGTAATCCTCCATTGGGATGTCGCCATCCGAGTCGGAGGACGTACCTGAATCATCCGAGTCGTCCCTGCTCCTCTTGCGCTTGTTGGACTTCTTCTTGGCTTTTCCTCCTTGACGAAGCTCCTCTTCGATCCGTGGCTCCTTCTCGGTACCTCCTGCAGATCTGGGGGTGCCGTCATCCCCAGATGTCTCGGAATCCCCGGCCCCCTGTAGCACCCCAGCTTGCCCCGACTGGGCCCCCCGGTGACCTGCAGAAGACTGCACAGACCTAATAGAGGAGCCCGACGCTTGATCCTCTGAACCCGGTGCCTGAGGATTGGGGGCATTGGCGCGTGCCTTCTGAGCCCGCGTCTGCCGGGCCAGACTCACCTCACTGCCTGTTTCTGAACTGGAGTTGGAAAATAAGGACGCTGAAGTGCAAGGCGTGTCTTCGATATACGCCTGTGACCCCTCAACCTCCTCCTGGGTAAAAACTTCCCCCTGTGAGCTCTCTACTGTTGTCAGAGACTTGGCAATAGGTGCCAGCTGTTTGCAGGCGTCCTGAAGTGAATTCTGGAGTGCAAAGACAACGCGTGCCAATACCTCTGTCTTATCTTTTTTTTTGCTGGGCCCTTGGCAGGGGCCTTGCCTCCACGCTTAGGAGCCATTGACAGATGCTGCTACGCCCTGACTAATAAACTTAGATTATATAGAATGTTAAAGATGAATAAATTAATTGCTTATTATTTATCTAATTACTTGTTAATACTATTAGTTATGCGTATCTTGTTAGATCTAACTATTAAATGTCCTAATTATTATTTCCTTATTTTTGTTTGTTTGTGTGTATATTATTGTATATCAACTATCAAAGTATTCTCTAATATTTGTCCGCTTATTATAATTATTGATTTTGAGTCACGCGAATGGTGCTGGTTGTTCACCTAGATACCAGAAATCTGTAAATTAATTCCCTTTGGATAATTTCAGGCCAATATTAAATTCACTTTACCTTGATAATTAATTAATTAATTAATTAATTAATGTACCCGAGAGAAGTATGCCCAATCAATTATGCCCCATCCAAAAAAAAAAATCCGAATTAATGAAACTCCGTATCATATAAATAGTGAATTAATACTTTATCTTACAATCAACTGGTTAATGTAATGCAATGGAGGCTTAACGTTAATTTTAAAAGCGCAAATCTAATTAAATCTAATTAAACTCAGCTACCCCTTAAAGAAATGCAATTCAAGTCCGCCACTAACTTAATTATATTCTGCCAAGTAATTTCCTATGCAGACAAGGTAAACAATTAATGTGTTTCCCCTGATAGCCTAAATCAAAACCAGAAGCAATTTAAGATTAACCAACTAATCCAGTAATTGAGACCTAAACTAAGGCGCAGAAAATGGGCTGCTGCCGATGCTGGTGACCCAAAAGCCACACTCAAAATGACTGCCAAACGAGAGCAACAAAAAAGTCCCTCTCAAAATGGCGGCCGCCAGTAGACGCACGTGGCCACACTCAAAATGGCCCCTTTTGGGCAGCATACAGGGCAAACGGACCCCAAAGACCACTCCCAAAATGGCGTCGGCCCCGTGGAGCTCACTAGCAAGCCACCCTCAAAATGGCATCGGCCCCGTGTGCCGAAGAACCCTCCCAAAATGGCAGCTTCCTTGCCCTCAAACAAGATGGCGCCGATCGCGCCTAGCAGCCCTCACTATCAATTGTAAATAAAGCACCACAAGTGGCAACCTCAAGGAACCTGCACCGCACAAAGGAGAACACACAGCCTTATGAATGATCGCTAAAAAGACATAAAGAAGTAACAAAGAAGGGGGGCAGACAAAGGAAAACAACAACAAATCGAACAACAAAGAGGGGCAGACTCGGGGAAGCAAAACAAAACGAACAAAACCCAAGCACCCCACTGGTAACCCCTTCGTCCGATTTAACGGGGGGGGAAGCTTTCAGGAAACCAAGCATGCAAATCGTTGCCGCAAAAGCAGCCAGCTCACCAATCGACCGCTAAAGTGGAGGCCAGAAGACAGCGGGCCAGATGGAACGTTACGGGGAGGCAGCCGCCTCGACCCTGCAGCAGCCGAAGGTCTTCTCCTTGGTAAAAGATGCCCCTGGAGGGATAATTTGTGTTGCGGGGAGGCAGCCGCCTCGACCCGGCAAACCTAAAGGCAGCGGGAAGCTTCAGAACAGCGCGAGCCTAAACAGCTGGCTGGCGGTAAAATGCAGGCGGGCGATCCTCGCACGGGGTCGCGGCGCATTTCCCGGGAGCAGAAACGGCTGACTGGCGGCGTGCTCTCCCTCAGGGAGACCTGCAAGACAAATATAAAGCGCAACAGTTGACTGGCGCTGACCGGCTGACCGGCGGGACCCTGCCGCCGCTACCGCGCTGTCCGAACGATGTCCCCAACGGCGATCAACAACAGGCCTGTAAAATAAACTAAAGCAAAGTGAACAAGGGGTTTGGAGGCAACGGATGGGGCAAACCAAGAGAGGATGCAACGCTGAACGAAGGAGAATTGTTCGCTCCGGCGAACAGGGGAAGAAAGAGGGAGCTTCTTCCCGCCTGCAGAGCCCTTTAAAAGTCGTGGCCCCGCCCCGACCAACCTCATTGGCTGGTGATGCAGGCGGGAACCTACCATTGCGTAGGGGCTGAGCTTGCAGCCCCTACGCGATGGTACAGTCGGGCAGCCCACAATCCCACCTCCGACGCAGGCGCGGAAGTGGCTTTAATAAGATTTTTAAGTTTTGTAATTTCTTCCCGTTAATCCGAGTTTAAAGGCTTCTGGTTTAAGTGAGCAGGGTTTAAGTGAGCTAGAAGATGCATGGTCACGCTGTGGCTCCAGCTATCTCGGTTGGAGCACAACTACTGAAGAATTAAAATTAAAAAAAATCCTTCAGTAGCACCTTAAAGACCAACTAAGTTTTTATTTTGGTATGAGCTTTCGTGTGCATGCACACTTCATCAGATACACTGAAACAGAAGTCACCAGACCCTTATGTATATTCAGAGGGTGGGGGGGTGATGGGAATGGGTGATGGGCTGATAGGAGTGGTAAACCTGTTGGTGACTGTTAACGATTGTTAATGACTGCAATTGGTCTTGCGGGGGGGGGGAGCAAGGGTTGAGGTGCTAAGAAAAGCTCCATGGTTTTAAGCTTGCTAATGAGTTGCAATTCAGCAACTTCTCTTTCCAGTCTGTTTCTGAAAATTTTCTGTAATAAAACAGCAGCTTTGAGATCTTGTATAGAATGTCCTGGGAGATTGAAGTGTTCTCCTACTGGTATCTCTGTCTTGTGATTCTTGATGTCAGATTTATGTCTATTTATCCTTTGGCATAGGGTTTGGCCTGTTTGTCCAATATAGAGAGCTGAAGGGCACTGTTGGCATTTGATGGCATACACAATGTTAGAAGATGAGCAATTAAATAGTCCTGAGATGGTAGCTAATGAAGAATTAGTTAGCTAATTAGGAGGAGTGTTGTGTATATCACCTGCACCTTAGGAGTTGAAGTAACTAAGTGCCTTTCAACAAAGAACTAAATTTCCAATCCCTTGTCCTTATTGAGCTGGGTGTGCTTGAGACACACCTCACCATCTAGAGCATAAGTGGGGTACCTTTGGCCCTCCAAAATGCCATCATATATCCAAACAGGGAACCTGTGGAAGCCAACGGGATGTCTCTGTATGGAGGTTTGGAAGGAGTTGTCTTATCAGCATGCCAAAGACATACAAGCAAAATGGCACTCCTGGTTTCTGTCCATAGGGAGTTGCAGCAGTCATCTCACTTTCAGGCTGAGGGAGCTGGTGTTTATTCACAGACAGCTTTCCGCCTTGACCCATCACTTCAACTTAGGGTATCCATGGATATTACAGGCTGTGGTCCAGAGCAGAGGGGGAGTTTTTAGTCAGGGTTTGTATCATTGTGAGCCCCGGGCAGCACAGTGATTTCTACTCATACAAATACCAAGAGGAAACCACAATACTGTATGTTATCTAGAAAATGCCTAGTTTGATGCAGTGTGACCCTGCATCTTCTAGCTCATTTAAACCCTGCCGCCCGATGTGGTGTGATTGTTAGTGCCAAAAGAATAAATTGCTACATTTGCATCATTGCATTTAGTTCAGGGTGTTTTTTCCTGGTAAAAAGAAACAAACCACTGTATAAAGCAGTTAAGAAGAATATCTGAAATGAGGGTGCCAAAAATGAGAGGTTTGATCAGGGTTTCTACTTTCGCTAGTTACGATGTTTTGGTCACATGAAATCTCAGGGGAATGTTACTTGGTAGTCGCTCTTCTACCTCAAAAATGGCTGGATTACTTGTCCCGAAGTCCCATTCTGAAAACTCCACTTTCTTTTTAGCTAATTTCAAGAAAGCATAGCAGATGTTCTCCCTTTCTGTTGCCCCATCCCCCAACATTCATTACATCCCCCCACCCTTCATCTCGTCTCCAAAATCAACCTTAGGGTCTTTTCTGGCTTCCTGTTTCAAATGTGGGAGGAAGCAGAAACAGGCTTCCTGTTTAGGATTAATTTTAGACCCTGATAAAGGGGGTGGGTGGGGGATAAATAAATGGCTGTTTTATTCCCTAGTTCCTTCTCTGTGGGTTTATTTGGTGGCAAAGTGAGCTTCGTATATCCACAGAAGCTATGACTATCAAGGTAGAAGGGGCATATGTAGAGATAAAGAAGGGAGCAAGGAAAAGACTGATGTTTCATTAGGTGGTAAGTTGTGTTATATAGATTTTTAAGGAAGGATATATAGAGAAAAGATGGATAGGTGGCTAAGTAGACATAAAGGATGTGTGTTTACATGTGATTTATGTTGTCACTGAGAGGAAAGAGAGGGCATACTTTTAAGGGTGTGCTGGAAAGCAGGCCATTTTTCAAAATGGCAGCACTGGCATTCTGTTACTGAGAGCCCTTACTTAGTGAAGCTGAGCGACTTAATGAATAGAGCAATGGGGATTGTCTTGGGAAAGCTCTGGGTTCAGGCCCCTGCTAACCTACCTCACAGCAGGGGCGGAAGAAGCAGGGGGCAGGGGGCGGTCCACCCTGAGCGATGCCCGGGGGGGTGACAGACACTCGGCCTCCCTGGCCCACCCCTCGCCTCAGCCCGCAAATGTGCAGTCCATTCGGGGTGTCGCTGGCATGCGGTGGCTCCACAGTGTTCTGCACACATGCGACACCCCTTAACACAGCGTTTCTCAACCGCTGTTCCGCGGCACACTAGTGTGCCGTGAGACGCTGGCTGGTGTGCCACGACGTGCAGCGACAAGAAGGGCGATTTGCATTGTCACGTGCCTGGCGGCCGCCAATAAGCAAAACTGACCCGCCGGAAAGCAATATTTGGCAAGTGTTTCTTACAGTCATAATTATAATATACGGCAGCACAGAGTTAAATTTTTAAACTTTTTAAATGGTGGTGTGCCTCGTGATTTTTTTCACGGAACAAGTGTGCCTTGGCCCAAAAAAGGTTGAGAAACACTGCCTTAATAGGCTGCCGTGCGCGAGCAGTGCTCCGTGGAGCCGCCGCAGGCCAGAAGCACCCCGATTGGACTGTGCAAGCACCGGATCTAGCGCGTGCGCTGTCAGCACAGGGTCACGGTGACGCCACTGTGACCCCGTGCTGACTGCGCACACGCTGGATCTGGCACTACATAACAAGGCATGCGTCATTACATAACACACATGCGCCGTTACGTAGCGAGACTGCACCCCGGGTGTATGGCAATTCGCCGCCCCGGGTGTCGCAGCGTCTCCCTACGCCCCTGCCTCACAGAGTTGTTGTGAGGATAAAATGAGGGATCTTCTTCCATCTTCCTTGTTGGAAGTGGGATACCAACATGATCAGCAACAACATGTGGCATTTCAGAATGCCCAGGGAAAGGGCAATTATCAGACACTAATCAACATCCTCACTCCTAAAATCCCATTACAGCTAATTCTGATCTTTACCCTTAATAAAAGTTCAATTGTAAGGGCTAGAAACATTGTTTGTTTGTTTGTTTGTTTGTTTGTTTGTTTGTTTGTTTGTTTTATCCAAGGATCGCAAGATGATACAAAATTGGAGTCTATTGATAAAATCTCCACCCGTGTAGGATTGTGGATGATGAAGAGATTGACTTATTTTATAAGCCAAGAGAAGAGACTTGTGTAAATAATAGAAGCATTTACCATCACATGCTGTGTTTTTTTTCCACGGCAGAATTCATCACTTAGGGCTGAAGTATCACAAACACATCCAAAACGATGATACTTTGCCTCACTCACCGATAAAGGATTTAGTTCTAGTACGAACCATTGTGGGAGAATATAGCGGGGGCACAGTGCTACATCTCAGTACAAAAACTGCTTGCTGGGATGTGTGCAAGGGCAAAGAGGGTGCTCTCTCTGGAAGGTACCAAAAGCTCCTCCCTCAAATGGGCAGGCTGAAGTCTGGATTTTCAGTGCCATCATCCTGAAATCCATCACAGAGCATCAAAAGACAATCCCCAGAAACGAATAATAATACACATAAATCATTATGATGCAACTCTGTCACTTAATTGCGGCTCCTCTTTCCTTGCTCCTTCGGAAAGGGCAGTATGCTGACTGCCAAACTTTGTGGCAGCCGCCCTATTCACACCAGTGTCTTATTAAAATAGTTGCTCCATTAAAAGGTAATGTGTAGGAAAGCCATATGCTTTACAGGGCAGCTTTTATTTAAAAGGTTACTCAGCCTGAGTCTGTTTTGAAGGTAAAGATCCATAAACTGAGAGATCAGTTACCCATCTATGCACAGGTGAGAATAGCTACAGTCCTCCCCCGCCCCCCGAAACAGGTTTTTGCTCTGCTATGGATCACAGTGAGACACCAGCTGAAGGGCACCATGATGAGGGGATATAGGAAAACATTGCTTGTGAGCGACGAAAAATCTTCAGAGAGCAAACAGTTACTACGAGTCATGGCTGGTGGACTACACTCACACTTTACAAAGAAGACTGCAGCGAAACTGAGCATATTACTTTGGAACGACTGATCTGGTGCGTCCTGAGAGCTGGCTAAGTATTAGTGTCCACAAACATCACATTCAAGAATGCACAAGGAAAACAATGGTTTTTGTCAAGGCTTGACTCATTGTGGATGGGGCACAGTGGTGCATTCCCCTACAAAAACATATTTGGACATAAAGAGAGGAAGCCTCTAGATCCACTCCGTTAAGTGCATCTGTACTGCGACAAAGAACAAGGATCGATGCCTATTGCTGTTTGTCTTCAGTGTAATGCAGGTGATCAAAAGAGCTGAAGAACTGCTGGATCCAGGGGTATTGCAATAGGGGGGCGGGGTGCCCCGGGCTCCGCTCTGAAGGGGGCAGCTCAGGTGCGGGGGGCAGCCAGAAGGCTAGCGACGCCACTGGCTGGATCAAGCAAAGATCCAATCGTTCCTGCGTTCTGTTTGCATCATCAGCTGAGCAGATGAACTCTGGAAGCTCAGAGGCAGGATGAGAGGAAGGGAGGGGCTCCTTGGATCTGGGACTCCAATGAGTGCTGCCTGTGAAAAAGTTCCATTTAGCTACCTTTAACATGGGGCCTGTCTGGATGAATTGTATAAATTTTTTAAGTAAAATGTTGATGGGTATAAGAAATGCCTCAACAAATCAGGGTACTCAGCTACCTTGTCTACCCAAGGCCACCTTCACACCATACATTTCAAGTACTATGATACCACTTTAAACAGTCATGTCTTCTCCCAAAGAATCCTGGGAAGTTTAGTCTGTTAAAGGTGCTGAAAGTTTTTGTTGTTTAATCATTTAGTCGTGTCTGACTCTTTGTGACCCCCATGGACTAGAGCACACCAGGCACTCCCGCAGTTTGGTCAAACTCATGTTCGTAGCTTCAAGAACACTGTCCAACCATCTCGTCCTCTGTCGTCCCCTTCTCCTAGTGCCCTCAATCTTCCCCAGCATCAGGGTCTTTTCCAGGGAGTCTTCTCTTCTCATGAGGTGGCCAAAGTATTGGAGCCTCAGCTTCAGGATCTGTCCTTCCAGTGAGCACTCAGGGCTGATTTCCTTCAGAATGGATAGGTTTGATCTTCTAGCAGTCCATGGGACTCTCAAGAGTCTCTTCCAGCACCATAATTCAAAAGCATCAATTCTTCGGCGATCAGCCTTCTGAAAGTTGTTAGGAGTTCCCTATTCCCTTCCCAGAATTATAGTTCCCAGAGTGATTTAACAAACAATCCCTCTTCACATGGAACTCTTGGAATTATAGCTCTGTGAGGGAATTGTCTTAATAATGTGTTACTACGGTACGACTTTCAGAATTATCTTTAGTTCTTTCAAACAATATGGGGGGGCTTTTGTGTTGCTATAATAATGCCCCCCTTTTACATTTTTTGATATTTTTCATGTTTTAGATTTCTGACCCCAATGTTTGAGAAATCTGAAATTCCTCAGACACCACCCAGTTGAGGAGAGGCATTGGACCAGAGGTCTTTGGTCAGCTGGCCCTTTGCCATGCCACGTAACATATGGTGACTGGCAATAGTTTAACTGATTAGACAAATTCTTGAAGGAAAAAAGCCTAAACGGAATCTCCATGTTTGACGGCAGTATACTCTGACAAGCGGATAGAAAGCTGAATGCTCCCTGCTTTTACGGGCTGCTTGTGAAATCCCAAAGGCTTATGGTTTGCCACTACTCGAAGCAAAATGCTAGACATATAAAACTACTTTAAATAGTCATAGTGCTATTCTTCTAGAAAAGAGGTGCCGGAACTCACCATGAATGTCTCCTTTCTTCTTTTATAATGGCAATGGCACCCACCTGAGAGGTGCTGGGACTGGGTTCTGGAGGGTTCTGGTAAGTTCCGGCTGAAAAAAGCCCTGGCTTCCTCCAAGGAATACTGGGAGCTGAAGTTTGTTAAGGATGCTGATAATTATCTGAAGACCCCTATTTCTCAATGTGATTGTTGTACTTTTGAACCACCTCTCAGAATAAATGCATATATTGGGATTCAGGTGCAAAAACGAATCTCCCGACTCAAAACAATACAAAACTATCAAAACTGGGCTGTTATCTAATGAAAAGGAGAAATCATTTCATTTCTATTAGAAAGGAACAGAACAAATTATCTGTGGTGAGGAGAGGGCATATTGGAGCCTTCTTTAAAAAAAAATACAAAGGAAGCATGATAGATTCTAGATAAAGTCTGTGGTCAGGCTCTTTTGAGCCGTATCTATTTCAGACTATGCCCAGATGTTTCTTAGAGATGTTGGTTTTTTAAAAAAAATGTTTGTGGTTAATGGCAGGAAACCTTTTGCTGTACCATGCAATGGTGTTCTCTTCTGCTTTCTAAAGTAACTCTGCAATGATCATTTATTGATCCATCAAATGTGGTCTCATTGATCTTCTCCCTTAGAGTTATGACCTGTGCTACCACAGTTATTGGCTCAGAGATACCTGCAGCTCTCATGTCCCCCCCACCTGGATCCTTATCTATCTGCCAACATCACACACACAATCATTTCCCCTTTCTCTCTGCCACACTTTCCAAGAATTTCTTAGAGATTATTACCTAGATTTTTTTGTGAAATGCCATTTCAATGCAAACAAGCTGTGTTTTTAACATACCACTGTATTAAGGAAATACCATTTGTTACATCAGCTAATCCTATCCATTCTTAAGGAAATCAGCCCTGAGTGCTCACTGGAAGGACAGATCGTGAAGCTGAGGCTCCAATACTTTGGCCACCTCATGAGAAGAGAAGAATCCTTGGAAAAGACCTTGATGTTGGGAAAGTTGGAGGGCACTAGGAGAAGGGGACGACAGAGGACGAGATGGTTGGACAGTGTTCTCGAAGCTACGAACATGAGTTTGACCAAACTGCGGGAGGCAGTGGAAGACAGGAGTGCCTGGCGTGCTATGGTCCATGGGGTCACGAAGAGTCGGACACGACTAAACGACTAAACAACAACAACAACAACACATCAGCTAACAGGTAAATCAATCTACATATAATTATCTAACCACTGTTGCAGAGTACATTGTTAATTATGTTTATTGACTCAAACCAGACTATCATGATAAAGATATTGCCAAGATATTTTGACTAGCCAAGGCAGTCTGCTAACTGGGAATGGAAGGCTGGGGGAACTGGAGGCATGAAATGAACCAATCAGTGTTTTTCAAGAGATGGAAAGTTTTGGTGTCCAAATGTGTCTGAAACAGGTGGCCAAAGTTTTCATTTTCAGAGCAAATGGTAGCTTGGGGAGAAGGGTATTTCCATCAGAAAAAGAGTAGGGCTGCCAGAGAGAGGTGGGAAAACCATGGATCTCCTGTTAGATTTAGCTGATGTGCAATCTAATGAAAATGCAAGGCTTGAAGGAAAACTCAAACAGCTGGTGTAGCTGGGAATTTGTTGAGTGGAGAAAAGAAACTCTGGTGACAAACATCAGGTAAAAGAGTTGCTGTTCATTCTCTTTACTCCACTCTTGCAACTTTTGTGGTTTCGTTTTGGTGACTTCTTGAATTCTAAGAATGATCTGTGGTGGTTTTAATCCCTCTGAATGTCTTACCTTTATTTCTCAATGTCCTTATGACACACAGGCTACATTGCTCTTTTTAGTGGGGGGGGCAGGGAGGGAGGAGGCAGATACAACCCAGGAGGGCAGGGCTCCTAAACCTTGGACAGAAGAAGAAGAAAAATTGGCAGGTGCAACTGTACCTCTGGACTACAAAGGTGCAGTTTCATCTCCCAAAATTCCTCCTACAGTTTCCAAGAACTCTGTCTGGGCTGCCTTTATTGTCCAAGAAAAATCTAGGCCTTTGTAAGACGGGTTCAAGAGCAAACTAAACAGCAACCAGTGCCTTTTGCTCAAGTACATCACACATAATGGGGTTCGCATGTCTTTCAGAAGAAAATTTGTTTATTTATGTCATTTGTTTATTTCATTTATATACCCCTGCTCTCTGAAGGAGCTCAAGGTGGTGTGAATTATATGCTATGACTATTTCAGCTGCTAGGAGAAAGGAAGTCACAATTATAGCAAGTAAATTTATGTCATGATTTCTTCTGGATTTTATTGAACTCCTCCCCCCAAACCAGCTTAAGCCCTGTCTGTTGTAAATGATTGATCACCACTCTCCAGTCTCTTGAGCATCACCCCCCCGCTTTAACTCAGTTTCATGAAGGTCACTCTAGGAAAGTATTTTTAGCGTTCCAAAGTACTCTGGTCAGCAATCTGAAAGGCTGAGCAACAGATGTCAGTTTGCCAAAATACACTATTTAGAATGCAATCCTATGCACTTCTACTCAGAAGTAAGTCAGCAAGGCTTATTCTTGGCATGGTGTATATAGGATCGCCGCCTTGTTTTGGAGCTTTAAAAGTCCATCAAGATAATGCACATTATCTACTCAAAATAACTCTGCCTTCATGGCGAGCTTCACCCATGAATTCAAACCAAGGAAACAGAATTTGCAGACACCCAGTTAGGAGTGGTACAACTGTGCTACTACGATGCTTTTGATTACTGGGGCCAAGGGACAGCAGTCACCGTTACTTCTGGTAAGACAAATATCTTCCTTTTACTCATTGCAACTTCATAGATTCACATAGGCTGCTTTTTTTTGCACATATAAACACAAAATTAGTCGCAACGTTGCAGAATGGGGTATACTGTAGCATCTTCCTAGGTCCTAAATTAGTGCCTATTTGCTGCTTTTATTGTTCTTAATGTTACATTTTTGTGCAATATGGCTTAGATGCCACAGAACCCTTATTCAGGCAAGGGGCATTGAACTATCAGAAAAGTTCCCGCCTGTTCCACATGTGTTGGGGCACAGCTAAATCTGGCCAGGGTCTTGAGCAAGAAGCAACCACTTCCACCTGTGGGTGCATTTTTGCACATATTTCGGAGGGGAGAGATTTACTGTGGGACTGGGGTGCTTTTGACATCTGGGGACAAGGCACCCTGCTAACTGTCACATCAGGTAAGCCACTGCACATCAAATCCACAGAATGTCTGTGTTGTTTTTTACAAGGTATTGTACGAATTTTCAGTTGCATGAATTTCATTGCAATTATCGCTGGCTGCCACTGGCTTTAAAACTGCATGCTTTTAAGTCACTAAACAATGGTTGAAATGTTATTTACTCGTATAGTTCTTAAGATCTAGGTTGTTTTCCTAGGTTAGGGATGTTCATGTTGATCATCAGCTTAACTTTCTGTGTTTCATTACATTGTAATATAGAGAAAAGCTC
This sequence comes from Zootoca vivipara, assembly GCF_963506605.1. NCBI lineage: Eukaryota > Metazoa > Chordata > Lepidosauria > Squamata > Lacertidae > Zootoca > Zootoca vivipara. The sequence continues at coordinate 47,415,036 of NC_083288.1, forward strand.
AAACAGTCAAATACAGCCCAGGTTAATATTAAAGACTTATTTATATAGAAAGGGAGGAAAGATCCAAGGCATTTTGGAATAATCAATGCTATGCCAATTATTAGGAAAAGCCTTCAGAGTGTTCCCCACTTCTGCCATATATATAAACTGAGATCGTAGTTTATGAGTAATAAATGCTGCATTAAAGTGAGAGGCTGGAGTTAAGCACATTGCCCAATATATTGATGAGGCCAATAGACATTGGAATGGTCTAGAAAGGCTTTAAAATATCCCAGGCAGCTGGAAAATCTTTCAGTGAATTCATTCCTGAAATTTCTTACTTGGTGGCAGTCTTCCTGAAGTTTTTGGAAGCACTCTGCAGACAAGTTTCAGCCCAAATTACTTCCATCTATAGTGAAATAAAATATAAAAATTAAAGTGAGATTGTTGCGAAGGTATGTTGGTACTAAGTGGTTTTTGTAGAGAGGAAGTACAAAACAACCCTAATGTGCAACCCGTTTGATTATTGGGGCCAAGGAACTACTGTGATCGTAACATCAGGTAAAGAGCTTTTCCTAATCTTATTCACTTAATATTGTAACCTTTTTTTTCATTATCTCAGTATATCTGTGTCATATGAAACACAATTGTTTTGAGATAGTGATGACTAAGGGCTTCTTCCAATCCTCTGTGCAGAACTTCACCAAGACCCACATCCAAAAATTTGTTCAAACATTGCTTAAAATGTATGTGTTTCACTGCTGAGACATCTGTTTGGCTAACCATCTTTAAGAGATTTCTTTGAATATTTTTCTCACCAGTGAACTGCACAAACATCTGACCATTTGTAAATGCCTAAGTCTCAGTTAATGCTCAATTAATTCTGAAAAAATAAGTGGAGGGTCAGAGGACTTTTTATGTTGTCTAATCTTTTTGTAATTGTGAAAAACACTGCTAGTCTTCTACGTAGCTTAGTTTGAAATTAACCTTGGGAAAGGTTGAAAACAGATCTAGAAAATTGCTTTGAAGCCAAAATGTGTGGGTAGGGCATTTCTTCATTAGACCAAAATAGTGTTGCCAAAAGGTCCAAGCAGAATGAAGTTTCTGTGCCAAGTTGCTAGTTAGAACAATCTGTGTGCAACTGGTACTTCGATGTCTGGGGACCTGGAACTCAGCTGATTGTCACTTCAGGTAATATTTTTATTATATCTCAAATGTTTGAGTCAGATCACTGCAGAAAATATGATACTTTCTGTCTGTTCTCTTAAATTCTGGAGAAATGGGTCACCGTCAACCCCAATTTACTGTCAAAGGTTCATAAGGAACAGGAGTCAATTGTTTCATTTGTTTTCTTTCGAGAGCTACAATGCTAAATACACTTCTTCTTTTTAAAGAATAGAATTCTTTGTGAGATTCCATAGATAAATGCTGCAGTTCACAACCTATTCGGTGCAAGCTAGAGTATCTGATTCTTGTCAGCAGGGCTGTGGCAGAATAGTTGAAGTCTGGATTACAGTCTATCCTGGGCAAAATCTGAGAATTTCCATTTCTTTATTAGGGGTGCCAATGAATTAAATTATTATAAGCATGTATAATTAATAGTTTTTTTATTTAAAAGATGGAAGCCTAAGCCTCACATCTAAACATTCTTCCTTATGGGTAAATTCTCCAAAAGTCATTAGGATTTGTTTACAAATCAGTATATTGAGGGCCGCAACCACTGAGTGTGGTAATACATTTAATCTTGAAAGCCCCCTAATTCCCTGCATAAACCGGGTGGGTCAACTTCTTGTGCATCTTAAGAAAGAGATGTAACCAGTGTGATGGCTTGAGAAACTGGGGAACAGGGACCCAAGTCATTGTCACTACAGGTAAGGGGAGGAAATCCTTGTTATTTCTGTCTTTAGAAAAGCTGCTTGGAATTTTTTTTTATTCTTCCATTACCAGCGTTGGTTCATTCTTCTGTTGCTGTTTTCTGGGTTCTCTAAGCTCTAGGGAAAATATGTCTCATTCTTGTGGAAAGTCTTGCTTTTCTAGTGCCACAGCTTAATTCTATCTACAGTGCAAGCAAAGTATTTGATCTTGATCTTTTTTTGAGTGTACTCAAGAAGAAATGAAATATAGGCATGACCCCTGTCTTAGCTGGATGAAAAAAATCTTATATATTGTTAGTATGCTGATCAGACTGAACTTGGACCACTTAGTGGATAGCTAATATTCAATGAAAATATTAGTTATTTTGACACCTGTGGCTCCGGACCCTCATCACAGTCTCAGCAGGTAAAGGAGGGTGGGAATATACCAGTACTTTAGCAATTTCTATTTAGGATTTTGCACACCTCTCAGTACAGAATTAAGTGCTGTGTTACTATGGCTACTTCACTCATTGGGGCCAAGGGACCCTAGTGACCGTCACTTCAGGTAAATCATACATATTCTTACTTATTTCAATCCGTTCGATTGCAATGTTCATTCTTTAAAAGTTAAGGTTGTCCCCAAAGCCATAGACCCTTACACTGGATTATGGTTTGGATCAAACCTAAATATATTTGTTTAGCTGTAACTAAAAATGTTCCATAGATTCCAGGAATACAAGATTTAAAATAAATAAATCATAGTCCCATTACACTGAGCATTCAGTGGTGTATTTCAGTACAAACTTGACAAATATTTAAATGAGCCAATAAATCTAGATACACAGATGTCGGAGAGAATGTCAAATACCAATTCCATTTAAAGTCTTGGCAACAGGAAAGTATTATTTAGTTTTTGTTCGCACGACACTGGCAGGTTAATCAATGTGATTACTATGCTGCCTTTGATCATTGGGGACCAGGGACTATGGTGACGGTATCTCCAGGTAAGGATTTTCTATTCCATGTTTCCCTTTGACTTAAGTAGCTATTATATTTTACAATAAGATCTTCACTGGGTTAAAAGGAAAATGTCCTAAATGCGGGGGTAGCGGGCGGTTAAGTGTTTTCTGTCTCTTTATGGCAAGAGAAAATCCAGTTTCAATTAAAACAGAAGGAAAATATAGTTGTGTAAATAACCATAATACTGTATATACTGGGAGGACAACGTAGGAGGCATCTTGAGCTTTGAGACCAGTAGGTTTTTAGTCACTCAGGGCGGGAATTAGTATCACTGTGACTACTATGCTTTTGACTACTGGGGACAAGGCACCCTGGTTACAGTCAGCAGTGGTAAGTTAAATTCAATGTTTTCCTTCTGTCTAGTTGTGTGTGGTTTTTCTGTCTTTTTTTCCAAAGTGACTGTTGGGTAGAAAAACAGCCTGGTACCTCAAACTGACTGCCTTTCTCAACCTAGTTATGCCCGAATAATCTCTTTAAACTAAAATAGATATCTTAATTATGCATCAGTCCAGCCCATGGCACAAACTAAGTTAGTAACAAAACAGGGGCTTCAAAGAAATGCCTTCTAAAACTTAGAAATGTATGTGTTTAAATTCCACAACCTTTTCTTTAAAACGTCTTATGCTGGATGGGTAACTATGATAGTTTCGCATAAAAAACAACAACAAAGAGTCCTCTGCAGGCTTAGAAATGAAAATTTATGGTGGCAAAAGCCACAAAGTCTAAAAAAGCTTTTGCGACTACAAAGCCTTCCTCTCTTTACAGTGCCAAGAAGTTCTTTGTTGTTTTTCTTAAAGTATTCAGTTGTCTCGAACAATCCAGATTTAATTAGGTTCTGCATCTTAGGCCAATTAAAATCCTCCATATTTATATTGCGGGTGTTTTAAAACTATCCTTTAAGGGATAGTTTTGCGGGTTCCAAAGGACAGAAGCATTCCACATTAGGTTTTTGTGCAAGGGATAGAAAGAGTTGGGTCATTGTGACTACTTTGACTATTGGGGACAAGGGACCATGGTCTACGTCACTGAAGGTATGATTTTAATTCATTTTCTCACCTGTATTCTTTAAATGCAGAGTTTCTTCCTATTTTTTAAGTGATGTCTTTGAAATGTTCGTCATTCCCGTGTTTTATGTTTTTGAAACTCAAGTGTTCCTGTTGGGGGGCATGTTCTGGGAATTGAGGGAGACTTACAGATATTACTCTGGGGAAGTCCAATTCAGTTTAATGAGACTGTTCCAGAGAAATATCAGTAAGAATGTCTGGACAAGTTCTGGAACGGAGCGACCCTTGGTCCGGTCTGGAAAGATAATTCTTCTGTTCTTATATAAACTGCTATCTCAAACTCGCTTACTTAGAAAATATACCTTTCATTTAAATTTCATTCCAATATGTGTGTTTAGGATTGAGATTTAAAGTAGGTTTAGACTTTTTTTTCCCTGCCCATGTTCTGAAAAATCTTAAACCGCAAAGTAAATCTTACAGGCTTGTCCTATGCATGTTTACTCGGACGTAAGTGCCACAGAATTCTATGTGTCTTACTACCAAGTAAGTGTACATAGAAGTGCAGCCTTTAAAAACCCATTTGGAGTAATTGAGTAGACAAGATTATTCAGCAATTCAAAAATAGTTGATTGATCAATGCAAGTTTTTGCGCCATCTCCCCATAAACATATTCCAGTGTGATAACTGGTTTGACTACTGGGGACAAGGCACCTTCGTCACTGTTACAGCAGGTAAAAATATTTATTTCTCTCATGTACTTCTTTGCAATGGTCTTCCTTGTAAATACTGATTGCCTAAGGCAACTTTCTTTGGATTTACTGAGGTCTATTTCAGTGAGAATTTAATACTTTGTTTCCCATATAGCTCGTAAACCAAAGACCAAAATGATTCTGCCACAGTCTTTTCTCCATCCCTACAATTATATTTTTACCCTTTCCCTGAAAATGTTTTGCTATGTACACAATTGCAATATTCTAGAAAGGTTGCACTTGCAAAAAGATTGGGGTAACATTGGGGAATATATGAGAAGAATTTTTGTTAGAATCAGAATCTGTTAGACTCCTTCTAATAGATTACCAAAGAACTGAGCTGAGGGGACAGTTTGTTAAATACAGCATCTCCAGGCAATTGTCTTAGTGTGTCAACTATGGATTAGACTACTGGGGACCCGGGACCTTGGTCACCGTTAGTTCAGGTAAATCAATATTTTTCTAATTCAGAACTAATTTCCTTCATAACTGAGCGGACAGGATGCTTGGTTTTGTCAATCTCCAATGCATTTTGAAAGTCTTAAAGGAACTTAAAAGCTGCAATTATATGTGTCATATAGATTTAAGCTTGCCGGGGGGGGGGATTTGTGCCTTGGTAGCGTCTAATTCTATTTCTTAGTGGATCAAAAGTTTAAATGGACAAATAGAACTGCATTCTTATAACAAATGCATAATTTAGAAATCTCTCTATCCACTCTTTCTCAGTAGTCATCCCCCCAATTTGTTTATTCTTTAATTTGTTCATTTTTTCCCTGTCTACCCTTCAGTAAATCAGGATTCATCCCATCTTATTATCCCATCTTATTACTCTCTGTCTGTCTATCTTTCAATCAAGCATAATACTAGGTGGCAGTTATAGAAGTGACAAAGTCATGCGACACTTTAAAGAGTAAGTGTGTGTCACGGAATGAATTTCAGAGGAAAAATCCCACTTTGCCAGATCAATAAAGTCCTTGTGTGCATCAGGTGAAGTAGTTTCTCTCCTAAAATTCACTTCACAACAAACTTTTAATACGCCGCTGAGTTATTTCTTTATCTGCCCCCCTTTATTCTCTCTAAATTAGACTCTTACCAACCTGTGGATTCTGCTTAGGTTTCCTCAGTGGTGAGGGGAAGGTACTTTTAACATGCTTAGAGACTTACTAGTCTTTTGTTTGTTAGTTTGTTTAATTCTGAGGCTGAATTCTGCAATTGAATTTATGTTTCTCTGGCTCCCGGCTCAGATTAAGCCTTTGAGCAAACTGCATCTTACTCCTTGTGCTCATGCACTGTGAAATTAATGGGAGTGCTAATTAATATGCATCATGATCTAAAATAATTAGCACAATCAAGAAAAGATTTTGAAGGGTTGGATCTATTTTTCTTCTTCTTTTTTGTGGAAAAAAAATGGCCGATTAACAAAACAGGAACATTGGGGGGGATTAAGGCAGCAGGTGGCCAAAGATTCGTTTCTCGGTTTTGATTTATTTTAAGACCTTGTGTTCCATTTCATGGAGTTTCTAGCACCTACAGTGGTTTCACATGGTTGAAAATAGCCCTGAATGTTTCGAAAACAACAGAATAACACCTGTCTTTGAAAGATCTCTGTTTTCCCCACAAAAAATAACCCAGATTTAGCATTTTTTGGTTTAAAGAAGAAAAAAACTTATGTCTTTTTCCGTAAGCAATTGGCTCTGGACTCTAGAACTTTGTGAATGTTTTTCGTGTCGAAATCATACATTTAAATGGTAAGGGAAAAAATACTTTATTCCTATTTTTTCAACATTTTATTTGATTATTATTATTATTTTACTACAAGTTAGAATATGTCAATTATTATTTTTATCTACTTTGAACAAATTTAATATTTATTAACAATTTACATGAAAATATATTGGGATATTTTAGTAGTGTTCTCTTCTGTTGCTTATTTTTGTGAAATTATGAGACACAGGTTTTAAGAGTGAATGAATTTGTGGCAGGAAATTATAATTTATTGTTGGCTTTTGTTTGGTTTTTCTGAGTAACTTTTCTGAGTTTATAACTGGATTATTATTATTATTATTTTGTCCTATGCGGTCAGAGTTTTAAGACAGTTTATCTCTGTGGAGTATATTTCTGCTTTTGATTGAAACTTCCTCCTCTCTTTGTAGTAGTTTTAGTTTGATTGATTGATTGATTCAGATAAGTGATAGACTTAACTGGAATTTTCACCGACCAATGGAATAATTTTTAATTATCAGAATTTATATCAAGTTAACTCAGGAAAGCTTACAATAACAAACCACTGCTAGACTATTTATTTATTTAACAGCGAATAATCTTGTAGGGATTTTCCCACATCTTTAACTGGCATGATATCGAAATTTGTAATATGAGGATTAATACAAGGCTTTACTGGGGTGTATTTAACAGTAGTTTTCCCAACTGATTCGGATGTTCGGCATCCCATGGTCAATGAGGGGCTATCCAACCCTTTACCCAACTGACTACTAGTTCTGGAGTGCCTGGGTGGTCAACTAGACCCAGCCGGCATCCCCAAAGCTTGAAAAGAAGCAAGCCTTCTTCTTCTTCAGCATTTTGGGAGCCTAGCATGGAACATCCGTGATTACCAATGCTCAGCAGGGACCGGGAGCCATGTCTTCCATGCCTCTAGCAGGTTTAGATCTAGATCTACAGGGGTTTAGCTCTAGATCTACAGGAGCCAGAGCCAGAGCAGGGAGAACAACAGGAACATCTCTGAAGGCCAGTGCTCAACAGTGATGGGGAGATCCAACTGGCTTCCTGCTCAGTTGAGACTTTGAGAGTAATTGGGGGGGGAGCAGTTGGCGATCCCCAAGCTTTTCTGAAGCCTGCTGCTCAGTCAGCAGACACCAGATCTTTCAGATACATAGTGGCCTTAGCTATGAGTATCTCTTTGAGGCTCAATACCTAGCTAGGGAAGAGTTTCAGACTGAGATGCAGCTTTGGGAGCAATGGAGGGGAATCGCTCCGGAGATCCCTTAGCTTATCCGAGTTGGTATACTGAGCTGGAATGCATGCAAGCCTTTCAGATCTCTAGCAGCTATAGCCAGAGGTTAAGGAGCAACCTGAACCTTGCTGAAGCCAAGAGCTTAGCCAGGCACAGCTGGAGGGCTCTCTGCTGAGCTGTGGCTTTGGTAACAAGGCAAGGGGGTTATGGCACCCTCCTAGCTTCTCCAAAGCCCATCACTGAACTGGGAAGCACACCAGTCTCGCAGAGCTCCAACAGTTTTGATCCCTATAGTAGCTACAGCTAGGGCAGGGAGGGCAACCTAAACCCCAGAACCCAGAGCTGGATAGTTCTGTGACCAGCGATGGCTTGGGAAGCACCAGCAGCCCCCTAGCTTCTCTGAAGCCCACCGCTCTGCTAGGAGCTGCGGGATGTTTTCAGAGCTATAGCAGCTGCAGCTGGGGCAGGGAGCGCAACCTAAAGCCCAGAACTTAGCCAGGCACCAGCTGGATAGGTTGGCGCTCAGCTGTGTCTCTGAGAACACTGTGGGAAGCATCAGCAGCCCCCTAGCTTATCTGAAGCCCGCCGAGCAAGTAGGAGCTAAGAAACCTTTTTCAGAGCTATAGCAGCTAAAGCTAGGGCTGGGACGGCAGCCTTGAGCCCAGTGCACAACCAGGGAAGAGCTGGACAGTACCTCTGAGAATGGTGGGGACGTTCCAGCAAAACCTCTAGCTTCTCTGAAGCCCACCACTCAGCTAGGAGCTAGAAAATGTTTCCAGAGCTACGGCAGCTGCAGTTGAGGCTGGGAGGGCAATCTAAAGCCCACTGCTTAGCCCGGGAAGGGCAGGATAGCTGTGTGCTGAGCTGTAGCTCTTGAGAATGATGGGAAAGGTTCCAGCAGCTCCCTAGCTTCTCTGAAGCCCATGGTTTAGCTAGGAGCTTGGAACCTTTCAGGGCTATAGCAGCTACTGCCAGGGCAGAGAGGGCAACCAAAAGCCCACTGCTTAGCCAGGGCAGGGCAGGGCGACTCAGTACTGTGCTGTTGCTCTTGAGATTGATAGGGAAGGTTCCAGCAGCTCCCTCGGTCATCCACAGCTCAGCTAGGAACTAGGAACCCTTTTCAGAGCTATAGCAGCTAAAGCTAGGGCTGGGACAGCAGCCCTGAGCCCAGTGTGCAGCCAGGGAAGAGCTGGGCAGCTCGTGCTGAGCTGTGCCTCTGAGAATGGTGGGGATGTTCCAGCAAAACCCCTAGCTTCTCTGAAGCCCACCACTTGGCTAGGAGCTAGAAAATGTTTTCAGAGCTATGGCAGCTACAGCTAGGGCAAGGAGGGCAAACTAAAGCCCACTGTTTAGCCAGGGAAGGGCAGGATAGTTCTTTGCAGAGCTGTAGCTCTTCAGAATGATGGGGAAGGTTCCAGCAGCTCCCTAGCTTCTTTGAGGAGCTTGGAACCTTTCAGGGCTATAGCAGCTACTGCCGGGGCAGAGAGGGCATCCTAAAGCCCACTGCTTAGCCAGGGCAGGGCTGGGTGGCTCAGTACTGTGCTGTTGCTTTTGAGAATGATAGGGAAGGTTCCAGCAGCTCCCTCGGTCATCCACAGCTTTTCAGAGCTATAGCAGCTAAAGCCAGGGCTGGGATTGAGCCCAGTGCACAGACAGGGAAGAGCTGGGCAGCTCAGTACTGAGCTGTGGCTCTGAGAATGATGGGAACATTCAAGCAACCCCCCTAGCTTATCTGAATTGCCCTGCTCGGCTAGGAGCTGGTTAATATTTCCAGAGCTGTAGCAGCTACAGCTGTGGCAAGAAGAGCAAACTAAAGCCCAGCGCTCAGTTGAGGAACAGTTCAATGGCTCTGTGCTCAGCTACGGCTTCCAAAATTGCAAGGAAAGCACTGGCAATCGCTTAGCTTATCTGAAGCTGACCGCTTGGCTAGGAGCTAGGAAATCTTTTTGGAGCTGTAGTAGCTACAGCTGAGGCTAGAAGGGCAAAATAAAGCCCAGTACTCAGTTGCGGAAGAGCTGGATGGCTTGGCGTTCAACTGTGTCTCTGGGAATGAATGGTAAGGAAAGCAGCAGCAACAGCAGTCCCCTAGTTTTTCTGAAGCCCACTGCCCAGCTAGGAGCTAGGGAATTTTAACAGAGCTACAGCAGTGACAACTGGGGCCACCACTTAGCCAGGGCAGGACTGGGTGGCTCAGGAATCTGCTGGGGCTCTTGAGGTTCCAGCAGCTCCCTAGGTCACCCAAAGCTGTAGCTGGGTTGGGGGTGTAACTGTAGTCTCTCTGTAGCCCAGTGCTTTGCTGGGTAAGAGCTGGGCAGTTCCACCCCTCAGTTCTGGCTTTGGAAATGATGGGGGGAACTCTTGGTAGCCCACTGACATCTCTGATCCCCAAGACTCATCTGAGATTAATGTAAGCCACTCCTGCCTCTGGAAGCTGTAGCCAGATTCTCTCTGTAGCCAAATGCTCAGCTAGGAGAAAGCTCCATTGTTCCCCATAGATTTCTGGCCTTGGGAACTATGTGGGAAACTCTCGAGACCCACTGGCTTGCATTGAAGCCCAGCACTGAGCTGAGATCCATGCAAACCGTGTCTCAAATCTGTTTCAGATTTAAACTGATAGCAGCTAAACCTAGGGCAGGGTGACCAGCCAGCCAAAGCCTGAAGCCCAGTGTTCTGCTGAGAAAGAGCTGGATGGCTCCCATCTTGGCTGAAGCTTCCAGAATGATTGTGGCAGGGGATCTGGCAACCGCCTAGCTCCCTTGGCTGCTCCTCTGGGGGACTTGCAAACTATTCAGATCAATGGCACCCAGAGATGAGGATCAAGGAGCAAACCAGGGTCTCTCTGAAGCCAAGCACTGAGCTGAGAGAGAGCTGTGCGTTTTCCTGCTGACATACAGCTTAGGAAATAGTGGCAAAAAGCTCCTAGCTTTTTCTTATGCAAGCTTTCCCAATCCATAGCAGCAAGAGCAGAGGGGGAAATGAGAGTCTCTCTGAAGCCGAGGGCTCAACTGGGGAACAGCTTGGAGGGCTTGCTGATCAGCTCTGGCTCTGAGAATGATGGGGGAAGCTTTCGGAAGCCCCTTAGATTGTAGGAAAGAGAACACTGAGCTAGCAATATACATGCAAGCATGGGGATCTATAGCGGTTGTAGCTGAGTTGGAGGAGCACCCAGAGTCTTTTTGAAGCCTAGTGCTTAGCTGAGAAAAACTGGATGGCTGGTAGGCAAAGCTCCAGCTTCTCTGAAGCTCACCGCTCAGCCCTGAGAGAAGAAATATTTTCAGGGTTATAGCAGCTGGAGTTGGGACAGAGAGGCAACTGGGCTTTCTCTGAAGCCCAGGGCTTAGCTAGGTAAGAGCTGGGTGAGTTTGCCTTCATTTCTGGCTTCTGTGATGACATCCCCTAATTTCATGGAAGCCCAGCGTTGAGCTGTGATGCAGGCAAGCTTCTCAGATTTCCAGCAGCTGTAGCTATGGTGCAGGAAGCACCCAGGATCTCTCTGAAGCCTAGTGTTCAGCTACCGGGAGGGATCTGTGTTCAAAATGATGGGGAAAGCACCAGCAGCCCCCTTGCTTCTCCAAAGCCTACCTCTCACCTAGGAGGTGAGTTTTTTCAGAGCTATATAAGAGAGTTGGAGATGCAACAGGGATTTCCACGAAGCTTGATTCTCAGCTAGGAGCCTTGCAAACCTCCAAGATCAGCACTGGCTTGGGGGTGGGGTGGGGTGGGCTGGCTCCTTCACCTTGTCCTCCCCGAGTGCATATACTCAGCTGAAAGAATTGCATGGTTCCCTGTTGAGAGCTGTGTGGCACAAGCTTTGAGAAGGCTGGAAAAAGCAACTGTGCCCCCTGCCTAGCCTCCCTGAAGCTTAACACTTAACCAGGAGGCAGAAAGTTTGCTAACTCAGAAGCAGATTTGAGACAAGCTGAGGAGAGCAATTAATTTCTCCCAGCTGTTTTAAGAGCCTAGTTCATGGTGCAAGAGCTTAGCGATGGTGCAAATCCTGGAGAGCTGCTGCCAGGCAATGTGGACAGTACCGTGGTGGATGGACCCAATGATCTGACTCAGTATAATTCAGCCTCCTATGTTCCTATGTTCAATAGTGGCTGTGAAGTTCAGTTCAGTCCAGGTTTTAGAAAGGCTTTGAGGTAAGCAATTTGTCTCCACCTCACCCACCTCTGCCTGCCTCCCTAAAACCTGGCACTCCATTTTTAAGGTATTCAATCTGCACAGCTCAGTAGTGTCTTTGAGAAACCTGTTAGGAGCCACTCAGCCTCGTCCCCAAGTGATTGCAAGCACCAGGAGCTGGGTGGGGGGACATTTGAGAGGCATATCTCAGCATCATTTGCAGGGAGGTTAGTGGCTCAGCCAGCTTCCTCCTGGCTCTCCCATGCCCAGCTCAGGGTAGGAAAGCATGCAAGTCTCCCCATTCTCTACTGCTTAGGATGGCTGGTGGGGGAGGGAAAGGTGCCTCCTTTCCAATGTCCACAAACCTGCAAATCTCCCAGCCCAGCATAGTTTCTGCAACTCCTTTGGCTTGCCAGTACTAGCGTAAGACTAGCTGGAAAATTATAACCTTTATAATGCGCAATCAGGACAGCTACTGAACCAGGCATGGATGACCCATGTTGCCTCCTGGGCAGCTTCAGACTTGAGATTGTATTAGATATAGCTATTGTATTGGGATGGGGTTTGGTTCTCTCTCATTCAGCATAGTTGTATTCGATTGTACACCACTTCTTTCGTTTGGGCAGAGTTGCCGCCATTTCAACAGACCAGAGTAGCTGCACCCTTAACAGCTGACATTCCTGCTGTGACAAAGGTCACCTGCTGATTCATGCACATCAACTTGCTGCTAAAGGCACAGGAGAAGAGCAGAGCAGTTTTCCTGGTCGGTTAGCAACCATAACTACGAATGTGTTTGAGTCTCACAGATTCTAGTTGGCGAATGGAGAAGCAGGTCAGGGTGCCTGTGGCTGCTGCTCTGCCCTTCGTTGGTGCAGAGTAAAAAGCTACGACAACCCGTCTGAAATAGTTCCGAGTTTAACCTGGGAATAATCACTATTTAATCATTGCTTTGTGCTTTATATGGGGGGGGGAAAGAGAGTCAGAAATATTAACTTGCAACACAGCGCAGATTCACTTTGATGGTTTAAGAGGGGTCAAGGGCTTACTCCATTAGATATAGCTAAGGAGATTCATGGTGCCAATAAGTGTAGTAGAATGAAAGTTGTCTGATTTCTGTCTGTAAGTGTATTAGCTTTCTTTGAAGTGATTGGGTTTCCTTTTACAAAATCATTTTGATTCTTTCACTGGTTATGCTGTTCTGGTACGGAAGGGTACTGTATAACATAGCAGTGTTGAACGGTAATTGGGATATGAAAGGGCTCGTGATTTTGCAAGAAAGTGTGCGTGCTTACTGCACATTGCCGTGAGCGTCTCCTCGACATCTTCATTCCATTTTACTGCGCCTGACATTGCCCACTTTTTTTAAAAAAAAATGTGACCATTTCAGAGGGTGCAGCTGACTCTCTAGAAGTGTTGTGATGAAGCAAATACCATACAACAGAATAAGCCAGATGTGAACTCCACAGAAAGCAAAACGAACAGCCCCACAATGTTTCTAGTCCCGCTGCATTCTTCTCGCTGCCAGCTCATTTCTGCTTAGATTTTATATGCACTTACTTAGGAGTAAGCCCCATTATAGTCAGTGGGACATACCTTTGAGTAGACAAGGATAAGGTTGTGCTTCATGGTTGTTATAAAAAAACAGTTCCTAACATGGACCTCTGGATAACGGACATAATGAAACAGCTTTTCTGGTGCTTCTTGCTCCTTCACTGAGAGTAAATAGCCTTTCTGATGGTTATTATAGGGAAGCATGACCAACATTTCTTTCAGAGCTTTGGCTTGTTGTTATTCATCAGTGATGAAAGGGGAATATTAGGCTTTGCGTTTCTCCAGCTGATGCTATTCAGTAATAATGCTCTACATATTTATACACTTTCCCCAGGTGCTGTCTGTTCATTAACTGTGCAATTCTTACAACAATATCATTTCATTTCAGAAGTGGTCCAGAGGAAGGTCACGTATGTCTGGACTGACTAGACTCCCAAGTTCATAGCTCAGGTTCCTAAACACCCTACACTAGCTATAAGTCATGGTTGAGAACTAGGAGGAAGGGAATTCTGCTTACAGAGGGAAAGAGACAGAGAAGACTGAGTATATTTCATGCAGAATGGGGTTAAACACACATACATCCAAAATGTCGATTTTGTGTTGAAAAACACCTCAACAATACAACAATCCATCTAATAACACACATATACACATGTTTGATACCCTCGTCTCTCTTTCCCAACAATGCAACGGTTCGCTTCCGTTCAGTTAGTTAACCCCAGCTGAACTTTTAACACCTTCCAAAAACCCTCCATCCTTCTGCTTTTCTTCTCCCTTAGCTTCCCCAGCTGCCCCATCTCTTTTCCCTCTCATTGCTTCTCTTGGGAGCGAGAGCAGTGAAAAGGTCGCCATCGGGTGCTTGGCCAAGAATTTCCTTCCTGACTCGGTCACTTTCTCCTGGAGCAATAAGAACAATGTCAGCGACAGTACAATCACGGCCAAGACGTTTCCTTCAGTACTCGACTCCGAAGGGCGTTACACCGCAAGTTCCCAGGCACTCGTCCCATCTGCTGATTGGATAAAGGAGTTTCCATTTTACTGCAAGGCTGACCATCCTTCTGGAAACAAAGTGGAAAAAGTAGCCCGTGGCTGTGGTAAGTGAATGTATTTGTCTCGTCTTCTTCAACATTCCCAACATAACAACACAGGCGGTCTTCAAAAGATTAGACACAAGTAGTCAGAGACTGTCTATTGTGGCACATACTTTCAGAGGTGCTGATTTGTTTCTGAAAGACGAGATCAAAGCTGCATCCTCTGTCCTAGCTGAGTAGGATATGCCTCACTTGTAGCATGGGAAATGTGCTCTGCACATGCCCAGCCGTACACATTCCTTCCATTTGCTCCATGTCTGAGCTGTGACTCTGAAAGCTCAGCCCAGCTTAGCCGTGACTCAAATGAAGCCCTGCTTCCCATTGAGTCAAAAGAATGCAAACATGTTTCTCCAGTACACATCCCAATACAGCTAGAAGACAATCATGTGAGTTGGGCGAACATGTATTCCTAAATACAGCTGAATATACACGTATATGTAACTCCATTCCTTACACATTTGCATTTTTCTGTTAAGAGTGTGGTACCCACCTGCCATAATTCATTCTTTCTTGCAATTCCCCCTCTTTCTCAAATAGATACATCAGTCGAAAAGCCTCCACCTGAGATGTCTGTACTTGCACCACCCATTGAAGCCTTTTTTGGCAGCTACCTGAATGCCACCCTCACCTGCAACGTAGTTAACCTTCCCTCCAGTAAGTACACACTTCAGTGGCTGAAGAAGGGACAGGTACTCACCACCGCCCAGCCAGTCCGAGATGGCAGTAGTTACAGCATAAGGAGTGAACTCATAGTCACCAAGACAGATTGGCTCAGCGACATTTTCTTCTCTTGTGTGGTGAATGGCAAGGACTTCAACGACTCACGGAAGATCAACAGGCAATCTTTTTGTCAAGGTGAGCTTCACTGTTCTTTTATAAGAAATCTGACCATTCAGAATAAGAATAATCTATCTCCAGTCCCAGTTCCACTGCTCAATGCAACCCTATTTTTTAAATAGAAAAAACATGTATCCTTCAGCCTATACCCAAAATGATTAGGAAGGGAGAGAAACAATGATTTCAATGTTGGCTGAGATCTCAGTTCATCCATATTCTGATACCAATGTATGAAATATTCTCCTCTATGCTAAAGACCCATGTTGATATTGTTCTACAAATGTAAAATCTCCTAGCTCAAATTTGCTATTTAAAAGGGCTGTGCCATAATTCTGAAAGCCCTATCCTAGTAGTTTTCAAAAACTAGGCCAAACAGAAAATCTGTAGCTTTTCTCAAAAGATTCTCAGCTTTGGTGGGTCCCCAAAGTAATAGACTTCCATATTTGTGGAACACACAAGAGCTCATTTCTACAAGTTCTTTCCTGCAAAATATAGTGCGCAAGTAGTGAGAGGAAATTCTCAGTTGATCTTAGGGTCAAGCCGCACATTATATATAGCCAGTACTTAGCAATGGTTAAGAGAATTTGATTTGGGCATAAGGAAGTTGGGTGTATAAAGCATTGATTGCCAACACTGTATGGAACATTGGTGTGTTCTGTTGTCTTAATTACTGTGGAACCAAACCTTGTTCTCACTTATCTCATGTCATTCTTCAGCTGGCTATTTCTGTAACCAGGATGCCCGTGTGGAAACAATCCCACCATCCTACGCTGACATCTTCCAGACCAAGTCAGCCAAGCTGACCTGCAGAATTTCAAACATACCCGTTGAACAGGATCTTTCGGCACTGAATGTTACCTGGACAAAAGAATCTGACCATACACTACTGAAGACCATTATTGGAAAGCCAGAAGATCAGGCTAATGGGCTTACTTACATTGACGCTACAGCCACCGTGTGTGCCACAGAGTGGGACAACCATGAAACCTTCACGTGCAAAGTTAATTTCCCAGGCTTACTTCCTGAACCTATCGACAAAACTTTGGAAAAGTTTAAAGGTAGGTACCTGTTTTACATCATCCCATGGGAAGATTACGCATTAGCGTTGTTTGTTTTCACAGATCCCTAGATCTGTCAGGCTCCTCATCCGCCCTCAGAATAGTTGCCACCTGAAGTGAAAGCATTTGGTAGAAAGTCAGCGGCCTTCAAAAAAAAACTCGGCGTATTCAATGATGCCCTTACTTCAGTAGCTACTGGAGCCTATGAGCTCCTATTAGGATATCCCAGCGAGCACTTTCCTTACTTATTATTTTGACAGCTGCTTTTGGAACTTTTACCATTAGAAACCATTGAACTAGGTCAGCCTGAGTGACTACGACTTGATGAAGGCCATGTAGAGAACTTCAGTCCACACTCCTCTGCTATCGGACAGGACCTGTATTACCACCTTGCTCTAGTGCAAGGCGTCCTACTCTAGTATCAGCAGTGTCAATCTTCTTAGCATTGCCTCCTATACTTTAGGGAGAACCATCTGATCCAACTGTTCAGTAAAAACTAGGTCCATTTCTGGTCCATAAATGGCTGTTGCATCAAAACTAGGACTTGATCCATTTTGCTGCCTCGCCAATCTGGCTTGCCCAGTTCCCTTTTTGAAAGGTTTCACTATGCTACTTAAAGTGCCCCGTCTCTCTCAAAACAGCCAATCCTATATATCCGAGAAGCCAAAGGTTAAGTCAGGTCTCATGAAACAAAAAGAATCCTGGGTAAAAATTATAAGGAATGCACATTTTATTGTCTCTTCATTCCTTTTCTTCTTTTTTCACCTTCCAGGTGGCACCCCATATAGCCCAGCCATCTACGTCTTCCCCCCTACCTCGGAAGAACTAGCTCTGCGAGAAACAGCCACCCTCACTTGCCTAGTGAAAGGTTTCTACCCCCAAGGTATCTTTCTGCAGTGGCTCCACAATGATCAGCCAGTGAATCCTGCAAATTTCTACACCAGTGAACCCAAAGAAGAGCCCAAGATACAAGGAAAGTTCTTTGTCTATAGCATATTGTACATCAGTGAAAGTGACTGGAGTCATGGAGACCATTACACTTGTGTCGTGGGACATGAGGCGCTGCCCATGAACAGCACTCAGAAGACCGTGGACAAGAACACGGGTAAACCAACTGTTGTCAACGTCTCCTTAATGCTCTCCGATACGGCCACAACTTGCAACTAAACACCATGATAGTTTCTCTCATGCATCCTCCATGCTCCCATTACCACCGGAATCTGTTTCCTCCTTGTGCCTCTTCCTGCTTCATTATTGATTCTTCAGTTGAAAATTGGGGTTTGATTCTAAGGAAAGATGTGTCTCACATGTTAAAGCGTTAACTGACCACATCTTTTGGAAGAAAGAAATAGTTTGCAATAAAGTATTGTTGTTTTTTTCAAACAATGAAAGAAAACCTGGCTTCTTGTGAGAAATGTTGATACGACAGTTAATAATAACTTTCAGTTGCGCAAGCATGGAATGAGACAGCTAACTCCCATTTGAATACAATGGGAAATAAAGCCTCTCTGAAAATTCCACCCACAGCACCCTTTTAGCTATTCTGCGGATGCTGTGAGCATGAGATTGTCAGAAGTTGAATGAAATGCAAGAGTTTGCACTGCAAGTACAGACTTATTGCAGTCGTACTTCCCCTCCCAAACCCCTGCCACTGCCTTGGTCTTTGATCTCCTAGCTCTTTATTCCACTTCCTCATCTCCCTATTAAAATACACATCCCAACAACTCTTTCCTTCTAAATTGTTCTATCCCTACATCTGGGATGGAAAATAGCAGGTTAAGAAAGTTAGGTGCCACCTATTCTTGCATCTAATGACATTGATTATCCAGCTCCAACATTGTGTAGTTTAGGGTCATTCTCAACTCAACCTCCCCCTGGCATCTTAAGAACAGAAGGAAAACACTCTGTACATGCAGGGGTTGCCCTATACAACTTTAAAAAAAAATATGATATGAGCAACGGGGTGTATCATTCATTGGGCGTTCACAAGCAATTACCTATATCCACACATGATACATGGTGAACAAGTCGCTAAGAGAGATTTCAGAGAGCATTTGAAACACACTAAAAATGGTGCGCAAGGGATTCGATGAGATCAGTCATTTTAATATTAACATGCTGGTGCAAAATACATAAATATCTGAGGCTACACATATAATGCACAACACGTTGTGGTCTTAAGTTTAGTCGGGTTGCGGAAGCTGATTCAGTTTATCTTGATTTCTGACTGAGAATTTAAAACAGAAGGCTGAAGGCAATAGCAAAATGTGTGTACATATAAATAATCATGTGACTGGATGATAGCAAGGCAGCTCTTCCATTTGGGTTCCCCACGGTACAAATGTATCAAGTAGCAAATGGCCAAAACCTTACATCATTGATCACACCACCACCACCTCCTAGGTAGTCTCCCACACATGTCAATGGATGACACTGAGGGGTTCTCTTGAAGACACTCGGGTGCATACCTAGCAACAAAGTTCCACAGTTAATCTATAACTTTCGAAACAGCAATTAAAAAAAGAAAGTTCATAAATCACTTAATCCATCAAGACTCATGCTGATGAAAGAATCCAGAGCACTGGTAACATAAATAGTAATCTCATCCACTACTACAAAGTAGTAACATTTTTGTAACCATTAGTTTTTGAGGGAGAAAGTTGCGTTGAAACTATTGACACAGATACGCATCTGTGGACTACAATCTCTTTGGCCAGTTCAAACCTTCTGCCACCAATATGGAAAGCAGCAATCTCTTACAGTATCAAATTAAGGATGGGAGGGACACAGACGTGCTGCTTCTCTTGAACCTCGGCATCCTATTCTAAAAGCATCCCTCCCATACTGATGGCCATTGGGCGGCAGTTACACCTCATTTAGATTAAGGACCCTGGAAGCATCCTCTGCCGTTGATTTTTGGCTAGCAGGAGCTAGGGGGAGAATGAGGACAGAAACAAGTTGCCTATTTGAAGACATAAGTCATCCTTATACTATATATTCTCCCTCAACCCCACGGGGAGGAATGCTTGGCTATGACAAAGACAAGCACGTCTTCAGTTGCCTCATCCGTGTTCAGTTAAATGAAGACCAACAGGCACCAGGATGCAGAAGTCCTCCTTTACCACCCATACTGTTTCCCATTCCTTCCTGGCCCTGGCAAGCTGTGGAATAAGGTTGAGCCAAAATCCCACTCTTGAGCCATTCCACAGCAAGGTGGAGGGTTTTCCACATTTTGCATTGTTGAGTTGCAATCCAGTTGCCACATTGGGGAGTCTCAATGAATGGGCTATGTTTATACTCAATTTCCTTTCGTATTTGGTATACGTGGCCACCACTCTCTGATTAACCAAGACTTAGATGACATATAATCAACCGCAGTTTGCATTACATATGTTTGTAACCAGGGGTGAATCCAAAGGAAATCCACAAAAGGAAATAAGGTTCTCTCTCTCTCTCTCTCTCTCTCTCTCTCTCTCTCTCTCTCACACACACACACACACACACACACACACACACATGGACATTCATGTGTGGATACACATAAAATACTGCATGATAAGCTGGTATGGTGGGATAATAGAGTGCTATACTTTAAGCCCAGAAGATCTACCTGTAAGTTTAGTTCTCAGCCCCAATCTCATTGGGTATGTTTGGGCAAACCGCTTTATCTCACATCCTGACTGACCCAGAGCTGTGATAATAAATGAGATACTAATTGTAAAGTCCTTGGTAGGCTTAGAACACCTACATAAAATGCTAAAATACTGCTGCCGGGGTGGGGCCTCGGGCTAAGCTGTGTGCCCGGAGAGTGAAAAATAAAATGCTAAAATAACTCACAATAATTGTAGAAAACAATCATCTAATGAGTGACACATACAACTAAATAGTGAGACATTTAAAATAAAAAAAAACCTCCCACGCAGGGAAATCCCCAAAATGAGACATCTTCTCTTCCCTTCATTGCAGAGTGGATTTTGCAAAATCAATTCCAAAAATTATATCACATCATATTATGACTCTGTAATAAATAGCTGTACTGTAACAGGCGGTTTTTGCAAGTTGGAATGCAGTCCTTCCAAGGACTTCACAAAAACATCAGGGCCAGGAGGAAAATTATTATCGAATTCATGAGGGCTTAACAGGGTTAGTTTGCAACATCTCATTCCCCATTCATTAAGTAGGTATTGCTATGCAGAGTTCATTTAAAAAAAATCTATGGCTCCAAGAAGCATGAATTCAACTCTTTGGGCATGAGCTCACTTTAGTTGCTTTGCCATTTTGCCCCTCATAGCAGCATGCAACTGCCTGCAACCTTCATTCCCATGAATTTACATAGATATGTAGGTAGATCTTTCATTTGCACCCCTCATTCATACCACAAGTGCAGAATTCTGGTGTGCCTGAGGCACCACTAAGCAATAATTTGTCACTTACTTGAACTCTGCTGCCTCCCAAATCTTCTCTTTCCCATTCCCCCCCCCCCACTGAGCTCCTCGGCCCTCACCTTGTTTGTGCAACATTCTCTTGCTCTCTGTGTCATTTAGCTGCATTAAGAAATCACCATCCAGAAAGTGCTGACCTCCGTGTATTGTCCAAAGTTTACCTAGATGGGATCGTGGACGCCGACGATGAGGAATTCCAAAACATCTCATCCATCCTTTCCACTTTCATCATCCTTTTTCTCGTGAGCCTGTTCTACAGTGCCACTGTGACCATCATAAAGGTAAAAAACAAATGGAAGGCAGTGTGCTAAAGTGAAACGGGCAATAGCCATTCTCTTATACTAAGTGGAACCGGGAGGGCAAGAGAGCCAGTGGGCTTCACAAGAGTAGGCCAGAACAAGCTCCAAGGACAGGCACCATTTTGTGAAACCATTCTGCAAGTCAAGCTTCAGTCAGTAGCTGGTGCTCACTTGTTCTCTACTGTGTTGCCTGTCCACTTCCCTCTCCGTTCTCTTCTACCATGGCTTCTCTCCTCTACTGTGACTCCCAACCTTCATTCCTCAGCTGCTCTTCTCCACTTTGTCTCAGCTTCTTCTTCCCCGTCCATTCCTCTACCCACTCCCACTGTTGCCAACTATTGCTCTTTCCTCTCACCCTTTATTTCATGAGCCCAGCATTCTTGGACATCGTAGGGGTACTCCACATTACGCAGGATGAGAGGCTGCAAAAGGGTAGGTCCTTGCATGATGCACTTCTTCAGAAGTGAAATTAGTTCTTCTTCTTTCCCAATTCCAGGTGAAATAGCAGCGTGAAGGGATCTTCTGGCAATGGACAGGGACTTCTCTATTCACCAGCAACATAATAAAGGACTTGACTTCTTCGTCCACTTTTGGAGAAGGAAGGAAGGATGCATTGGGACAGGGTTGCCATTCTGTCCTGCTTTGCATCATGACCTCATGATACCCATTGGTTTGAACTAGATTTAGACCCACTGTTTACATTTTAGAGCTATGGTGCAATTTTGCTTCACTTTTCCGAGTGTATATGTGTGTTTTCCAGCATCTCTTTGGTAGTCATGTTTCATTTCAGCTATAGTTGTATACCTGGTCGACAGCCTTAATGTGAATATTGCACTTTTAACTTTCAACAGACAGAGAATCATTGCACAACATGTACCGACTAGAATGTTTCTCATTTATACTGTGATTGCTATATAATACTGCAATAAAGATATATTCTTCACTGACACAGCATCTTGCTTGTGAATTATTACCTTTGCTGTAGTTGCTACTTGTAATTACTGGTATGACTGAATCCCAAGTCACTATTTCAACCAGAGGCACACAGGGATAGTTTATTGTTGGAATTATTTTGGAAGGGCTAACTAAATTTCAAGATGGCAGGTGTGCTTACTGCATTTGATATTGGAAGCTTGTTAGTGCTTTACTTGAGAGGGAGACTCCTTAGTCACTACAAAACTATGTTTAGGGTGGAAAGCAATAGAATGTGGAGATGCTATTGAAAGGCAAAGGAAAAGAGAAATGATTGACCTTTGCAGGGTGGGAAGCCAAATGAACTTTTTGTCATCTTAACCACTCTTGGGGATGGTTTTCTTTTCTTTTATTTGGTGAGGGTTCCATTTTGAATAGGGGAGCCATGGAAGTGAAGTTGTTGGTGTGTGTGGTGGGCCTGTCAGTCATGGGCTGACAAGTAATGTTGACCCAGTCTCCATCTTGCAGTACGTAAGGAGCAGATTCCTAGAGGTGGTTACTATAGCTCATCATTCTAAATCAGACTTCCTGCTTAGAAGTGCCACGAGGAGAAAACCATCAAAGCTTTCTCAACTCATGAAGCCAAGGTGGCAAGGATGCCCATTTACAAAGACCTAGATACATTGAATTATTGGTTGGCATTTATATACAGCAAAGGCCTCTGGGCAGTTCACAAAATGTTGGCTGATTTGAATTAAACACAGGATAAAACTGAAAACAAGATGCTGGCTGTTCACAGAGGTGTAGCATGGGAGGCCCTGTGGATCACATTTGGTCAAAACTCTCCACTATGACCTCTCCGTCTTGGGTGACCCTGCATGGCATAGCTCATAGCTTCTCTGAGTTATTCAAGCACCTTCGCCATGACAAGGCAGTGATCCATGAAGGAGTTGCAGCAAGTTAGTAAATATGAAATTAAGTATGGAGATGACAGGAAGTTAGATGTACTTTAAGAAGATTTATTGTCAAAATATATGAGTTTGTTTTCTTTTTGTTAATTCTGTTTCTTTGTAACAAATGACGTAAATGTATAGCTTTTTGTGTTCTGTTGGTGTGCAAGCATAATAATAATAATAATAATAATAATATGAAATACAACCCTAGGTCCTATATTGGAAATGTCTTGTAGTCTTCAACAAACTAAAGTTCTGTAGCATTAGGGCATGGCTTTCTGATAAACTGAGGTAGATATAATTTCTGGAGGATCATAGAGCTCAACCAACTAATCCCATTTCTGTCATGAACTGAGTGGGAAGAGGAGCATTGAAGTTAACGGAGGAAGGTTTTGATGTGCTGCTTGCCACATGGATTGTTGTTCCACCAGGTAATATTCTGTGTGACCTCTGTAACGCTTAGCTGAAAATCAGGTTAAATCAAGCCATGTGCTGTGGTTCTGGACAAATGAAAATACAGGGATATTGATGAGGATTCAGGCGGATTACGAGGATGGAAAATGGCTGAGAAATGTTGTCTAAATGTTGCTATTGTCAGGAATGCTGTCAGTGGCTCCTGGCTGGTTGCCCAAGAAAGTATAAAGACAAGGAAAAGTTTCTTACTGTCCTTTTCTATTTCAGTCTTTACAGAGAGAGGCTATAGAACCCAGCCTCTTGGATAATGGTGTTGTCCCAAGTGAAACTCCACCCCAACCCCCCATCTCTCCCACTTCTTCATTCATCACTTCAACAGGTGCTGCTATGTGCCCTCTGCCTTTGAGCTCTTTGCTCTCCTACTTTTAAGGCTCACCGGGTTCTGGGAGATGGAGGGTCTGGGATGCTTTCTAATGACACCATGTCAGCCAGCTGCCTCTCTGGTTCTGCCTCCCCCTCTCTTATTATTCCCCAGCTTTCCTCCTCATCTGCCTCTGAGCTGTGACCTCCCTCAAACCCCTGTTGTAAACCTACACTGTCTTCCTCTTCCTCCTCCCTGGAAGGGTCATGATGGGGAAGCGGTCTCCACCATTCCTCCTCTGCCTAGTCCCTGACAGCTAGACTGCTTTGAAAACTAAGAATGTGAAAACTTCCCTATGACTACTAGTAACAGCAACATTAGTGGGGGAATCTATAGGAGATTTGTAAAAGCTAAAAGGTAAAGGTACAGGGGCCCCTGACCATCAAGTCCAGTCGTGTCCAACTCTGGGGTTGCGGCACTCATCTCGCTCTATAGGCCGAGGGAGCCGGCGTTTGTCCGCAGACAGCTTCCGGGTCATGTGGCCAGCATGACAAAGCTGCTTCTGGCGAACCAGAGCAGCACACGGAAACACCATTTACCTTCCCGCCGGAGTGGTTCCTATTTATCTACTTGCACTTTGATGTGCTTTCGAACTGCTAGGTTGGCAGGAGCTGGGACCGAGCAAGGGGAGCTCACCCCATTGCAGGGATTCGAACCACCGACCTTCTGATCAGCAAGCCCTAGACTCTGTGGTTTAACCCAAAGTGCCACCTGGGTACCTTGTAAAAGCTACTGTAGTGTAAACATAGATTTATTTTGGTCTTTTTGTATTCCCCATTACCTGCCCTCTCTTTTTGCTTCCCTATAGATATAAATGAAGCTCCTGTGATGTTCCCCCTGAAGCCTTGCTGCCTCGATGAAAGCAAGGCAGATGTAACCTTCGCCTGCCTCTTTGCTGCAAATTTTGTAGACTTTGCAACTATTGAGTGGCGTCCCAGCAACAGTCATGTAAAAACGTTCCCAGCACAAAAAATAGGCAGAAAATCCTACCGTGCCAGTCAGCTGACAGTCCGTTTCGAAGAACTTAAAACAACACCTTATCAGTGCTTTGTGAACCAGAAGACAGGAAATGGGGAACCACAAACATCAGCAACTATCCGGTACCATGGTAAGATACTTAGAGTGGGGCGGCAGCGACGGGTGGGGGGCAAAAGCAGATTGTGGGATCTTAAGAAATGCCACACACAAACAAAGTCAGCTGTTCTTTTGAGCCAATTGTACCCATGTTTTTAATTCACTGCAGCATTAAAATAAATAAATAAACCGACCACCATGATTTTTTTAAAAAGACATGATTCTTAAAATCTGGATCTAATACAGATTATGAAACAAAGTTGGAAATGTGATGTCAACAAAAACCGAAAGCTGCAGAAATAGAATGCACTAATTAGGGAAGGCACGGGAGAAACAGCTTCAACATATATTGAAAGCATAACAGTGTTAGGGCTTCCGTCATTTCCAAGGATGAGCATTCCAGGGAACTGATGCCAGAAGGCTAAAAGCACATCCTTGAGTCACAACATGCTTTATCACATTCTGCCGTGTTGCCAACCATGATGCGACAAAGAGCAGCCGCCGTTAAGGTGACATTCCACCCTCCCCAATACATTTCCAGTCAACTTTATAAAATGTTCATGTGAAGCATACAATTGACGCTATTATCATGGGCATTTGAAAGATGAACCTGCCATCTTTGAAAGCCGGAGGATGTTTGACATTAAATACAGGGATTATGGTTCGGTGCATCCTTTTTTAAAAGTGATGTTAAAAATCAGCTACTAGAGGCTGCAAGAAACAGGCAACCTTTTCCTCCTGCACTGTGATCCAGTTGAAAATTCCACCCCCTCCCTTCTCCAGCTGCTACTTGGCATGAATTGGGAGCTACCACTGACATCAATCTTATGTTCCCTCCCATGCGCAGTAGCAGCTTCAAGATGGGGTGATTTTGTCAGGATCACAGTCTTGAGGGAAATGATTAATCTCCTCTCTGTGTACACACCACATGCAAATCCTATTAGCCCACTTTCCCATGCTCCAGCAGCTGCTATTTACTACTTTTTAAAAGATGCACACAATATGAAAGAATGCACATAAATCTCCCCAGATTTCCTCTTTTTCTCATGCTGTTTTTGAAAGGAGGACACTTTAAAAATAGAAACCTAACCCCCAACTCTTGAGATCTGGAGGGCATTGTGTGTTCTGATGTTGTTTTAAACTGCACGGGTGGGAACCTGTGTTCCTCCAGAGGTTGCTGGATCCTTACCCCCCCCCCCATCATCCTGACCATTGGGCCAGACTGAGTGGTGCAGAGAGGAGTGAAACAGCATCTGAAGAACCACAGGATCTCCACCACTGTGTTAATACCCTGTTTCTCCGAAAATAAGACGTAGCCATAAAATAAGCCATAGCAGGGTTTTTAAGCATTCAAGGAATATAAGCCATACTCCCAAAATAAGCCATAGTGATAGGCAGTTTAACCTTGTAGGTTAAACTGTACCATACTTAATGAAAAAATAAGACATCCCCTGAAAATAAGCCATGGTGTGTATTTTTGAGGAAAAATAAATATAATACGGTGACTTATTTTTGGAGAAACACGGTACTTTAGGTTATGTTTCTTAGCGTTTTCATACTTTGTTTTTCTATCTTGCCTCATCTTATATAGGTTTTCTGTAGGCTTTCTTATATGAATTATCCAGCAAACATAACAAAAATCTGCTCTCTGCTCTCAGATTGCATTCCAAAGCCAATCCAAGTGAACGTCTTAACCCCCAGCTGCAGTGAGCAGGCCACAGAGACCAGCCTAGAGCTGGTATGCTTCCTCCGGAGCCTTGGCCCTGGGAAAGCCTCTGTTGAATGGCTGAGGAATGGAGGAGTGGAGCAGGGCAGTGTGCAGGTGTCACTGGTGGCGGACCAAGGGGAAAGCAGTAGCTACTCCGGATTTGTCCGACGGAATATCACCAAAGAGAGCTGGGAGAGAGGGGACATCTACACATGCAAAGTGGCTCGATCAGCCCGCAGCCCAGACATCATAATGTACAACACCAGCAAGTGCCAGGGTAAGAACTACCAGCTCTTAAGGAGAAGGGAATTGTGGGTGGGTGGAGGTTATGCATTATTATCAGGGGCTTGCCAGGATGTGTGCAACAGAGGCTATGTTATAAACATCTTAAGACCAGGTCACCTAAAAGGGAGGGATATTGCAGAGGGGGAGTGTGATGGACGGAATTGACAAAGTAGACTGAGAGAATACAGATAGTTTCTCTCTACAGTCAAATCAATTCCAATAATCCATCCCAAATACCTGAAGGAGTGTCCCCACCCCCGTCGTTCTGCCCGGACACTGAGGTCCAGTGCCGAGGGCCTTCTGGCGGTTCCCTCGCTGCGAGAAGCCAAGATACAGGGAACCAGGCAGAGGGCCTTCTCGGTAGTGGCACCCGCCCTGTGGAATGCCCTCCCACCAGAGGTCAAAGAGAACAACAATTACCAGACCTTTAGAAGGCATCTCAAGGCAGCCCTGTTTAGGGAAGCTTTTAATGTTTGATGGATTTCTGTATTTTAATATTTTGTTGGAAGCTGCCCAGTGTGGCTGGGGGAACCCAGCCAGATGGGTGGGGTATAACTAATAAATTATTATTATTATTATTATTATTATTATTATTATTATTATTAAAGTATGCCTAGATGTTACAAATGGAAAAAAATGTAGGAACATTATTTTACCCACATTTCCTTACCTCAAAAAAGGGACATACATCCAATATTTGCATATGAAACAGGCCTTGCATATCTACTGATAAGCAAGACCCACTGCATTTAAAGGAGTTCATTTGGACAGTGTTCTCGAAGCTACGAACATGAGTTTGACCAAACTGCGGGACGCAGTGCAAGACAGGAGTGCCTGGCGTGCTATGGTCCATGGGGTCACGAAGAGTCGGACACGACTAAACGACTAAACAACAACAATTTCCAACTATGCACAGTTAGTGTCCGTCCTCATCTTGAGTTTGTTTGTTTGCACATTCAAGGATTTTAAAGGATCTTTCCCAATCCCTGTATTTTACCTTCATCTCCAGCTTGCTATGGTTCGCTGCTAAAACCCACTGTCTCCATCATCAAGCCATCCTACAGAGACCTGCTTGAAGGGACAGCCAATGTTACTTGTGCTGTGGTTGGTTCCCACCTTGAAAACATCGAAGTAGCCTGGGATGTGGATGGCAACCCCAGTGCTATGGGTCAGAAGACAATGGGGGGAAAGGACGCCAGTGGAGTGCAGAAGATGGAAAGCACCCACACGGTATCTTTGGAGCAATGGAGAAAGGGCACCAGATTCACCTGCAAAGTGGCTGGAGGTTGTTATGAAGAAGTAACCAGAGAATTAACAATCAAGAAAGAGACAGGTAAGTATGGATGCCTAGATCTGGCCGCTAGAAGTAAACTCAGCTAGCAAGCTCTCCTTCTGCTCTGATTACAAACTTTCTACCTTATTACCTTTAAGTGCCAGGAAATGGCTGGCGTTCTCCTTGGTGTTTGTGGCCTAACCACATTGTTCTGATGCCTGAGGTGAGAAATCAGTGTGGCACCCACAAAGTAATAATAATTATACCTTGCCCGCCTGACTGGGTTACCTCAGACACTCAGGGTGGCTTCCAACACAACATGGAGGGGAAAGGAAAAAACAAACAAATAAAGCATCAAACATTAAAAGCTTCCCTACTAAAAAAAAACAAATCTAGGCACTTCATTAATAATGATAGTCTCCCTCTTTTGAATTTAGAAAGCATGGAGCCCTCCATCACCATTTCGAAAGCCAACTTTGACGTCTCGCTTCAGAGTACCGTGGCCCTGATTCTTGTCTGCAGTGTGAATGGGTTTTCCCCAGAGGAAATTAGCATCTCATGGAAGAAGGACAACAATATCCTGAATGAAACACTGTATGACAACGGGCCAGTGACACCAGCTGGGAAGGGGTACACCACTTACAGCATCCTTAAAATTGGCAGAGACGAAGCAGGGGGGAAGGGCGGCATCTACATCTGTGTGGTCCACCATTCCTCGTCTGGCCAACCACTCACTAAGAGTGAAACGGTACCCATTGGTAAGTGAATCTCCCAAGGTGGGTGCTGAGGTTGTAAAGATCAGTCAGGTTTTTTGCATGAATGATTATCTTCTAACACTTTCCTCTCTAGAGAAGGTTGCGTTTTTAGTAGGTCACATCATTCGGGGTGGGGTGGGGACAGTAACGTCTTAAGGGTACCCAGCGCCGTGGTTCAAGAATCCTCCAGCGCCCCCCCCCCCCCACGGCGGCAATAACACGCAGCTGAAGGGCGGAGACGGAGGATGGCGGAGCCTCGATGGCATGCACCACCTTGCAGGGGGCTGGCCTGGGCGCAAAGCCCACCTCCCGCAGAGGGGGATGCTCGGCCTCCCGCCCTGGACCGGGCCCTCCTTGACGCCTCTCTACAGCGGCCGTGCCGGGACGCAGCAGTGGCGCACGGCCATTGAGCTTCCTCCATGAAGCAGAATCAGCGAAACTCCTGCCTAGAGTGGCAGCAGGCGTCTCGCTGATTCTGCTTCATGGAGAAAGCTCGATGGCCACGCGCTACTGCCACCGTGGGGTGGGGGGGCGCCAGCAACAGCTGCTCCCAGACACCAGTCATTCGGCGCCCCTTCCACGCCCCTGGTGGCCAGCCTTATGCCACCCAGTCCGGGCCTAGAGATGGCCCTCGGGGGGATGACACATGGTCATAGCTAAGAGATAGATGCACCAAAGCTAAGAAAGGCCTGTTCCCAGGAAAAGGTCTTGTTCCTTTCCCTTATCTCTAAATATTGCAAGTTGCTATATTCATTTAAAAAGCCCTAACAAGTGACCTGCTGGGAACCTGAAGGGCCCTGCCCTGCTTCTCTCCACCTGGCTTGGGGCGGGGCCTGACGGGCTCCATAAAGGAGTGCTGCTGCTGCTGCTGCTGGACAGAGAAGGCGCCATTTTTGTTGGTTTGTTTTTTTTAAAAAAAATGCTTCATTTTTTATCTATGTCGTTTTAAATTGTGATTGATATTAATGCTGTATTCTTAGTTTTAGATTTTATGATTCATGCGGAAATTGCTTTCCATTTGGTTGTGTTACTTTTTGATGTGTTTTATTTATTGTTTATGACTTTTGTTATGTTGGTAATTGTGTAAATCTTGTCATGTTGTAAGCCGCCTTGAGCGTTGCTTTAACTATGGAAAGGCGGCATACAAATAAAACAAAATATAATAATAATAATAATAATAATAATAATGATAATGATAATAATTTATACCCCGCCCATCTGGCTGGGTTTCCCCAGCCACTCTGGGTGGCTTCCAACAGAAAAATAAAATAAAATAATTGATTAAACATTAAAAGCATCCCTCAACTGGGCTGCCTTCAGATGAATGATGAATGAAGGAATGGAAAGTAGGGTATGGTAAAAAGTTTGGGAGTCGGTACAAGGGTTCTTTTGCCAATGCAGTGTTTCACACTGTACACTAGTGCAACCAGTGTTATATCAGTGTTACACCAGCGCAACACTACAGTTGGGATGTGGCCACCAATTCAGCAATATAGGAAGAGGCAACTGTGCCTTGATTCAGAGAAGAGTAGATGGAGAACACTGAAGACATAAGATAGAGGAGAATCAACACTGAGCCACTGCGTTCCCTTCAACAGGACCATGACTGCTTGCATGCCCCTAATTTGCAGTGGTTGCAACTACAAATAGTAGAATCATAGATTAGAGTTGGCAGGGACCCTGAGGAACATTTAGTCCAACCCCCTGCATGCAGGGATGTGAAACTGTCTCTTACGGGGATCAAACCTTAGTGTTATTAGCACCACAATCTAACCAACTGAGCTCTTTGAATAATCAATATTTCTGTGAGGAGGGGGCAGTGGCAGAGGAAGCCTCTCCGACAACTGGGAGTGGGGCGAACTGCCTATAGGGGCGGGGCAAATCGCCCATTGGGAGGGATGGGACGGTGAGCGCAGTGCAGTGCCCATCGAGAGGGTGTGGCACCCATTCCTGCTCCCCTGACTGCTTCCCATCCTCTCCCCTGCCTGCCTCCTCCAGGCAGGAGCACGGGGTAACGGCGCACCATCCCCTGTGACTCCCGACCCAGGTTGCGGGGCGATCGCGCCCAGACGGAGGGCGCGATCCGGCCCAGCGGCCAGGCCAAGGGGAGCTCTCTGGCCCGGTGGCTAGGCCAGTGGGCGCACTCCGTGGCGGTGGTCAGGCCAGGGGGTGCGATTCGGTGTGGCAGCGTGACTGGGGGGCGATCTGGCCTGGCCAGGATTTTGTGTGTCTGTCCCCCCCCCCCCAGGGATGGCACCCGGAGCGCACCACCCCCACCTTGCTCCGCCTCTGGGAGGGGGTGCATGAGTAACAAGGACCAAAGCATAGACTAACAGTGGGGTGGTAATCCACTTGGACCAGGGCAAAGGATCGCATACCAAGAGTACACACTTGCAGGATGCAACCTAATATACAATGAACTTGAAGTCAGGATGTAACTTAGCCTTGGTAAGATATCTCCTGGAATCTCACTTATGGTGTGAAGCTTAACCCTAAAGCCCATGCAAGCAGATGTGGTGTGCAGCACCCTCAGCAAAACCTCACGGCATGTTTCCATGCATATTCATGGCACAAATGTTTCTGGTGATGACTTGCATGTGCAAGACGGCTATCAAAAAACACCACAGGCAGAGCAATTCTTACCACCTCACCTCACTTCTCTGCTTTTCAATGAGGAGAAGTCCACACATTCACCTGAGAAACACGGGGCGCATTTGTGGATCAGAGTTCAGGCTTTGGTGAGTCTGTTGGTACCAGAGATAATTGTCTTGTCCTCTGAACTCAGCACACAGACAGGATAACTTTTAGGGGTAAGCAGTTGTGAAGACAATATATCCTCATTCAACGCAACTCTTAACTTCATTGACCTAAGGACCTCTGCTCTGCACCTAGCATTGCTGGGTTCACCCAACTGATTCTTGACCAGCTGCCAAACTTTCTGCACATGCTCAGAATTCAGTTCTGTCAGCTTCTCCCACCTATCGCACAGCAACACTTCTACTGCCTATGCCAGGAAGACACACAAGGTCCTGTTTGCTGTTCCACTTTGCTTCACTCATGAAGAATTTCTTCATTTCTTTTGCTTATGCTCCCGAGGAATTCCTTTTTCTTAATACAGGTAATTTGATGTCTTCCTAACCCACCCTGCAATGCTACTACGTATTTCCCATTTTATGATGGCTACTTATAACAGAAGTTTCTTCACAGACCAGCTTCAAGCACCTACTGTTGAACTCCTGCAGTCAATAGACCAAGAAAATAAAACCATCACGCTGAAGTGCATCGCATCTAACTACAGACCCCCAAATGTGAGCATCGAGTGGAAGGCTGGTCCACAAAACAAGAAGGTGACATTTGTGGAACGAAAGATGGCAGACGGGACATACAGTTCCAGCAACCAGTTGAAAATGCCCATCTCTCAATGGCAAGAAGTGGAGATCAACACATGTGAGGTGGCGCATAAAGCAACAAATACAAAGGTGGTCAGGAACATCTCGAGAAAAGGTAATGTTGAACAATAAACCACACAACAAATTGCCAGAATTTCTGGGCAGAATCTCTCAGTTGTTGTTGTTGTTTAGTCGTTTAGTCGTGTCCGACTCCTCGTGACCCCATGGACCACAGCACGCCAGGCACTCCTGTCTTCCACTGCCTCCCACAGTTTGGTCAAATTCATGTTCGTAGATTTGAGAACACTGTCCAACCATCTTGTCTTCTGTCGTCCCATTCTCCTAGTGCCCTCAATCTTTCCCAACATCAGGGTCTTTTCCAAGGATTCTTCTCTTCTCATGAGGTGGCCAAAGTATTGGAGCCTCAGCTTCACGATCTGTCCTTCCAGTGAGCACTCAGGGCTGATTTCCTTCAGAATGGATAGGTTTGATCTTCTTGCAGTCCATGGGACTCTCAAGAGTCTCCTCCAGCACCATAATTCAAAAGCATCAATTCTTTGGCGATCAGCCTTCCTTATGGTCCAGCTCTCACTTCCATACATCACTACTGGGAAAACCATAGCTTTAACTATACGGACCTTTGTAGGCAAGGTGATGACAATGAAAATTAAGCAAGCCACTTAAGTCAGGCCTAGTTAGTCACCCATCATCAGAGCAGCCAATGAGTTTTGTGGAGTTGGATAGAAATTAAGAGACAAAGTTGTTTGGTTTGGGACAGCTGGTCTGATGGCTGAACCATGGACAAAAACAATAGTGAAAAGATTGAGATACAAAGCTGAATATGGGAGAGGCAAAGCAGGAAGAAAAAGAATATAGATAGGACATACTATTCCCAAACCACTGGTGGTTTTATTCCAACGTCGCTAGTGTTGTTTTGAAGAATCCAACGCTCACCACAGTCTTACAAAATAGATTTGCCTTTCCCTCTCTTTCTCTTCAGACTGGATTGTGCCGACAGCTCTCTCATTGACTCTCAGCACTGACCCACTCTGTCCCAGCACAGGACTGGGGGACAGTGGTAACATCACTTTAGTCTGCTCCATCTATGGCAACTCCCTAAGGAACATCCAAGTCACCTGGGAGGCCAGTGGGAAGGCTCAAGAGGCCCCCAAGCCTGCAAACCTTCTGAAGAACGCTGGCCAGTTTTATACCAGGAGCAACTTGGTTGTGCCCCTGAAGGAATGGAACACACTACAGGTGTATACCTGCAAGGCAACGCAACCTGATACAAGCGACATCCAGAGAAGCAGTATCAGCAAGTGCACAGGTGATCTTCCAAGCCTACTGCAGAATCTCTCTCTCTCTCTCTCTCTCTCTCTCACACACACACACACACACACACACACACACTTTCTCCCTCTCATGCTCTCCTTAGTCCATTTCACTCCCCAGAGAGAAAAATTGTGCTTTTGCTCTACTGTCCTGTTCTCCTACATTTTCCCTGGTTCCTGTCAGATCTAAGGCCAGGGAATCAGGTGTTATCAGTAGACAACCCCAGCCTGCACTTCAATCGTGTGTTGGGCATAGAATGTACAAATCACATTTCTGAGGACGTGACTAATATAGGCCGTCTGAAGGGAAAATGATTGGCTTCACCACATAGGGCTGCCATATTTGAAAAAGTGAAAATCCGGACACAAAAATTGTTGAGGTTTTTTTTTCAGTTTTGCCCAAAGTTGTCGAGCATTTTCGCCCAAAACGACACTGTCGACATGGGACACTGCTTCCAACACTGGCTTTGTCCAGGAAATTCCAGGCGTATGGCAACCCTACACCATGGGGGATTTGGTGCAGTTTCCAAATGTGTTGTTGAAAAAGTTGGGACCTCCCTCCATCCCTCAGCTCCTCTTCTCCTCTTCTCCTAGTAATGCCCCATTTCTCTGTATTTACTCTGCTTTACTCTGACCACCATAAAAATCCACCTTTGCCTTTTGTTCCCCTCTAGCATGCAAAGGGAGCGTCCCACCTCCCAGTCTCTACCTCCTGAAGCCACCTCTTGAGAAACTACTAACCCAAAGTAAAGCTCTCTTGGTTTGCCTTGTTGTGGGATACGAACTGGACCATGCCACACTCACCTGGATGGTGAATGGCATAAACTACACCAAGAATGCCGAAAAAGCAAACATCACAAGCCACACAAACCTCACCCAGAGCTTACAAAGCCAGTTGACCATCACCAGAGAGGCCTGGGATTCTGGAAATGCAATCCAGTGCCTAATTTCTCATCCCTGCTCATTCTTCCCAGACGTGAAGCAGAGCATCCAAAAAAACAAAGGTGAGGGAAGAGATGGAAGAAATGTGCGATAAGTGAACAACTACTGGTTATGAAAGTAGCACCTGATAACTCCAAAGGAAATAGTATTCTGCATACCTACGGATCGAGAGAGAGAAATGTATGTGGTGCCTGTCCCTCATCACTCAACCATCAGACGAGGCCTCGAATTTATGAGAAAGTAATGGGGCTTCGGATGGACGTAGATCTCAAAGTTTAGCATGAAAATTAAATACAGTCTTCAGTATATCAATACAGTGGTACCTTGGTTCTCAAATTTAAGTCCGTTCCAAAGCCAAAGCATTCAAAAACCAAAGCGTGCTTTCCCACAGAAAGTAATGCAAAGCGGATTAATCCATTCCAGGCTTTTGAAAACAACCCCTAAAACAGCAATTTAACATGAATTTTACTTTCTAATGAGACCATTGATCCATAAAATGAAAGCAATAATCAATGTACTGTACTATAAAATAAATAAAACAGTATTGTAGATGGTAAAAATTAAAAAAAAAAATTCCCTTACCTGCACTGATGATAGTCATTGTTCGGATGGGGTGGGGGTGGGGTGGGCTTTTATCCATTTGTGCAGTCACACAATCAATCAATCAGTAGCTGCTAGGCTTCACACAGTCACAAAAACAAATTAACCAAAAATGCCTCAAAAACAAAAAAAGCACAATAAATAGCAAAAACAAAATCACCAAATATAAGCTCCAAATATCACCTCAGAACACTGCAATCACAATGGGGGGGTGCAAATTAGCAGCGCAACAGGAAAACGGAAAGGTAAGACTTGAATTACAATGGGGACGCAAATTAGCAGCACACCAGTAAAAACGGAAGCTCGGGACTCAAAACGGAGCACCTTCGGCTTCTAAAGCAAAGATCGCAAACCAGAACACCTATTTCCAAGTTGTTCATGAACTAAGCTGTTCGAAAACCGAGGTACCACTGTAGTGTGATTCACTATTACTCACCAACAACAACATAGTGCTCTCTCTTCATGTGTCTTCTAATTTAATACCAACCTTGTGAGCATTTCTATTTTCATCCCCTTCCATATAGATCCCAACCATGTTAAAGCTCCGTCTTTCAACTTGGTCATTCTGTCGCCAAGACAATTCATACAACCTACGTCCCAAGCTGTAGCATGGCTGGCTTGTGAGGTCTCTGGATTCTCCCCAGCTGAAATATTCATCAGGTGGAAGAAGAATGACACAGACATTGATGTCTCTGAATATATCACAGGGCCTCCAACAGCCAAAGCTGGAAGCCCCACTTTTACCATCCAAAGCATTCTAAAAGTCCCAGCATCTGAGTGGAGAAGCAGAGCCCTCTATTCCTGCATTGTGGGGCATGAGTCCTTAACTCTTATGAAGAATGCCAGTGGGCATTTGTATGGTAAGTCTGGGTGCTGGAAAATGCTCCACTAGCCAATGAAAGAAGAAGGCTTAACCTTGGCACAGAAGAAATGGTTGTTTGGGTCACCGCCACTAAAAAAAAGAGAGTCGAAGAATTGCTCAGCAGCAATTCTAACCGCAATGAAGGTTAGTTCACACATGCATGAAACTCACAACTCAACATTCAGATGAACACTAAACTTCCTCCATCAAAAAGCAGCAGTTCGGTGCTGACTTCGGAGGTAAGATAGCTCTGCCTGTGGTGTTATGGCAGCAATGTGGTGTTTGCAGCCGTCATCAGGTGCTGAACATGTCTGTGTATGTTCATCACTTGGAAACAAGCCTCCATAAGTTGCTTCCACTGAAATCATTGGGAAGAGGAGCTTTACTTCTAAAGAAATGTGCGTATTTCTCGGTGTCCAAACTTTTGATTATTTGACAGCCCTGTTCATTAACCAGGCACTTGGACTGACAGGGAACTCTGCTCTCTATCCATGCGTGTTCTGTTTTGCAACCAAAAGGTCAACCCTTTCATTTCAGATTTTCTGCAACCAGCTCCCCCGCAGGTGACAGCATTCTACACCTCGGAAGATGGGGGACGCCAGAAACTTGTTTGCTTTGCTACCGACTTCTATCCCAAAAATATAGACATTGAATGGGCCGCCAAAGGACACAGGCTCAGCTGCAGTACTAACTCCTCAGCTCTGGTCCCACTTGCTAATGGGAAGTTCCAGAAGACCTGCAGTTGGGTACTCAGCGGAGAAGAATGGAAAGAGCCAGAAATCTATACATGCACTGTGAATCACAGCTCAACCAACACCATGATTAAGAAGGACTTGCATTATTCTGGTAAGTATTCAGGTAAACTACCTTGAAAACAGAAGGAAACCAAACCTAATAGGGAACAGAGTGGCTCTGCAGAGTGCTTAGCCCTTACCACTAAGTAGCCACAATTATCATTATTCATACAAGCTCCTGAGATGTCATAGGGAACCGGAGGGCAGAGGGCAAGTTTAAGATACCACTTTTTTATTCTGTGCCTT
This sequence comes from Zootoca vivipara, assembly GCF_963506605.1. Lineage (NCBI taxonomy): Eukaryota > Metazoa > Chordata > Lepidosauria > Squamata > Lacertidae > Zootoca > Zootoca vivipara. The sequence goes on from NC_083288.1 coordinate 47,451,974, forward strand.
TAATAACTGCATGCTAGCTAGAGATAAATGGTAAGGGCAGCAGATTGCTGATGGTTGTGGCAATTGATTGGTTGATTGGGGGATGAAGTAGATGTTTTAGGAATGTGATAACCACAGGCTCTGAGCACTTGACTATAATTCTGAATGTCAAGTTCCTGTTTCCACGCAAAGGTGGGAGAATCAGTTGGACATAATGCTGGGCCACATCTTTCTCTCTCTCTCTCTCTCTCTTGAGCTGGTTTCACAAACACACACTTTGTCTTTCCCATCTCAAACTGGAAGATTCTTCCATTTTCTATAGAACTGGTTATAGCATCCAAATCATAAACCTCTTTTGCTTAAGACTCATGGGCTAGTCCAGGGGTCCCCAAACTAAGGCCCGGGGGCCGGATGCGGTCCAGTTGCCTTCTAAATCCGGCCCACGGACGGCACGGGAATCAGCATGTTTTTACATGAGTAGAATGTGTCCTTTTATTTAAAATGCATATCTGGGTTATTTGTGGGGCATAGGAATTCGTTCATATATTTTTTTCAAAATATAGTCCGGCCCCCCACAAGGCCTGAGGGACAGTGGACCGGCCCCCTGTTGAAAAAGTTTTCTGACCCCTGGACTAGTCCAACACAGGGTTTTCTTGTGGTTGGATTAGTCATTACAATACGACACCTTAAACCAACGGATAAGGTAATTTCTGGAGAGCACATCTCAAACCCGTTCAATCTGATGATGATTTGTTTTTGAAGGAATGGCCCCACTTCTTAACGAGACAGCTATCAAAATGCAGCCACCACCCTTTGAAGATCTCTTTATAAACAAAAGTGCCATTCTGACATGCATGATGCCCCTTGCAAATGCAACCATCAACTCAACAGTCAGTTGGACAATGGATGGAGAACCTGCCGACACAAAAGCTGTGACTACCCAACTCTTGAACGAAACCAACGGCACTTCTTGGATCTATGGACAACTGCGCGTGAATCTGACTGAATGGAAAACCACTGTGAAGTTCACCTGTAGCATCCAAAATGGCCTAGGAGAAACCAAGCAACACTTTGAGCGAAGGAATGGTGAGGACTTATAAAAAGGGTGGGCAGGAGCATATGAGACACTGAGAGCAAAACAGAGTGATTCAGGAACACACCAAAGTTACTGGAGATTGAGTCAAAGTACTAACCCATTTTACTCAATATGCTAATTCAGACTGCAGCCAACACAGAATAATATTGAGCAAACACAGTCGTCCATCACCTACATTTAAAGCCACCTGAGACCAGGATTGAAGCCACTGATCTTAAAGATTTGTATACGCAATGAACTTTTACCTGTTTTATGGCAGTTTCATTTTCATGATTTCCACAAAGAATTATGGGTGTTGTGCCTTTCAGAATGCTGAAAATACTATTAGATAGCCACCCCAGTTCTAACAACAACAAATGCAATTCCAATAGTTTTCTGGGAAAAGTGAAAGACTGATAAACGGGGTAAATTTCAAATATGTTCTTCCAACATTTTTTGTTTCCCTTTTCTTAACACAGGCACAATGAAGCCCCCCAAAGTCTACCTCCAGCAACAGTCCTCCAATGATGACCTAAATGTAACCTTATTCTGCCTGGTCAGAGACTTCTACCCAGGAGAGATCTTTGTGAAGTGGGAGGAGGAGAAAAAAGGAACGTCGCTGAGGGGTTATGATGCTCATGGTCTGAAATGTGACCATGAAAAACAAAGATGTTCCTTAGTGAGCGTACTTGAAGTCCCCACAAGCAAGTGGCTAGCAGGAGTCTCTTACGCATGCCTTGTAGCACACGTCTCCTCTGAAAACATCACAGTCAGAAGAACCAATTCCCTTTCCGGTAAAATACATCTTAGCTGCACCGTTTGTACCTTACCACCAGATAAATTCACTTCATTACGAAGACAATGCAATTTCCTTGACATCTTGATTTGGCCTGCCTGCTGTCTTCACATTCCGCTAGATGGGATGTCCATTATGTTATATCACACAATGTTAATGTATCCTGCAGTTCTATATTAAAGTAATAATCAATGAGGTGTTTCTTTCTTTCTTCTTCAGCTGCATCTTGTGCCCCGATCCAATAACCAGATACAGCTTTTGCACAAACAAAATCCACACTGTATGCTGATCCTCTAAAGTCGCCCTAGGAACAATGTTGGTCTTTGTGGGGTCTATATTCAACAAAGAGAAACAAACATGGCTTCAAAGCACCCTTGTCTCTTATTTGTTTCATCGTATATTTGCTGTTGTACTTTGTTCTTGCTTTTTGGAAGACTTTCTCCTCCATCTCTTCTCCATGGAGTAACCATATCATCTCACCTCATCCTGCAGATTCCTGGGACTGTGCCATCATGGGTACTGCTCTGTGTGATATCCGCAATGAAAATGAAGATGAGTACAGTGAACTCGAGGAGGCCAACAGCGTCTGGAACAAAGTTTCCACTTTCATGGTCCTCTTCACAGTTGCAGTCTTCTATGGGGGACTTGTCACTTTCATCAAGGTAAAAAAGGGAAGGGGCTAGAGCAGGCATCCCCAAACTTGCGGCCCTCCAGATGTTTTGGCCTACAACTCCCATGATCCCTAGCTAACAGGACCAGTGGTCGGGGAAGATGGAAATTGTAGTCCAAAGCATCTGGAGGGCTGAAGTTTGGGGGTGCCTGGGCTAGAGCAAGGTTTACCAAACTTGAGTCTCCAGCTGTTGTTGGACTACAACTTCCATCATCCCTAGCTAGCAGGACCAGTGGTCAGGAATGATGGGAACTGTAGTCCAAAAACAGCTGGAGACTCAGGTTTGGGAAACCCTGGGATAGAGTCAAACCTTGGAAGCACCACACAAATTTAGAAGGCACTGGCTTCCTCACTTCTCACCCAACAATTCATTGTGGACACCATCTCTCACGGTCTTTTGACATTTGCCCTTCTACTGAGTACATGGGTAACCATCACATCATGGAATCGTAGATTTACAAGAGAATCATCCAGGCCAATGGATCAACCAACAGTTGACAAAAATAACTCTCTAGTAGTAGAGGTATGTTAAAATAATACTAAAACAGGGGTTTTAAAAGGTAGACTAAAATAAAGCATTATTGGAAGGCCGTTGCTTTTAAATACACCTAAGGAATAGTATTCCACAAGGAGTTTATTCCAACTGGCACATTGCCTTTTTAAGTGCACACCTAACTTGTTTTGTGTGTGTACATTTGACAAATGTTGTTAAGTGTGCAAGTGAGGACAAACTTGTGTTTGCAGTCCTATGTTAATATGGATATGCACATCTACCTACCGTACTTGATTGACTACTTAGTGCTGATAGAATGTCCTCTGCCGGTCACAAAATGGGCTTCAGATCAATTGGCTTCTAATTCACCATTCTCCAGCAACAGCAGAGCAAATGTCTTAGGTGTCCTGTTCCCATCCCCAAATCATTCAGATAAACATGCATGGTTTGTTTAATCTTCTCCCCACCTCTTCTGTTTCCACAGGTGAAGTAACCTTCCTCCTTATCTCACGATGAAGAATATGCAGAATAAGACCCTGCTTTTTCTCTCCATTATATAGTTCTCTCAGTCTTTTTTCATTATATTTTTTGTCTGCTACGATCCAACAAAGCATTAATGTCAGAAAGCATTATCTTCACTGTTTGCCTTGGCATCTTTTGCAATAATTGACACAGTCAATTTTGCTTCAAAAGATGGTTAACAGGTCCCTGAAGAAAGCGACCTCAACTTTACATGAACATTATCACAAATAGTAAACAACTTTCTGTATCAATATTGCAAGTGCATGGAAACTGAGCAACAAACAGCAATTTTGCCAGTGCCAACAATATGGAGCTCAACAATTGTGAAAGAAAACAACAACAAAGAATAGCACATCAACCATCCACGAGTAACAAAATTTATCTGTGTCTTCCAACTCTAGCAAGTGATGGGTTGCAGAAAACTGGATCTGAGCAGGAGCCATCCAGATTGGTGAAAAGCTCCAAAGTGATTTCATTGCTCTACGCTTTGTACTGATTTCCTCCAAATCCTGAGCCATTATTTCCACAGCGGCAGTTTCTAGAAGCATTGCCATATTGGTATGTTGCCAATTTGCAGCCCAGAGAGCAGCCGTTTAGTCTTAAGTGTACTGATAAAGTAGAAGATGAGTAGCTCTTTTTGCTTTCCAAATTTAAGTCCTTTTGTCCACATTTTTCCCTTACTTGCAATAGAGGACTCCATTATTTGCCCTCCTACAACAGAAAAATGTGTACAAAGCAACTGCGATCAAAAGGGGTCAGAGCTGGTACAACCAATAAAGGTCCCTTCCTTTATCACCATGTAAAGGCAAACTATGGCAAGTTCTTAAAGAAATGGGTGTGCCTGATCACCTCATCTGTCTCCTGAGAAATCTCTATGTGGGACAAGAAGCTACAGTTAGAACTGGATATGGAACAACTGAGTGGTTCAAAATTGGGAAAGGAGTACGACAAGGTTGTATATTGTCTCCCTGCTTATTTAACTTATATGCAGAATTCATCATGCGAAAGGCTGGACTAGATGAATCCCAAGCCGGAATTAAGATTGCCGGAAGAAATATCAACAACCTCAGATATGCAGATGACACAACCTTGATGGCAGAAAGCGAGGAGGAATTAAAGAACCTTTTAATGAGGGTGAAAGAGGAGAGCGCAAAATATGGTCTGAAGCTCAACATCAAAAAAACCAAGATCATGGCCACTGGTCCCATCACCTCCTGGCAAATAGAAGGGGAAGAAATGGAGGCAGTGAGAGATTTTACCTTCTTGGGCTCCTTGATCACTGCAGATGGTGACAGCAGTCACGAAATTAAAAGACGCCTGCTTCTTGGGAGAAAAGCAATGACAAACCTAGACAGCATCTTAAAAAGCAGAGACATCACCTTGCCGACAAAGGTCCGTATAGTTAAAGCTATGGTTTTCCCAGTAGTGATGTATGGAAGTGAGAGTTGGACCATAAAGAAGGCTGATCGCCGAAGAATTGATGCTTTTGAATTATGGTGCTGGAGGAGACTCTTGAGAGTCCCATGGACTGCAAGAAGATCAAACCTATCCATTCTTAAGGAAATCAGCCCTGAGTGCTCCCTGGAAGGACAGATCGTGAAGCTGAGGCTCCAATACTTTGGCCACCTCATGAGAAGAGAAGAATCCTTGGAAAAGACCCTGATGTTGGGAAAGATTGAGGGCACTAGGAGAAGGGGACGTCAGAGGACAAGATGGTTGGACAGTGTTCTCGAAGCTACCAACATGAGTTTGACCAAACTGCGGGAGGCAGTGGAAGACAGGAGTGCCTGGCGTGCTATGGTCCATGGGGTCACGAAGAGTCGGACACGACTAAACGACTAAACAACAACATAAGGAGAGGAGTTTTTCATGGATGGCACCATGTATAAGCAAGGAGTTTTTCATGGATGGCACCAAGCACATGCCCTTTCCAATGCTATTCTACTGGAGAGAGTTCTGGGCATTTTTAAATCTCCAGCAGTCAAATCAATGAAGATCAAAAGTTCTCAGCTTTTTATCTTTCCCACTTGGCTTGCATATTGCAAAATATTGGCCAAAGTTTCCCTGTGCTGTGCTGAATTACTTTTCAAGGTTGCATTAGTTTCGTGTTTGAGAAGGGTTGAAACTTTATCCTATCACATTTGCATTACATTGTCCTCTGCTCCTGGACCACAAAGCACCAACAATTATAACTTGACTTATCCTAGGATCACAGTCAGGCTCATTTGGTGCTAATCAGCTGCTTAGCATGGTCATAGCTAACTGCATGAACCACTTCGCATTACTTTGTGTTACTATAATCTGTATAAAAGCAATGCATTGTATTGTATTCTATTGCACTGTACCAATTCGCATTGATTTATAAAATGAACCTAAGGGTGCACAGTATAAACATTATACTATAACACCCCTGGGTTTGGTGCTGAGTTTGTCTATATTAATTTCTGTCCTCCCATTGCTTCTGATTGTAATAATTTCACCTTGTATGCTATTGCACTCCATTGTATAAGTCTTCATTCAAATTAGACATATCAAACTTCAGCTGCTACATAAACTTCTATTAACCATGCATTGTTGTCGATTCTCAGTCTTCTTCAAAGCACTGGATGGGAGGGCACCCATTGGGACACAAATGCCTCTTTTCAGGAATTCTCCTAAAACAGGGATGGGGAATCTTTATCACGCTGAGGGCCACATTCCATTCTGGGCAACCTTTCAAGGACCACATGTTAGTGGCGGGCAGGGCCAGGGGCAAAAGAGCAACAACTGAAAATGTTAGCTTTGTACAATAGACTAGCTTCTACACATACTCACACGCCTGCCTTTATTCTCCATCTCAGCAACCAAGAGATCAAGGCACATTCAAGGTGGACAAAAACAGCCCAGGAGAGTGCAAAGCAGTGAGGGGGTGGTGCTTGGGAGGGAGTATGGTGTAGGGAGAGTTCAGAGCACCAAGCAGAAATGCTTGGAGGGCCACATTCAGACCCCAGGTCTGAGGCTTCCCAACTCCATCCTAAAATATGTCTACTGTATGTAACTCACCATGGAATAGTGGTAAAATTTTCACATACCAGAGCTGCATGCCACTCCAATCTTTGAGGGGTGCAAGATTCCAGGGGTTCATCTTTCCTTTCAGGAATGAGGAACAGTGAAGACTGTGGTGTTTTTACAATATATGGTTTACTACTACTACTACTACTACTATTACCAATAATAATAATAATAATTTTTTATTTGTACCCCACTCATCTCACTGGGTTCCTCCAGCCACTCTGGGAAGTGTACGGCATATAAAAAAACATAATAAAACCTTAAACCTTAAAAAAGCTTCGCTGTACAGGGCTGCCTTCATGTTTCCAAAATGTTATATAATTACTCATCTCCTTAACATCTGACGGGAGGACATTCCACAGGGTGGGTGTCACTACTGATAAGGCCCTTACACACATATACAACCTGAGCCTACAATGGAAGGCCACACAACATTGGCACTTCAAGAGGGTCTTGCTTCTTCCATAATCACAATTGTAGATTCAAAAAAGAAACAAATCATCGCACTCTAAGCCTCTCTCCAACTTGCCGTTTTTACCAGACTGCAACCTTTTTTTTCTCTATGTCACATCCCAGCCAACTCTAAATACTTTACCTTTACTTTCGCACCAAAAAAAAAAAAATCAATATAAAAACCATAAAAGACATAATAAAAATAAGAACAAAAACAAACACATTTAAATGGGCATCACATATCAATCAGCCAAAGGCCTGGTTGAAGAGGAACGTTTTTGCCTGGTGAAAGGGGTAAGGCACCAGCCGAACCTCCCCGGGGAGAGCATTCCACAAATGGGAAACCACTGCAGAGAAGGCCCGTTCTCATGTTGCCACCTTCCAAGCCTCTTGTGGAGGAGGCACACAAAGAAAGGCCTCAGAGGATGACCTCAGGGTCTGGTTAGGTTCATATGGAGAGAGGCAGTCCTTGAGGTATTGCGGTCCTGAGCCCTAGGCTTGTGCCTAGGGACCAACTGAATCCACCTCGTTTATCCTTCAGAGTACCACGTACAGCCCTTTCCAAGGCTTATCCAGTTTCAAGCTCCTGTTCTTTTTCCATTTGGGTTGTAAAACCTTACAAGGTTTCACAAAGTTTAACTCAAAGCTGCAGAATGTCAGGGGCATTGTGAGAAATGAAACGTATTGTGAGATCCAGTGACCTAATGCTGCGAAGAAGAAGAAGAAGAAGAAGAAGAAGAAGAAGAAGAAGAAGAAGAAGAAGAAGAAGAAGAAGAAGAGGAGGAGGAGGAGGAGGAGGAGGAGGAGGAGGAGGAGGAGGAGGAGGAGGAGGAGGAGGAGGAGGAGTTTGGATTTGATATCCCGCTTTATCACTACCCGAAGGAGTCTCAAAGCAGCTAACATTCTCCTTTCCCTTCCTCCCCTACAACAAACACACTGTGTGATGAGTGGCTCTGAGAGACTTCAGAGAAGTGTGACTAGCCCAAGGTCACCCAGCAGCTGCATGTGGAGGAGCGGGGACGCGAGTCCACCACTCTTAACCACTACACCACACTGGCACTGGTCTAGAATATATACATAATACATACATAATACATACATAAACATAGGTAAAGGATCCCCGGACAGTTAAGTCCTGTCAAAGGCGACTATGGGGTTGTGGTGCTCTTCTCTCTTTTAGGCTGAGGGAGCCGGCGTTTGTCCACAGACAGCTTTCCGGGTCATGTGAATAGCATGACTAAACCGCTACTGGTGCACGGAGTGCCAGAGTGCACGGAAATGCTGTTTACCTTCCCACTGCAGCGGTACCTATTTACCTGCTTGAACTGGCATGTTTTCAAACTGCTAGGTTGGCAGGAGCTGGGACAGAGCAATGGGAGCTCACCCCGTCGCAGTATTTGAACTGCCGACCTTCCGATCAGCAAGCCCAGGAGGCTCAGTGGTTTAGACCACAGTGCCATAAACATATACATGTATGTATATGTATATGTATATGTATATGTATATGTATATGTATATGTATATGTATATGTATATGTATATGTGAGGAGGGAACCGGAGTCAGTAGAGGTGCCAGATGAAAAGTGGGAAGGACTCCTGCACACACAACAAGAGGAAAGAATTTCAACAGGGACAACCTGCATGAAATTTCCACAACTATCCTCTCTCCTACACAACCTTTAGTGGTTCAGGTGCCCTGCACTTTTTCTTGCCTGGCCACCTTATGGGACCTTGCAGCTGCCTCAGGATACCAGATACTGACACCAAGAGAAATCTACATGCTGCCTTCCAAATGTTGTTGGGCTACAATTCCCACCATCTCCTGGTCACTGGTGATGCTGTCTGGGGCTGATTGGAGTCAATGACACCTGGAGGGCTACCCTTGCTGTAGACCAGGGTTCCTCAACCTCGGCCCTCCAGATGTTTTGATACTACAATTCCCATCATCCCTGACTACTGGTCCTGTTAGCTAGGGATCATGGGAATTGTAGGCCAAAAACATCTGGGGGGCCAAGGTTGAAGAAGCCTACTGTAGACGTTGCTATCACTGGAGCGGCTTCAGAACTTGCCTCCAACCCTGGTTTACATTTTCATTACTGAGGATTTGTTTTTGTTTGGGGGGGCAGTGGTTGGCTCTGTCAGTCTACACCAGGCATCCCCAAAGTTCGGCCCTCCAGATGTTTTGGACTACAATTCCCATCATCCCTGACCACTGGTCCTGTTAGCTAGGATCATGGGAATTGTAGGCCAAAACATCTGGAGGGCCGCAGTTTGGGGATGCCTGATCTACACACTGTAGGGAAAGGCATTAAATTCTGCCCCATCCCAGTTTGAGCTGTGTCTCAGTTTCCCCTGGTAGATATGCTCAATTCATAGAGTGTGCGGCTCGTACAAAATCAGCAAAACATGGTTGTTGCTTTCTCAGGCACTGAGAAACCCACCATTTGTAATCTGACGTTGACTCAGAACACATCAATTTGAGTTTCTATTCAAAGCCCCACACATCATATCTGTCCATCCCCTTCTGACCGCCAGCACTCGCCTTTAGCTCAAAGTGGAAACAGCAGATCACAGCTGTTGGTGAAAACAGCGCGCATCTGTTCTCAGGATGACTCACCAAAATGTCGGTGGGGGGGCCTTTCAGCCTTACCTGTATTGCAATCAGCAGCAAACCATCTTGGGGGGGGGGGGCATGGTTTTCAGCCCTTGCTGCACTTCATCCACTCATTCCTACCCTGAAAAACAATGTGCAATAGATTAAAGCTGGAAGGAATCTATTGAACATAACATTAATCAAATGTGGGAGGGATATTATAACTGCTTTCCAGAAAGAGAAATAGTAACCTCTCATCAGCACAATGACCATATGGTTAAGGTGCCATGTGTCTCCCCCCCCCCCAGCAGTACTCCTGCGACTCAAATGGCAGCCCGAGACAGAAAAGTTCAGCAAATGAAGCACCTCCCACCATTTTTTATCTATCCCAGGACAAGCTTCACCTGCTAAATGTCTGCATACCATGCAGCTATGAAAGAAGTCCTATTAACAGCTGAAATCTTTGGACTAGGCCTGGTCTCACCTCCACCAGGATCATATATTATTTCTCTCACCGTGAATATGGCCATAGCAGCCTACCCAGTACCACAATTTAGGAGGCAGGGCCCTATGTACACCTAGCAAACACACCTGACAAAAGCCACCAAAAGTCTTAAGGGAGATGAAGAAGACCTAATGTCCATACATGCGAACTGTCCTTAGTTGCCAAGGGCTAATCCCGGTTTCCGGTCACTCTCCCTGGAAAGTTGCTACACCTATTTGGTTCTCGGGGAGGGGGGGCATTTTGAAATGCTGTGCACTAGAGTTTGTCAGAGCAGAGGCCTCACCTTGCCGTCAAAGGTCCGTATAGTTAAAGCTATGGTTTTCCCAGTAGTGATGTATGGAAATGAGAGCTGGACCATCAAGAAGGCTGATCACCGAAGAATTGATGCTTTTGACTTATGGTGCTGGAGGAGACTCTTGAGAGTCCCATGGACTGCAAGAAGATCAAACCTATCCATTCTGAAGGAAATCAGCCCTGAGTGCTAACTGGAAGGGCAGATCCTGAAGATGAGGCTCCAATACTTTGGCCACCTCATGAGAAGAAAAGACCCTGATGTTAGGAAAGATTGAGGGCACAAGGAGAAGGGGATGACAGAGGATGAGATGGTTGGACAGTGTTCTCGAAGCTATCAACATGAGTTTGACCAAACTGCGGGAGGCAGTGGAAGACAGGAGTGCCTGGCGTGCTCTGGTCCATGGGGTCACGAAGAGTCGGACCAGACTAAACAACTAAACAACAACAACAGAGTTTGTCAGGTATGTAGCAGTGCAGTGCTCAGAGCCAAACTTTATGTGGTGGGGGCAGCTACACTGCAGCCACACGATATCGGTTGAAACCTTCATGGTTTCCCACTAAGATGCCTATGGACTGTTGCTTATTACGGGTGCTGAGAGTTGTTAGGAGACACACACCCTGCCCCACCCCCCAGACGGTTGCAATCTGCATGGTGGTTTAGCAATCAAACCGTCCTCCTGAGGAACTCTGGAATCTTTTTGCCATACCTCCCAAACCACAGTGAGAGGTGCACAGCTAGGACAAAACTAGGCCAGTTGTTTCATACATGCTCAGCGAAAGCGCAACCGTTGTCCTTCTCACTCAGAACAATTTTCCGCTCCTTGGAAATGGTAAATTCTAGAGGGGAGAGGAGTAACGGAGCAGCACCTCAACCCTCATCAGAATGTAGAGCAGGCATCCCCAAACTTCGGACCTCCAGATGTTTTGGACTACAATTCCCATCATTCCTGACCACAGGTCCTGTTAGCTAGGGATCATGGGAGTTGTAGGCCAAAACATCTGGAGGGCCGCAGTTTGGGGATGCCTGATGTAGAGGCTATGAAGACCACTTTGATTACTTCAATATTGTAACTTCAATATTAATTCTGGGCTGCATCAATAGGAGTATAGCATCTAGATCAAGGGAAGTAATAGTAACACTGTATTCTGCTCTGGTCAGACCTCACCTGGAGTACTGTGTCCACAGTTCAAGAAGGCACCACAGTTCAAGAAGGATATTGACAAGCTGGAACGTGTCCAGAGGAGGGCAACCAAAATGGTCAAAGGCCTGGAAACGATGCCTTATGAGGAACGGCTTAGGGAGCTGGGTATGTTTAGCCTGGAGAAGAGAAGGTTAAGGGGTGATATGATAGCCATGTTCAAATATATAAAAGGATGTCATATAGAGGAGGGAGAAAGGTTGTTTTCTGCTGCTCCAGAGAAGCGGACACAGAGCAATGGATTCAAAGTACAAGAAAGAAGATTCCACCTAAACATTAGGAAGAACTTCCTGACAGTAAGAGCTGTTCGGCAGTGGAATTTGCTACCAAGGAGTGTGGTGGAGTCTCCATCTTTGGAGGTCTTTCATAGAATCATAGAGTTGGAAGAGACAAGGGCCATCCAGTCCAACCCCCTGCCAAGCAGGAAACACCATCACAGCATTCTTGACATATGCCTGTCAAGCCTCTGCTTAAAGACCTCCAAAGAAGGAGACTCCACCAGGAGACTCCACCAGTCTTTAAGCAGAGGCTTGACAGGCATATGTCAAGAATGCTTTGATGGTGTTTTCTGCTTGGCAGGGGGTTGGACTGGACGGCCCTTGTGGTCTCTTCCTACTCTATGATTCTATGTTTGGCATTGAGTTGCAGCCAAATGCAATTTATTTCGTGAAGACTGAGTGGTCAGGTTCTACTGAGTCTCAGCTTCCTTTCGTATCTGCAGTCAGGTTCAATTGGCTAGCGCTCCTGGAATGGAAGCTGCCTTCTCTTTAGTACAGTCGTACCTTGGAAGTCGAACAGAATCCGTTCCTGAAGTCCGTTCGACTTCCAAAACATTCAGAAACCAAAGCGCGGCTTCTGATTGGCTGCAGGAATCCAATGCAGTAAGATGTGTGGGGTATAGATAGTAAAATTATCATAATGGAATGGGATGCCCCTATTTTCATCGGAGAAATGTTGGAGGGTATGGGAATACAGTAGTTGGTTTACCATTTATACTTTTCTTATAAGACTGTTGGCAGAAAGGAATAAATAAATTTTAGGGGGCAATATATGTGTGGAGGGGGGGGGGCTGTTTTGCCAGATTAACCCTAGCTCTGGAAATTTGGTTAGTGGGAAACCCCAAAATTTGAAAACAAGAAAACAAGGCAAGACAAATAAACTAGAAAAGGGGAAGTTCTTCCTCGGCAACAGTTTCACATGGCCACTTTTGGTTGCAAATTATAGCCCCCACCCCAGACATCACTCCACCACAATATGTTGTTTGTCTGTTTTCAGACCTTCATGTCAACACCAAGGACATCTACCACCACTTTCCATTTTTGGAGACAGTTTCTGAGAACATTAGGAGTAAACACTGAAGACTTCATAGAACTAAGATGACTTTCCAGGAGAAATGGACCGTTCAAGGTCAGCCTTTGATACGGTGAGTGAAAGGGGCCTACTTCCGGGCTTTGGGAAGATAGAAACATAAGAAAAGACTCTTTCTAGGATCGGTCAACTTTCATGGAAAGGATGTAGGTTGTAATAGGCTTGGGCATACATATTAGTATTTCCATTTGAATTCTGGTTTCTCATATTGATAGGCTTCCCAACTAATGCAGATTTTAACACTCGATTACTGCCACCTCCATGCTGAGCATAAGAGAAACTGAAACATAACAAAACTCCCCAGTAGCCACCTTAGGCCCATGTTCAGCTTGGAGCTGCGGTGTGTGATCTTTGCAGCACACTGGAAGGTAGCCTACCTCCAGCCCATCAGCCCAACACTTAAGCAAACTTTTCAGCTGACAGCTTAAGGGGGAGGAGGAGGGAGTAACTGGGCTGCCTGCAAGATGCTCATATAAGCACCTTGCTTCTCTGGGACATTTAATGTGTAATGTTGATTGATTTCAATTCTCACAATTTGGTAAATATCCCTAGTATCAGTAACCTTTCCCCTCACCCCTCTGCTTTAACATGCACAGCAATGGGGATGCCCCCGGGGAGCCGACGTTTTATGGGGAGATGCGCAAGGTCCCAACTGAATAGGTCTTGTGGCTGGAATATCGCATGTCCTCCACCATCCCTAAACTGTGACAAGAAGGAAGCCTCCCCAGCCAGCAGCACCCCTTTGGGAGGCAACACTGCAGAAGCTCAGCTGGGAGATGTGCAAGTCTTCTACATCTATTGTCCATTGAGGTGTCTATGGCCTCTAGGCGGGGCAAGAAAAGCTATTGGAACCTCTCTTGCCATCCAGTGCTCAGTTGGGGGTGGAGTAGGCAAGAGCTGGCTGGCACCCTGATCCTTTGCTGCTTTGGAAACGTTAGGGAAAGCACCCAGCAACCCCCTAGCTTCTCCGGAACTCACCAGTCAGATAGAACAGCATCCAGCTAGCAGCAATAATCAGGAGTGCTCAGCTAGGGAAACGAGGATTTGTGCTCCTTCAGCTACAGCATTGGAAATAACGGGAGGGGGAACTCCTAGAACCCACCTAGCTTCTCTGAAGCACACCACCTACCCGTGAGATGCTAGCTCTTTCAGATCCATAGCAGCTAAAGCTAGGCCAGGGAAGCAACAGGGCTGGGTGGCTCTTCTCTGAGCCGACGGGAAATGTTCCCGGCATCCTCATAGCTTTTCTGTAGCTAACCTCTGAGCTGGGATAAATGCGAGCTACTTAGACTAGTGCAGAGGTTGAGGGAGCAGCCGGTGTCTTTCTGAAGCTCAGTGCTGAGCTCAGGAAGTGTGGGATGGCTTCTGCTCAGCTATGCCTTTGGGGTAAGCTCCTAGGATCTCAGAAGCTCAGTGCTCAACTGAGAAACAAGCAAGCCATTCAGATCTACAGCAGCTATACCTGAAGCAGGGGAGCAACTCTCTCCAATGGCCAGTGGTCAGCTGGGGAAAAGTTTGGCATCCCATTGGGCTGCAGATTTGCAAAGGTTAGGAGTAACTTCTGGGAGCCTTTCACTCTCCTCCCTCCTTTATTTCAAAGCTGGGATATGAAAGCTTTCAAGTGTTGAGCTCCAACCACTACACCGCTAGGAAGATTGGAGGAGTGCTGGGGGTCTCAACCTTCCTTAAAATCAAACACTCGGCTTGGAGAGCTGTGTAGCTCCTGGCTTCAGTAAAGGCAGAGATTGCAAAGAGAGCACCTGAACCTCCCTACAGCCTGCAACTTTACTGGCATGTGTGCAAGATCTGAGCTCAGTGGTAGCTTTCAGTAAATTTCTAAGGTAGCAAACAGCTTCCTCTCCTCCCCGCTATTCTTGTAAGCAGGAATATGTGCCGTCCTTTCCATTCAGCCCAGTGAAGAGCAGTAGGCTCTCTTGTTTCTCTGAAGCAGTGTGCTTCAGCCCTAGACCCCAGAGAGTGGCTTTCTAGGGTTTCAGCCCAGGAGTATATTCCAACCCTTCCTTGAGGTTCTGTGAGTTGAACATGGGATTTCCTGCGTGCAGAGCAAATGTTCCATCACTGACCTGTGCTATCCCTGCTCTACCACTGAGCTACCCCTGTCCCCCAACACACAACTCTTGCTGGGTTTCTTATGAGCTTTTCTGCTGAGCGCAAGCCCCTTGGCTAATTGGGAGTCCTGGGAGGGAATATAGGGAAATGCTTCACCACTGAGCTATGGGCCTTCCTGAAAGGGCTAGGAGAACAATGTGGGTCTCTGAAAGCCAGTGCTCCCCCTGAAGACTGGTGTGATAGTCACCCAACTACAGATCGGGTTCAGGAATGGTAGGGGCTTCAAATTAACTCTGCCAGCTAAGGAGCAGCTTTAGGAAAACCTAGGGTTGAGCCACTGCCTTCCTTTACCCTTGTGGAAGCCCAGCATACAGCAAGTAGGTATGTCATAGAATTGTAGAGTTTGAAGGGTCATCGAGTCATTTATAGGCTTGCCTTATGCCCAGTTTTCAAGAGGTCTCAGCTAGCTTGCCCATTCAGCTGAGAAGTATGAAAATGCTGGGGAGGAACCAACACTCATTTAAAGGTTTTATCTAGGTTCTATCTACCCTTGCTTTCTGCAAACCTCTGGGTAGTTGGCTTTCCACAACAGCACCTGAGCCTCTCTCATGTGAGTTTTATCTTTTGGAAGACTGGTCTCAGCTGACTCCTTCCTGGTGTTGTAGACTCAGGTGTAAGTGATGCAGTTCTCAGAAGCTGCAGAGATCTCTCTAGTGCAGGCATCCCCAAACTTCGGCCCTCCAGATGTTTTGGACTACAATTCCCATCACCCCCGACCACTGGTCCTGTTAGCTAGGGATCATGGGAGTTGTAGGCCAAAACATCTGGAGGGCTGAAGTTTGGGGATGCCTGCTCTAGTGTTTCTGAAAGCAACTGTTCCACACAGTGAGGGCTTGATGGTGAGGGGTGACTTGCAGGTGTGTGAGGCACCCACAAAACTGCAAGTTGTTGTTTAGTCATTTAGTCGTGTCCGACTCTTCGTGACCCCATGGACCAGAGCACGCCAGGCACTCCTGTCTTCCACTGCCTCCCGCAGCTTGGTCAAACTCTTGTTCATAGCTGCGAGAACACTGTCCAACAACTGGTCTTGTCCCAGCCTCCCTGAAGCTTGGCATACTCAGCCAAGAGACACATAAGCCTTCGGCACCAATTCTGGAAAAGCTGTGAGGCATCTGAGCTCTCCTCAGTACCCTTGTGGAATCAGCACTTAGCTAGGAGGTGAACCAGTCTCAAGTCCCTTCCTGCAGAAGTGCTGTATATCTCTCTGGGTATATATGTGTTTTGAAGGGGAAAATATTCTGTGACTTCTGTGACTGCCAGAGTTCGAGAGGCCTTGTATTGTTATTAGTATGGCCACATTCACACTATACAGTTGAAGCGTTCCAATACTACTTTAAACAGTCATGGCTTCCCCCAAAGAATTCTGGGGGTTGTAGTTTGTTGTTAAGGGTGCTGAGAGTCGAAAGGAGGCCCCCATTCACCTCAAAGTGTTATCGCTGACAAAGTTCCCTTTCGAGAGGGACTGGTTGTTAAACCACTCCAGAAATTATACTTCTGGGAGGGGGCTAGGGGTCTCCCAACATCTCTCTGCACCATTGACAAACTAAACCTCCCTGGATTCTTTGGGGGAAGCCATGACTGTTTAAAAATGGCATGGTGTAAGAATATGGCACATATTTCAGACAGATATACATGCTTGGTGATTGGTTGTGGGCTGTGAGAGAATTTCTTAGGTGGGACCTGGGTTAGGTACATTTATTCTGATTGGGCTGGGTGATAGCAGATGCTGATTGGCTGGAGGTTATAGAGTGGTGAGTTAATTGTCAGTTAGGAAAGACGTTGGGATGTGACAGCTGAGATGGGGAAAAGGGAGCTGAAGAGAGACATGTGAGGAAGAGACGAAAATACAGCTGAGGCCTGAATATTCATACCCACTGTTTTATTAACACTCGTCTGGTGAAGATCAGTATAATGGGTCCAGTGGTTGAGGTGGGGCTTGTCCTGTGTCTAGAAATCATGAGTTCTACTTCTCCCACCCTTTCTGAGAATGGGTCCTAGCGTTTCCCCCTGCCACTTCTCCCAAGAAAACTCGCTGTTCGCCACTGAATCAGAACAATCCCAGAAAAAAAACGATAGATGGTGTTTGTTCTAATTCAGTGATAAACAACTGGTTTCCCCCCTGGGGATAGTGACAGGACAAGTGGAAGTGTGGATGGAGAAGCCATCCTGTGTAAAGGTCTTACCAAAATAAGGTTGAAGAAGTGGGGTTTTTTTTAAAGTTGGCTAAACTGTCCAACCTGTCAGAAATGCAACCACAGAATCTTGGGCAGTCAGAGGTAGAATGCACCCAAGGACCTGCCTGGATTTATGCATTTTATTTTATTTAACAAAAATTATATACTGCTTGATTGTAGGAAAACCTCAAAGCAGCTTACAATAAATATTAAAGTTATAAATAAAAGCAGTTAAAAACAATTTTAAACTTTGAGAGATAATTAAAATAGCTCAGCTCAGATAAGCAATCCCAGCTACAAATAAAGCATCTTTTTTATTTAAAAAAAACACCTAATTTTTTTGTTTCCTCAGCTTGCCAATCTGCTCCACATGTCTTTCCTCTCATTCCATCTTCTGGGAGTATCTCTCACAATGGAAGCATCACTATTGGTTGCTTGGCCCAGGATTTCCTGCCTGGCTCAGTCACTTTCTCTTGGGATAATGATGAAGACGAGGCAATCGAGTTTATGGAATTTCCTTCTTTCTTCAACTCCCGTGGGACTTTCACTGCAAGCTCCCAGGCAGTTGTCCCTGCTGCAGCTTGGAAGCATTTTAATCCATTCTACTGCAAGACTATTCACTCTCTTGGGAACAGAACAGAAGAAATTGTCCGTTCCAGTAAGTGAATTTATTTGTCTACAAAATACAAGATTTCCCAGCAGCCAGGGGAAATCTCAAACCAGGAGATTAGCAGAAAGGAGTCAGAAAGTGCTAGGGAACTCTTAAAAGACCAAATGTTTGATTTCTGCATGGTCTTTTATGTCTGGATTTTCCTGTTGCATCAGCCATGTGTGTGTGTGTGTGTGTGTGTGTGTGTGTGCGCGCACACACACACACACACACACTCTTTTTCCCCCTTTCAAATATGGCAACCCTATAACTAGCTAGTTCCTAAAGGATCACATACTGGTCTGTCATCTTAACACAATTAATAATTACCTAAGTTCAGAAGTACTGTAAATGTTTTTCTGCATAGGGTGAATATTAATTTATGTAAAAGAGGGCAAGCATTTCAAATCTGTTTGAAACCTGGCCCCTAATCCAAGATACAGTGGTACCTCTACTTACGAATTTAATGCGTTCCGAACGCACGTTTGCAAGTCGAAAAAAAATGCATTGGAATGCATTGGAATAAAAATTCGTAAGTCGAAGCAACCCTATCTAAAAATTCGTAAATAGAAAAAATCCTATCTAAACCGCATTCAAGATGGCGGACGGAGCTCCATTCGTAAGTAGAAACATTTGTAAGTAGAGTTATTCGTAAGTAGAGGTGCCACTGTATAGGTGAATAGGATACGATTGCCTTGTAGCATGGGAAATGAGTTTGTCATGTGCTCAACAATGCTCTTATTCTGTCATTCTTACTCTCTCATTCATTCTGAGAGTGAGCCTTCACTCTGTGGGATGAATCCAGTTCGGCCCTTCCGCCCGTTGATTTAAATGGATGCGGAAATGCTTGTCTAGACGCACAACCTTCTAGAAGACAATCTCATGAGTCTTGTGGATGAGGGTTCCTCAGTAGACCTGGATCTGCAGTTCCCCTTGAGTTGCTAGATTCATCTGCAATAAATTTGTTTACTTTCTGCCACTTTCCTTCCTTCTGCAGTAGTGCGCCCAGACTCTCCGCCTAACATTATCATCAGCGCACCACTCCTAAAGGATTTTGCGGGGTCCCCCTTGAATGCCACCATCACCTGCACTGCTACAAATCTGCACACTCAGAAGACCACAATCCAGTGGCTGAGGGATGGAAAAGTTCTTGAATCTGATGACCCCACCACCATACGAATCTCAAAGTGCAGCTACAGCGTGAGGAGTGAGATACGAATCACTAAGAACGACTGGGACAATGGCAAGAAGTTCTCCTGCAAAGTGTCCAATGAGAGATTCAGTGGGATAAAGAACGTCAGCAGACCCTTTATTTGTGGCGGTAAGTTATTATATTCCATCAGAGCACCGGAAAGCTGGTTGAAACATTCAAGACAACAGGGGCATCTTTCATTTCTGTCAAAAGGAAGAAGCGCTCAGTGTATATGGTTGAATTCTGAACATGGTAGAATTATTAGCTTTGGGCTAAAACTGAGGTAAGAGTTCATGAAAATGTACATATGCCAAAATGCTCAACAAGAGGTGAAAATCCTCTACAGAGCATAATTACAATAGGTAAGCAGATTTTACGGCAAGGTCTGAAGGCACTTAAGCACCATAGTCCAGCAGTGTTATCCTTCAGCATATGGTAGGATACTGCTGAGATACATAGCTCCAACCTTAGCTTCAGTGTTATTTGAGACCTCAGTCTATATTATGGTACTCATAGTCTCCATACTTTATGCTGATCCAATTCTGACATTATTTTGAGGGGCGGGAGGAATTCGTTTTCTTTCTTTCCCCTTCAAAATATAGTCCGGCGCCCCACAAGATCTGAGGAACAGTGGACCACTACCCCCCTGCTGAAAAAGTTTGCTGACCCCTGGTGTAGAATCATTGACTCTGGCAAATCTATGGATCACCAAGGAAAGGAACTTGTGCAGCAACTAGCAATGTTTCCCATCTACAAGCCCTCTCACACACCCCTTGAATATGGCACTATCGTGGGAAAGCGAAATTCTCTATTCTGACTTGGACATAAGCTATGGAATAGGATGTTTGAATCAGATATATGTTGGGGTTGTCATAAGTGCAAGCAGGTTGGATCTCAATGTTCTATGGATCTCAATGTTCTATGGATCTCAATGTTCTTCTTACTTCTTAGGTCTTTCCATCCCTGTCACGGTTGATACCATCCAACCTTCCTATGCTGATATTTACCAGACCAAGTCAGCCAAGCTGACTTGCAGAATTTCCAACATACCCGATGAGCAAGACTTTAAGGAGCTGAACGTCACCTGGACAAGAGCATCGGATGACAAACCCCTGGACACTACACTTGAAACGTATCACGATGAAGACAACAGCGATCTGATATACGCTGATGCAGTAGCTACTGTGTGTGTAGACGAGTGGGAAAAAGGAGAAACTTTCAACTGCAAAATTATTCACCCAGATTTATTTCCTTCAATGGAAGTCAGGTCCCTGCGCAAGCCTCAAGGTAGGTGCCTATTTTACATCAGCTCACAACAGAAGATTAAGCAACCCTCGGTGTCATTGATTTCAGCAGTTACGTTCTGTCTTCACAATCATTTAACACAAACTATCCTAACATGGTGTTCTCCCCAGATGTTCTGGACTATAACTTCCAAAATCACCGATTATGGGGCGTAGTGGCTGGGACTGATGAGCTTTGTGGTCCAAAACATCTGGAGCGCACCAGTTTGTGGAAGGGGGAGTTAACACCCATCTGAATCTAAGCAACGTTGTTGGAATTAATAAGCTATCCTTCCAATGACTGCCCAACAGACATGTACGGTATGGGCTTCCATGTGCCTAAGGGTCTCAGACAGGCAGCAAAAAGAGAACATCAACTTAGCCCCTAGCATGCTGTCAAAAATCCTTAGTATTGTCCATATGACTTAATGGGTGATAAGTTATATGAGGCTGCTCTTAGAGTAGATCAGACATCCCCAAACTTTGGCCCTCCAGATGTTTTGGACTACAATTCCCATCATCCCTGACCACTGGTCCTGTTAGCTAGGGATCATGGGAGCTGTAGGCCAAAACATCTGGACGGCCACAGTTTGGGGATGCCTGGAATAGATGAAGCCCCTATTCTCAGCCCACCTTAGCAATGAAGAGATGAGTTTGACCCCACTTGCCTAATGGGACCGTTTCTATATAAGCCATAGTCTCTCTGTCTCTCTTGTGCTCTTCCACTCTTTTTACACAGAGAGAGCAGCGGACCACGTCATCACTGTCTTTAATAATAATAAAAAACCCACATTTAGAAAGCCATTGCATCAAAACTCTGATCTGGTCATCTTTGATGATTGTCCATTTCACCTCCTAGAAGGCTTCTGCCATTCTTCTTATAGGTTTTTCTGACTCTAACCATACAAACGAGGTCAGTTAGGAAAAGAAGGAAACAGATGGTTAGCAATGCATTTTACATTCTCTTCATCCTCCCTCCTTTAACCTTCCAGATGGCAACCCCTCTGCTCCACATATCTACATCCTTCCTCCTCCTCCGGATCAGCTGGCTCTGCAGGAAACAGCCACCGTCACTTGTTTGATGAAACATTTCTCCCCTAGTGAGTTCTTTGTCAAATGGCTGCGGAATGGTGAGCCCGTGGATGCTTCCGAATACTTCACCAACACAGCCACCCAGGAGTCCAAGACACCCAAGCGGTATTATGCCTATAGCATGCTGAACGTCAACGCAGAAGAGTGGAATTCTGGAACTGCTTACACTTGCGTGGTGGGGCATGAGATGTTGCCCCTCCAGACGTCTCAGAAGACCATAGACAAGAATACGGGTAAACCAACCATTGTCAACGTCTCCCTCGTGCTCTCCGACACCGCCAGCACTTGCCAATAACCATTCTTCTCAAGCCTCCTGCAGATCTTTCACAGCTTCCTAATTCTGCCAGCATCTGCCTTCCCTTCTTGTGTCTCCATTTGTTTAATTATTGGCCTTTTTGTGGAGGAAAAGAGGGGTGATGTACCCTAAATGATGTAGAATTAACTGGCCACACCTTTCTGAAATAAAATAATACTTTGAAATAAAGAAAGTTTATCGTACTACAAGGAGACAAATCTGGATTGTTGTTGGAAATTCTGACAAAATGATAAAAACAAATAATTTTCAATCATACAAACATTATGATGGGATATAAAGATTCCACTTTCGGCACCTTCTCAACTATGATCTGGAATTTTCAAGGGATGATAGACACCCAATTAGACACCTATACTTCCCTTGTGTGTGTGTGTGCTTGCATTGCAAGTATCAGATTTGTCAACCTCACCATACCTTTCCCTTGCTACCTCTTTGGCCTTTACTCTTATAGCTTTGTCTCCCATTACTTTCACTTCTCCACAAACACAAACATCACAGTTGTCTTTCTTCTAAATGATTGAATCCTCCATGTGGGATGGAGAATATCTGTTTGAGGTGTCTAGGACCACACATTTATTATTTCACTCCTAAGGATATAATGGTGCCGACGTCGTTGTTTAATTTAGAGCACTCCAAGGATGTTTCGGTGTAAAATTCCCCTGAAGAACCAAAAGAAGCTGCTCAGGGCCATGCAGAGAATGTTTCATGACATGTCTTGCATGTCGCTTTTAAAAGTATGATTGTAGAAACAAATTGACATCTTTAATGGCTCTTCAGAGGGAACTCTATGTCCACACATTGCAGGTGCTTTGAAAAGGGGGCTTAACACCAACACAAAAACACCAATTTTGGCAACACTTTTATTTTTAACTTAGTGGGGATTTTCCCCAAAAAAGTTAAAGGTAAATCCATTTTAAAGGAGGGATTAGGGTAGCCTTTTAATGCTGATGACATCATGTGGAAGTAGCCAACAAATTGCACAGGCTAGGAACAGCCTTCCCACTAGAATGGCTGGAAGTGCGCCAGTCTTTCTCACATAGCAATGACATTGCAAAAACCTTTCCATAAGCATAACTAACACATTAAAACAACGTGATAGCAGAGTTCTTCTAATATCAACACACTGACGCGCAAATAAACATTTATAAATATCATGCATAGAAAGCAGTGATTTTTCAGTTTCTGCAAGCACACACAGGTTTATCATTCTGCAACCCTGATCCACCTTATCTTTATTTTTGTACTGCATCTCAAAGCAAAGACTAAAGAAAGTAATTAAACATGTATGCATAAACAATCACAATTTAGGTGGACCTAGGACACTGGATGCTTCCATTTATGTTCACCACAGCACACATTTAACAAGTTCCAAATGCACAATATGATAATGGTGACATTGATGCCATCAGAGAAGTTTCCCATGTGTCAGTGAACTGCATATTTGAGGTTTCTTTGCAAAACCTAGAGCAGGCATCCCCAAACTGCGGCCCTCCAGATGTTTTGGCCTACAACTCCCATTATCTGTAGCTAAGAGGACCAGTGGTCAGGGATGAAGGGAATTGTAGTCCAAAACATCTGGAGGGCCGAAGTTTGGGGATACCTGACCTAGAGAATATATCTAAAAAAAAGAATCATCTTTTTGTCCACGATCATCTAAAGCTTGAAAAACGTAGCTTTGCAATTTCCAAAAATCACTTTGCCCATTGTGTTGAAAAGATCTAGAGCTTCATTAACATAGGAAGTAATCTAAACCTCTAGTACAAAGTAAAGGAAAAAAATGTTATGGTTGCATTTGTTGTGACTGACAATGGCTACTACCCACAAGGGCTGTGCTCCACCACCACTATTGGAGGCAATATGTCTCTGAATACCAGTTGCACACCAATACGCTTTAATTCTCTCACAAGGCACAGCAAGAGAGACACACAGGACAAAACTAAGCCAGTTGTTTCATTTCAGTTTGACAAAAGTGCAGCCATTGTTCCTTCCCACCCAGAACCATTTCCCACTCCTTCTTGGAAATGGTGTAGAGAGCAGAGGAGGAACTGAGCAGCAGCAGCAGTCCACAGCAGAATGTAGAGGCTGTGAAGAAAGCCTTGATTACTTCAGTCATTGTTGCTTGGTAATGAGTTGCAGCCAAATGCAATTTCTTTTGGGTGGGAACAGCCAGCAGATGGGTTCTATTGATGCTCAGCTTCCTTTCATATTAGGACACAGGTTAAATTAGATAGTTAGTGCTCCTGGAGAGGGAACTGCCTTCTCTTGTAGCATGTGACTTGAGTCATTTGTTCTGCTGACAACTTACTGCACTAAACCCACCATCTGCCTCTGTTAAACCAAGGTTTAGATCAGACATCCCCAAACTGCGGCCCTCCAGATGTTTATTATATATATATATATATATATATATATATATATATATATATATATAATGATTTTTAATTTAAAAAATTCTTAAAATAATCACAACAAAGAATAACACAACAAACTATAAAGAAAAACACTACAATAACAACAACAAAGAAAAAATAAACACAAAAATTCAAATTACTTATTCCTTTTTCCTTCACATTATATATGTGGACCCCCTCGGGCTCCCTTCTACTGCGGTTCTTTAACAAATTGAATTTTTAGCAATTTCTGAAACATTTTAATCACATTTTCTAAACTTATTTTACTCCTTTCTACTTAACATATACATACATCCACAGTTTCTTTTTTAACTTAATTCTTTATATGTAACTTTTACATATTTTTTTTAAATATAGCTTAAAATCTTTCCATTCTTCTTCTGTCGTTTCTTCTCCCTGGTTGCGGATTCTTCCAGTCATCTCAGCCAGTTCCATAAACTCCATCATCTTCATCTGCCAGTCATCAACTGTTCGCCCTCCAGATGTTTTAGCCTACAACTCCCATGATCCCTAGCTAACAGGACCAGTGGTCGGGGAAGATGGGAATTGTAGTCCAAAACATCTGGAGGGCTGAAGTTTGGAGGTGCCTGGTTTAGATTGTGCACTCATATTGCTGAGGATAAAATCTGAAAGGGGGTAGGGGAGGCTAGTAACTGCACTCATGTCCACAAGATACAGCACACCAGTATAACAGAATGAGCTGAGTTCTGAATATATAAATGTAAGTTCAACCTTCAGCTCAGTCACAAAGAATACTGTGGCTTTGGGCAAGCTACTTTATCTCTCATTCCATCTCACCTGCACTACTAGCAACAGTTGAGATACTCATTGGAATGCAATTTGTAGGTTCATAAGTGTTGCACAGAATGCTAAAGCATTCGATCATTTCGGAAGGTGGAGATCCATACCCTGTGGCAGACCATTGGTTGGAAAATTCCAAATGAAACCCATGTGTGATTCATAAGATAAACTCTCAAAAATGCACCTCAAGGCTAAGACATCTCTTCCCTCTGTAGAGTGCATTTCAATATTACTGTCCACTCTCAGATCCTAAACACTTTTATTACACTGTAAATAAAAAAAAAAAATCAGAATGATAGGCTCTGCTTGCAACTTATAGTAGAGTACAATATCCAATGCTGTCAAGAACGACACAAAAATCATTCAGGCCGGGTGGTCTGTTATTGCAAAACTACTAGGGCTCTTTGACTCCCTTCAGCAAGCAAGCTGTGCCATGCAGAACTCCTAAAAGTGCTATAGTTCCCTCAACATGAGCTCAGCTCAGCTCATGTTGGATATAGGTCAAACCAACACCATGTTGCCATCACAACCAAAGGCAGAGACACTAAAGCATTTGCAACATCTGTGATTTTGCCCTTCGGTGTAGCATGCCTCCATCCCTTCGCTAAATCAGCTCCTCTTTCCCCTGTCTATCCCTGACTCCACATGCCACTTGGCGTTGTCAAGATTGGATTGTGCCCAGTCTAAAGACAGAATTGTCTTGTTTCCCAGTGTGCCTCTTTCACATTCCTTTCCCAGTTCCCCACAAAAGTAACCTACTTTTCTCTCCCGTGTCACTTCGCTACACTGAGACCTCCCCATCTTTCTAAACTCCAGAAGAATCTGACCTGCATGTATTGTCCAAAGCTTACCTAGATGGGTTCATAGACGCTGACAACGGCTATGAAGAGCTCGAAAGCCTGTCATCAATCCTTTCCACTTTCATCATTTTCTTCCTCGTGAGCCTTTTCTACAGTGTCACCGTGACTGTCATCAAGGTAAAAATGCAAGACGGGGTTCTGAAGTAAAAGGCCTTTGATCATGCTTTGCAACTGAGGACGAATAGTAACTCACTTATAGCTGGTAGGGTAAGAAACTTCAATGGTTTCCATGGGGGTGAGACCAAGCTAAGGTTCAAGAATATATGATACAGTGGTACCTCGGTTTAAGAACAATCCTGTTTATGAACGATTCAGTTTACGAACTTCGCAAAACCGGAAGTAGTGTTCTGGTTTGCGAACTTTACCTCGGTCTACAAACGGAAACCAAACAGTGGAAGGGCAGTGGCCGCAGGAGACAACATTAGGGAAAGCACGCGTCGGTTTAAGAACGGATTTGGTTTTATGAACGGACTTCAGGAACAGATTAAGTTCGTAAACTAAGGTACCACTGTATTTTGCAAAGCGTTAGGGTTACGTATATAAGTCAAAGGACTATTTTTCTTAGACAATCCCCGTGTGTATATCATGTAAACATAGGACAATTTTTCAGAAATGCAGATTAAACTCTCCCCCTCACTGTGTGGGTATTTTATTTCATCAATTTCATATAGAGCCTCTGCAGATCTAACCATCTAACTGCGAGTGAGGTAGATGAGCCCTGCCAGTCCTGATTGCCCAATAAAAATATCTCCCCATGCTATTGGAATAGAGTTTTATTCCATCACTAAATGGCAGTGATGAATGGGACAGCAAGCTGTGAAAGAGTGGAGGGCTGTATGGCTTTATTTTTGTCCAGGCAAACATTAATTATGGTTGAAACAAAATATAAAAAATCCCTCCAGGAATATTTAGTTAGTTAGATAGTTAGTTAGTTAGATTTGTTTCGACCATGGCAGACCAACACAGCTACCTACCTGTAACATTAATTATGGTTGTTTTCCAATTCCAGGTGAAATAACAAAGTGAAGGGTCATCTGAAGATGGACAA
Organism: Zootoca vivipara; assembly: GCF_963506605.1. NCBI lineage: Eukaryota > Metazoa > Chordata > Lepidosauria > Squamata > Lacertidae > Zootoca > Zootoca vivipara. The sequence continues at coordinate 47,478,928 of NC_083288.1, forward strand.
TAAGTTGTCTAACATAAAAGACTGTATATTCCTTCAGTTTCTTTCATCAGCAGCATAATCAAGGGACTTAATATTTCTCCCTTCACTTTTGGGGGAAGGTTGACTGGACAGATGACATTTCTGTCTTGCTTTGTCTCATCATGTATCTGGGAGCAAGTGCTATCAAACTAAATGGGACTAATATATGACTAGACATGCATGGCCCTTTGCTGCCAGTATTCCATTTGAACTGGACCTATTGGACTGGTTATTTATCCTTCAAACATGTATGCTATAATTTTGCTTCCGTTGTGTGTGTGTGTGTGTGTGTGTGTGTGTGTGTGTGTGTTGTATTCAAATAAGTACTACTTAAAGTAGGGACCCAGGTGCCACTGTGGTTAAACCACTGAGCCTAGGGCTTGCTGATCAGAAGGTCGACGGTTCGAATCCCTGTGACGGGGTGAGCTCCCGTTGCTTGGTCCCAGCTCCTGCCAACCTAGCAGTTCGAAAGCATGTCAAAATGCAAGTAGATAAATAGGAACCGCTACAGCGGGAAGGTAAACGGCATTTCCATGTGCTGTTCTGGTTTGCCAGAAGCGGCTTTGTCATGCTGGCCACATGACCTGAAAGCTATATGCCAGCTCCCTTGGCCAATAATGCGAGATGAGCGCGCAACCCCAGAGTCGGTCACAACTGGACCTAATGGTCAGGGGTCCCTTTACCTTTACCTTTAAAGTAGACCTAATGAAATTAATTAAACTCAATTATCCCTTTTAACTCCAAAGGGTCTACTCTGATTTAGGACTAGCATTGCACACCACTCATCGCTATGACTCTGTGGTGGTCATATTTCATTTTAGCCATTGTTGTCTACCTAGTCTAAACCCAAAAAGAGGATATTGCAATTTCAACTCTGAAATTCAACTCTGCAGTAGACAGAGTATTGTACCACTGTTTGCCTTTACTCCTGTTGTACATTACAGTAAGCTTATATTTCTCATGAACATTTTACATTCCTTCTGAATTGTTACTGTGACTACTTCTCTATTTTTAAGTGTATCCCAAACTGCATCCAGAGGCAAGAAAGGGTTCAGTTTATTCAATAAACACAATTTTTATACTTTTTATAAAAAATCTCTTGAAAAGTTTTTTTTTCAGAGCTTCCCAAGAACAAATATTAAAAGGAACTACCTATCCCCACATTAGAGCACGCAACAATGTCAGCAAAATGTGTTACACCACAGGTGAACATGGGTAGCTGGCAGATGCCAGATACCTTTGTTGTTGTTAGAAAAGGTTAAGAGTGGATGCCATGTTTCTATAAAGTCACCTGAGTCTTGAAGAACATTTAATACTTTAACATACTTAGCTAGTTTCTCCATCAGCGCTACCATCCACATGTTCTGTCTCCACGGAGAGAGTTGAAGAAGACCCAGATTTTTCCATTACTGCCCAATATGCTGCCAAGCCACCACAAGGAGGAATAATAGAATCATAGAGTTGGAAGAGACCACAAGGGCCATCCAGTCCAACCCCCTGCCAAGCAGGAAACACCACCAAAGCATTCTTGACATATGCCTGTCAAGCCTCTGTTTAAGACCTCCAAAGAAGGAGACTCCACCACACTCCTTGGTAGCAAATTCCACTGCCAAACAGCTCTTACTGTCAGGAAGTTCTTCCTAATGTTTAGGTGGAATCTTCTTTCTTGTACTTTGAATCCATTGCTCCGTGTCCACTTCTCTGGAGCAGCAGAAAACAACCTTTTACCCTCCTGTATATGACATCCTTTTATATATTTGAACATGGCTATCATATCACCCCTTAACCCTCTCTTCTCCAGGCTAAACATACCCAGCTCCCTAAGCCGTTCCTCATAAGGCATCGTTTCCAAGCCTTTGACCATTTTGGTTGCCCTCCTCTGGACACGTTCCAGCTTGTCAGTATCCTTCTTGAACTATGGTGCCCAGAACTGGACACAGTACTCCAGGTGAGGTCTGACCGGAGCAGAATACAGTGGTACTATTACTTCCCTTGATCTATTCTAGATGCTATACTCCTACTGATGCAGCCCAGAATTGCATTGGCTTTTTTAGCTGCTGCATCACACTGTTGACTCATGTCAAGTTTGTGGTCTACCAAGACTCCTAGATCCTTTTCACGTGTACTGCTCTCAAGCCAGATGTCAACCATCCTGTATTTGTGTAATTAGAATGTAATTAGTTCTTTGTGTTGTAGGTCTTTCTCAATGCTCAATAAAGGTGCTCATCATTAAAGCCAACTGTGGTGTGCAAGGCACAGTCTGTTTGTGTTATGAGGTTTATTTCCTTGAAAATATTCATCCAGAATGGTTGATGTTTGCTACCTGTCAACCACTTATCATATACAGCCAGGGACTGATGGAGTGTACCAACTCCATCACAGGGGAGAAGAGGATGGGTCCATGTGGCTGCCCTTTTGTGGAGTTAAATACCATCAATGCAGAAGGAATGTAAAATGTATAGAATGAGTAATAGAATGTGCTGGAAATGTAATGAAAAAGATGGGAATTTTTATCATATGTGGTGGAAATGTGAAAAAGTTAAAGAATTTTGAGAAATGATATATAATGAACTGAAGAAGATTTTTAAATATACTTTTCCCAAAAAACCTGAAGCATTTTTGTTAGGAATGATAGATCAAGAGATTACTAAGGAGGATAATATATTATTTCTGTATGCGACAACCGCGGCTAGGATTTTATTAGCCCAAAAATGGAAGACTCAGGACTTACCGACAATTGGAGAGTGGCAGACAAAAATGATGGACTATGCAGAATTAGCGAGACTGACTAGCAGAATCCGGAACCAAGGGGAAACAAAGAGATTGGAGTAAATTTGTGGACTATATGGAAAAGAACTGTAGAAGTTTAAAAACACTTGCAGGATTGAAATAAATCCTACGAATTGACTTTAAAGGGAAGATATAAAGAAACTGCGAGATAAGAACTGATTAGAAAACCTATTGAGGGGAGGGAGGGAAGTCAAGCTCGACGGAGCATTGTTAATAGAAGATTGTGAGAAGGGAGAAAAGAGGGATGTATGTATTGTGTTATTTTGAATGTTTGTTTGTTTTGGTTTAATGTCTTTAAATGTGTCTTACTTGGAAAATTTAATAAATTGTTATAAAAAAATACCATCAATGCAGAATTTTGAGTGTGTTTTCTCTGATATTACTGGAGACGGACCTTAGCGGCATTTTCGGCCCACGTATTACACCTGTCTGCTTTCTCCATCTCTATTCACAAATCCTGACTCTCAAACTTGTTTCGTTGAATCAATCAGACCTAATTAGAGATCACCGAGCATTGTGTAGATAACATCTTTTCTGGAGTCAGATTCAGGTTGAGAATCAAATTTCCCACTGTTGCTAAAGACATGGTTGCTTGTGGACTAATTGTTGGGTTCAAGATGAAGTGAAGTGCAGTCATCGCATCTTCCTCTTCCCCAATTCATGTATAACTTGCTTGCCTATCAGGTGCATGCCCCCATCATAAAAAAAAACCTTTCCGCCTGTGCATCACTGCATCTTTACAAACATTAAATATGTTGGTCCAGTATACCTGAAGGAGCGTCTCCACCCCCATCATTCTGCCCGGACACTGAGGTCCAGCGCCGAGGGCCTTCTGGCGGTTCCCTCATTGCGAGAAGCCAAGTTGCAGGGAACCAGGCAGAGGGCCTTCTCGGTGGTGGCGCCCGCCCTGTGGAACGCCCTCCCATCAGATGTCAAAGAGAAAAACAGCTACCAGATTTTTAGAAGACATCTGAAGGCAGCCCTGTTTAGGGAGGCTTTTAATGTTTAATAGATTATTTTATTTCATTTTTCTGTTGTAAGCTGACCAGAGTGGCTAGGGAAACCCAGCCAGATGGGCGGGGTATAATTAATTTATTATTATTATTATTATTATTATTATTATTATTAAACCTCCCTTCTCGGAGTGGAACAGAGGTTGTAATATGAATGGGCTCAGAGGAAAGATTGGAGATGTTGGATGCAAAGACCTTTTATGCCATACATAGGAGTTGGCTGCAACAAATGGGTTGAAGATGGACTTCAGAACATTTTTGTGTACAATGGTATATGACTGAGGATCTCAGCCTAAAAAAAAATTTTTAAGTTTAAAAATTATCTTTATTGATTCCTTAAAAAAATATAAACCACAACAAACGGAAAAAGGGGATACAAAAACAATAACATAAATAACACAAATGACATAAATTCAAATTTAAGCCACCCAACGTAAATTAATACATAACTTAAATTAAGTCTATACTTCTCAAATCCATTGGGCAAATTAAACAAATTAAACTATACACATAATAAATCAAATCAAATCCCCAAACATATATATAAAATATAAACATAACAATATGCTCACCATGTCTTAAAATCAACTTCCAATCGCTGGTATGTCGTTTCCCTTGTTATATGCACATAACTTGCTTTACTTCTTATGATTTTAAAATGCCAAACTAACTAATTAATTGATTACTTCATCACTCCTTTCGGAGCACTCATCCCGCCACCGCCTCTCGCAAGAGCAGGCTTCCCCCCCCCTCCCGGCAGGCTGGCCAATGCCCCCTATATTTTGGCACCCTAGGCAACTGCCTAGTTCCTCTAAATGGATGCACCGGCCCTGATTCCCACCACCACCCCCCAAAAAAATCAGGTTTGGCATGGAGAAAACATGTACCTGTTGTGTAGTTAGAAAGGAAACCCCCGACAGCCCTCATCATGATGACACACACCCCACAGAGAAGGCTCATGACCACATGGACAATGTTGCCTGTGTCTGCAACATGCCTCGGATGAAAATAGGGACAGTTTCATCTGAGGAATGCTGGAGGGCATGTCACACAGAGTCATTTTTAGGGGTTAGTGACAGAACTAAGACACACTTTCTTCCTCCTTCCCCTGCTTCAGGAGGGCTCACTACGACTTCCCGCCTCCGCTGTGCCAGCCCCTCACTTTGAAATTGCCAGTTCCATTGCTCTTTTCCTGCCCCGTCGCCGCATGCATTCGTGAAATGGCAAACCAAAATGGTAATTTTCCTCCAGTGGGTTAGCGTGGAGCATAATTCAACAGCTCCCATTAACATTGATTATGCTTGGGCAGGAAATGTCACCCCAAATGGTACTTCAGGGAAACAGATCGTTCCATCCGCCATTCTGCCATCTTTGATGGCACCCAAAATCAACTTGCCCCAGGGCAGGACTCCCTTCACATGAGGAGTGACTTTTTTAAAAATCCTCAGAATGGTACAGGAGATGATGTGATTTCTTTGTGTGAGCATCTTGATGCCAAAGCAACCAGGGGAAAATAGCACCCTCCCAGTTCCATGACATGAAAATTGGAAAGTATTTGGCAGCACTGAAAAGTGATATGGAATTAGTTAATAAAAATTAATTCAGAGCCTCTGGGGGGTGAGGCCTAGTCCCGCCTGGGGTATCTGCTTTCAGTGTTTTTAATGCTCTGGAATAGTTTGTTCCTTTATCACATATACTTTGCTTATACAACTCCTTGCAGCAAGTGATAAATCAGGATTTGATTCGTTTCTTAAATAAATAATGTTTATCTGTTAATCTATTAAATAAATAATAGAGGGTGGGGTGTGTGAATGTGGAGGGAGGCTGTTTTGCCAGATTTTCCCACCAACCAAATTTCTGAAGTTTGAAAACAAGTAAACAAGACAAGACAAACGACAACAGGGAAAGAGGAAGTTCTCTCTGAGCCAAACTTTCACGTGGGCACTTTGGGATTCCAATTATAGCCCCTAACCCAGACATCTCTCAACCACAACAATGTACTGCATCTGTTTTCAAAGTGTCATGTTAGTCCCAAGGACATCACTAGCTACAATTTTCTTGGGGGGGAAGTTTCTGTGAACATTAGGGAAAACTCTGAAGGCTTCATACAGCAGAGATGACTTTCGCAAAGAAACAGTCCGTGGTGGCTTGAACCTGGCTGCCTCAACCATTTAAGCACCCCTTTGGTGGGGTAAGTTGAAGGGAACTTTTTTTGTAATAGGCTTGAGCATAAATACTAGTATTTCCCTTGAGTTCTGGTTTGTCGCATTGATTATTGCTTCCTATTTTAAGGCTTGCTTATTGCCACCTGCCTGCTGAGCATAAGAGAGACTGGGGAGTAACTGGAGAAATAGCCTTCTGAGCTTGGCACTGCTGCAAGAAAAGCAGCTGGAACCTCTCTATTATCCAGTGCTCAGCTGGGGGTGGCGTACGCAAGAGCTTTGTGGCTCCCTGATCCTTTGCAGCTTTGGAAATGTTAGGGAAAGCACCTAGCAACCTTCTACCTGCTCTGGTAGTCACTCACTGCTTAGCAGAAACAGCACCAAACCTTTCAAACAGCAGCAACATCTGTAGGAGAGCAACCAAAGGCTCTCTAAAGCCTAGTGCTCACCTAGGGAAAAGGTGGGTAGTGCTCTCCTCCCCCCCCCCCTTGGCTGTGGCTTTGGAAATAATGGAGTGTCCTAAACTTCACCTAGCTTCCCTGAAGCATACAACCTTGCGATGCACCAGTTCTTTTGGCTCCGTATCAGGAGGGCTGGGTGGTTTTTTGCTGAAATTCTCCTGGCATCACCATAGCTTCTCTGTAACTGGTTTCTGAGCCGGGATAAATGCAAGCTATTTAGACTATTGCAGATAGTGCAGAGGTTGGGGGAGAAGCCAGTGTCTTTCTGAAGCTCATTGCTGAGCTCGGGAAGGCTTCAGCTCAGCCGTGCCTTTGGGAACAATCATGGGGTAAGCTCCTAGGATCTCAGTGCTCAGCTGAGTATCACGCAAGCCATTTGGATCTACAGCAGCTACACCCTAGCTGATGGGCACCTTGGGAAGTGTTGGGCCCACGCTCAAATTTGCAGAGGCTAAGAACTACTACTGTACTGGGATGATACCCTTCTCTTCTCCAAAGCTCTGTGCTCGGCTGGGGTGAAAAAGCTTTCAAGCTAAGCGCTGGGCTTCAGAGAAGGGCACCATCCAACTCCCAGGCTGGTAGGATGACTGAAGGAGAGCTGGGGTATCCAGCCTCCTTGAAATCAAACACTCAGCTAGGAGAGATGTGTGTCTCCTGGCTTCAGTAAAGGCAGAGAGTGCAAAGGCGGCACCTGAACTACAGCCTGCAATGGTACTGGCAGGCATGCAAGATCTGAGCTCAGTAGTAACTTTCAGTAAATCTATAAGGTAGCAACCCGCTTCTTTCCCTCACCACAGTTAATGGAAGCTCAGCCTTTCCTTTCCATTCAGCCCACTGAAAAACACTAGGTGCTCCTTACCCCTCTCCCCAAAGCACTGCTTTTGGATAGGCCTTAAGCTAACTTTGCAAGAGCTGGGAAAGTGCAGAGAGGTTTCCCACACCTCCAATCCCACCATACAGCTGGGATAGTTGCATGCAACTCAGGTTTCTGCAGTAAAAAAAACCCTGTTCTTCCTGGATCTTGCCAATGAGACTCAGGAGAGAGGGGGGGGAGAGGGAGAGGGAGAGAGAGCCCAGCGTTTATTAGTTTGCGCAAACTAACTGATTCAGCGGGATATTTCCCAAAATCTGAACACTGGGCATTGTCCAGTAAGACATTTTTATGGATTTACACACAAAGAATACATACAGAGCCCCCAAACATCTGCAGAGGGTAGCTGGCAAAAACCCATTGGGTACCACTTTCTCCTCCTGCACCTCGACGTGCCAGCCCTTGGTAGGCCCTTTGCTGCTTACTAAAAATGCTTCCATAGGCAAAGTTCTGAAGCCTACATGCCTACTAAGAGGGAGTTGTAGCCTTGATTTAGCTAGCATAGCTGGTTCACTCCCAAATGCTGCCCTTTTGTTGTCTCCAGCAACTAAGCAGCAAAGTTGGCTGTTTGTGTCTGTTATGAACAAAAGGGAGCTTTTGTGAGCCAAGGAGTTTTAACAGAATCCCAGTGTCTCATTCAAAGGGGCTCCTACAGAGAGCCCCCAATGCCTCAAGATGAACTCCACCTGAGATCCCCCAGCTCAGAAACCTATTGCTTTGCACATAGAGCAATTCAGGGTGTCCTAGGAATACAGGAAGCAGCCTTATACTGAGTCAGACCACTTAGTCCATCTAGTTCAGTATTGCCTACACTGACTGGCGGCGACTTTCAGCCCAGGAGTGTATTCCAGTCCTATTTGGGGATTCTCTCCATTGAGTCTGGGATGCTTATCTGAGAAGGGAGATGAATGGCATCAGGAAGGCCAAGAGGAGCAACTGGTCATGTCTCAGCCTCCCCAAAGCTTGGCACACTCAGCCAAGAGACACACAGCCTTCAGTACCAACCCTGAAAAGGTTGTGGGGCACCTGAGCTCTGTAACTCACTCAGTAACCCCAGAGATTTAATGCTTAGCTAGGAGGTGAGCAAGCATCACAGCCAATTCCCCTCTTTGGCAAGGTTTCTGCTGGTCCTCTGGGGCCCAAAACAGCAGAGGGGACTGTGCACTGTTCTTCCAAGCATTTGGCTGCTAAGTGCACAAGATACTGCTCACCGAAATAGATTTCAGTAGTACAGCATGAAAAGTGTTTTAAAATCCCTTCGTACATTGCATGGGAGAGTTTGGGGATGAAAAAAGTGTGCCTCTTGGGACACATCTTCAGACCTTTGTGTATATGTTTTGAAGGAAAATATATTCTGAGATCCCTGTGACTGTTGAAGCACAAGGACTTGTATTATTACTATGCCGCAAGCCCGTTTAGAAGTAAATACATGGGGACAGACTCTGAGAGAAGAGGATGTATTCAGAACAGGACTGTTTTTTCAGCTGGAACTCAGTTCTGATACCTTTCAGGTGGGTGCCTTTGCCGTTCTAAGAGAACAAGTTCTTGCACCTCTTTTTCTAAAAATAATAATAACAGCACTGATTAGGAGGAGTATTAGGTAAGTTCATTCTGATTGGTCTGGGCGATGGCAGACTCGGATTGGCTGCAGGTTATAAAGTGAGGAGTTGATTTTTGCTGTTGAGCTAGAGCAGGCATCCCCAAACTGCGGCCCTCCAGATGTTTTGGCCTACAACTCCCATGATCCCTAGCTAACAGGACCAGTGGTTGGGGAAGATGGGAATTGTAGTCCAAAGCTTCTGGAGGGCCGAAGTTTGGGGGTGCCTGAGCTAGAGGAAAATGAGTTGAAAAGAGAGCCGTGAGGAAAAGACCAGAGGAAAGCTGAGGCCTGAATATTAATACTTACCTGGTGCAGATCAACAGAAGGGAGCCAGGGGCTGAGTTTGTTTCAGAGGCTGCACTATGTCAAGCTCTTACTAGATGAAGATTACAAAGCAACGGCATCTGTCTGCTGTCAATAGGAAGGGAGTCCGATGCCAATTTTAAATGTGTTTTTTACAACTGCAGAATGAGTGTAATAGGTCAAGCGGGCACATGTGGGTCAAGCGGGCACATGTGGCGTAAGTGAATCTTGTGAGTAAATAAACCCAAGGATTGTGGACATAGTGGGCTGGGGTGGAGGTTTAGGGAATGTCAGCAACAGCATCGCTTGAGTCTTTATTCTGTTGAGCCATGGGCAGAGTGCACTCAGCACACCAGCGAAGTGTGCAATTGAACCCAGGACATGGTTTGCAGAAAAAATATGCCAGGCAGTTCAGTAAGGGCAGCAACAATATATTTTTACTGACAGCTAAAAGAACAACTATGTACAAGTATAAAGTGATCCTGCCTCTGCCTGCCTCTCAGGATAGAGCAACTAAAGTCTTTCCAGGAAAAACACTTTCCACCAGAGATCCGACACAGGAATGTTAGCTTCCAGCAAGTCACACTACTTCTTACAAACACAAGGCTAGTTAGACTCTCGCATGGGCTGAGTCATTTGCAGCACAGGTTGTTGAGTTCATGACCATCGAGCTGTAGATGCAAGCATTTACACTTAATCAGCCGTGACTTGGCTTTTCATCTGCAGGCACAAATTTATTAACTCCAACACTCCAACATCAAGCACCTTTAAGACCCCAGCGTAAACTTCAGTCTTCCCTGATGTACACAACATCACCTTTCATAAGCCAACAACCTTGGCTTAAAGCTCATCCTGTAAAGATGCACATCGCATGCCTGAATCCCCGCTACCAGCTACCAGGAGGTTCTCAAACATTCCAAGAGAATAGGTGGCATTGGAAAAATTGAAAAAAAGCACAAATACTTAAGCATAGTGAGGCTGAAGAAACTGGTTTTCCCATTGCACATGAACAACCCAGGGTGTTTTAGCCCACTAGAGACTTTACCTGCTGTGTAGCTGGAAGTGATGGGTTAGAATCAGAGGAGCACTTTGTCTACAAACCTTATCATTATTTCTTTGAGCTTGAAGGGGGTCAGAATTCTCTAAATAAAAGACATTCTGCGAACGTTCTTAGTCCTTGCAATGCTCTTTGGAGTGGGGGGGGGGGCAGGTGCTATTTCAGTCCTTTTTCCGTTTTCTGTTTGTTTATCACCTGAGTTACAGACTTTTCTTTATAGCTGGGAGTCTCAGCATGGTCTGTGGACACTTCAATTTCACTGCCCTCCTGAATGGTCCGCTAGAAAGAAAATAAGAAAGATTATATACTCTTAATATACATTAAGAGTAGCCAGTGTGGTGCCCTTCAGATGTTGGTAGGCCTCAGTTCTCATCATTCCCAGCTGACATGCCCAATGGTGGGATTCGTAATCTTGCAATATCTGAAAGGTACCACATTTTTTGCCTTGTCCTACATGAAAGTCATGAGAAACTCTCTGACAATCCTGTAAAGCAGACCAAGCCCCCCCCCCAATATTCCATATTAACAATGAAGACCAAGAAGCTGTTGAGCAGTTGAGAACTAAAAACAGAAATAAGCTGGTACCTCAGGACCCTGAAACATGCCTCTTGTAGTCAAAAAACAGCATCAGAGTAACTCATCTCAGGAATAGCAAACATACTTTAATGTTTCTTTCTCTACAAATCAATGGTTCATTGCCTTTCAGATAACCAATCTCAGCTGAAGATTCTACATCTTCCAAAAAACACTCCATCCTTTCCTTTTCTTCTCTCCCACAGTTTCTCCAGTTGCCCCCACCGTTTTCCCACTTAATCCGTCTTCTGAGTGCATTGATGCAAAAATCACCATTGGGTGTTTGGCCAAGGGTTTCCTGCCTGACCCAGTCAATTTCTCCTGGAGCAATGCCAACGGCGGGACCATCGAGATTAAGAAATTTCCTTCAATCAGTTCCAATGGGGCTTTCATCGTAAGCTCCCAGGCAGTTATTTCTGGTGCTGCTTGGAAGAATTTCGTTCCCTTTTATTGCACGGCTGCTCACTATGCGACAAACAGGACAGTACGAGTGGTTCGTCAGCGTAAGTGAATTTATTTGTCTTTTCTTTCTTTCTTTCTTTCAAAAAGCAACATTACCCAGCAGCCAACAGCAACACAAACCAGGAGATAAGCATTAAGTATGTATCTTGCATCCAATTAACTAAAGTGCTATACGTCATTTTATCGTCTTGACACAATGAACAATTATGTAAGTCCAGTTCAGAACTAAGACATTCCTGCATTGGATATTTATTAATTTATTTTAAGGGGAGAGGAGCTTGCCCTTGATTTGAGATGAGGAATAGTGGTTCTTTCCCCTTCCCCTTCTCCCATGTCTAGAAAGCATTGGTCCAAGCAATTTTCCTTTTGTCCCAACTGCATTCCCAGAGAAAAGTCGCTCTTCACTGCTGAATTGGAGCAAATGTCAATTCAACGAAAACCTGACTGATGTTTCCTCCTATTCAGCAGCAAAGATTGGGTTTTCCTGGGGGGAAGCAGTGGGACAAGCAGAAGTTTGTATGAGCCCTAGCATATGATTACCCCGTAGCATGGGAAACAAACTCTTTACCTGCTCTGTTTTTACTCTTAAATTTGTTCTGAGGCTGCGCCCTGCCTTTGCTGGCTGAACCCAACTCACATTTGGTTTGCCCCAAATGAAGACCCGCTCCAGTTTATTTAATGTGAGAAGGCTTCTCTAGAGTGGGCCAGGCACTCAATCTGCTAGAAGACAACCTCATGAATTTGGTCTGCAGATCTCTCCACATAGGAATACCTCCAGTTGTATATCTTACCTTTGGGTTGCTGGATTCATCTGCGATGAAACCGTTACTTTGCACTGTTTTCCTTCCTTCTCAAGCACTGAACCCGACCGCTCCACCTGACATTATCATCAGCGCACCACGCCTAACGGATTTTGTGGGGTCCCCCTTAAATGCCACCATCACCTGCAATGCTATTAATCTGCACACTCAGAAAACCACACTCCAGTGGCTGAGGGATGAAGCAGTTCTTGAATCTGATGGCCCCACTACCATTTCAACCTCAAAATGCAGTCACAGCCTGAGGAGTGAGCTAACAGTCACCAAGAGCGACTGGGACAACGGCAAGAAGTTTTCCTGCAACGTGTTCAACGAGAAATTCAATGGGATTAGGAACATCAGCAAACCCCTTATTTGTGGCAGTAAGTTGAAAACTCCATCCGGAAACTGGTTTGCCGTTCCAGCGCAACAGGGGCAGATCTAATTTTGTCCTCAGGAAGAAGCACTTGATATATTTGGTTGCATTCTGGGAATATTTGTTGACTAACATGGCAGAGATTCAAGTTTATTCGCTAAAACTCATCTAGGATTTCATCAGAATCTATACATGCCTACAGGCTAAACCAGAGGTGGACTTGCTCTAGAATACTGAATTATCTTACCTAAACAGATTCTAGGGCAAAGTCTGAAGACACATACTGCAGCAACAGTATCTTTCAGCATATTCTAGGATACTGCTGGGGTAGATCCAACCTTGTTTTCAGTGTTACGTGAGATATTATGGTAGTCATTGCCCCCATTCTTTTCTACTGAGCCAATGCTGACATTATTTTTATAGACAAAAAAGAAACAAAATCTCCTTGTTTTTTTTTTTAAATATTTCCCCTAATGAAGACTTTGTGTATTTAGCGTTTTACAAAAGCACAGTGTAGAAACACTAGATCTGGCAGATCAGTGGATCACTAAGGAAACAGACTTGTGCAGCTGCTGGCAGGGACTCCCATCTACAAGACCTTCTCCCGTCTATGTGGTGCACACAAAGGATGGGGAAATTCTCAATTTCAATTGGCCATAAAAAATAGAACTCTTGTGTACATTGGATGTTTGAATCATTTGCGTGTTGAGGTCCCCCAAAACCACCCCTCAAAAGAATTCACACCACAGACAGAATTTTTGTTTTGGGTTTTTGGCATGAATTTAGCCACAACTTTATTAAAATACAAAATATGTAAGTGGTTGCGTAGGCATTGGTTCTCCAACTGTCCCCTAAGGACATAACTAAACTAGCCTTGTCAACAAGGAGAAACCCTACAGGGAGAGACAGGGAGGCAGGTGCGTTGGCCCTCCCCTCTCCCCTCAGGCTCCCAGGGGCTCTCGCACGGCCCTTGCCCCCAACCAGAGGTTACGGACACTGCATATCGAGCCCCTGTATTCCTGACCGGAATTTCCCCAACACTCAGGCATTAACTTGAGGGGCCAACACAGTCAACAATACCCCTCATACAACCCAAATAACCAATGCCTAACCGCCAACCTTACAAGTTGTGACTATTTGCTATGCAGTAGGCAAAAACCAGATGGCACCAGCCAATCAGCCAAATGGAAAAAATTCCTACCAGGCCCATGCCAAGCAGACGACCCCATGATAGGCACAGCAAGGTCAACACAGTGGCCTAAACAGAGGGAGGGAGGGAGGGAGGGAGGGTGGGTGATCCGAAGAACGCAGCCAAGAGGAGGAACAAATCACGTGCTTGCCTTTTATATCCCTGGCTGTCCCTCAGAAATTGAAACATGCTTTTCTCGCCAACAACAGCCTGGGTCCAATCAGAACGGTGGCCAACTCATAGCCGCCACCCCAGCAACTCAGGGGTAGTTTGTTAGGCCCGCACCGCAACACGTGCTCTCCATGAAGGAGAACCCGCAATATTTGTTTGGAATTAAGGGTGAATGGGTTTTGAGGTGCCAATAGAAGTTGGCCTACTGTGCAACTGAATGCTCTTCTTACTTCTTTTTAGATCTTCCTGTCCCTGTCAAGGTTGAGACCATCCAGCCTTCCTTTGCTGATATTTTCCAAACCAAGACGGCCATTCTGACCTGCAGAATTTCGAACATACCTGATGACCAAGATCTTAAGGAGCTGAATGTCACCTGGACACGAGCAGATGATGACAAACCCCTAGAGACTATCCTTAAACCCTCCCAAGAACAAGAGAGCAGTGGGCTGCTATTCAAGGATGCAGTAGCTACGGTGTGTGCAGATGAGTGGAACAAAGGGGAAACTTTCAAATGCAAAATTATTCACCCAGCTTTATTTCCCTCAATGGAAGTCAGATCCCTGCGCAAGCCTCAAGGTAGGTGTCTATTTTACATCATCCTACAAAAATGGCTAACAACCCTCAATGTCACTTTTTTTAGGTCTTTGGCTTTCCAGAAGGCTCAGAATAGTTTTTTTAAAAAAATGTATCTATTAAAGATTTTTTCAAACAACAAAAACATACAAAATACAAAACACAAAAAGGAAATACAAAACACACAAAAAATGCAAAATACAAAAAATGCAAAACAAAAATTCTTACTTATAAACCTTATTTCTAATCTATTGACTTCCTCTCCCACATCCTGCTGCGCTTCTTTATATTTCATATTTAGTAAGTTCTGAATCTTATATAAATTCTAAATTTGCTTCAATATTATCATTTTACTACATCTATTATATTTTATCCTTTAAACACTCAGTCTATATCTTACTTCTTAATTAAAATATCTTTATCTTCTAACAATACATATTTTCAAACCCTTGTATTATCTACAACCTCCTTGTATCTCCCTCACTATCATTAAATCAATCTATTACGTGCTTATTTTTCAAATAAATTTTAAATTTCTTCCAATCTTCTTCCACTGCTTCTTCACTCCGATCCCGAAGTCTCCCCGTCAACTCAGACAGTTCCATATATTCTATCAACTTCTTCTGCCATTCATCCACAGTTGGTAATTCTTTATTCTTCCAATTCTTTGCCAATACTATTCTTGCTGCTGTTGTGGCATGCAAAAAGAAAACAACATCTTTCTTGGGGATATCATCCCCCATTGTCCCAAGTAAGAAGGCCTCTGGTTTCTTGACGAAAGTGTTCAGAATAGTTTTGTTCTGCCCTAACAATCATTAAGTATAGATTTCCCCCTACCTGGTGGCCTCCATCTATTCTGGACTAAAATGTCTATCATCTTTGACTATTGGTCATGCTAAATAGAGCAGATATGTTTCATAGTCCAAAATATCAGGAGAGTAGCATTTTGGGAATGGCTGATTTGATACCTGAGTGTAAGCCTTTGGCAGGCCTAAAGATGTCTCCATTTCAATTGCTTTAATTCCAGTTAGTACTTTTTTAAAATCATACTTATTATTTTCATAGTTCCTTTTATTGCACTGGATGTTTAATAAGGTAGACCAAACTGAGTTACAATGGTCTGACTGAGGCTAACCAGTGTGAACTTTAAGAAATTCAAATGTGGGTTTCCAACTTCCAAAGCAAAAATATTTCACCCCTTCTGTTTACAAATTTCAGGTCCCACTAATTTGCAGCATAGAAACTGTATTTGTGGCCTTCAGTTTAGGCACAAGCTGTGCCCATGAAGGCAAAGACAACCCACCAGCCATGTATTTTGTGACATTTAATGTGCCTTTTTCAGACAGACAACAAAAACAGAACTACAATTTAGCCCCTAGCAGGCTGTCAGAAATCCTTGGTATTGTCCATGTGGCTTAATGGGTCATAAATTATACGAAACTGCTCTTAGAGTAGATGAAGCTCCCATTCTAAGCCCACCTTAGCAATGAAGAGATGAATGTGTCTGCATTTGCTTAGTGGGAACGTAAGCCATAGTCTCTCTGTCTCAGTGTGCATGACAAACTTAGTTGGTCTCTAAGGTGCTACTGGAAGGAATTTTTTTATTTTGTCTCTCTTATGCGCTTCCACTCTTTTTACATACATGCCCACACAGAGCAGTGGACCATGTCATCACAATCTTTAATAAAAATCCAGATTTAGAAAGCCATTGCATCTGATCATTTTTGGTCAATGTCCAGGTCACCTGCTAGAAGTCTTCTTCCATTCATCTTATGTCTTCATCTGACTCTCTCAAACCATACAAATGAGGTCATGGTTAAGAAAGGAAGGAAACAGATGATTAGCAATGTACTTTTTTTAAAAAAATGCATTTTATATTCTCTTCATCCTCCCTCCTTTATCCTTCCAGATGGCAACCCCTCTGCTCCACATATCTACATCCTTCCTCCTCCTCCGGATCAGCTGGCTCTGCAGGAAACAGCCACCGTCACTTGTTTGATGAAAGATTTCTCCCCTAGTGAGTTCTTTGTCAAATGGCTGCGGAATGGTGAGCCCGTGGATGCTTCCGAATACTTCACCAACACAGCCACCCAGGAGTCTAAGACACCCAAGCAGTATTATGCCTATAGCATGCTGAACGTCAACGCAGAAGAGTGGAATTCTGGAACTGCTTACACTTGTGTGGTAGGGCATGAGATGTTGCCCCTCCAGACGTCTCAGAAGACCATAGACAAGAATACGGGTAAACCAACCATTGTCAACGTCTCCCTCGTGCTCTCCGACACCGCCAGCACTTGCCAATAACCATTCTTCTCAAGCCTCCTGCAGATCTTTCACAGCTTCCTAATTCTGCCAGCATCTGCCTTCCCTTCTTGCGTCTCCATTTGTTTAATTATTGGCCTTTTTGTGGAGGAAAAGAGGGGTGATGTACCCTAAATGTTGTAGAATTAACTGGCCACATCTCTTTGAAGTAAAGCAATAGTTTGAAATAAAGAAAGTTTATCCAAACATAAGAAGATAATTCTGTCTTGTGGTTAGAAATGGTGATAAGGGAGTTACTGTTAATCCCCAGTCACACAAACGTGAGATGAGGTCTATACCCCCCTTTGAATTGGATGGGAAATTAAGCTTCCACCCAGAGCATCTTCTCAAATATGATCTGGAATTTTCAGAGGATGATAGAAGCATTAGACCCCCAAACTTCCATGACTGTGTTTGCAGGACTTACTGTTTCCAGAAATCACTTTGTCCATTAGGTGCCTCATGATGGAAGAATCTAGAGCAGGCATCCTCAAACTGCGGCCCTCCAGATGTTTTGGCCTACAACTCCCATGATCCCTAGCTAACAGGACCAGTGGTCAGGAAAGATGGGAATTGTAGTCCAAAACATCTGGAGGGCCGAAGTTCGGGGATGCCTGATCTAGAGCTTCATTAACAAGCAAGGCATATAAACATAAGGCACAAAATAAATAAAAAAGGTTATGGTTGCTTTTGTTATCATTGACAATGGCTACTACCTACAATGGCTATGTTCCCCAGAGTGGCTGTGGAAACCCAGCCAAATGGGCAGGGTAATAATAATAATAATAATAATAATAATAATAATAATAATAATATTCCACCTCCACTATTGGAGGCAATCTGCCTCTGAATACCAATTGCTGGGAACCACTGTTGCATTCAAGTCCTGCTCATGGGCTTCCCAAATGCATCCAGTTGACCACTGGGAGAACAGAATACTAGACTAAATAGGCCTTTGGCCTGATCCTGCAGACGTCTTCTTCTATTATTCTTACTATGTTTAAATCAGAAATATTGATATGAACTAATTTCTTGAAATCATTCAGACACACACACACACACACACACACACACACACACAAAACTCAGATCTTCAGAATCCTTGGCCAGGTCAAATCTTCCACTATCCTTAGAGAGAGATGTAGGCACTCACAGGACTACAGAAAAGATTAGAGGGACCCAGAGGTGCTGCTATTCCCTGAAGATAGAATATATTGTTCCTGCCTTCCCACCATCTGCTCCCCCTCAAAAAAAAACAAATCCATGGCAGATCTTACAAAGGATTTTCTTTTCCATAGTCACTGTCTCAGGACAGCAAGCACTGTCATTGGGGGGGGGGAGTTTCCAAAAGTTTATTGCAGTTGCCTCTAGCATATCAGGAGTTAGGAAGATAAACAAGGCTGGGGACACACACATGTCTGTTTGGCGGTATAGTGTCATACCTCCTTTCCACTCTTGCAAACAACACTAAGGAAGGCAAGACTGTGAAAAAAACTAGGCCAATACTTTCATTCACATTCAGCAAAAGTTGTCCTCCTCACTCATAACAATTTCCCAATTCTTCTTGGTACTGGTAGGCTGTAGAAAGCCAAAAACAACATCAGCAGCATCTCAGCCACAGCAGAATGTGGAGCCCAGGAGAGCACTTTGATTTATTCAGTACTGGTTGGTGTTCAGGTGCAGCCCAAAGGAATATCTTTTGGGAGGACGAGTGCTTTTCATGCTTAGGTTCCTTTCATATATGGAGTCTGGTTAAATTGGATAGTGCTCCTGGAGCAGGAGCATCCTTTTCCCACAGACACTTGCCTCGGGTAGCTGGAGTTGTTTGTTCTACTCAAATCACGTACAGTATAGCAGTGTGGCTTTGGGCAAGCTACTTTCTCTCTCATTTTGCCACACATACAGTACTGATGACAGCTGAGATACTCATGTGAGGCCATTTGTAGGTCTGTAAGCATTACACAGAATGCTAAATGGAATGCTATTTTGGGAAGATGGGCATCCATGCTCTGAGGAAAATCATTGGTTAGAAAATTCCAAATAATACCCATCTTCGATTCATACCGGTAAGAAATACTCTTATAAATGTGTCTCACAGTTGAGACATCTCCTCCCATATACAGTGGTACCTCGGGTTAAGAACTTAATTCGTTCTGGAAGTCAGTTCTTAACCTGAAACTGTTCTTAACCTGAGGTACCACTTTAGCTAATGGGGCCTCCCGCTGCCGCCACCGTGCGATTTCTGTTCTCATCCTGAAGCAAAGTTCTTAACCTGAGGTGCTATTTCTGGGTTAGTGGAGTCTGTAACCTGAAGCGTCTGTAATCTGAGGTACCATTGTATTTTATCCTTGTGATGGCCTGGGACTCACAACCTGCACCAGACCCTCTGCCTGGGACCCTCAGCCCGATGGGCTGAACTGAGTTTGGGGCCTGATCCTGAGGAGCCTCAGTCTGCTCAGCTTCCCCTGCAATGAGCATCAGCTGAGCTGAGTCTGGGGCCTGAACCTGCCTTGGTTCCAGATGCAGGGGATACCTTGTCACCAGCAGCCGGGTCGTCACCAGCAGCTGGCCCACTGCCGGCTGGGGCTGAAGTGGCTCCTCAGTCCAGTAACCCACCGAGCTGCAGAGACTCAGGGCTGACAGAAGGAGAGACCTGAGTACTCGCAGGAGGAGTGCTCAGCTCCAGGCAAGGCGAGGGAGTGAGTCGCCAGGGGATCAGGGCCGCCCGTTACCCCGGTCTAGATAAAAGGTGGCCAAACCCCGCCCTAGGTTGCGGGAGCAACATTGTTGGTTGCCAGACCCTGCCAGTGTTTCTGCCTTCGACCTGCCTTGCTTTCCTGCATCGTCTCCCTGGCTGCGCTCCTGACTCGCCTTAGTTCCTGGCCTTTGTACCTGTTCCTGACCTCACCTGACACCCTGCCCTGCCCTGTCCTGGTCCCAGCTTCTGCTTCTTTGGACTGTCTCTGCCTGAACCTTCGACCTACAGACTGGACTTGAACTTTCCCTCTTGGATAATCCCTGGGACCAGCACAATCCTTAATGTACACTGATGGTTTGTTAAAGCTGTATACTACTTTAAAGATGTAGGTTCAGTATGACAGGATACGCTTGCAACTTACTGTACAATACAATACAATATGCAATCCTGTGTACAATGTTTTGTCAAGAACAACACAAAACTCACGCAGGCTGGGTGGGCAGTTATTGCAAAATTCCTGAGGGCTCTTCGTGGTTAAGAGAGCATCATGTTGAATAAGACTCCCTTCAGCAAGCAGGCCGTGCCATACAGAACTCCTAAAAGATTTATGGCTCCATCAACATGAGCTCAGCTCTTTGCGTTAATTGCATATTAAAAAGGTAAAGGGACCCCTGACCATTAGGTCCAGTTGTGACCGACTCTGGGGTTGCGGTGCTCATCTCGCATTATTGGCCGAGGGAGCCGGCGTACAGCTTCCAGGTCATGTGGCCAGCATGGCAAAGCCGCTTTTGGCAAACCAGAGCAGCATATGAAAACGCCGTTTACCTTCCCGCTGTAGCGGTTCCTATTTATCTACTTGCATTTTTGATCTGCTTTCAAACTGCTAGGTTGGCAGGAGCTGGGACCAAGCAACGGGAGCTCACCCCGTCACAGGGATTCGAACCGCTGACCTTCTGATCAGCAAGCCCTAGGCTCTGTGGTTTAACCCACAGCGCCAGCTGGGTCCCTAATTGCATATTAGATGTAGGCAAAATCAGCATCATGCTGCCAGCACAACCAAAGGAAGAGACAGTAAACCATTCACAATATTTGATGCCCCTCGGTGCAGCAGGCTACCATTCCAATCCTTCACTACATCAGCGCCCCTTGCCTTTTCTCAACACCACCTGTTACCCACCACCATCAATATCTGTCCCAAAAAAGAATTCTCTTGTCTCCCTAAGTATCTTTTCCGCAGTTCCTCACACTCTTTATGTAACCCAGTTTTGTCCCCTGTGTCGCTTGGCTACACTGAGACCTCCCCATGTTTCTAAACTACAGAAGAATCTGATCTGCATGTATCATCCAAAGCTTACCTAGATGTGATCGTGGATACTGATGACGATGAAGAACTCCAAAACATCTCATCAATCCTTTCCACTTTCATCATCCTTTTCCTCGTGAGCCTTTTCTACGGTGTCACTGTAACTGTCTTCAAGGTAAGATATATGGGGCAGAGGGAGGTAGCCTGAAGCAAAATGATCAATAGTACCTCACTTGTAGCAGACAGGATAAGGGAGAAATGAGAGAACGCAAAAGCTACATGCAGGTACTATGGTCTTCATGGGGTAGGCCAAGCCAAGATTCTAGAAAAGACAATTATTTTGCAAAGCGTTCAGGTTATACAAGTTGAAGGAATATTTGTCAAAAATTAAATATTCAGAGCTTTGATAAGGCATTTTCCCCTCCCTGCATTGATATACAGTCATACCTTGGAAGTCGAACGCTTTGCGACTCAAACCTTTTGGGTCCCAAATGTTGCAAACCTGGAAGTGAGTGTTCCGGTTTGCAAACGTTCTTTGGAACCCAAATGTCCCGCAGCCAATCGGAAGCCACGCCTTGTTTCCCGAATGTTTTGGAAGTTGAACAGACTTCTGGAAGAGATTCCGTTCAACTTCCGAGGTACGACTGTATTTCAGCAATTTAAAGAAGAACCTGTACAGTTCGAGCGCTCTAAGCAATGTAGATAACCCTCCTCTCAGTTCCAGTCTTCCAGGAACCCCAAACCATTGTTTCCACCCAACCAAAAAAAACCTCCCTATGCTGTTCAAAGACAGCTTTATTACATCACTAAATGGCAGTGGTGAACAGGACAGGAGGCTGTGAAACAGTGGAGGGTTGTGTGACATTATTTTCTTCCATGACATTAATTATGGTTGTTTTCCAATTCCAGGTGAAATAACAAAGTGAAGGGTCATCTGAAGAGGGACAATAAGTTGCCTAACATAAAAAACTGTACATTCTTTCAGTTTCTTTCATCACCAGCACAATCGAGGATTTAATATATCTCCATTCACTTTTGGGGGAAGGTTGACTGGACAGATGACATTTCTGTCTTGCTTTGTCTCATCATGTATCTGGGAGCAAGTGCTATCAAACTAAATGGGACTAATATATGACGAGACATGCATGGCCCTTTGCTGCCAGTATTCCATTTGAACTGGACCTATTGGACTGGTTATTTATCCTTCAAACATGTATGCTATAATTTTGCTTCCGTTGTGTGTGTGTGTGTTGTATTCAAATAAGTACTACTTAAAGTAGACCTAATGAAATTAATTAAACTCAATTATCCCTTTTAACTCCAAAGGGTCTACTCTGATTTAGGACTAGCATTGCACACCACTCCATAGCTGCCAAGTTATCCCTTATTTTAAGGGATTTTCCCTTATGCTGAATAGGCTTCCTCACGAGAAAAGGGAAAACTTGGCAGCTATGCACCACTCATCGCTGTGACTCTGTGGTGGTCATATTTCATTTTAGCCATTGTTGCCTACCTAGTCTAAACCCAAAAAGAGGATATTGCAATTTCAACTCTGAATGCAGTAGACAGAGTATTGTACTACGTATATCAAATAGAATGTTTGCCTTTACTCCTGTTGTACATTAAGCTTATATTTCTCATGAACATCTTACATTCCTTCTGGATTCTTACTGTGACTACTTATCTATATTTAAGTGTATCCCAAACTGCTTCCAGAGGGAAGAAAGGGTTCAGTTTATTCAAGAAACACCCTTTTTATACTTAAAAAAACTCTTCATCTCTTGAAAGGTCATTTTTTTCAGAGCTTCCCAAGAACAAATAGAAAAAAGAACTACCTATCCCCACAGTAGAGCAAGCAACAATGCCAACAAAATGTGTTACACCACAGGTGAACATTTGTGTTTGTGTTTTTTGGTTTTGTATTCAACTAAGCACAGGTGGTGCTGTGGTCTAAACCACAGAGCCTAGGTAGGGCTTGCCGATCAGAAGGTCAGTGTTTCGAATCCCCACAATGGGGTGAGCTCCCGTTGCCCGGTCCCTTCCTAGCCGTTCGAAAGGACGTCAAAAGTGCAAGTAGATAAATAGGTACTGCTCCGGCGGGATGGTAAATGGCGTTTCCGTGCGCTGTTCTGGTTCACCAGAAGCGGCTTAGTCATGCTGGCCACATGACCCGGAAGCTGTACGCCGGCTCCCTCGGCCAATAAAGCAAGATGAGCGCCACAACCCCAGAGTCATCTGCAACTGGACCTAATGGTCAGGGGTCCCTTTACTTTTAAGTACTGCTTAGAGTAGACTTATTAAATCATTTAAACTCAGTTATGTCTTTTTACTTCAATAGGTCTACTCTGATTTAGGACTAGTTGGGAGATCCTCAGAGTGCCAAGGATCTCAGGCTCCCAAACACTAGACAGGACACTCAGGAGCGATTGTGTCAACCAAGTGATGGGCTCATATTTTTGTATATGTCAGCCTCTCTTTAATTCATATATTGGCTACACAAAATTAAGGAGTGTATTTTTTTTTGCAAAGGAGGGTTTCCATTACCAACTTGCTATTCATTTTGGTTTCCCACAGCAAACACATGCCTTATGACATTTTTAGCTGACTCACTGCACATAGGAAAATGAGTTTCTATTGAAAGCCCCACACATCACACCTGCCTGTCTCCATCTGACTAGCAGCACTTGCTTTGGGCTGAAAGTGGAAGTGCATGCCTGGCCACATTTGCTAGCATAAACAGGACACATCTGTTCTGGGGATGACTTACCCAAACGTCAATACCAGCCTTCAGCCATGTTGCTATCAGTGGCAAGCATCAGAAGATGAAATGTGTGCTATGGATTTTAGCCTTGATGAAATTAACCTCTTTATTCCTTG
Organism: Zootoca vivipara; assembly: GCF_963506605.1. Lineage (NCBI taxonomy): Eukaryota > Metazoa > Chordata > Lepidosauria > Squamata > Lacertidae > Zootoca > Zootoca vivipara. Next base: position 47,502,523 of record NC_083288.1, read on the forward strand.
CTTGAAAAGAAATAAGTAATAAAGCTCTGTTGAACAAGGTTGTCCACTGCTGTGGAGAGTCTTTTTTTAGAATAAGAATAAGAACCTTGCTGTCCGAAATAGTTAATAGCCACTTCTCACATAGCAGAATTTCTAGACTTTTATGGCGTCATCTCAAGACCCAAAACCACACCGTTCAACTTTTTCAAATAGAAAAATGGGACAATTGTCTTCCAGGATGTGCTCCCGGGCAAGTCACGTGACCCATGCTGCAATCTTATTCCCCCCGAAGTGATTTTTGCGGGGTGAGAGCGTGGCATGAGAGCACGTGAGACCACAGCACCCAAAACGGCCACTACAATCTCACGCAAAAACTGGAATGTCCTGTTTTTCCCGGGACGCCTGGCGGGTATGCAAAACTTTCCTTCCGGACAGACTCCTGGGCCTCGAAGGGCAGTACAGTGGTACCTCTGGTTAAGAACTTAATTCGTTCTGGAGGTCCATTCTTAACCTGAAACTGCTCTTAACCTGAGGTACCACTTTAGCTAATGGGGCCTCCCGCTGCCGCAGTGCCGCCACCGCCCAATTTCTGTTCTCATCCTGAAGCAAAGTTCTTAACCCGAGGTACTATTTCTGGTTTAGCGGAGTCTGTAACCTGAAGCATCTGTAACCCGAGGTACCACTGTACTCCACAATTTGGAACATGAGATTTTGGGAAATATACATAGTTGCCAATTCATGCCCTACAAACACACCCCAAAGGCACCCAGAGCATTTTGAGTTGAAAACACTATTTTAAAGGGAAACTGCTGCAGTCTGTTTACTAACCCACCTTGCAGCAGGAACCAGGGCAAGCTATTGCAGAGTAAATGAATTTCAAGGTACAGAAGGGGGGAAAGAGCCTATGAGGAGCCTCAGCAAGTGGGAGAACAGCATGAATATCTGAAAAGGCTGTGAAGGGGGTCAATACCACAGCTCCCCGAGTCCTCTCAGAGGGGTGGATTTTTTTGCAGAAGGGAGGAATTGGTTCCAAAAGCACATCTTGCAATATGTTGGAGTGTGGGACAGGGGGATAGACATTCTGCTGGTTGCCATTTTATGTGTTGTTTGGCTATTCCATTTCTAAATAATAAATAGATAAATGAAATTTCAAGCTGTTGAGTACATTTTCCCATAAACTGAGGCGCACGAACCAAGCAGACACCTGTTCATGCAATGGGCCTCCTCTGTCTTCTGCATGGCCCAAAATATGTTCCATAAGGTTGAGGTACCCTCCAGAGCAGATCTGAGGGGGCAGAAGAAGCACTGGTGCCAACTTGAATAAAATATTGGGGGGACCTAGGTAAGCCCCACCGTGCATAATCGATCACATGATGCAGTGCATGCACACCATTTGAACGTCAATGCCCATCAACTTGGGGGGGGGGGTCCTCAAATATTTTATTGAGGGAACCAAAGCCCCCTCAGCCCCTAGGAGTTGGCTCCTATGGGAAGAAGAGAAACCAGAATAAGTCCTGTTGTAGAATAGATATATTGCCTTCACAATTCAATCAATATGAAGTATTGGATCAGAAGTAAGAATTTGCAACCATTGGAGGGAGCAAAATCTGCCACAAATAAAAATGGTTACTATCAATAAATGTGGGGTGAGGCCTAGCACTAAGGAAGGCCTAGCATGGCCCTTGAGCCTGAGTTAGCTTCTTTGATGACATTGTCCTTATAACTTGGGTGTAAGTTCCAATCAAAACAAAATCATACTTCACTAAATTCACCAGGGTGGACGGTGCAAACCTATGCAGTGGTACCTCGGGTTACAAACACCTCGGGTTACAAACACTTTGGGTTACAGACTCCACTAACCCGGAAGTAGTACCTCGGGTTAAGAACTTTACCTCAGGATGAGAACAGAAATCGTGCGGCCCCATTAGCTAAAGTGGTACCTCAGGTTAAGAACGGTTTCAGGTTAAGAACGGACCTCCGGAACAAATTAAGTTCATAACCAGAGGTACCACTGTACATGCCTACTCAGAAGAAAACCCCACTGAGTTCAATGGGACTTTGAACTCATCGGTGGTTGAGGTGAATGACAGCTGGCCTGACTCCCTGCCAAGTCCACATAGGGTTGCAGCCTGAGTTTGTTTGTTCCTCTGGAATCCTTGATATCTTGAGTGCCCCAAGACCAGAAAAACAAACACCTGTTAAGCTTAACTAACTACCAGCCAAGCCCAGGAAAGTGGCCAGGGTAGCCTGGGAGCTCATGACCAAGACTTCTGTATCTTCTGGTTCTTCAACGTGGTTTTGAGGGGAGTAGGGGCGCCGGCAGCTGGAGGAGGAAAGGAAGGGGTCTGAGGCCTAGTGGGTGCACAGTGGGGAATGGAGCCCAAGGGATGGATGCTGCAAGAGATAAATGTGTGTCCATATGCCGCTGGTGAATACAGTTATACCATGCGCTGATTACATGATGAAAGATATTTTTTTCCAATTTTTGGACACAAGAAAATAGGGCGCGGCGGTTATGTGGTGAAACACGATGACTAATTAGTGTGAACGTGGCTAAATAAAAACAAAACGGTTCGAGTTTTTGCAAGTGAGATTCACCTGAACTGTGTAGTTCATACAGACCTGTTTTTCTCAGCAATGAAATCTTTGGGTTTTGAAAGGCGTCAAACATGTGAGAGAAAAAAGAGGAAGTTATTAGCTCCCTGGACCTCAATTGTTTGTTTGTTTTCACACCTTTCCTTCACACCTTCATGCCAATTAGGACGTCACTAACTGGAAATTTTCTTTTTTTTAGGCACTTCATAAGAGAATGGTTAAGGGGAAACTCTGAAGGCCTCATTGCAACAGAAATGTGGGTCGTTCAGCAGAGGTCCGGTTGCTTCAATCAACTCCAGCCTTGGGATCGGTGAGGTAATTTTAATCTGTTTAGTATTAAAACTTCTGTATGTTTTAAAGAAGAGTTGTAGATTTATTGTGATTTTACTGTTTGAAAACTGCTTTGAGGTTTTAAAAAAGAGCTTTATTTTTACATTATGAATCATGGGAAGGTAGGAACATAGATACCCCACAGGAAAAGGGACTCCTTGGAATGTCGTTGCCTTTCCGGGAAGGAAGTGAATGAGAAAATGCCTGAGAAAAAGGAGAAGCAGTTATATCCTTTACTCAAGGGTCTCCTGTTGATCCTTGGGCTTCCTAGCTGATGCTGAGTTGCAAGTCTTCCTTGCTACCATCTTCCAACTGAACATCTTTATGTAAGGGAGGCTGGGGGAGTAGATGGGGCTTAGAGCTGCTGCATGTGAGGCTCGGAGAAGGCAGCTAAGGTAGCCTTGCTGTATCCCACCAGCTTCCCTATAGTTCAGCATTCAGCTGACTCTTGGAAATGAGAACTTCAAGGGGACAGGCAAAGAGCGACTGGTCTACCTTCCAAAAGCCAAACGGGAAAGGCTGAAGCTCAGTGGTAGAGGAAGGTCCCAGGATCAATTCCTGGCATCTCCCGGGAGGGCTGGGGGAGAAGCCCATCTGCAACCTTGGAGAGCCACTACTGCCAGTTAGTGTAGGCAATACTGAACTCAGTATAAGTTCTGATGCCAGGCCAGAGCAACAGCTGGCAGGGAGCAACATGGGCACATGGGCCTTCGCCAAGCACCCTTTTCAACTCGAAAGCTTCCCACCACTCAGCCAACAGAGAGGCTTAAAGAAGGTAAGTGAGAAAAGCCCTTGCTAGCTTTTTCCCAGGCTTGTTACTCAGCTATGTCCCAGCAGGGCTACCTGCCAAGCTGCTTCTTGCCTCCAAGCTACGGATTATGCTAGGAAGCTGGAGGAGGGCAGGGGGGTTACCTGACAGTCTGGCCAAAGCCTGGTGCTTTATTGAGAGCCTCCAGAGCCCTCAGAAAAGTGCTGGGCTTCAAAGAAGTATGTAGGGCAGAAGAAGGCTAACCGAAAGCTTGCTCAAATGCTAGGCTTTTGACTTCCAGGGAATTGGCTGGATGGAAGGAGGAGACTGAAAGTCAGATGATCAGCTGTGAAATTCCTCACCTCACAGGATTTAAACTAGTGGGCCAGGGAAGGTACCTGAAAGCTTATTCAAAGCCTAATGACACCCAAAAGCTTGTCCCAGTCTGATCCTCTGCTGTGAGATGCCAGGGACCCAGCTGAGTACTAGGCTTCCAACAAGCTGGACAAGTGCAAGGGAGTGCTATAAAATGCATGTCAGCTGTAAGATCCCTTACACTCAAAACAGTATAAGGCTTATGGGAAGCTGGTGGGGAGGAAGGGAGCTAGCCGAAAGCCAGAGGAAAGCATGAAAGTCTGGCTGGAGCCTCATGCTCTACTGGGAAACTCCTAAGCTCCCTGAGGAGTGTTGAGCTTTTAAGAAGTAGATTGGGCAGAATAAGGTTACCTAAAAGCTTGCTCAAATGTAATGGTCAGCTAGGACAGGCTTTTGGATAGCTCCCTTCCCAATGAACATTCGGAGGCTGAGGTGACTGACAGTCTACCCCAGCCAGATGCTCAGCTTAGAAATTTCTGACCCCTCCAGTTCAGCAGCAGGCTTTAAGCTACTGGCAGGTAGGGAGTACCTGAAAACTTGCTCTAAGCCTAATGATAATTTGAGAGACTCCTGCTCTCTCTAGAAGGAGCATAAGGCTTTTGAGAAGCTGGTGGGGAGGAAGGGAGCTATCTGAAAGCTTGCCCGAAACCTGATCCTCAGGAGGAAAATCCCCTAAACCCAGCTAAGCACTAGGCTTAAAACAAGCTGGATACAAGGAGTTTCTGCAAAATCCATCGGATGCTCAGCTGTGAGATTCCCTGCCTTTATGTAATAGCAGCAGACTTCATGAAATCTAGAAGGGAACAAGGAGGAAAACGAGCTCTGCCCAAGTTCAGTAACGAGCTTAACATCAGGATTCAGGGATGCTGACCCTGGAGCAAATAGGAAATCTGAAGCCAGCCCTTTACAGGTGCTGGGGAGCATCTGGAGTGGTGGGGGGGGGCTGCCTGGAGGCCTTCCCTGATCCCAGTGCTCAACTAGGGGGTTCTTGACTACCCAGCTGAAGGCTGGCCTTCGGGTAAGCTGGTGGGGAGCATCAAGGAGGGGGGCTACCTTCTATTCCTGCTCTGAGCCCGGTTCTCAGCTAGGAGATTCTTGAGCCCCAGCCAGGTGCTAGGAGTCACAAAAGCTGATAGAGAGCAGCCGGGGGGGGCATCCAGATCCCTCCCAAAGCCTGATGCTCAGCAAGGAGATTCTTGATCACCTACCTAAGTGTTGGGGTTCACATAAGCTGGGGGGAAAGCAGCTTGGAGGGGGTAGGCATGCCTACCCACATTCTTGCCACAAGCTGATGCACCGCTGGGGGATACATGACTATCCACTTGAGTGAAATGCTTCACAAAAGCTAGTGAGGAGCAGCTGGTGGGGCAGCAGCCTGGATTGCTGGCCCAAGGGCCTCATGCTCTACTGGGAGAGTCCTTACCACCTAGCTTATTGTTGGCCATAAGCGTGTGGGAAGCAGCTGAACAGTGGGGCTACTTGGATTTTTGCTCAGGTTTGATGCTCACCTGGGGGATAAGCTGGTAGGGAGCAGATGAGAGGCTACCTGGATGCCTTCTTTGAGCCTGGGAGATCCTTGACTACCCAGCTGAACATTAGGATTTACAAAAGCTGGATAGAGGCTGCCTGGGTGGCTGCTACAAGCTCAGCTGGGGGGAATTTTGTCCATGCAACTGTGTGTTAGGCTTCATATAAGCTAGTAAGAGGCAGCCAGAAGATGGGGCATCTTTGATGCCTGCCCCAAGACTGACGTTCAGCCAAGAGATGTAATCAGCAGGCTCCAGGACTGGCTGGGAACAAAGGGACTGCCTGAGAGCTTGCTCTCACCTTATGCCCAGCTAGGAGTTCCATCTGTCAGGGAGGAGGGTGGCTGAAAATCTCCCCCAGCCAAATGCTTAGCTGGGAGATTCCTGAAACCACTACCCCCAGATGAGCAGCAGGGTCCAGCCTGGCAGAGAACGACAGGAAATCTTGCCCCAAGCCTAATGGTCAGTTGGGGGACCCCCCAAACCTCTCAGATGATCAACAGGCTTCAAATAAGCTGCTGTTGGACTCTCTGAAAGCCTGCCCCATGCTCATCTGTGGGGCTTGAGCTTCCCAGATCCACAAGTGGCTTCAGAAAAGCGGCAATGAAGTAAGGAAGTATCTTAAAGCCTGTGCTAAACAAAACCTGTGTTAAACAGTGATCGCAACCTTCCCGAGCAACAGCAGGCTGCAGAGAAGCCAACCAGGAGTAGCCCAGGGTATGGGGGAGCTGGCTGAGAGCTGGGAGGTTACAGTGGTGGGCTCCTCAGCCCTCAGGTGTAGGAAGCAGGTAGGTAGCAGGAGGTGCTATCTGAAACTCTGGTTCTAGCCTGGTGCTCAACTGGGTTATCCTTGACTATGTAGATGAGCAGCAGGCTTCATGGGGGCTGGGTGAACAAGGAGATTATGGGGGGGAAATCTGACCCAGGCCTGAAGCTCAGCCTAGAGGACCGCCCCCCCCCATTCCTACCCGAAGGTTAGGCAGCAAGTGTCTTTGAGGTGCCCAAGTTCTACTCCACGCTCAGAAAGTGTTCTTTGGAGCAGAAAGATCTCCAAGCTTTGCTGCACCGCAAGCGCTGAAGCCCTGGAATCTCTCTCGAGTGAGCTGCTATCAATGAGTGGGCTGAGCTGGTTAGGACAGGAGGCTTGTCAAAACTCCTAGTAGCAGGGAAAGTTTCAGGAGACCCACTGAAAGACCACTTTCTGGGTTCTGTACCCAGCCCCAGGAGGGTAGTGTAATCAAGAGGTTTAGAAAAGCAGGAAAATGCGATCTGGTACACCTGAGAAAGGCAGCTCTGAGGAACGGCACACTCCTGGGAGATGGAAAAGGAGCATAACAGTTTAAACCTAGCATGATTCCTAGTGGTGATTTAAACCTAGCATGATTCCTAGTGAGAGCAAGCTAGGTTTGATCCTCAGGATACGGAAGATGTGTATTGAACACCAGAACCTTTGAATTCTCTCCTAGGGAGGTGAGACTTCCAGGGTTACTGTGTGAGAAGCAGACATAACCAGGACTAGACCAAGAGGGGCTTGTCCCTAGCTTTGGAATGGTAGTGGGTTTTAGGACAGGCATAGGCAAACTCGGTCCTCCAGATGTTTTAGGACTACAACTCCCATCATCCCTAGCTAACAGGACCAGTGGTCAGGGATGATGGGAGTTGTAGTCCCAAAACAGCTGGCCAAGTTTGCCTATGCCTGTTTTGGGACAAAGGCATTTCAGAAAGCTGGAACTGACTGGATAGGTTAGGGAGCTGGGAGCCATAGCTCCTAGATTCTGCCTAGGGTTGCTAGCTGGCAGGGGTGGGGTGGAACAACCTCACAGTGCCTTCAAAAGCAGCTTGAAAAGCTATGCCTGCTGAACTTCTGCCTGCTTGGGAGATACTAAAGGCATAGGGAACATGGCAGCAGGAAAGTTCTCCTATGCTGTAATTTGCTGGGTTTTATTTATTGTAGGGTTGCCTTTTTTGATTTCATCATTTTACTGATTTGTTGCATGGTTGATTTTAATTTTGTCTATTTAATTTACGTACACTGCCTGGAATATGCTCTTTTTTATTATAAACAACTTACAAGCCAAATAGTTGAACCTCTGCTTTATCGGGTAGAAGAAAGTAGCAGGCCGGTGCATTGTCATTTAGGGAGTAGGTTAGGCCCAGAAACCACCACCTTTCACATTTAGAGCTCACAAACCGTTGCAAATGACTATACAAACTGACTTGGCTTCATATTATGGCTGGATTTTATCTGTTGTGGATTCGTCTCTTCTGGATTTAATCATTTTACTGAGATGTTGCATGGTTGGTTTTAATTTTGTCTATTTTACAGCATATGCTACTGGGAGAATTTTTCCTTTTTTATTGCTCATAAGCTGAATAGTTGAACATCCACTTTATCCAGTAGGAGGAAAGTATCAGGTCAATGTTTTGACATTTGTTGAGTAGGTTGGGCCCTTAAACCACCAGCTGCTGATACCCCGTAGACTAGATAATCTTACACATTTATAACTCCAAACAAGTTGCAATTGGCTGTATAAACTGATTCACCTTCATATTATTACTGCCAGTTAATTAAGTTCAAAATCTCAGTTTGCTTGCCTCTCCATTTTTGTTTCTTCTGTTGACCAGCACTATTTGATTGTCCTCTTACCAAGTTTCAGTCGAATTTGTATGTGAGACGGCACTAAGCAGGATGCAGGCCACCTGCAGCTGGTGCTGAACGAAGAGGAAGTGAGAGAACTCGCACAACTAAAAGGAGGCATGGAGTTTTGAGATGTGGGCAATGCCAGCAAAAAACGCCACCCGAGAGAGTGAGAAACATGCGCTGACTCAAGACACAAATCTGTCAATGTTCAAGGAAGCCATGTCATATTCACACCATACATTTAAAGCACTCTCGCTGCACTGTTTCATGGCTTCCCCTAAAGAATCCTGGGCACTGTAGTTTGTTAAGGGTGCTGGGAGCCATTGGAAGAGACACCCACCCACACCCACAGAGCTACACTTCCCAGCATTCTTTGGGGGAAGCCATGGCTTTTAAGGTGATGTAAGAGCGGATGGTGTGGACGTGACTGTGTTCCTAGTTCTAGTTACAGGTGGGTAGCCGTGTTGGTCTGACGCATAGCTGCCAAGTTTTCCCTTTTCTCGCGAGGAAGCCTATTCAGCATAAGGGAAAATCCCTGTAAAAAAGGGATAACTTGGCAGCTATGGCTCTGACGTAGTCGAAACAAAATAAAAAAATTCCTTCCAGCAGCACCTTAAAGACCAACTAAGTTTTTTATTTTGCACACGAAGCTCATACCAAAATAAAAAACTTAGTTGGTCTTTAAGGTGCTGCTGGAAGGAATTTTTTTATTGTGTTCCTAGGCAAGTGCATTCAGGATTGCAGCTATAGATCTTGATCCAGAATTCAAATCTTGATTGCTTCATCCCACTGGTTTCGGTCAGATGAAAGGGGCTTAAATCTAACGACTTGGTCTCAGATGGGTAGTGAGTCAGCCACCAAAGTGGCTATTACCTTTTCTCCTTCATCTTACTCCGAACCAAGATAACTCAGTAGCTAAAGGCTTTCTCACTGCGGCAGGAAAACCTTCCCTCCTTAACTTTCTGAGGGACACCTGAGCGCGGCCCAAAAGCAGGGAAGGAGCTGCCAACCTCAAGTGTAAATGTATCTAGTCTAGACACTTGTGATTTACAATCTGTTAAGCAACCGGAAGCTTTTGTCATGGGGCAGAAGTCCAGTAGCACCCTCTTGGCCTAAGGCTCCACACCTCCTAATGGACACAAATACCTTGTTCTCTTAGAGGTAGTAAACCTAGGTCTCAGAGGTAACACACAGCTGATGCTCTTTTAAAAAAACAAAAGAAATCCCCACATTGGTGTTGTTTTTTTAAGCACTGTTCATTTTCCACTTGTGAGCACACTGGGGAGGTGGGGATCTTCTTGCCAAGGTGCCAAATGTGCCCCTCTGTCCGACTTTTAAAACCCTCCCCAGACCTACCCCAGACCTTTCCTTTAGTGTTTTTCCCTCGTTGGAAGATGCCAGTGAATTGTGATAATGGCTCTTGCTTATCTGGGTGGGGGAAATAGAGAGGCGTGTGTGTGCAGAATTCTGACTTTTCTACAGCTAGGATTTACCAAGGTAAGAATTGCATTTGTTTCTCTCTTCACCATTGTTGCCTTTTTGCCTTTGGTCCTGCCTTCCAATGATATGTGGCCTCCAGAAGCCTGGCCACAAGGGATGTGGCCCTTTGCTATCAATCTTTCTTCCCTTTCCTTTGGGCATAGGCAGATGCAGGTTTGCCACCACAGTGACAGCTAGACCAAAACGACACCCTTTCTCCTTACTGCTTTTCCCCAAGCCCCACACTTTCTCACATTCCTTTCTCTTTTGCATGAAAGGATTCCCCCATCTAATGGCTGCACGATTCTCTCTCTCTGTTGCCACATCTTTCTTTCTGTTTTGTCAATGTACCATGTAAAATAAGAAATTGTCATACTGTACATGATGAACTTGCAGCCCAAAAGCTGAAGTGGAATTCACTGAATAACAGTGCAAATGCAGCTTAAGGACAGACGTCAGGCATTCGGCAATTTTTAGAGAAAACCAGCCTGCCAGTGGGTGTTAAACAGGGCTGTGTGTATTCTGCAAATAATTTGGCATCCTAAGCTTTTGCTGTTTTTAAAGCAGGTTTATAAATCTCATAGCTGATAAAATAGGCTTGAAAGTGAACAGATATTTCCTTGCCCCCCCCCCAACAAATAGCAGTGAGATCAATCATGGAACCTTCTTCATTCCAGGTGGGCTTAGCACTTGTCGACAATGGCAAAAATAAGAATGAACTCGGACGTGCCCAAGTGTCTTCAGGTTAACGAGCTACCTCAAATAATGTTTACCAGGCCCCTTATGGGGTTTGAGAATCTTATTGTTAAGAGGAAAGGATTTGTCTTGAGGATTAATAAGATCTTAATCAAAATTTGGGCAGGCTCCCTTGCTTGGCTGAAAGGAGGCAGAAATGGGTGAGCAGAGGGATGAAGCATACATATCTATGCTGCTCTAGATCAGAAAAGTCAGTGTCGCCCTGTATAAGGGAAAACATATAAAGATTAGCCTCCAGTACAACTGTCACCTATGGGAGATAACATAGCACCAACAGGTTGGCGTGAACGTGGTGCTAGAGGCACTTATTACCACTCACTGTGTTGTGATGAAGGCATAAATGAGACGATGAGATCCTGTAGCTCAGCTCATGGAATCATAGAATAGTAGAATTGGAAGGGACCCCCCCCCCAAGGAGCATCTATTCCAACCCCCTGCATTGCAGGAACACAAATAGATCCACATTTGCTGGACAGCATACCCTCAACATGTATTTCTCCACATAACACCGGTCTTGAAAGACCTGCATTGGCTCCCAGTACGTTTCCGAGCACAATTCAAAGTGTTGGTGCTGACCTTTAAAGCCCTAAACAGCCTCGGTCCAGTATACCTGAACGAGCGTCTCCACCTCCATCGCTCTGCCCGGACACTGAGGTCCGGTGCTGAGGGCCTTCTGGCGGTTCCCTCGTTGCGAGAGGCCAAGTTACAGGGAACCAGGCAGAGGGCCTTCTCGGTAGTGGCACCCGCCCTGTGGAACGCCCTCCCACCAGATGTCAAAAAGAAAAATAACTACCAGTCTTTTAGAGGACACCTGAAGGCAGCCCTGTTTAGGGAAGCTTTTAATCTTTAAGAAATTAATGCATTTTAATATTTCTGTTGGAAGCCGCCCAGAGTGGCTGGGGAAACCCAGCCAGATGGGCGGGGTATAAATAATAAATTATTATTATTATTATTATTATTATTATTATTATTATTATTATTATTTTGTTGCAGCGAGAACCACAGCCCCAACGGTCTTCCCATTGCCGCCCTGTAGCCAAGACTCCTCCACTGCCTCCCAGGTCTCCATGGGTTGCCTGGTCACTGGCTACTTTCCTGAACCAGTCACAGTACAGTGGAATTCAGGGGCCATCACACGTGGCATCCGGACCTTCCCTGCAGTATCGCGTTCATCCAGTGGCCTCTACACCCTCAGCAGCCAGCTCACCATCCCAACCAGCACCTGGGAATCGGAGAAGTTCCAATGCAATGTCGCCCATGCAGCTTCCAGCTCCAGAATCAGCAAAGAAATTGAGCGTGAGTCTGGCTGAGCCTTGGTTATCTGCTTTCTTTTTAACCTTCAAATGGACATTCAATCTGGCAGAAGAAAGAAAAGTAAAATACGAGGGTTGGGAGAGACGGGAAATGGATTCAGTATCTTTGGGTAGTGTTATTGTCTAGTACCAAGGCATGTTAAGCACAGCTGCAGCTCAACGCTGGCTTACAAACGAAATGTGGGAGACAAGTTCAGAGTTGTCTATTCAGCACTAAAAGTGATTTTAGGGTTGTGCCATTTCAGATTTCAGTCATCGGGGGCTAGGTGCAGAAACATCCAGCGGCATTTTTTAAAAATACACTTCAATGTTAAATTTGTGGTGATTTAGTTTTTTTAAAAAAATATTATTGCTGCTTTATTCTCAGAGCAATGTTACCAACTTGTGTACCACACACTGCTGCTAATAGTATTCATGACCTGCTCCTTTGAACTGCTTATATTCACTTGCACAACTAATAGGAGGGAAGTGCCTTGAGGCTGTTCAAAACTTTGGGATTAGTAGGAGAAACAACGGTGGTGAATGGCAGATGAATTAGTGGCCACTCACCCTCCAGTCTTCTATTGAAGTGGGTCTCTCAAGGCTTACATTGAGTAGGAGATAGGTCCCAGAATGGAGACCACTAAGATCACAGAGAAGTGGTATTAATGCCCCTCACATATGGATGGGAGGAGAAGACCAATTTGGTTCCTATTTAAAGATGAATCTACATAATTTGCAGCACTTGAACCAAAACATGGCCATCATTTCCAACATGCACTTGTGCAAAGCTGTTAATCAGCCAAGTAATGTCTACAAAAATACATATTTCGTGTGTGTGTGTAAATAATATAAAAGAATGTGTTACATTAAAACCATTGCTTGACAGCAGGCATCCCCAAATTCCAGCCCTCCAGATGTTTTGGACTACAATTCCCATCTCCCCCGACCACTGGTCCTGTTAGCTAGGGATCATGGGAGTTGTAGGCCAAAACATCTGGAGGTCCACAGTTTGGGGGTGCCTGCTTTACAGGAATGTTTATATTAGGCAAAATTTCATTCAAAGCTGTGTGGATTAGGAGAAGCTTGAATTAAAATGCAGATGACTTTTCATGAGGACTGGTTTGCAGATTGGTGTGAAAAAAACTTGAAAAATAAGCAACTGAGAGAAACCATAACTGACAGATTCACCCATCCCTGCCTTCCAATAATGTCTACCCCTCCAGGCCAAACTGCGAAACCACCAGTGGCCCCGGAAGTCCGGCTGCTCCATTCCTCCTGCGATTCCAGATCCAGTGATGCCACCATTGAGCTGCTCTGCATTATCTCCAGGTTTTACCCCAAAGTGGTGACAGTGGAATGGCTGGTAGGTGGAGAAGCTGGACAGCTGGTTGCATTGACTGATGAGCCCAAGAAGGATGACCACGGATACACTTTCAGTACCACAAGCACCGTCAATGTTAGCCAAGCAGACTGGCAGGCTGGGAAGGTCTACTACTGCCAGGTGTTCCACGAAGCAACCCAAACCAAAGTGAAAAGCAAAGCCAAGATATGTGAAGGTAAGAGCAGCTGACTAAGTTGGCACTTGGGTTTTCCTCTGTTTTGGTGGGCATGGACTGGAATGTGAAGGAGAGGGCTGCTTCCAGATTGCAGCTTCCTCCCACTTCATTTATAGATATATAGATATAGCTGCTTTCAATTAGGGCCTATTGAATTAAGCCTTGAACACATGCTCTTACTGGTAGAGTAGTTGTTTTCCATTTCTCATGGAAGCAGGACTCTGGGAAGACATGGTGGAGTGGACATCAGAGTGCCTCACATGTCCATGAAAAGTCTTGGCAAATATGCTACCCTCTTCGGGGGGGGGGGGGTCAGAGGACATTTTCCATCCTCTACAACATGTAGAGAAACCTTCTCCTGGGTAGAACAATGTAGTATTGATAGCAGAAGATGATGTTGTAGAAAAGGGTGACAGGGAACTGTGTTCCTGCTCTTTATTCACAATGGAACATGGAGCTTTTATTAATTTTAGGACACCAAAGGGCACCAAACGCCAGCTTCCTTCTTTTAATATTTGTACCAAGTCTGGAGTTTTTGCTCCCTTTTACTCTGCAGCAAGGAATGCCCTTCTTAACAGATTATTATTATTATTATTATTATTTTATATTTGTACCCTGTCCATCTGACTGGGTTACCCCAGCCACTCTGGGCTGCTTCCAACAAATATAAAAGCGTAATAAAACATCAAACATTAAAAACTTCCCTATACAAGGTTGCCTTCAGACGTATTCCAAAAGTTGTATAGTTCTTTATCTCCTTGACATCTGATGTGAAGAAGTGAGAATCAAATAGAGAACTAACATGAAGCTTGTGCCTCCCCCTCCAGATGCCACCGTCTCCCCTTCCACTGGCATTGACGTGAGAATCATACGCCCAACTCCAAAAGACCTGTATCTAAACAGCGACCCCAAACTCATCTGCGTGGTGGAAAACCTGATAGATACAGAGGGGCTGAAAATCAGCTGGTCACGGCAAACATCAGGACCTGTGAGCCAAGAACTACTGGAAACAAAAGAACAGCCTAATGGAAGGTACACCGCTACAAAGGCCCTCTCTGCCACAACTTGGCTACAGGGAGATGAATTCACCTGCAAAGTGGAATATCCAGGCCTGGTTGCTCCCATCATTAGGACTGTTGCCAAGACGACAGGTAAGGGGGAAACAGGGTTGGTCTCCCATCCCGGGGTTGATGGCTTTGTTCAGCAGGAAAACACAACTTGGCAAATCTGCAGTTTACGCTAGAGACACAAGTTACAATTTCAGGCAGTCTGGTAGAGGTCTTGTGCAGGTTTGCACAATCTTTCTACCCTTGTCTCTGCTCAAAGGTTTTATGGTGCTAGAAAAACCTGCAATGCATTTCTTTTTAACCAGAAGGCAACACTGGAACCATGGTAAGTAAGGGGACAAGACTTCTCCCATTAATCTTTCCACTCTCATAAAAACCATTTAATCTCTAGTTATGGATCCTTCAAACCCCTGAATCTGTCTATTGATGTTTACCTGGCATTGGTTGAGCTAGATGAAGGATTGAACCAGTTCTGATGAAGGCAGATCTTTATGTCCTTGCCCTGGTGGCCCACTCCACACATTTAAGAAGCCACATGGGTAACTGATTCAGGAGCTGTGCAGAGCTTGCTCCCTGAGGCTTGCAAGATTTTCGCCTTTCAACTTCAAACCATGCTGCAACTTGAGCATACCAGTACTTTCTCGGGAAAGACTGGGATTCTGTGTGGGCTGGGTGACTTCTGTATATCTATTGAGAAACTGGGCTGTATAAATATAACTCATATCTCTGCCGTCCCAGTGTGTGCTCCTATTCATTCATCCAGCTCAAAGAGGCCCAACACATGCTATAGATCTTCACATAGATCTACATACTGATGGTGACTTCAGCTGAAGGCACTTCAACTCATTGGCAATTGAGTATTTGCCCCACTGTGTCTACTGCACAGACATAAACTGCTCTTCAAAGAATCTACCAGATAATATTTAGAGTCAAATGACACTAACAGCCAGGTGGAGCAACTATTGGAAACATACTGCTGTTATGAAGTGCATATGAACAGGCCAGAGGTGAGACGCGCGCTGTGCAATAACCCTGTCTGGAGACAGGGTTCAAGAGAGCAACATCACAGGGACTCTCATTGTCAACACTGCGTCCACTCATTTGGTCTAAACTTAACTACTGTTGCCTCTCCTTTTCTCTCACATATATTGTCCCTGATCTCAAAAAGGCACGACCCGTGCTCCTGAGGTGTACCTTTTCCGACCCCACCCTGAGGAAATCCGTACTCGGCCACCAATGCTGACCCTCACCTGCCTGGTCACTGGGTTCACCCCAGAGCCAATTTCTGTCCAGTGGCTGAAGAATCACAACGCTATACCTGAAGATCACCATGTCAACACCCCAGTCATGAAGAACAACAACAACCATTCCTACTTCATGTACAGCCACATGAAAATCCCATTAACTGACTGGAACAATGGAAATGCGTACACCTGCATGGTTATCCACGAAGCCCTCCCCATGAAGTTCACCCAGAGGACCGTGGAGAAATCCCAGGGTAAAAAATGATGGCCATCCCTCCTACGGCATTGCAACCTCAACAGCCTCTCCCATATTTTTTCCTCTAGCATTGTTAGATAAGCCCTGTGTAAATAATTTCCATGCATGCATGTTTGGCCTATGGCTGAATAAAAAGAGAGCCAGCTCAGATATATCCCATGTTGTGGTCATTTACAGGGGAATCGATGACTGGGGTGGGGTGGGTGGGTTATGGAATGCAAGGAGAGAATGGATTAAGGGGGTCTTCGTGATATTGGAAGCAAAATGTATTCGCCATTATCAGAGCTATGCCATGGGGAGCGGGGAAGTTGCAAAGGTCTGGTGTCAGTATATGTGTAGTTTTACTGCTCACAACAGGCCCTGCATGTTTCTCCGAAAATAAGCCATACCCCCCCCCCCAAAAAATAAGCCATACCCCGAAAATAAGCCATAGTGGTAGGCAGTGTACCATACTTAATAAATAAAAAAAACACATCCCCTGAAAATAAGCCACCGCGTGTTTTTTTGAGGAAAAATAAATAAAATATGGTGTCTTATTTTTGGAGAAACACCCAGTGAGCTTCATCTAGTTAAGTGGTGATTTGAATCTGGGTCAAATTCCACCGGGCTCAAGTCCAACATCCTGTCATCTGCTCCACCCTGGCTTCCATCTACACATGTCCATACACAGGAAGCTGCTCTCCTTTTAATGCCTGGTGCTGAAAACAGCAAGAGGCTGTTGTAACATTAAAGAGGAATATTTAGGTACTAGTCTCTGCCTCCTTCAGTCAACTGCCCCCAGGCCTCAGTTCCTTAGTGGTTCAAACCAATAGATCATGGCAGAGCTGCAGTGTTCACTGCATTCCAACGACATAATTATAGCTCAATGCTCTTTATATTTTTTGAATCTGCCACACCCCCAAAAAAATCAAAGCCCAAAGTTGGCCTTTTTTGGCACCCATATATGTAGAAGGGAGTCCTGCCCATATCGGAATATTTTGCATTGCCTCTCCTTCCTCTGCCTGCCCCAGATATTGATATATGGCACATGATGTAAGAAGCTGGCTTTTACTAAGTCTCATCGGTTTGCCTACTCAGAGTAGGCCCACTGAAATTGATATGTGCAATTTAGGTTCATTAATTTAAATAGGTATACACTGAGTATGGCTAGCGTTGGCTGCAAACTATGCAGCGTTCTCTGTCGCAGAGCTGGAACCTTGTTCCAATAAGAGGTGCAGAGCTATCTGTATGGAGGTGCAATACAGAGGCCAATGAGCAGCAACATATGTGAACACTCCCCCCTTCAGCACATATAGCTTCCCTTCATATCAACTCACCTGATCTGGATTACTGTGCATCTCAGTGAAAGGGCTTAAGAAGCAAGAGAATGCAAAACACCTGCACGGCTTGAAAGCAAAGAATAGTTTCTAAGGGCCAAATATAATGTGATGCAATGGGGGGGAGGGCCAAGTTGCAGGGAACCAGGCAGAGGGCCTTCTCGGTAGTGGCACCCGCCCTGTGGAACGCCCTCCCATCAGATGTCAAAGAGAAAAAACAGTTGGACTATGCAGAACTAGCTAAGTTGACCTACGGGATCCGTTACCAGGGGGAAACAAGGTTCCAAAAGGAATGGAGTAAATTCGTTGAATATATGGAGAGGAATTGTAGAAGTTTAAGGACACCTGCGGGACTAAAATAAATCCTGCAAACTGATTTTGAATAAGTAGGTAAAAGAAACTGCGGGATAAGAGTGGGAAACGAAGCCGAAGGTTGGGAGGGAGGGAAGTCTTAGCTCGGCGGAGCGAATTATATTAAGATAGAGGAATATAAGATGCAAGATGTTGTGTTATGTGTGTAGTTTTGTGTGTGTTTGCTTTATGTGTGTTAATTTGTGTGTTTATGTGAAAATTAATAAAAAAAATCTTTATTAAAAGAGAGAGAGAGAGAGAGAGAGAGAGAGAGAGAGAGAGAGAGAGAGAGGGAGAGGGAGAAACAGCTACCAGATTTTTAGAAGACATCTGAAGGCAGCCCTGTTTAGGGAGGCTTTTAATGTTTAATAGATTATTTTATTTCATTTTCTGTTGGAAGACGCCCAGAGTGGCTGGGGAGACCCAGCCAGATGGGCGGGGTATAAATAATAATAATAATAATAATAATAATAATAATAATAATAATAATAATATATTATTATTATGTTGGGCAACCCACAGTTTGCTGCTGGGGCTGCATTGCAGGTCACCGAACAAAACAGCGGAATGCATGTAAGCCCATTACGCCCCGTTACCATCCCTGCCCCCCGTTACGCCCCCTTCCAGGTCAAAACACAGCAAGTGTTTGCACGGCCGCATGTGCCTTGAATGTGCACAAAATGGTTGTTGCCTATATAGGGAGAGGTTTTCTCCCTTACTGCTCCCCATGGTTACAATAGAAGCACCATAGGGAAAGGTTATTTTAATCCAGAACCACATTAAAAAATAACCTCCCCTTGCACCAGGATCCTGACAAAAAAAGGCCTTCTAAGTGGCTATTAACTGTTAAAAAGAATCAGAAGAAATTTCATTTGACACCTTTAGCATCACATCAGTAAGACATTGGGGGGAGGGTTAATAATAAACCTGGTTTGACCCTGAATTTGAGGTGGGTGAGCAAACTGAGCCAACCCTGGATAGATGAGTGCACAAGTCTGATGGAGCCATGAGAAAGAATCCAATTCACAAAATATCCTGGCCATATTAATGGATTGTTCATATATTATTGGGTGGGTTATGAGGGGGGAAAGGTCCAGTCAAGACACATACGTACACAATGCAAAAAGGCAGAGAAAGGATATGTTTTCCAAAATGATAGTCGGGGATCCCCTCGGTACCACCCACAGAGCAAAATCTCTGACATTTTGCAAAACTGGAGAAGGGAGAACATGGGACTTTCAAGTACACTTTTCCCCAGCCAGCCCTCTTTTTGCAAACCAAACACACAACATCTCCACTTAAGCATTCTTGCCCTAGCTATGCTGCAAGGGTGCGGCCTCGGCCACGTACACCAATTCCCTACCTACACCTGCTCCCTGGCTACTCCTTGCTTCAATGTTAGCAGGTGGTCTGCTTAATGTACTGGTTATGGTTTGTTTTGGTGCTTAGAACTCCAGATTCAAATCCCTCCTCAACCATGAAGCTCACTGCGTGGCCTTTCTGGACATCCCTCAGAAAACAGGTTAATTTAAGGCTGTGCTAAAACATCCCCAGCTCCTGGCTTCCTGTTTCCGGCGGTGGGAAATGGCTGACTCCCATACAATCGGATCCCAGCCGTGCCAGAAATTCAGGGCTGATATGGAGGTAATTAGCCCTGGCAGACTCCCCAGGATGGGGGAGTACTGTCTCGTAGACCCGCAGATTGTCCAAGATTGTCAGCTTGCATCAAGGTGCAGGTGGCAGGACACTGGGTTGCAGAGCATGACATGACCGGCACTCTCCGAAGCCACTCTCATAGCCGGGGATATCTGTTTGATAAAAATAATTAGATTTGGACAATAAACAGACATAGTCTGGACCAAAGAAGACTGAGGAAAAACCTGCAGATTTGTACAGTCCCTGGCTCGGATTTCAAAGCGTGGACTTCAAAGAGATTCTCGTCATGATGTTTGGATTACGGAGGTATTGGTACACTTTTTCCCCCTCTACAATATGTATAATTGGTTTTCTATGCCAAGCCTCATTAAGAAACCTAATTTATTTTGAGGACTACAGATGGACCGCTATTTGCAATTAAATATTCAATTGCACAGCTTTACTTGGTTTGAAAGACTTCATAAAGAAGAGAAAAGAAGAAACAAGATGGTGCTTGTTAATATGACGCAGCACGGAAAAATGCGAGTTCCTCTCTGTTTTGAAGGAAGTGGGAGATGCTTGTTGGCTGATTTTGTAGTGATTTGAGACAATAAATTGGGATAACATATAGTGCATCTGCAGAATTTCTTCATTAAGTGCGAGAGAGAAGTCTGAATGGATGTCTAGCAGCCCCCCTCCTAGGGCCCAGGAGGGGGGAATGTGTGGTCTCTGAAAGCAGATTGATCATCAAATGATTCATATCTGTGGAATACAGTCTATTTACATTGCAATATGCAAACAGCATGCCTTACATCCAACAGCAGACTTGGACAACAGCCCGGATGGGAGTAACTTAACAACTTAACAACATGGGAGTTGCTGCATCATTAAACTGTAAATGAAGACTTAGATAATAGCCTGGATCGGGAGATGGGAACGAAGTTAGGAAATGCTGCACTGGCAAACAGACAGTTGGAAAAAATACGTATTTACAAATAAAGATGTACTCGATGGATGTAAGGATATATGATTTTGGACATGATTGAGAATTGCAAAGCCAGCAACGGAGAACTTTAAAGTGTTAAAATGGGAATGTGGAAAATAGGGGAACAACAAGAAGAAGGCAGGAACAAGACATGAAAGAGATTCTTCAAGAGGTCCAGACTATGGAAAGCCCAGGGGGGAAAATAAATAATAATTGGGAATACAATTTGATCTTTTTTTTAGTTTATTGTTTTTAAATGGATTATGATTTTATGTTAATTGCCTGTTTGTATTGGAAAACTAATAAAAACATTTTTTTTAAAAAAAAAACATCCCCAGCTCCTCATTTATTCAGGATTATTCCATCTAGCCATCTTCTGTGACTCACTGAAACTGTCAAGACTAGGATGTATTTTGTCTTGTGGTGAAACGGTTAAGCAACTGTTTTGAACACCTCTGGATATTGCTATTCCTCATTGATATATTACCCGAAAACATGGAAGGCAAATAGCATTCTGCAGATGAGTTGAAACACATTGCACAACAGGTTCTTCCTAAACAAACTGATGAGAATTAGATGAACTGGTACTTTAGGCAGAGTGCTGGAAAAGGGAGAAGGAGAGAGAGAGAGAGAGAGAGAGAGAGAGAGAGAGAGAGAGAGAGAGAGAGAGAGAGAGAGAGAGCTGTCCTAACAGAGTGAAGTTAATCTGTAGGACAAGACACAATCATTATGTGGGGTGAACACAGAGGGTTCCCAAAGAGCCAACACCAAGCCACTATTGCAAAATTTAGATAATATTAATTGTTATATAGGTCATAGGTGATCTTGCAGGTATACAGTTAGTGCATACCCTTCAACTCCCGGATTGAAAAATCCGGGATCAGCAGCGGCGCGGCACCGGAGGTCGCTTCTACGCATGTCCAGACATGTGGAGAAGCGACTTCCGGTGCCGGCGCTGCCCGATTTCCGGTGCCTAGACATGGGCAGAGCGGCACCGGAAGTCACTTCTATGCATGTCCAGACATGCGCAGAAGCGACTTCCAGTGCCGGGCTGCCCGTGTCTGCATGTCTGGGCACCAGAAATCCCTTCTGTGCATGTCCAGATATGCGCAGACAGCCGGGAGCTGGGATATGACCGTTGGCAGGAGCTAAATCCGGGGGTTTTACAGGATATTAATCAATTCGGGATGACAGTGGGAAACAGTAACAAAATACGAGGGTTTCCCGCGAAAAACAGGAGACTTGGCAGATATGGGTTAGTGCATCATGGATTTTGTAATCTATGTTACAGGTAGGTAGCCGTGCTGGTCTGCTGTAGTTGAAACAAAATAAAAAAATCCTTCCAGTAGCACCTTAGAAACCAACTAAGTTTGTTATTGGTATGAGCTTCCATGTGCATGCACACTTCTTCAGATACACTGAAACAGAAGTCACCAGACCATTATATATAGTGAGAGGGTGGGGAGGGGTATTACTCAGAAGGGTGGTGGGAATGGGTGATTGGCTGATAGGAATGGTAAACCTGTTGACGACTGTTAGCGACTGCAATTGGTCTTACAGGAAAAAGCAAGACCAATTGCAATCAGCCAAGTAAAGTGCACAAAAATACACATTTTATGTGTGTGTAAATAATATAAAAGAATGAGTTGCGTTAAAACCATTGCTTTACAGGAATGTTTATATTAGGCAAAATTTCATTCAAAGCTGTGTGGATTAGAAGCTTGAATTAAAATGCAGATGACTTTTCATGAGGACTGGTTTGCAGATTGGTGTGAAGAAACTTGAAAAATAAGCAACTGAGAGAAACCATAACTGACAGATTCACCCATCCCTGCCTTCCTATAGTGTCTCCCACTCCAGGTCAAACTGCAAAACCACCAGTGGCCCCGAAAGTCCGTCTGCTCCATTCCTCCTGCGATTCCAGATCCGGTGGTGCCCCCATTGAGCTGCTCTGCATTATCTCCAGGTTTTACCCCCAAATGGTGACAGTGGATTGGCTGGTGGGTGGAGAAGCCGGACAGCTGGTTGCATTGACTGATGAGCCCAAGAAGGATGACCACGGATACACTTTCAGTACCACAAGCACCGTCAATGTTAGCCAAGCAGACTGGCAGGCTGGGAAGGTCTACTACTGCCAGGTGTTCCATGAAGCAACACAAACAAAGGTGAAGAGCAGAGCCAAGATATGCGAAGGTAAGAGCAGCTGACTAAGTTGGCACTTGGGTTTTCCTGTTTTGGTGGGCATGGACTGGAATGTGAGGGGGAGGGCTGCTTCCAGATTGCAGCTTCTTCCCAGTTCATTTATAGATATATAGATATTGTTGTTGTTGTTTAGTCGTTTAGTCGTGTCCGACTCTTCGTGACCCCATGGACCATAGCACGCCAGGCACTCCTGTCTTCCACTGCCTCCCGTAGTTTGGTCAAACTCATGTTTGTAGCTTCAAGAACACTGTCCAGCCATCTCGTCCTCTGTCGTCCCCTTCTCCTTGTGCCCTCCATCTTTCCCAACATCAGGGTCTTTTCCAGGGAGTCTTCTCTTCTCATGAGGTGGCCAAAGTATTGTAGCCTCAGCTTCAGGATCTGTCCTTCCAGTGAGCACTCGGGGCTGATTTCCTTCAGAATGGATAGGTTTGATCTTCTTGCAGTCCATGGGACTCTCAAGTGTCTCCTCTAGCACCAAAATTCAAAAGCATCAATTCTTCGGCGATCAGCCTTCTTTATGGTCCAGCTCTCACTTCCATACATCACTACTGGGAAAACCATAGCTTTAACTATACAGACCTTTGTTGGCAAGGTGATGTCTCTGCTTTTTAAGATGTTGTCTAGTTTTGTCATTGCTTTTCTCCCAAGAAGCTTCCAATTAGGGCCCACTGAATTAAGTGTATCTGAAGAAGTGTGCATACACACAAATGTTCATACAAATAACAAACTTAGTTGGTCTCTAAGGTGCTACTGGAAGGATTTTTTTTATTTTGCAGTCTATGCTAGACTGTATGAAAAAGAAGGAATAATATTAGTAGTACATAATTTGGCATAATTCTATGTGTACAATTAGATATTAGTGTTGGGTGAAGGGATGACTGAAGTTATGGGATATTTTATGTTGAACACTGGAAATGACGCCTCTCTCTCTCTCCCCCTCACAGAGGTGGCTGTGTCAACAATGGATGATTATAGCGATGAGAAAGAGGAGGAAATGGATCGTCTCTGGGTCACCATCTTTGTTTTCTTCATTCTCTTCCTCCTCAGTGTTTCTTACAGTGCCACCATTACACTGTTCAAAGTGAGTAGAGAGGAAGGTCTGTTATATGTCTACATTTGAATCTTACAATGTGGAGTGACAGAGGCAGAATAAACACCGCAGGGATAGGGGGGTGGAAACAAAGGATAAGGCTGAAATATTTGTACTCTTTATTGTCCATTAGTGAATGGTTCTGTGGAGGACTCGGCACATACCTTTACTTATCCTTGATGCCAAATAGTCAATTAGATATCCCATTAAAATCAGAAGACTGGGATGAAGGAAAATATTTGACTTGTTGGTTTGCAAGAGAAGTTTAGGGAATAGGAAGGTGCTGGAGATGCAATGAGGTTGAGGGTACGTTCTTTCATACGTGGTGGACCTGTAAAAGGTTAAAAGCATATTGGGAAATAATCCACAATGAATTGAAAAAAAGTACTTAGTACTTAGAAGTACCCCCCCCCCAAAAAAAAAAAACAGCGTCCTTTCTCTTGGGGATAATTCAGACGGAAATTCTCAGGTGTCAGAAAAGGTTATTTACGTATGCCGCCACTGCAGCCCATGTTTTGTTAGCCCCCAAATGGAAAACGAGCAAAGTCCCAATGAAAGAAGAATGGCAACTTAAACTGATGGAATATGTGCAGCTTGCGGACCTAACATATAGCATAAGAGAACAAGAAGAACATATGTTTAAAGAAGACTGGAAAACGTTTATTGAATATAGGGGGGGGGGGTTGTGTACACTTGAAAACGTTGGCAGCATTAAGAAAACTTCAACACTGTAAACAAGTTTTGTTGGATATAATAATGGAAAACTGAATGGTTTAGTTTATGTAAAATATGCAGGGATTTATGATATGCAAAATGAACCATGGAAAGAGAAGGGAAGTCACTGACATTTTAAGGTTGTTTAAATGAATATTCTAAAGTGTAAAACAGTTAAGCTATGGAATTTGTTCCTACAAGAGGTAGTGATGACCCCAGACTTTTGATGGCTTTAGAAAGGATAACACAAATTCCTGGAGGATAAAGACTATCAATGGCTACCAACCTCAATGGCTAGGTTCCACAACTTCATTGTTCAAGACAGTGTTCCTCTGAGTACCAGTTTCATTCAAATCCTGCCTTTGGGCTACCCACTACAGCATCTGGTTGGCCACTGTGGGAGCAGGAGGCCAGACTGCATGTACACTCTTTGACCAGATCCAGCAGGGTTCTTTTATGTTCTTACATTTTCTTGTGAGCTGGAGGTTTATAAATAAATAAGTAAATAACTATAAGTAATAAGTACAGGGTAAGTAATAATACATCATAGAACTTGCAACCTGTGGCTGTCAGGAAACAGGGAGGACAGAACCACGAATGACAAATAGAACATGCAGATCTTTCTTCTTCCACACTCACTTCTGTTTTGTGTCTTCCTTTCTGCTCACTCTCGTTCCTTCCTTCAGGTAAAATGGCTCTTCTCCGCTGTGGTGGTCCTGAAAAAACAGCCAGGAGGCCCTGACTATAAGAATGTGCTCCAATGAGTGTCCTAGAAGCATTTCCCTGGGAGCTCTTGTCCTATACTCTGAGCGGTGCAAAGAAGAAGTCACTGGCTGGAGATGGGACTCCGTTTCCAGCATTAACAACCAAAGCTTCTCTCTGCTGTCTGCTTCTCTCCCCTGGTAGGGGGACAATGAAACCCCATCAAATGAATGACAGAGAGGCAATTTTGTTAGAACTTGGAGCTGGACTCGTCATATGTCATTTGCTGAGACTGCACTCCCAAGACAGGAAGCCTACTGGCCCTATGTATACATCTGTTTTCCACAGTGACTGTCAAGAAGAGCAAGCAGGACTCCCAACCCAAGGTGTGGAGACAGTCACACAGGCCTTGAGAAAGGAGTTTGGGGCATCTACTCAGCATTAGGTCCTCCTGAGTTCAATGGGACATACATCTAAGTATACATATGACTGCAGCCTGGGTATCCACTGGACCCACCCCATTTCAGAGCTTCACTTCTCCTCTCAACCCCATGTTCTGCCATATACTGTGCCTGCTCATCCAACGTACCCTCATCACTAGCAGGCATCCAGCCTCAACCAGCTATTGGACACACTGACCTGTCCTTCTTTAGCCAAATCCACCTAAGCACTCTACATGAATGTCCTATTCTGAATATTGTCCTTCCCTATACTGAATATTTTGATCCATCAGTTTTAAGACCCACCCAACACCAACAATTTGTTCTTCCTCAGCCCCATGACTGGCACTGAGGACATTTATCCTCTTTTAAATATTACATGTTTTGTGGTCACAACCAGGCACAGCGGGACGCATACACCTAAACATTTTGTTTTGCCCCAACTGACCGACAGACGGATGGACATGCCAGCTGTCTCCGCAGTAGCAGCGCAGACTGGAGCTCCGTCATTCTCCCTGGGGAGGGGAGTCTGGGGCAGCTGTGGTGGAGGTTACAGGACTGCTGCTCCTCCTCTTGTCGGGCTAGAGGCAGCCGATGAGCACTTGCCCCTCCTCGCTCAAGCCAACCCTGCCGCTGCCGCTGCCAGGGGCCTTCCTGTCCTCTCGGCGCCACCGCTACTTTCTAGCTATTTTTTAGCTAGTTTCTGCTATTTTCATATATTGGATGTTTTGCGGTCATAACTATATTTACTAGACATTAATAAAAAACATAAATAAATAAAATCATCTTCTGAAGGTTTTTGTTTGTTTATGCTCCTCCTTCACATACTTTCAGGAAGGAGTTTCATCCTCTTTTGAAAATTCCGCTTGTTGTCCTTCATTCCCATTAAAACCAGTGGTTTGGGAACCCGCAGACCTGCTGGTGTTGTTGGACTCCAACTCACAAGAGTCGCAGGCAGCATAACAAATAGTCAGGGATGATGGGTCTTGTAGTCCAACAACCTCTGGAGGGCCACAGTTTCCTCACCTTGCATGCCAAGACCCCGTGACCCCGCAGTTCTCCAGGGAGTAAATTACCAAATAATACAACAGGATATAGTTTATGGCAGGCATCCCCAACCTGCGGCCCTCCAGATGTTTTGGCCTACAACTCCCATGATCCTTAGCTAACAGGACCAGTGGTCAGGGATGGTGGGAACTGTAGTCCAAAACATCTGGGGGCTGAAGATTGGGGATGCCTGGTTTTTGGTTTCAAATAAGCCACAACTTTTATTGGTTACAGATGTGAACAGTTTGGCATAGGCATTTGGTGAAACCAGTTTATTTCACTTCAGCCCATCTGCTGGGAATGCATCTAAGGGTAAACCACGTCGGGGGGGATATGACCTACATCAAAAAGGGGTACCCCCGAGGGGACCCCATTGGAGGGGTGCTATGGCTGTAGCCCCCACCTGGGCATAGGATAGAAGCTACTCCTCCCAGATGAGAACACTTCTTTTTGCTCTAGAGCTTTCTCCATTAAAACTCGCTCTTTAAAGCTCATTTGGAGCAAGCAGTACTCCACGGCAACCCAAATGGACATTTTTTCCAAATGAGCGCTAAAGAGTGGATTTTGTGGGGAAACCTCTGGGGTGAAAACGAAACAAAAAAATAAAAAACTTGGAGCTTTTAAGCATCTATCTATGCTTGGTAGGAGTGGGGCAAAGGTAACTGTGGATGAACCCCGAGATGTGCCATAGCTGTTATGTCTGCCCGCTGCTTCTGTCACCTCTGCCCAAGGTGGTCATCCTGCAAGGGACCAGCCAGACTCCAATGGCTCCTCCTCTGGCAGAGCCCAGGAGGCAGGAGCTTCTCATTCACCTACTTGTAGTACAAGTGAGGTGAGCAATGCTGCTTTCTATGTCAATCATGGGGAGTTCCCTCTCAGGAATATGCTCCATTTACAAAGAGGCATTTATTAAGGGATGCAGCCTAGGGCTTGCCGATCAGAAGGTCAGCGGTTCGAATCTCTGCGACGGGGTGAGCTCCTGTTGCTTGGTCCCAGCTCCTGCCAACCTAGCAGTTTGAAAGCAATTCAAAGTGCAAGTAGATAAATAGGTACCACTCCAAGCGGGAAGGTAAACGGCGTTTCCATGTGCTGCTCTAGTTCACCAGAAGCAGCTTTGTCATGCTGGCCACATGACCTGGAAGCTGTACGCCGGCTCCCTCGGCTGATAATGCGAGATGAGTGCCGCAACCCCAGAGTTGGTCACAACTGGACCTTCAGGGGTCCCTTTACCTTTACCTTTACCTTACTAAGAGGCAAAGGACTCCTTCATAGTAAACACAGCAGGGGGAGATCATAAAATCATAGAATTGTAGAGTTGAGATGGATCTCAAGGGTCATCTAGTCCAAACCCTGCAATGCAGGAATCTCAGCTAAAGCATCCATGACAGATAGCCATCCGACCTCTGCTTGAAAACCTCCAAGGAAGGAGAGTCCACAACCTCACGAGGGAGACCATTCCACTGTCAGACAGCTCTTACTAGAAAGAACAGCTCTTCAGAGAAAGCCCAGAAGTGAAAGAACGGACACCATTTAGGAGACATAAAAAGGGATCTCACAAATGTTCAAGTTCCTGTGAGGTCCCATTCCTGCCCTGTTCTCCAGCAGATGTTCTTCTGTCATCATGGAGCCAGCTCAGAAAGGTGCGGAGAGGGACAATGGTGCTGCTGAAAATTAGCCTTCAAAGATAAGAAGAGAAAGGGTGACCTTTCTGAGGAAGAGGGAGCGGGGTTTCAACTTTAAGCAAGATTGTTCTTCTGAGGGTTTATTTTAGCCCTTCTAGCAAAAGCACAGAGCGTGTTAATAGCTTACTGTAGATGAAGTTCCACTTCAGGTCTCCAATTTCAAATATGGTTGCATGGAAGAATTTGCTGCAACTCACTGTATAACCCCAAATACAGAAGAGGAGTCGGATACTTGTGTAGCTGTTTGTGAAAGAAAATAAATACTTGCAGTTGTTTCCTGGCAATGCACAAGAACCCTCCCTACCTGTACGCACAATAAATATTTTGTGGATTTCTTAACCTCATTTCATTTGACCTCCAGTCTGCAACCTCTTCCTCTACATAGTTCACTCTCCGCATTTTCAGACCCTCCAGGTGTTCCTATTTTCCAGGTACAGTCCTGGATTTACAGAAGCCGTCCCCGTTTCTGATTTGACCCAGGAATGTCCTGCTTTTCCTTAGGACGTCCCTGTTTCCATCTGAGAAATGTTGGAGGGTATGCATTTGGCGTGTCAGATAGTGGTTTTCCGGACAATCACTGTGTTCCCTCTATGTGGAGGTCCCTCCTGTCTCACAGACTTAAGGGACTTAAGGAACTTAAGATGTGAGATGCCTGATGAAGAAGCTAACAAGTTGCCGGATGGTTTCTGTAAGGAGGTTAGATGGCTTCTCCTCAGAACAACAGGGATGTGAGCAAACTGGGGCAGAGATATGGGAGCAATCTTCCAGCTGAGGGGTTTTTTTCCTGCCTTTTTCTTTCCCCACCCCCATGAATGTGCCAGAATCTAAATGTTTCTCTCTCAAGGCTCGGAAGGTCAGGGGAGCATTTCCAAGAAGGCAAAACCCTTTGAAAAGTCACAGACAAATAAGTGTATAATCACCAATTCTCTCGGGATTTTTATCCATGAGGATTTGAAAGGCTCTAACCCCACCCCCACTCCCACATATTTTTCCTTCTAGGGGTAACCTGTATATTTCATAAAATTCATATGTGCTTGATTGTAAGAAAAAATAACTCAAAGCAGTTGACAAAAAGAAGGGCAGGTCCTTATATGTGGAGGCTTTTACAACGGCAGTTTTAAATAAATAGATGATATAGATAGACGGTAGATAGATAGATGATAGGTAGATAGATGATAGAGTGCTTTTTTAGGGGTACTCTCATTTTGACTCAAGAAAATCGCCATTTTATAGTTGAAATCGGGGAAAATAAATACAGTAAATGGACAAAAGTATAAAGATTCACAAAATGTTTAGAGATATGTGTACCCCTGGGTCCCCCCAGAAAAAAAGTACTGGATAGATGATAGATAGATGGATAGATAGATAGATAGATATTAGAGAGAGAGAGAGAGAGAGAGAGAGAGAGAGAGAGAGAGAGAGAGAGAGAGAGAGAGAGAGAGAAAAGAAAGAGAGAGAGAGAGAGAGAGAGAGAGAGAGAGAGAGAGAGAGAGAGAGAGAGAGAGATTACATCATGAGAAGTTTTAGGGCTTTCCCTATAGGATGGTTTGGAATTACCCTACTGCATGGAACTACAGTGTGGGTTTGTCATTTTTCTGGTTTCATAAGGCTTCTGAAAGCATATTTCCCTCTCTTTTCTCCCAGTTTTCAATTTGTTGGCTTAAGGAAGCCCTGAAATACTCCCAGTGGAGTTTAGTTTTCTGTGCACAATATGTGTAATTTGGCTACAGCTTGCACATGCAAACTCAGATGATGCCAGTCTGTTTTTTTCAGTCCCTGGTATCCTGAGAAAGGGCTGAGGCCGACCCCTGCCAGCCAGACCCTGGAGTGCCACTGCCAGTTAGTGTGGGCATTACTGGGCTAAATAAGGCAGCATCCTACATTCCCACTGCTGATGGGCGTTTTATGTGTCATAGATGGTGATGATTTATAAAATGCGGCATAATGCCTTGTATATTTTCCTATCGATTGAAGGCAGGATGCAAGCAGACACCTGGCCACACGACAGGTCTTCTCCTTCCCACTGCAGCTTTCAATATGCCCCAAAATCTGTACTTTAAGGTTGAGGGACTCTCCAGAGCAGATTTTAGGGGCCATGTTGGGGCTGGTGGCAGGAGAAGGGGAACCAGAGAGGTCCTGTTCCACAAGTGGTCTTACGTTTCACAAGCAGGCGGATGTCACTGAATATCCACCATCAAAAAACCACGTATTGCCCTCACAATTCAATCTATCCCAAGTAAGAATTGGAAACCATCAGTGGGAATGAAGTGTGATACAGAAATGGTTACTAAATGAGGGTGAGGCCTAGAATGGCACTCAAGCCTGAGTTTGGTGCTTTGACAATGCCATCCTTATAGCTGGAAATAATTCCACTTACAACAACGTCATACCCAGTAAGTTCACCAAAATTGACCACGCAACCCTATACCTGTCTGCTCAGAAGTCATCCTCACTGATTCAATGGGATTTTGAACTCACTGGTGAAAGAGGCGAGTTACTGGAGGCCTGACTACCTGCAAAATCGTTATTTATTTATTTATGCTCCACCTATCAGACTGGGTTTCCCCTGTTGGCGGCTCCCAACAGAATAAAGAAGCAAAAAACATTTAAAACTTCCCTAAACAAGGCTGCCTTCAGATGCCTTCTAAAAGTCAGATAATCTTTGACATCTGACGGGAGGGTGTTCCACAGGGTGGGCACCACTACCAAGAAGGCCCTGTGCCTGGTTCCCTGTGACCTCACTTCTCGCCTGGAGGGAAGTGCCAGAAGGCCCTCAGAGCTGGACCTCAGTGCCTGGGCTGAACGATGGGGATGGAGATGCTCTTCCAGGTATACTGGGCCATTTACTGGTATACTGTTTGTTTAATACTTTGGAATCCTGTATATCTTTACCTCACCTTGGTCTTATACATCACCTTGATTGCCCCTGGTCAAAAAACAAACCAACCCTGTTAAGTTTAATCAATTAATTAATTAATGTGTGCATAGGTAAGGAAAAAAAAGTGGTTTGAGTTTTTGCAGGCCAAATTCAGCCCAATTCCGGTACTTCATATAGCCTTGAGGAATGGAACTTTTGGGTTTTGAAAAGGTGTTAAACCAGATGATTAAAAAGAGGAAGTGATTGGCTCCCAAATATATCCCCTGGACCTCATTTCTGATTATTATTAGTTTCACACCTTCAGCTCTCAGGATGTCAGTGTTCTTTTTAAAGGGACTTCTTAAGAACATAGGGGGGAACTCTGAAGGCCTCATTGTGGCGGAAATGACTCCCCAGCAGAAACAGACTGTGGGTCATTCAACAGAGGTCTGGTTGCTTCAATCATCTCCAACCTTGGGATCGGTGAGTTCAAAAGAGGGTTTGTTCTTATGTTGAGGGGCAGGGGAATTGTAGTATGGAAGGTTGGGTGGATGCAGGTACATTGACTCTGGACCAATTGAATAAGATGACTTTTATACATATGCTGCGTTAAAAGATACTTACAGTACCACTTTCCAGAGGTGGCCTAATGGCAGTATTTGCAATGGCAGCATTTGTTAATAACCCTGTTTGGACCAGTGCCAAAGACACCAGAAATATTAGAACAATTGGTTAAATCCTTTGAGATCAAAAAGCTGGTTACTATTTTTTATACATATTTGGTATCAATAAATTAATTTGATAAGAAGACTCTGAGAAAAGAATGGAATTAAGAATTGGAGATTCCTTTATTACCTAGGCAGTAGGAGAGTTTTTCAGCTTCTGTAGCAAAGGTGTCAATGGATTATGAAGAGAGAAGCCTTAAGAAGGTAGGTGAGAAAAGCCCCAGGGCTCCTTGCTAACTTCTCCCAGGCTTGTTACTCAGCTATATCCCAGCTGGGCTACCTGCCAAGCTGCTTCTTGCATCCAAGCTATGGATTATGCTAGGAAGCTGGAGGAGGGCCAGGGGGCTACCTGGGAGTCTGGCCAAAGCCTCATGGTCTACTGGGAAACTCCTGAGCTCCCAGAGGGATGTTGAGCTTCAAAGAGGTAGGTTGGACAGAAGAAGGCTGCCTGAAAGCTTGCTCAAATGCTAGGGGTTTCCCAACTTCCCAATGAACATTTGGCTTCCAGGGAATCGGCTGGGTGGAAGGAGGAGACTGAAAGATCAGCTGTGAAATTCCTCACCTCACAGTTCAGCAGCAGGCTTTCAACTAGTGGGCCAGGGAAAGTGTAGGAAAGCTTACTCCAAGCCTAATGACTCCTGCTCTCTTGAAGGGGTGCAAGGCTTATGGGAAGCTGGTGGGGAGGAAGGGAGCGACCCCAACAGCTTGTCCCAGCCTGATCCTCAGCTGGGATAGCAAGGACCCAGCTGAGCACTAGGGCTTGCAACAAGCTGGACAAGTGCAAAGGAGTGCTCTAAAATCCATGTCAGCTGTAAGACGCCTGGTTTCATACTTGAGCAGTATGCTTCATGAACCCTGGAGGGGAACAAGGGAGGGGAACTGGAGCTATGCCCCACCTGATGCACAACTGTACGATTCAATACCTAGTTCAGTATTAGGATTCAAGGAAGCTAATTCTGGAGCAGAGGAAAGCTGAAGCCAGCCCTGAATGTAAGGTGCTTGGGAGCTGCCAGTGGGGCTGCCTAAAGGGCTGGCCCAAGCCTGATGCTCAGTTGGGGGATCCTTGACCACCCAAGTGAGAGCTAGGCTTCACAAAAGCTGTGGGGAGCAGCCGGGTGGGTGGGCTGCTGAAATGCTTGCCCCAAGCCCAATGCTCAGCTAGAAGATTCTTGACTACTTAGCTGTGTGCTAGGAGCCACAAAAGCTGTAGGGAGCAGCATCCTGATGCCTGCTGCAAGCTTTACGCACAAGTATTTGACAACCCACCCAAGTGGTGCAATTCACGAAAGCTGGTGGGGAGGGGAATGCCTGGATGGCTGTCCCAAGCCGCATGCTCAGTTGGGAGATGTTTTTGCCACCTAGCTTTTGGTCTTCCCATAAGCTGGTGGAGGAAGTAGCTGAGAAGCAGGGCTACGTGTAAGGTTTTGCAATTGCCTGCTCCAAGCCCGGTGCTCAACTGGGGGATTCTTGACCACCCAGTTAAGAGTTAGGCTTCACAAAACTAGTGGGGTGCTGCTGGGTGGGTGGGCTGCCCAAGTGCCTTCCCCAAGCCTCATACTCAGCTACGAGGTTCTTAACAACCTAGCTGTTCACATAAGCTGGAGGGGAGCAGCTGAGAAGGTGGGGAGGGCTATGTGGATACATGCCAAAAGCCAAGTGCTCAGCTCTGAGATACATGGCTTATCAGACTATCAGCAGACTGGTGTACAGCTGGAAGGTATGTGACTACAACCCACCCAAGTGCTATCATTCACAAAAGCTGGTAGGGAGCATCCAGGAGAGGGGACAGCCTAGATGCCTGTCCCAAGCTCAGCTGGGAGATGTTTGACTATCCAGTAGAGCATTAGAATTAACAAAAACTGGTGGGCAGCAGATGAGAGGGGATGGCTGCCTTAAGCCTAGTGACCGACTAGGAGATTTCTGACCACCCAGCTGAGTGTTAGGCTTCACACAAAAAAGCTAGTAGGGAGCAGCAAGGCCTGGAAGTCTGCCCAAAGCCTAACACACAGTGGGAAGATTCTTGCTAACTCGGATCAATGTAAGATTTCACATAAGCTAGTGGGAAGCAGTCGGCAAGCTCTCTGGATGTCTGCCGTTAGCCTGATGCTCAACTGGGAGGTAACTTCAGGGAAGATGGCAGGGAACAAGGGGCTGCCTGAAGAGCGTGCTGTAACCTGATGCTAGCTGGGAGTTTCCCAAACTTCCCAGATGAATGTTAGGCTTCATTTGGCAAGGAAGGTGACTGAAAGTCTACTCAGATGCTTAGCTGGCAGATTTCTGACCACCATCCCCACCCAGATGAGCAGGAGGTTCCAGCCTGTCAGGGGCAGAGGAGCTGCCTGAAAGCCTGTCCCCATGCCTGACGCTCATCTATGGTGCTTTTGGCCTCCCAGATCCACAACAGGCTTCAGGAGCAAGGAAGTATCTTAAAGCCTGTGCCAACTTTCCTGAGCAAGAGCAAGCTGCAAGAAGCCGAAAGGGGGCAGGGGCTGGCTGAGGGCTAGGAGGTTCCTGACCCTTCAGATGTAGGAAGCTGGTAGACAACAGGAGGTGCTTTCTGAAAGTCTGGTCCAAGCCTGATGCTCCACTGGGAAATTCCCGACCATTCAAACGCTTAACAGGCTTCATGGGGACTGGATCTGCTCCAGGCGTGAATCTCAGCCTGGAGGACCCCCCCCCCCCCAATTCTTATTTGAATAGTAGGCTTCAAGGAAGCTGTCTTGGATCAAGTAGGCTACCTTAGCTTGGCTCCCAGCTCAGGTTTTGGCTTCAGGGAAGCCATACGAGAAGCTGGTGGGGCTGTGGGGGAGCCATTCGGCTACTTGAATGCCTGCCCAATGCCTGAGCTGTAATGCTTTAGGGCTTTATATTTTGAGACCTGAAACTGCCAGCTCAGCCAAGGAACAAGAGAGTTAGGAAACAAATGGCTTTGAGGAGCCTAAGTTCTACTCCCTGCTCAGAAAGTGTTCTTTGGGGCAAAAAGACCCCTAAGGTTTGCTAGGCTGCAAGGGTTGAAGTAGACAGGAGCCCTGGGTTCTCTCTGGAGTGGGCTGCAATGGATGAGTGGGGCGGAGCTGGTTAGGACAGAGGTGTGTACCCAGCCATAGTAGAGTAGTTGAGTGGTTTAGAGAACAAGGAATGTGGGATCTGGTGCACCTGAGAGTGGCAGCCCTGGGGAAGCTCATGCTTCTCGGGGAGGAGAGAGGGGCATAGCAGCTTAAAACAAGCATGGACTCCCCACATTAGGAGAGTGGTTTTCAGTGGTTGCAAGCTGGAGTCAGCATGTGCTGGAACTCCTAGGTTTGATCATCAGCTCTGGCTGAGGAGGGGAAGGTAGAGAAGATGTGGGTGACTCCCCAGGGGGGGGCTGTGCAAGGTCAGAAAGGAAGCTCCATGGGGCTGAAAGGCATCACAGGTCTTGTAGCTAGAGTAGGAGATGTTTGGCAGTTGTCACTATTATTTAACAGGAATGGTTCCTACTTTCTGCAACTTGCCTCTGGCAAAGCACTGTCCCTGCCTTGCCTTTGGGATGGGCCTTGTTGAAACTGTCTTTATTATGAGTTGCTTTTGTTCAGCAGCATCCCCAAGACTTCTAAACATCTCTATGTGGACAGCGATTCACACACCTCATCTTTAACACTCACACATGCTGATGACACTCACATTCAGCATTTGAGAACATGTTGTTGGACTCATGCTTTCTCACAATATTTGGTTTTTAAAGATTGCTGGGCAGTCCCATTTTATGCCTGGATTTTATCTACTGGCTGGGTTGTCTGTTCTTGATTTAATCATTTTACTGAATTGTTGCATACTGCAGTCTGTTTTATTATGTATGCTGCCTGGTGAGTCAGCCACCAGAGAGACACGGCTGTTTCCTTGGTCTTACTGCTGAAACAAGGTATCTAAGCAGTTAAAGTTTTTCCCATCATGGCAGGAAAAGCTTCCTCTCCTAACTTTCTCAGTGGCACCTGTGCGGGGAAAGGAACTGGCTATGTGCAAACGTGTCTACAATTTGCAAGCTGTTGAGAAACCTGAAGTTTTTCTCATGGGACAGACGACCGGCAGCACCCTCTTGGCCTAAGGCTCTGCACCCTCTAACGGACAGCAAGGCCTTGTTCCCACAGAGGTAGTAGACCTAAGTCTCAGATGCTGATAATGCCTTCATTTTTTCAACCTGCATTATTTGTAAAAAGCACTGTTGTTGTTCAACTAGTGAACCAGGGGGAAGTGAGGCACCTCATGCTTAGGGGACAAATTTGCCCCTCCATTCTCTCCACCCAGCTTTTACAAGCCTCCCCAGACTTACCACATCCCATTCCTTGAGTGTTTTTGCCTGGTTGGGAAGTGTCCTTGAATTATGACAATGGTTCTTGCTTAACTTAGATGGGGGAATCTATGTGTGCACAGAATCCTCTGAATTTTCTAAAGCTAGAAAGTGCAAAAGTAAGATTTCCATCTTTTGCTCGGCTCATCTTTGCTGCTTTTGACTTTGAACATGGCTCCAGTTAGCATGTGCCCCCAGAACATTGCTCATGATGGAATGCGACCCTTGGGTTACAAATGTTCCCCACCCTGCTGCTAGAATTTTTCCTCCCTGACATAGTTTCCTTTAGGCCTAGGCCAGACACAGTTTTGCCACCAGGGAAAACTAGGCAAAAACCACACACTTCCTACTTACCGCTTTCCATAAACCACAAAGCCCCCTTTTCATGGATGTAAGATCCCTCCACAACTTTTTTAAAAATAAAAAAAAATGTAGAATTCAAAATAAAAATGTATCTGGTTTGGTTATACATTAAGAACTTGAAGCCAAAAAAAATTGATGCGGAATTCACTGAATAACAGTGCAAATGCAGCTCAAGGCCAGGTGTCAAGTAGTTGGCAAATTTGGAGAGAATCAGCCAGCTGGTGGGTGCTAAACAGGGCTGTTTGCATTCTGCAAATAATTCACCATCCTAGGCTTTCAGTGTTTTCAAGAAAGTTTCTAGCTCTTGTGGTTAAGAAAATAAGTTTGAAGCTACTGCTTTGGTGCAATAGATACCTTCCCTCTCTCAAACAAATGGCCAGGAGATCAATTAAGCAGTGTTCTTCATGCCCAGTAGGTTTGGAAATGGTTGGCAATAGCAGAACTATGGATGAACTGAGGGATGCCGGTGGCACTGTGGTCTAAACCACTGAGCCTCTTGGGCTTGCCGATCAGAAGGTCGGGGGTTTGAATCCCCTCAACGGGGTGATCTCCCATTGCTCTGCCCCAGCTCCTGCCAACCTAGCAGTTTGAAAGCACACCAGCGCAAGTAGATAAATAGGTACTGTTGCGGCGGGAAGGTAAACGGCGTTTCTGTGCACTCTGGTTTCCGTTATGGTGTTCCGTTGCATCTGGGAGATACATATGGGTGAGCAGAGTGGTGAAGTGAAATGTACAAATGTATGGTTTCCCTGACCAGGGAAGTCACTGTCGACTTGTGTAAAGGAAAACACTTAAAAATTAGCCATAAATGGTAGAGACCTCCAGGACAACTGTTGCCTATGGAAACTAACACTCACTCCAGGCCTTGGAGGGTTAAGCCACTGGGAGACCCTCCCAGGTACCAGCTGTTTTTTTGTTTGAGTTCATAACTTAATTCTAAGAAGAATCCCACCCGGGGCATCAGACAAGCTCTGCACAGGCCCGAACATAGCTTCTTCTTCTTCTTTGGTGATCACTTGTAGCCGAGTAAGATTGTCATCCATAAACACGGTTTTAACCATAAACGAGTCCGTAAGTGACTGTGGAGGCCAGTTCTGGATCCACACGTCCTTCCACAGTGGGGACATAGGTTTCCAGGCAGGAAATGATCATGGTGAGGGTTTGCCAAGCGTGCCTTCCTCTTAGCACATTTCT
Source organism: Zootoca vivipara (assembly GCF_963506605.1). Taxonomy (NCBI): domain Eukaryota; kingdom Metazoa; phylum Chordata; class Lepidosauria; order Squamata; family Lacertidae; genus Zootoca; species Zootoca vivipara. The sequence goes on from NC_083288.1 coordinate 47,540,000, forward strand.
CCCCTTCATCCTGACTTCAAGCGTCTTCAGAGCTCATGATACCTTTGGTAAAGGCTGTTCTCCAGTTGGAGCACTCACAGGGCAGTGTTTCCCAGTTGTCATTGTTTATACTACTTTTGTTTTTTAGATTTACCTTTGTCTTTAAATCTCTTTTGTTGACCACCAGCATTACACTTTCCATTTTTAAGTTGGCATGGATGTGGTGCTAGAGACACTTACTACCACTTACTATGTTGTGATGAGGGCAGGAATGAGATAATGTTATCGTGTAACCCAAAGTCAGCCCATGGAACACACATTTGCTGGACAGCATATCTTCAACATGTCTTTTTCTCTCTTTAATTGCAGCAAGTGCCACAGCCCCAACGGTCTTCCCATTGCCTCCCTGTAGCCAAGACTCCTCTACTGCCTCCCGGGTCTCCATAGGTTGTCTGGTCTCTGGCTACTTTCCTGAACCGGTCACAGTACAGTGGAATTCGGGAGCCATCTCCAGCGGCATCCGGACCTTCCCTGCACTATTGGATTCATCCAGTGGCCACTACACCCTCACCAGCCAGCTCACCATCCCAACCAGCACCTGGGAATCAGAGAAGTTCAAATGCAATGTCACACATGCAGCTACCGGCTTCACAGCCAACAAAGGCATTGAGCGTGAGTCCTTCTGGGCCTTGGTTATCTGCTTGCTTTTTAACTCTCAAATATGCAATCAATGCGGTTAAAGAAAGTAAAGTAAAATACTTGGGTGGGGAGAGGGGAGCAATAGATGCAATTTTGGGGGGTAGTATTATTGTCTCATTCCAAGGCACATGAAGCATGGCAGGCACCACCAAGAAGAAAAACGTCTCTGCCCAACAAGGCTTGCAGATGAAATATAAGGGTTGGGGTGGAGAGAATGAGTTTGGAATCCTCCATTCAGTACCAACAATGGCACAGTATAAGAAAAAGTCAGGTTGTAGCATTTCAGATTTCGGTTGTCAGCGGCAAGTTGGAGCATCATCCAGCAGCAACTTTTGGGAATACATTTCAAGGCTAGATTGATTTAGAGGGATTTGTGGCCATTTATAGATCATTCTTCTTTATTTTGGAGCAATGTTACCAAAACACAAAACATACAGTGTTTGCTGCTAATGGCATTCATGACCCCCCGTTTTAATTCCTTATATGAGTTGTCAACCTGCAGAACCAGTGGAATGAATTAGGTTCTGGGGTGGTTGGGTGTTCCTACGGCCCAATCACTTGTAATGATGGAAGGAATGGCTAGGATTGATCACCCTGTGCCATCCTTTGTGCTGAAGCAGGCAAGGCAAAGCATGATAAATACAGGGGGGAGGGAAGCTTTGAATAGGGATACAGAGTGGGGGGAAAGTTCCTTGATGAGAAGGTGAGGCTATTCGTAACTTTGGGATCAGCATGTCAAAAGGTGGGGAGGATGATAACAGGAGAACCAAAAGAGGCAAATTGCAGATGAACTAGTAGCCACTGAGACCTCAAAGCTTACATGGAGAGGGAAATAGGTGGCAAAGTGAAGATCACTAAGACAGTGTTTCTCAACCTTTTTTGGGCCACGGCACACTTGTTCCGTGAAAAAAATCACGAGGCACACCACCATTAAAAAAGTTAAAAAATTTAACTCTGTGCCGCCCTATATTATAATTATGACTGTAAGAAACACTTGCCAAATATTGCTTTCCGGCGAGTTAGCGTTGTGTATTGGCGGCCGCCAGGCTCGTTTGCACTGAGCTTTGGGAAAGAGGAGGAGAAATATTGCTTTCCGGCGGGTCAGCGATTTTTATTGGCGGCCGCCAGGCTCGTTTGCACTGAGCTTTGGGAAAGAGGAGGAGAAATATTGCTTTCCGGCGGGTTAGTGACGTTTATTGGCGGCCGCCAGGCACGTGACAATGCAAATCGCCCTTCTCGTCGCCGCACGTCGCGGCATACCAGCCAGCGTCTCGCGGCACACTAGTGTGCAAAGGAACAGCGGTTGAGAAACGCTGCACTAAGAGACGGGGAAGGGGGGTAGATCACAGACAAGTGGTATTAATTCCCCTCACATATGGATGGGGGAGGATATCAGTTCAGTTATGATTTAAATATGAATCAACCTAATTCACAACACCTGGATGAAAACACAGCCATCCTTTCAAATTCACACTTATCCGAATTTTGCACAGCGGTCCTCCGGCCAAGTAATGTGTATAAAAATGCATCTACTAGGGAAAGATGTGCACAAAAATGGATATATTAGTATAAATAATATATTTAAAAGGCATTATATTGGGAGTACTGCTTAGCAAAAATGTTTATATTAGGCAAGATAGTACACAAAGATAGCATGTTAGGAGAAAAACAGATTAAAATGCAGATGAATTGTCATAAGTACTTATTTTAGAAATATTTGCACAGAGATATGGAGAATTGGGGGGTGCAGAAACTGAGAGAAATCAAAATTGACAAGTTAATCCATCCCTGCCTTCCCATAACTTATACCGCTCCAGACTCTCCTGCAAAACCACCGGTGGCCCCAGAAATCCGCCTTCTCCATTCCTCCTGCGATCCCAGACATGCCACCATTGAGCTGCTGTGCATTATCTCCAGCTTCTACCCCAGTAGGGTGACGGTAGAGTGGCTAGTGGGTGGGCAACCTGGTATGCTATCCTCGGTCACAGCACCACCCAGGAAGGATGCCCGTGGATACACCTTCAGTACCACAAGCACGGTCAACGTTAGCAAAGAAGACTGGCAGGCTGGGAATACCTACCACTGCCAGGTGTTCCACGAAGCAACCCAAACCAAAGTGAAAAGCAAAGCCAAGATATGCGAAGGTAGGAAATGTTGACTGAGCTGGCACTTGGGTTGTCCTCTGTTTTGGTGGGCATGGACTGGAATGCAAGAGGGAGGAGGACAACTGCTTTGACGTTACTGAGGATCCTCCACAGGGAGCCAGTGTGGTGTAGTGGTTAAGAGCGGTAGACTCGTAATCTGGTGAACCGGGTTTGCTTCCCCGCTCCTCCACATGCAGCTGCTGGGTGACCTTGGGCTAGTCACACTTCTTTGAAGTCTCTCAGCCCCACTCACCTCACAGAGTGTTTGTTGTGGGGGAGGAAGAGAAAGGAGAATGTTAGCTGCTTTGAGACTCCTTCGGGCAGTGATAAAGCGGGGTATCAAATCCAAACTCCTCTCCTCCTCCTCCTCTCAAGCACTAAGCATTTCAAGACAGTGTCCTTCCTAATTCATTCATATGTGTGTTTGTGCGCGCGCATGTGCACGCACGCTGCTTTTTATTATGGCCCATTGAAATAAGCCTTTTTCCCATTGACTGCAATGTACACATGACCTTAATGGTAGAGTGGTTGTTTTCCATTTCTACTGGAAGCAGGACTCTGGAAGACATAGTGGACACCAGAGTGCCGCAAATGTCCATGAAAAGTCTTGGCTAATATGCTATCCTCTCCAGGTGGTGGGGGGGGGTGGGATCAGAGGACATTTTCCTTCCTCTACAACATGTAGTTTGACTCAATGGTGTACACTTACTCCTGCATAAAACAATATAGTCTTGATAGCAGAAGCTGAAGTTGTAGAGGAGGGTGACAGGGAACTTCTTCTTCTTCTTCTTCTTCCTCTTCCTCTTCCTCTTCCTCTTCTTGGCTTGGTTACTGACAATAGAATATGGAGCTTTTATTGATTCTCGGGCACCAAATGCCAGCTTCCTTCCTTTAATAAATGTACCAGGTCTGGAGCAAGGAATGCCCTCCTTAACAGGATGCATGCAAGCCCCTAAAACAGCAGAGAGGGGAGGGGTGGTTGGAGAAGTAACATGGCGTTTGTATCCCCAGATGATACTGTTTGCACCTCCGCTGGCATTAGCGTGCGAATCATGCCCCCAACCCCAAAAGACTTGTATGTAAACAGAGACCCCACGCTCACCTGTGTGGTGGAGAATCTAGAAAATGCAGATGGGCTGAAAGTCACCTGGTCACGGGCAGATTCAGGACCCGTGAGCCCAGGTGCATTGGAAGTGAAAGAAGACCTTAATGGAAAGTACACTGCTACCAGCTCCCTCCCTGTCACATCGTGGCTGCAGGGTGAGGAATTCACCTGCATGGTGGAATATCCAAGCTTGGCTGCTCCCATCAATAGGACCATTGTGAAGATGACAGGTAAGAGGGGAAACAGGGTTGGTCTCCTATCCTGGGGCTGGTGGCCTTGTGTTCCAGCAGGAATGACTGCTCCCCAAATCAAATGGGGGTGCCTTTTGCGTGGTCGCCCGCAGCCCCCTGGGTCCCAGTGCGGCTCCTGGTAGTTCAGGCTGGCTTCATCCTCCCCAGGCTGGATACCTGGAGGTCTCCGCCTACACATGGCTCTGCTCACAGGTTTTTAGGGTGCTTGAAAAACCTGCCATGCATGTTTTTTTTATAGGAAGACAACATTGGGACTATTTCCATCTCCAGCTAAGGATCCTTCTAACTCCTGAATCTGTCTATTAATAGGTTGAGCTAGATGAAGGATTGAGCCAGTTCTTTTGAGGGCAGTTCATTATCCTTGCCCTGATGGCCTAATCCGTACATTTAAGGAGCTACCTGGAAAGAACAATGTGGGAATTTGAACATACCAATACCTTCTCGGGAAAGGCTGGGGTTCTGTGTGCTATGGGCCCCTCTCTGTGTATCTGTTAAAATAAAGGAGGCTGTGTAAATTTACCTTAAATCTCTGCTATCTTGGTTTGGTATCTTATGTATTCATCCAGCTCGAAGAAGCCCAACACAGTTCTTCCTACCGAAGTCCACGTGCACAAGGGCTTCAGCTAAATGCATTCTAGCTTGTTAATGTTGTCGCTGAGGATTTACTCTGTCTACTACTGTACTTGAAACTGTTTTTCAAGGTATTTAGCAGATAATAATCAGCACTCCTGCCCAAACCACAAGCCCCAGGATTCTCTTGGGGAGAAGCCATGACATTCAAACTGTAACAGCAATTGCAATATGGATAGATTAATTTCTAAAGCTGTGTTTGCTGTGCTATTTATGAATGTGAATGCCACCAGAGAAGGCCGAGCTGTTCCATTATTATTATTATTATTATTATTATTATTATTATTATTATTATATATATAGTGGTACCTCGGTTTATGAACACAATTGGTTCCGGAAGTCTGTTCATAAACTGAAGCGTTCATAAACTGAAGCGAACTTCCCCATTGAAATTAATGGAAAGTGGATTAATCTGTCCCAGACGGTCCGCGGAGTACTTAAACTGAAGCGTTCATAAACTGAAGCGAACTTTCCCATTGAAAGTAATGGAAAGTGGATTAATCCATTCCAGTCGGGTCCGCGGAGTACTCAACCTGAAGCGTACTTAACCCGAAGCATGGGTGTAATTGGTTCCGGAAGTCTGTTCATAAACTGAAGCGTTCATAAACTGAAGCAAACTTTCCCATTGAAAGTAATGGAAAGTGAATTAATCCGTTCCAGATGGGTCCGCGGCGTTCGTAAACCGAAAATTCATAAACCGAGATGTTCATAAACCGAGGTTCCATACATACATTCATACATACATACCCTGCCAATCTGGCTGAGTTTCCCCAGCCACTCTGGGCGGCTCACAACAGAATATTAAAAACACAATAAAACATCAAACATGAAAAACTTCCCTTCAGATGTCTTCTAAAAGACAGATAGTTGTTTATTTCTTTGACATCTGATGGGAGGACGTTCCACAGGGTGGGCGCCACCACTGAATAGGCCCTCTGGCTGGTCCCTTGCAACTTCACTTCTCGCAGGGAGGGAACTGCCAGAAGGCCCTCGGCCCTGGACCTCAGTGTCTGGGCTGAATGATGGGGGTGGAGACGCTCCTTCCGGTATACTGGACCGAGGCCATTTAGGGCTTTAAAGGTCAGCACCAACACTTTGAATTGTGCCCAGAAACGGGGTGCCTGTGTATATCATGGAGACAAGCAGTACTGTCATTAAGTGATTACAGTAAGTGCCACACTTTTTAAAGACAAAAGAAAAGGTGCTGGTACTGTGTACCCTTGAATACCCCCGGGGGGCGGGGAGCACTGTTTCCTGACCAGAAAGAAGAGCACAAGTAGACTCTGGGGAAATCCTCATGCGGTTTCAGATAATATGACGGGCCTTTGGGGATCATTTTTGGGAATGTACTGCGGCATCCACTAATTGGTTCTAATCTTAATCACTTTTCTCTCATGCATTCTCTCCCACCCCATCCCAAAAAAGGCAAGATAAAGGCTCCCAAAGTGTTCCTCTTCTCCCCACACAACGAGGAAATCCGTGCTCGGCCAGCAATGCTAACGCTCACCTGCCTGGTCACAGGGTTCACCCCAAAAGAAGTTTCTATCCAGTGGCTGAAGAATCACAACGCCGTGCCTGAAGATCACCATGTCAACACGCCGGTCATGAAGGACAACAAGAACGACTCCCACTTCATCTACAGCAAGCTGACAATTCCATTCTCTGACTGGAACAATGGAACCCCTTTCACTTGCATGGTTTACCACGAAGCCCTCCCTATGAAGTTCACCCAGAGGACCGTGGAGAAATCCCAGGGTAAAAAATGATGGCCTATGGCACTGCAACCTCATCAGCCACTCCCAGATTTTCCTCTAGCATTGTCAGATAAACCTGTGTAAAGGTCTTCCACACATGCATGTTTGGCCTATGGCTGAATAAAAGCGAACTAACTCAGATATATCCCATGTTGTGGTCACTTGCAGGAGAATCGATGGCTGGCGTGGGGTGGGTGTGTTCTGGAAAGCAAGGAGAGAATGGATTTATTAAGTGGGTCTTCATGATATTGGAAGCAAAATGTATTTGCCATTTTCAGAGCTATGCCATGGGGAGCGGGGAGGTTGCAAAGGTCAGTATATATGTAGTTTTACTGATCACAACAAGGAAGGATTTGGTCCAAAGACACCCAGTGAGCTTCATCTAGATAAATGGTGATTTGAATCTGGGCCATATTCCACCGGGCTCAAGTCCAACATCCTGTCACCTGCTCCACGCTGCCTTCCCTCTGTACATGTCCATACACAGGAATCTGCTCTCCTTTTAATGCCTGGTGCTGAAGACAGCTGCTATAACATTGAAGAGGAATATTTATGTATCCTCCTCTCCCACAAAGATTCTGTTGCAGATCCCCCTCAGCCTCTCCCATTGCAACCACCAGCAGCTCCGTCCTTTGGTCAACTGCCACCAGGCCTCAGTTCCTCAATGGTTCAAACTAGTCAATTGTGGCAGAGCTGTGGAGTTCACTTGCAGACCCAGAAACAGTATTATAACTCAGTGTTCCGTGTATTAGAAGCTGATAGATATTACAGCAGGAAAAGAAGCTGTGAAGGACAGTGTAAACAAGCAAAAACGAAGCCGCAGCAGAGCAAGGGAACCAGAAAGTCAAGAAGGTCCAAGATGAGTGGCTCATATAGAAGCAACAGATTTAGAAATGGGAGCATGTTTGTGAACACACACACACACACACCCAAGGGAGTAAAAATTAAAAAGCAGGGGAAAGGCTGGGGAAATGAGCAAAAGGTATTTCTAAATTTGCCACAGTCCCAAAAAATCAAGGCCCAAGCCTCATCTTCTAATTTTGCCTTCTTGATATGAATATGTATTCTGCCTATTGCAGACGATCGGTGGGAAATTATTTTACATTGCCCTTCTGTCTTCCTGTTTGGGATATATCTTATAAGACGTAAGAAGCTGACTTTTATTGAGTCTTGATCAGCTTTCCTTCTCAGCCTAATGCTGGTCACTCTGACCAGCTCCAGCTCTTCAAACTCTCCTTAATGTTTTCATGAATCCTTTAAAAAGAAACCGAGACAAAATCATGAATGACAGTTCTAATTACAGATATTGGCTGTATCCAGTGCTAGCCTTACTCACAGCAGATCCACTGGAAATAATGGATAAGACTACCACATGTCCATTAATTTCAATAGGTCTACTCTGAGTAGGACAACAGAGAGCAGAAGCAAGGGAGTCATAGGGCCAGAAAGTAGGAAGCAGCCATCTGGTGCAACAGACATGCATGCTCACCATCAACATTATAAAGCCTTCATATCAGGCATCCCCAAACTGCGGCCCTCCATATGTTTTGGCCTACAACTCCCATGATCCCTAGCTAACAGGACTAGTGGTCGGGGAAGATGGGAATTGTAGTCCAAAACATCTGGAGGGCCGAAGTCTGGGTGTGCCTGCTTCATATCAACTCACATTGTCCAGATTATTAATCTCAGTGAGGCAGCAGAAGAAACAAAGCAAAGAATAGTCTCTAAGGGCCAGGCTAAATGTGATAACAGGGGCAGGGAGCAGCCACAGGGAAGGGTGATTTTCATCAGGAGTACATATAAACTACCTCCCCTTGCTCCAGGTTCCTTACAAAGCTTATCCCTCGAAGTGGCTGTTCAACTATTAAAAAATAATAATCAGAGGCTATTTCAAGTGACACAGCATCCCATCGGTGAGAAACTGAAATTAATAATGATGATAGCAATTATATAAAATAAATAATACTATTTGACCCTAAATCTGATGGGGATGGGTGCGCAAACTGAGCCAAGCCCTGGATAGATTGGCGAATAGGTCAGATAGATGAGAAACCATGAGAGAGAATCAAATTCACTGACTATTCAGGACATACTATTGGACTGGCCTTACACTGGGGGTGGGATGTGAGAGACAATATGTTAGACAAGGCGCTTTGACCCAATCATGACACACAGGTATACAATGGGGGGGGGGGTTTCCCCCTCACAGAGATAGTCTGGGATCACGTCAGAACCATACCTGCCAAGTTGCTGTCGGAGAAATAAGGGACCAGGCGGAAGTAGCAGACCGGAAGTAGCGCTGCCGCCATTTTGGAACTGGGCGGAGCATGCTCAGAAGTGACTTTTGCTTTGCCCAGTTCCAAAATGGCCGCCGCGCCAGAAGTGGCACTGCAGCCATTTTAGAACTGGGCAGAGCAGCATCAAAAGTCGCTTCTGAACATGCTCTGCCCAGTTCCAAAATGGCCACCGCGCCAGAATAAACCGGGGGAAAACAAAAAATCCTTTTTTTCAGCTAGGAACAGCTGGAAAAACGGGGATTTCCCGGGGAATACAGGAGACTTGGCAGCTATGCTCAGAACCACCCAGTCAAACACATACACACAAAAAGAAAAGCTGCCTCAAAATCTCTTAACATTTTGAGCGGACATTTTAAAACCGGGGCTGTAGGGGGGTGGGAATAGGATTTCTAAGTACACTTGGGCCCAGCAGCCCAAATCTCCACTCAAACACTCTTGCCCCAGTTACAGGTAGGTAGCCATGTTGGTCTGCTGTGTAGTCGAAACAAAATAATAAAAATAATTCCTTCCAGTAGCACCTTAGAGACCAACTAAGTTTGTTATTGGTATGAGCTTGCATGCACACGAAAGCTCATACCAATAACAACTTAGTTTTGTCTCTAAGGTGCTACTGGAAGGAATTATTTTTATTACAGTGGTAACTCTACTTACGAATTTAATGCGTTCCAAATGCATATTTGTAAGTCAAAAAAAAAGTGTCGAATCCCATAGGAATGCATTGGGAGAAAAAATTCGTAAGTCGAAGCAACCCTATCTAAAAATTCGTAAGTAGAAAAAATCCTATCTAAACTGCATCCAAGATGGCGGACGGAGCTCCGTTCGTAAGTAGAAACATTCGTAAGTAGAGTTATTTGTAAGTAGAGGTACCACTGTATTTTGTTTCGACTCTTGCCCCAATTATGCTGCAATGCTGTGGCCTCAGCCAGCTACACATGAAAAGAATACAACCCCCGACCCACACCTACTTGCTGGTTACTCCATACTTGGAGGTTAACAGGTGGCCTGCTTTGCGTACTAGCTAGTGTTCGGTTTCGGTGGTTAGAAGACCAGATTCAAAGCCCCCCTCAACCATGATGCTCACTGTGTAGCCTTTCTATATGTCCCTCAGAAGAAATGGGGGGGGGGTTACTCTGAAGAACTAGGCACAAACGTTACCTGGGGTGAACAGGCAGGGTTACCAAAACTCTTACACCAATCCTCTGTTTCAAAATGTAGATGCTATTTATTGTTATGTAGGCCATAGATGATCTTGCAGATGTGCAGTTCATGCATCATGGGTTTTGTAGTCCATGTTAGACTGTGAGAATAAGAAGAAATGTAATAATGGTGCATGAGTACTACTGAGTAGAACCTATGAGTCAGTATAACTCTTAAGTAAAGTGTGCGCGCATGCTAGTACCTGCTACTTGTATCTATATTACTAAGGACTGATAGAGTTGGCAGAACAAAGGGGAGCAGATAAAATCTACTGGAGAAAGTGGATTTTTAAAATGACAACCCATAGCCTGGCATTAGGTCAGGAATTACCTTACCAATGCAATATGATAGAATTCCCACCATGTGGGTTTCATACATTTCTACCTGCAATTGCAGTCAAATTTCAGAACAGGTAGCTTTGAGATTTCTGTAGCCTGTGTTGATTACAAAGACATTAGACATTAGCGGTGGGTGAAGCTTGGGGATGTTTTATGGTGAATACAGGGATTGACATCTCTCTCTCTCTCTCTCTCTCTCTCTCTCTCTCTCTCTTCCCTCACAGAGGTGACTGTGTCAACAATGGATTATTACAGCAATGAGAAAGAGGAGGAACTGGACCGCCTGTGGCGAACCATTTTCATTTTCTTTGTTCTCTTCCTCCTCAGTGTTTGTTATAGTGCCACCATTACACTGTTCAAAGTGAGTAGAGGGGAAGGGATATTATATATCGACATTTGCATTTAAATGGTGGAGGCAGCATACTTTAAACACAGCAGGGATAGAAAGATGAGAAAAGACAAAGGGATAATGCTGAGATGTTTGCACTGTTAGTTGTAAATTACTGAATGGTTCTGTAGAAGAATGAGCCTAAAACATGACACGTATCCTGTGTCAAACAGTCCATTCAATATCCCATTAAAATCAGAACAACGGGATGAGGAAAAAGATTTGGCTTGTTGGTTGGCAAGACAAGTTAAGGGTAATGGGATGGGAGAAGATGGTTTTATTGTACATTGCCCAAAGGACATAGTTCTTCATATGGAATTTGCTCCTGCGAGAGGTAGTGATGGCCATCAACTTGGAAGTCTTTAAAAGACAAATCCATGGGAAATAAGGTTATCATTGGCTACTAACTGCAATGGATATGTTCTGCCTCCATTGTTAAAGGCAGTGTGGCTCTGAGTACCAGTTGCTAGGAATCACAAGTGAGTAGAGCGCTGTTAGGCTCAAGTCTTCCTTGTGGGGCTTCTATGGAAATCTGGTTCACCGCTGTGAGAATAGGAGGGTGGGTTCCCTTTTGGCTTGATGCAGCATGACTCTTCCTAATATTCTTCTGTCGTGTTCTTATGGTGGTTTATAAATAAACACATAAATATACCTTGCAAACGGTGACTGGCAGGAGATACCCGTAGGAAGGGGAAAGGAACTAAGTACTGTAGATCTTGCATATTTTTCTTCTTCTGTACTCATTCCTGCTGTATGTCTTCCTTTATCCCCACTCTCACTACTTCCCACAGGTAAAATGGCTCTTTTCCACTGTGATGCTCCTGAAGAAGCAGCCGTTGGGCCCTGACTATAAGAACGTGAACCAATGAGTGGCCTAGAAACATTTTCCTGGGAACTCTTTCCCTACACCTCATGGGGTGCAAAGAAGTGGTCACTGGCTGGATTCAGGGCTCCTTATCTTCTCTCTTTCGGCCCCTTCTCCTCCTTGGCAGGTGGAGATGAAGCCCTTCTACCGGTCCTTTAAACATGTTTTCCACAGTGACTGTCAAGAAGAGTGTGGTGTTTTCTAGTGTAACTGAACTGTACAGCTTTGTATTTTACGCACTACTTGGTAAATGTTCTGTAGGGGTTTTTTTGTACTATATAAGGTAAGATGCGCATAAAGTGAGGGAGGGAAGGAATGCTGGTATATTTTTGTGCTGATTTGCTGAAGGTGGAGTGTAACAGTTAGAACAGGGGTGGATGTGGGTGTTGGGATTTTGGAGAGGGGCGGTGAAGGGTGGCTGTTTTGGGAGCTGAGGAGCAAGGGACAGGATAAGCTATTAATAGAAGTATATAAAATACAATATAAAATATCCAGACTCTGTTATTTGCAACATCGTATAAGTACCTGTTAACATCCAGCTTTTACTGCCATAATAAAGTTTTGGTTTGTTCACACCACGTTTCATGTTTCCCTAAGCTATGAAGGCTGGGACAAAGGGATATTAGTATTGATAAGGTGGCAGCAGAATACTAGTTTCTGGGGGGTTGTCGTCGGCATTGGAAGCCCAGAGCTCATAACCCTATAAGGCACATAGGAACCCCGGCGGTCGGTGGGGGTGAGAAATCCTTTACCAAGCAAAGGTAAAGTACCCTCTTGCTCCTGAGTGGTGGGCTTGGGCTGGGGAGGGTATAGCAAGGAGGAACCAGCTCTCCCACCCAGCCTGTGATTTATAAAGTTTGGAGGCAGATGCACAAGCCTTGACATGTCAACTCGGAAGTCAGTCTAACTGGGTCCAGAGGGACTTACAGTGGTACCTCTACTTACTAATTTAATGCGTTCCGAACGCACATTCGTAAGTCGAAAAAAACTGTAAGTCGAATCCCATAGGAATGCATTGGGAGAAAAATTTCGTAAGTCGAAGCAACCCTATCTAAAAATTCGTAAGTAGAAAAAATACTACCTAAACCGCATCCAAGATGGTGGACGGAGCTCCGTTCGTAAGTAGAAACATTTGTAAGTAGAGTTATTCGTAAGTAGAGGTATCACTGTACTGCTAAATACCTATGCATAGGATGGCAGCCTGAGTGTCTTGAGCTACTGAGTATTTTAGGGCTTCAGGCCTTCCACCCCATGTGCTGTTGCACTATGTCCTGTTCATCAACATGCCCCCTTCACTCACAGGCATCCAGCCTACTCTAGCTGTGGGAGACTCTGACAACGCCAAGGGGACACAAAATAATACTAGTACTAATACTGAGAAGACCCACTAAAATGTAACAGTACCAAAAAGAATTATTGTGAAAATAAGAACTAGTTTTGGGGGGTGCCAAATATTGCCCTCTCTCAGGGCATTGTATTACCAAAGTCCACCTCTGATTCTGACCTATCCTATTGTAGCCAAATCCACCTAAGGACGGTACACAAATGTCCTTAAACTCCTTCCCTATACAGTAGTACCTCAGGTTACAAACACTTCAGGTTACAAACGCTTCAGGTTACAGGCTCCGCTAACTCGGAAGTAGTAGCTCGGGTTAAGAACTTTACCTCAGGATGAGAACAGAAATCGCGCAGCGGCGGCGGGAGGCCCCATTAGCTAAAGTGGTATCTCAGATTAGGAACAGTTTCAGGTTAAGAACAGACCTCCAGAACAAATTAAGTTCTTAACCAGAGGTACCACTGTACTGAATACTTAAATATATCAGTTTTATGACCCACCCAGCACCACCACCACGTTCTTTGTCAGAATCATGACTGGCACTGACTGCTATTTTCATATATTGCATGTTTTGTGGTCATAACTATATTTACTAGACAACAATAAGAACATACCAAAATGAAATAGTCTTTCTATAGCAGGCATCCCGAAACTGCGGCCCTCCAGATGTTTTGGCCAATAACTCCCATGATCCCTAGCTAACGGGACCAGTGGTCAGGGATGATGGGAATTGTAGTCCAAAACATTTGGAGGGCCAAAGTTTGGGGATGCCTGTTCTATAGTTTTTATTGGGGGGGGCATTTTTGTTCCTCCTTCACATACTTTCAAAGGAGCTCCATCCTCTTTTGAAAATTCCACCTGTTGTCCTTCATTCCCATAAAAATCAGTGGTTTGGGAACCTGCAGATTTGCAGGTGTCATTCGACTCCAGTTGCCAGCAGCCACAGACAGCATAATGAATGGTCGGGGATGATGGGTTTTGTAGTCCAACAACCTCTGGAGGACCACAGTATCCTCACTCTTTACTTACATCTTGGATCACCTGGACTCTTACATAGAGCCACTTCTCTCTGTTCCTTCAAAGGCTTTCTCAAAGCTCACCTTTTCCGTAAAGCATTTTGGCCCTTCAGTGTCATCCCCGACTCAGAGCCTGATACTAGAGGAGCGAATGCTGCTTTTCAAAGAGCTGAAAGCTGTTCAAAAGAGCTTTCATTGCTCTTGTTTTATAGATTTATTTCCCTTTTACCACCGGGACAAAGGCTTGGCAGGTGTTAAAAAACCTTTTTACCTGATGGGCCAAAATAACATGTGCAATTGTAATAGGCAAAGATGCCTCTGTTGCATCATTTTCAACACCTTTAAAAATGTTTAAGAAAATGGGTTGTCATTAAGCACGCTGAGATATTAACTGAGGATGAAGGCAATCTTTCTTAGACCAGTCTTTCTGTGCTGGTAGGTCTGAGGAAATGAAGAGCAGAAACGTTTACAGAAATAGCGAAAGCTCGCCAAAAGTCCCAGGTTCAGTTTCTGGTATCCTGAAATAGGGCCTAAAAGGTAAAGGTAAAGGGACCCCTGACCATTAGGTCCAGTCGTGACCGACTCTGGGGTTGCGCGCTCATCTCGCATTATTGGCCAAGGGAGCCGGCGTACAGCTTCCAGGTCATGTGGCCAGCATGACAAAGCCGCTTCTGGCAAACCAGAGCAGCACATGGAAACGCCGTTTACCTTCCCGCTGTAGCGGTTCCTATTTATCTACTTGCATTTTGACGTGCTTTCGAACTGCTAGGTTGGCAGGAGCTAGGACCAAGCAACGGGAGCTCACCCCGTCACAGGGATTCGAACCGCCGACCTTCTGATCAGCAAGCCCTAGGCTCAGTGGTTTAACCACAGCGCCACCTGGGTATCCTGAAATAGGGCCTAAAACCCCAGAAAGCCACTGCCAGTCAGTGCAGGCTGTACTGGGCTAAATGAACCAGTGGTCTGACCTGTGAAAAGGCATTTCATGTGTTGTTTGGCTGTTATATTTTTAATTTTTTTTAAAAAAATTAAGTATTTACTGAACTTTCCCCACAAAAAAGAATGTAGTACAAAGTCAGCATAGTGACACCAGCATGAGAAAAATGGGGATCAACAGGAAAAAATAAAAATTGTTAGCTGTTCGGCCAACTGCATTGTGGAGGGGTAGGGGTAGAGTTGCCAGCTGACCAAACATGGCCCGCAGCTAATGCTCAGCCACCACCCATTTGAAGCCAGCATTTTGACAGGGAATCCCCACTCCTAGATTCTGCCAGCCAAGAAATTCCCCTAACAGTTGACAAGACACATGGGCCCATGTTTTGGGGGTGGTGGACTGAGGTGAGATCCGCAACTGCTGCCCACCTGAGAAAGGTGAGAGGCCATTGGCACTCTGAAATTGCAGGTTTGGATGAAATCACTGAGTCAAACCAAAAGGAAAAAATGGGATGTCAGAGGTCAGAGTGCCCAATCTTAGTCATTAACATACGTACTGCAATAAAGTGAAAACATGTCTTAGAGAACTTGGTTTAGAAAATATAATTTAAAAAAAGAAGAAGTTTTATTTATGTCAGGAAATGTGTACACATTTGTAAAAAAAAAAAAACCTCAAAGTGGTTTACAAAAATAATAAATCAATAAATCAATTAGTAAAAATAAATCATTCAAAAAATTTAAAGTGGCAATAAATTAAAAACACCTCAGCATTCTAGATATCTGAGTCAGATTGTCTAAACAAAAATGTTTTTATCAGGCACGAAAAAAAGTACAGTCATACCTTGGTTTTTGAACAGGCTAGTTCTCGAACGTTTTGGCTCCTGAACATTGCAAAAGTGACTGTTCTAGTTTGCGAACTATTTTTGGAAGCCGAACGTCCGACGGGGCTTTTGTGGCTTCTGATTGGCTGCAGGAGCTTCCTGCAGCCAATCAGAAGCTGTGCTTTGGTTTTCAAATGTTTAGGAAGTCGAACAGGCTTCCGGAACGGATTCTGTTTGACTTCCAAGGTACAACTGTACAGTGAAGGCAGCTCCCTGGTGTCAATAGGCAGGAAGTTCCAATGTATCGGTGCCACCATAATGAAATATTGATTTCTTATAGATGCAAAGTGAGCAATATGTGGCACCTATAAACAGTGCCAGTTCTGCAGATTGAAGCAGTCGAGAGGATATACGTGGGGTAAAGGTGATCTCAGAGGTAAACTGGTCCCAAGCTGTTAAGGGCTTTACATACTAATAGCAACACCTTGAACTTGACCTGGTAGCAGATCGAAAACCAGTGCAGAACTCTGAGCACAGATGTTATATTTGACAAGGTCTCACTCCTGTCAGCAATCGTGTTGCAGCATTCTGCACCAACTGCAGCTTTCAGATCAAGAGCACACCAGCACTCCATTCTTGAAGTAACCAGTGCTACTGTGGGCAAGCTTCCCCAATCATAACTGAAATACCCATTTCAGTTGGTAAAAGGGCACTTCTAGCGACTGAGGCTAACTGAGCTTCCAGCCACAGAGCTGGAGCCAGAACAAACCCCAAACTGGTATGCTGCCTTGCACATTTTCCTACAAATTGAAAGGTGGGATGCAAGCAGACACTGAACACAAAACAAGTCTTCTCCTTCAAGATTCAGATCCATGGACAATCAAAGAAACATTTAAATATTTCAGTGTAGTGTGGCACAGTACCAAAACCATTCTATTTACTTGCAGAATATGGATAGGTATCTTTTCAAAATGAGAGCAAAGAGCACCAAGTGATATTGTGGACAATCCTAGTTGTGATCCAGAATCTACAGTTCTCCACAACGTGTTGTTGTGATTGTGGATTTTCAACTCTGACAAATAGGAAAGATCAGAAAATGAGAAAGGCTTACTGTATTTGTGTTGATGAGGAGAGTGTTTGTCTCAAATTAGACCTAATATAAATGATGTTACCTGGCAAAAACAAGTTCACACCTCTCCTGGCATTTGTATACATACAGTACTTAAGGTACATATGTAAGAGGCTCCTTTATAATTGTATTTGGGAATGATTTGTGTTCCTAGTTAGTTGCATAGTTTTATACTTTATGGATGCCCCATGATCATACAGAGGTACCTCGGTTTATGAACACAATTGGTTCCGGAAGTCTGTTCATAAACTGAAGCGTTCATAAACTGAAGCAAACTTTCCCATTGAAAGTAATGGAAAGTGGATTAATCCGTTCCAGACAGGTCCGCGGAGTACTCAACCTGAAGTGTACTTAACCTGAAGCATGGGTGTAATTGATTCCGGAAGTCTGTTCATAAACCGAAGCGTTCATAAACTGAAGCGAACTTTCCCATTTAAAGTAATGGAAAGTGAATTAATCCGTTCCATTTGGGTGCGCGGCGTTCGTAAACCGAAAATTCGTAAACCGAGGTGTTCATAAACCGAGGTCCCACTGTATTATAAAGCAGTTGTGTTCTATGTTATAAATCAAGCACTGCTAGGAGTTGTTTATTTTTGTTTTCCAGTGTATTGCTTATCAGTTTGGGGGAAAATGTTTGGCACGAGCCCATTTTTATTCTGAAAGTGTGGCCCAGCGAAAAAAGTTTGAGAACCCACTGCTCTAGAGCAAATTTGAGGAGGCATGGGAGTTGCTGGAGGGCGAAGAAGAGAAGACTCCCTGGAAAAGACCCTGATGTTGGGAAAGATTGAGGGCACAAGGAGAAGGGGACGGCAGAGGATGAGATGGTTGGACAGTGTTCTCAAAGCTACAAACATGAGTCTGACCAAACTGCGGGAGGCAGTGGAAGACAGGAGTGCCTGGCGTGCTATGGTCCATGGGGTCACGAAGAGTCGGACACAACTAAACAACAGCAACAAAGAAGAGAAAGAGCAAGTCCTGTTGCAGAAATTAACTTCCATTGCATAAGCAAGTGCACTGCACGAGATAGTGCCCACATTGGCCTCACGATTTAATCTATCCAATTCAAATTCAAATATCCTTTATTAGGCATATCAAACCACACATTATCACATAAAATTTATATACAGATTATATAAAATACAGACTCAGTTGAGCAAGGCTTATCCCAGTCAGTTCCTTAACTCCAGGAAGAGTATAGATATATATAAATACTACACCGAACACTGCCACACCACCTACCAATTAAGGAGCACTAACTCTCTTTGTAATGGCCCAGCCTTTCTGCATGGACAGCACTCAAAAATTCAGCTACGGCTGTAGTAATTTGATCATCCCTGTCCGATAGTAGGACCTGAACGGTTGGTAGTTTGGATTTAATCTATCCCACAGCTGTATGAAGTAGGAATTCAAAACCATTTGTGGGAATGCAATATGATATGAAAATGGTTAATAGCAATATATGAGGTGAAGGCCTAGTTTGGCACTGAATCAGCCATTTTGTTACACTTGGTAGTAAGCTTCACTAATAACAATGTCATCACTAAAGTTCACCGAGATTGACAGTGCAAGCCTTTATATGTCTACTCAGAAGTAATCTCCACTGAATTCAATGGGACTGTGAAGCCAGTGGTGATTGTGGTGAACAAAGGGAATAACCGTAGACCGAAGCCCCATATAGCATTGTAGCCTCAGTTTATTTAACTCTGTAATGCTTAATGTCTTTATATAATTTTGATTTTATACATCACCCTGGAGAAAACAAGCAAACAAACAAGGCCTGTTAAGTTGAATTAACTAATTAATTAGAAGGGAAGTAGGTGAGTATAAGCACATGTTTTGAGTTTTGGAAGGCCAGATTTACCCCAATTCTGTATTTCACCTAGCCCTGTTTTTTCTCAGCAATGGAATTTTTGGGTTATGAGAAGGTCAGAAAAAAGGGGGAAGTTCTGGTTGCCCCCAATTATATCCCTTGACCTTAAAACTCATGATGTTTTTTCACACCTTCACGCCAACTCTCAGGACGTCACTAACATGCAATGTTCTTTTTTAAGGCACTTCATAAGAGCATGGTTAGGGGAAAACTCCGAAGGCCTCATTGCAACAGAAAATAGTCCCAAGCAGAAACAGACTGTGGGTCGCTCAGCAGAGGTCCGGTTGCTTCAATCAACTCCAGCCTTGGGATTGGTAAGTAAAAGAGGGTTTGTTCTTAATGTTATGGATCTTGAGAAGATGGGAACAAGGGGCTCCTTGGAATGCCCTAGCCTTTCTGGGAAGCAAGTGAAGGATGCTATGCCTGAGAAAGTGGAGAATCATTTTTATCCTTTAGTCAAGGGTCTCCTGTTGATTCTTGGGCTTCCTAGCTGATGCTGAGTTGCAAGTCTTCCTTGCTACCATCTTCTAACTGAGCATCTTTATGTAAGGGAGACTGGGGGAGTAGATGGGGCTTGGAGCTGCTGAATGTGAGGCTTGGAGAAGGCTGCAAAGGTAGCCTAGTTGTATCCCACCAGCTTCCCTATAGTCCAGTATTCAGTTGACTCTTGGAGATGAGAACTTCAAGGATAAAGAGCGACTGGTCAACCTTCCAGAAGCTCCACCTCAGCTCCTGCAGAGCCAAACGGGAAAGGCTGAAGCTCATCTCTGCAAGAGGAAGGTCCCAGGATCAATTCCTGGCATCTCCCAGGAGGGCTGGGGGAGAAGCCCACCTGCAACCTTGGAGAGCCACTGCTGTCAGTTAGTGTAGGCAATATTGAGCTTCCTATGTTCTGATATCAAGCCAGAGCAACAGCTGAGAGGGAGGAACATAGGCACATGAATAATGCATCATGTTCAGCTTGAAAGCTCCCCACCACTCAGCCAAGAGAGAGGTCTAAAGAAGGTAAGCGAGAAAAGCCCCAGGGCTCCTTGCTAACTCCTCCCAAGCTTGTTACTCAGCTGTGTCCCAGCAGGGCTACCTGCCAAGCTGCTCCTTGCCTCCAAGCTACGGATTATGCTAGGAAGCAGGAGGAGGCAAGGGAGCTACCTGACAGTCTGGCTAAAGCCTGATGCTGAACTGGGAACTTCTGGGCTCCCGGGGGAGTGTTGGGCTTCAAGAAAGTAGCTGGGGAACAAGAGGACAACCGAAAAGCTTGCTCAGATGTGATGGCCAGCTAGCAGTTCCTTGACTTTCTAGATGAAGGTTGGTCTTCAAGGAAACTGATAAGGTGGCAGTGAGGGACTGACATCTACCCCAGCCAGATGCTCAGCTGTGAATTTTTTGGCCTCACAGATCAGCAGCAGGCTTCAAGCTGGGGAAGGCAGTACTTGAAAGCTTGCTCCAAACCTAAGGTTCCTGTGGTAGACAGCTTCTGCCAAAGCAGAAGAGTTAGCTTACTTCCCACCAGCTTCCCATAAGCCTATCTGAAAGCCTGCCCCATGCCTGATCCTCAGCTAGGAGATCCTTGGCACCCAGCTGAATACTAACTAAGCTAAAACAAGCTGGGCAAGAGCAAAAGAGTGGTATAGATCCCATCTGATGCTCAGCTGTGAGATTCCTGGCTTCCTGGGCAAGCAGTGCACTCCGTGAACCCTGGAGGGGAATGTGAGCTCTTTCTCACCTAATGTTCAGCAGGGACATTGTTCCATACCTAGTTCAGAACCAGGCTTCAAGGAAGCTAACCCTGGAGCAAGTAGCAAAGCTGAAGCCAGCCCACAGTGTTAGGATTCTGGGTCCTGGGATGCTGCCTCTGCTGTGAGCTGAGAGATTGCTGACCTCCTAGCTGCATGCTAGGACCCAGAAAAGCTAGTGTGTAGCAGCCAGGTAGGCAGGCTGCCCAGATACTTGCCCCAAGCCCAATGCTCAGCTGGGAGATTCTTGACCACCTAACTGAGTGCTAGCTGAATCACAGAAACTAATGGGGAGCAGCCAAAAGGCTGCCCAGATGCTTCCCCATGCCTGATGCACAGTTTGGAGATATCTGAGCACCTAGCTTATTATTCACAAACGCTGGCGTGGGGCAGCCAGGAGGGAGGCTGCCTGAATGGCAGAAAACCCAAAACCTGATGCTCTGCTGGGAGATACTACCAGACAATCAGCAGACTTCAAGGAAGATGGCAGGATACAACAGGGCTACTTCAGAGTTTGCTCTAACCTAATGCCCGCTGGGAGCTTCCTGACTTACCAGGAGAACGTTAGGCATCCTCTGGCAAGGAAGGTGGCTGAAAGTCCACCCAGGCAGATTCAATTCAATTTTATTTACGGTCACAGACCAGCTCACCCAGGCAGATACTTCACTGGCAGATTTCTGACACCTCCCTCCCGCAATGAGCAGCAGGATTCAGCCTGCCAAGGGGAAGAGGAGCTACTTGTGAGCTTGCTCCAAGTCTGATGCTCCAATGTGAGGCTCTTGGCCTCCCAGATCCACAGCACGTTTCAGATAAGACGTTACGAAGCAAGGAATTAACTTAAAGCCCATGTCAAGCCCCATGTTAAAGACTCATAACCTTCCTGAGCCTCAAGGAAGCTCACAGGGAGCAGCCAGGGTAGGGGGAACTGGATGAGTGCTAGCAGCTTAGAATGACAGGTTCCTGAGCCCTAAGATGTAGCTAGATTTAAGGAAGCTGGTAGGTAGCTAGAAATGCTGTAAAAGTCTGGACCTGATGCTTAATTGGGAGATTCCAGACTTTCCAGCAGGCTTCATGGGGGCTGGTCGAAAAAAAAGAGAGATTATGCGAAAAGATCTGCCCCAAACCTGAAGCTCAGGCTGGTGATCCCCCAATTCCTACTGGACCAGCAAGAAGCTGTATTACAGGCATCCCCAAACTTCAGCCCTCCAGACGTTTTGGACTACAATTCCCATCTTCCCCGACCACTGGTCCTGTTAGCTAGGGATCATGGGAGTTGTAGGCCAAAACATCTGGAGGGCCACAGTTTGAGGATGCCTGCAGTATTGTCTCAAGGAAGCTGTCTAAACCTGCTCCAAAGAAGATGCTCAGCTGGGAACCTGCTTGCCTTGGGAACCAGCTGAGCATCTGGCGGCAGGGAAGCCATCAGACTGCAAAATTAAGGAAGCTGGGGTGGGGAGCCACAGGGCTACCTGAATGCCTGCCCAGTGCCTGGTGTGCAGCTTTTGGGGGGGGTTCATATTAGAGGCCTGAAGCAGCAAACACAGCAAAGGAACAGGAGGGTTAGGAAGCAAGCAGCTTTCAGGAGCTGAATTTCTGCTCCCTGCTCAAAAAGTGTTATCTGCAGCAAAAGGATCTCTAAGCTTTGCTGGGCTGCAAGGGCTGAAGCAGGCAGGAGCCCTGGCTTCTCTCTGCAGTGAGCTGCTATTGATGAGTGGGTTGAGCTGGTTAGGACAGGAGGCTTGGCAAAACTCCTAGCAGGGGAAAGTATTGCAATTTTCAGGAAGGGTTTCAGGAGACCCACGGAAAGGCAACTTTCCGGTTTCTGTACCCAGCCACAGGAGGGTAGTGTAATTGAGTGGCTCAGAGAAGGAGGAAGGTGGGGTCTGGTGTACCTGAGAAATGCAGCCCTGGGGAACCTCATGCTCCTGGGAGATGGGAAAGGAGCACAGCAGCTTGAAACAAGCATGGAGTCTCAGCATTAGAAGGAGAGTGGGGTCTAGTGGTTGCAAGCTGGAGTCAACAATAGCTAGGACTCCCAGGTTTCGTTATTAGCTCTGGCTGAGGAAGGGAAAACAGATGTGTAACAAACACCAGAATTTTTCAAATGAAGCTTCCGGGGTTACTAAGTGGGAAGCAGCTGCAGCCAAGATTTGGGAGACTTGTTGCTAGCTTTTGGAAGTGTGGTGGATTTTTAGAGCAAATGGATTTCAGGAAGCTGGAGTGGATTGGAAAGGTAGTCTTAGCCACCATATTCTGTCTAGGGTTCCCTGCGGACCAGGAGGGACAGCCTCACCTTTGCCAGCTCAGTGCAGAAATTATCAGGAATGTGGAAATAAGCATTCTGTATCAAGCTGTTGCCGACGGCTTGGTAGAAAGCAAGAAAAAACAACTATTGACTATTCTAATTCTATCCCCATTTTGGAAGGAAAGTGCAATGTATTGGGGAAGGAGGTAGTGGTGAGAGTTGAGGTTCTATCAGATTGGGTTAGCAGAATGTACTTGCAGGTAACACAGTGGGGCAGACCGGCCGCTTTTTTTCTTGCAGAGCTTCCATGCTTTTAACAGTAGTCTAGCAGGCAGAAAATCAAGTAGTGAAGCTGTCCCCACCGCTCCCTCTCCACTCCTGCACCTGCTGAACTTCTGCCTGTTGGGGATATATTAAAGGCTCAAGGGACTTGGCCAGGGAAAGGAACCATACCAGAATGGTTGGGATAAAGGGTTGCCACCTCATTTTTTTTTAGCAGGGGAAACTATTCCTGGCATTGGAAAAGAGCAAGAGGAAAACCTTACTTTGCTGACTGTGTGTGTGTGTGTGTGTGTGTGTGTGTGTGTGTGTGTGTCAGGCTGCGGTGATTAATACAAAATGCCCCAAATATGTGACAGCAACCATAGGAATTAATACAAAATTGCTTGCGGCTTTAGGTCTCCATCAGGGCAAAATTACTTTGCGTGCAATAATCAGAGGCTGACTCAAGTCTAAATCCCCAACCTTTAGACTTGTCAGTCTGTCCACACATACCTGAGGTTAGGGGGCGGAAGGCTTTTTGTCTTTTTTCAGGCAGACTCGGGGCCTCAGCCTCTTCTTGTTACAAAATTCACCAGAGCAAAGCAGTGGTCCAGCTCAAATGGGGAGGTATCCAGACATTCTCTGGATCTCTACTGGTCATAATAATGCTGACCACCATTGCATAAAATCTCCTGATTTTTTCAGGCTACCATCCTGCTAAAGGCAGAGGAGCTGGACAGACTGTTTTACCCTGGTCAGCTGGCATCCCTAGCCAAGGACTAAGATCAAGGAACATTAGCAGGGCTATATGAGGAGAACCCAAAGGGCAAGTCCCATTTGATGACTTTAAAAAATGCTGAAGTTGTGGCAACTACAGGGTGTGGCATGGCCCCAAAGACTATGGAATTCTATGGCTGGGTTTTATCTATTGTGGATTTGTCTCTTCTTGATTTAATCATTTTACTGAGTTGTTGCATGGTTGGTTTTAATTTTGTCTATTTTATAACATATGCTACTGGGAGAATTTTTATTATTATTATTACTCATAAGATGAATAGTTGAACATCTACTTTATCCAGTAGGAGGAAATTATAAGGTCAATGTTTTGTCATTTGTGGAGAAGGTTGGGTTTGTAAACCACCAGCTGCTGATACCCCGTAGATTAGATAATCTTCCACACTTAGAACTCCAAACAAGTTGCAATTGGCTGTACAAATTGATTTGGCTTCACCTTCATATTATTACTGCCAGCTAATGACGTTCAAATATTCTCTTATCACAGTTTGCTTGCCTTGCCTTTTTTCCCCCTTCTGTTGACTGCTGCTATTTGATTGTCCCCTTACCCAGTTTCAGTCAAATTTGTATGTGAGACGGCACTAAGCAGGACACTTGCAACCTGCAGCTGGTGCTGAACGAAGAGGAAGTGAGAGAACTCGCACAACTAAAAGGAGGCATGGAATTTTGAGATGTGGGCAATGCCAGCAAAAAACACCACCCGAGAGAGTGAGAAACATGCGCTGACTCAAGACATAAGTCTGTCAATATTCAAGGAAGCTATGTCACATTCACACCATACATTTAAAGCACTCTCGCCCCACTGTTTCATGGCTTCCTCTAAAGAATCCTGGGCACTATAGTTTGTTAAGGGTGCTGGGAGCCGTTAGGAGACACACACACACAGAGCTACACTTCCCAGCATTCTTTGGGGGAAGCCATGACTTTTACGGTGATATAAGAGCACTTTAAGTGGATGGTGTGGATGTAACTGTGTTCCTAGGCAAGTGCATTCAGGATTGCAGCTATAGATCTTGATGCAGAATTCAAATATTGATTGCTTCATCCCACTGGTTTCAATTATATGAAAGGGGCTTAAATCTAATGACTTGGTCTCAAATGGGTCGTGCGTCAGCCACCAAAAAAAAGTGGCTGTTACCTTGGTTCAGGAGTAACACCAAGGCAAAAAAGGGGGGGTAGCCCCACAGCTAACGCTTTTCCCACTGTGGCAGGAAATCTGCAAGCTGTTGAAGTTTTTCTCACCAAGCAGAAGTCCAACAGCACCATCTTGGCCTAAGGCTCCACACCTCCTAATGGACAGGGAGACCTTTTGCTCACAGAAGTGGTGAACATATGCCTGAGTGGTAAAACATAGCAGAAGCTCCTTCATTTAAAAACAAGAACCTTGCAGCACTCTTTTAAACTAGTGAACAGGGTGACGGTGGGGAGCTTCATGTTCAGGTGACATATGTGCCCTTCCAAGCCCCTCTGTCTGACTTTTACAACCCTCCTCAGACCTACCCCGTACCATCTCTTGAGTGCTTTTTTGCCTGGTTGGAATATGAATTGTGATCATGGCTTTTGCTTACTTGGATGGGGGAATGGGGAGATGTGTGCATTGGAATCCTCTGACTTTTCTACAGGTAGAATGTACCAAGGTGAGAACTGCATCTATTGCTCTGCTCACCTGTGTTGCTTTTGCCTTTGGCTCTGCCTTTCAATGGCCCGAGGCCCAAGAAGGTTGGTTGCAGCAGAATGTGGCACTCAGGCTACCATGCCTCCTCAACCTTTTCCTGCCAACGTCCAGTTAACTTTAGGCATAGGCCAGGTGCAGGGACAGCGAGGCCAAAACTGCACCCTGCACCCTTTCTCCTGACTGTTTTTCCCAAACCACACACACACATTCCCACATTCCTTCCCCTTGGCCATGAATGGGTGTTGCCTTCTCATGGCTGTAAGATTCGCTCACATCTCTCTCTCTCTCTCTCTCTCTCTCTCTCTCTCTCTCTCTCTCTCTCTCTCTCTCTCTCTCTCAATGTAGAATGCAAAATGCAAATGTCTCCTGCTTGTTTAGATAACTGATAAACTTAAGACCAAAAAGTTGAAATTAATTATTCACTGAATAACAGCGCAATTGCAGCTGAATGACATAAGTCAAGCGTTAGGAAAATTCAGAGAGAAACAGTTTGTCAGTGGGTGTTAAAACAGGGCTGCAAAGAATTCAGAATCCTAAGCTTATTTTAAAAGAACATTTATAGCCCTCTTGGCTGAGAAAATTAGCTTGAAAGTGATACTTCAGCACAACATATATCTCCTTGTCCCTCCCTCTAACAAATAGCAGAGATCAATATTGCAGCATTCTTAAATCAGCCAGGACTGGAACTGGTTGACAACGGGAGAACTCTTGGGCATGCCCAAGTATCTTTCAGGATAATGCACTACCTCAAATGAGACGATGAGATCCTGTAACCCACACTCAGCTGATGGAATCACAGAATAGTAGAATTGGAAGGGACCCCCAAGGGGCATCTATTCCAACCCCCCTGCATTGCAGGATCACAAAAACATCCACATTGGCTGGACAGCGTATACTCAACATGTTTTTCCCTCTCTTTTATTACAGCAAGTGCCACAGCCCCAACGGTCTTCCCATTGCCTCCCTGTAGCCAAGATGACACCGCCGCCTCTCAGGTCACTGTGGGTTGTTTGGTTTCTGGCTACTATCCTGAACCAGTCACAGTGCAATGGAATTCAGGAGCCATCTCCAGCGGCATCCGGACCTTCCCTGCACTATTGGATTCATCCAGTGGCCACTACACCCTCACCAGCCAGCTCACCATCCCAACCAGCACCTGGGAATCGGAGAAGCTCCAATGCAACGTCGCCCATGCAGCTACCAGCTCTGAAATCACCAAGGAGATTGACCGTGAGTCTGGCTGGGCCTTCATTATCTGCTTTCTTTTTAAACCCTCAAATGGACACTCCATATGGTGAAAGAAAGAAAAGCGAAATACTTTGGCGGAGAGAGTTGGGGAATAGGTGCAATATTTTGGGGTGGCACTATGGTCTGGTACCAAGGCACATTTAAGCAGGCAGTGCAAGAAATGGTCTCTGCCCAGCATGGCTTACAACTGAAATGTGGGGGTTGGTGGCTGGAGAGAGAAAGCTTGGAACTGCCCATTCAGTACCAGACGTGGGGTAAGAAAAAAGCAGGTCCAGTAGTCAGGGGCAAGTTGGAGAAACACCCAGAGGCAACTTTTTTGAATACATTTCAAGGTTTGATTGTTGAGTTTACAATGATTCGTGGCTATTTGTTTTAAAATTCTGTTTATTGCTGCTTTAGTCTGGGAACAAAGCTGCAAATATTAGTAGTGTACACACGGTGTTTGCTGCCGCGGGCATTCATGACCCCCACCTTTAATATCTTATGAGTTGTCAAGCTGCGAATTAAGAATGGGGGTGGGGGTGGATATTCCCGAGGCCCAATCACTTGTAATGATGGAAGGAATGGCTAGGATTGATCACCCTGTGCCATCCTTTGTGCTGAAGCAGGCAAGGCAAAGCATGATAGCTACAGGGGAGAGGCAAGCTTTGAGTAGGGATACAGAGTAGGGAAAACAGTGCATTTCTGGGAGAGTGTTCAAAACATTGGGATCATGATATCGAAAGGAGGGAAGAATAGTAATAGGAGAACCAAAAGATGTCAATGGCAGATGAACTAGTGGCCACTCACCCTCCAGTCTTCTAACTAAGCGGATTCCTCCATTTGGGTCCCAAGGCTTACGCTGAGTGGTAGACAAGTGGCGTCCTATCAAATCTGTCCTCCTCTGGATTTTGCAAAGCAGTTCTCCAGCCAAGTAATATGTACAAAAATGCATCTACTAGGGAGAAATGTGCCCCAAAATGGATATATGATATGAATAACATAAAAATCTATCATATTGGGAGCACTGCTTAGCAAAAATGTTTATATTACGTGAAATTGCATACAAAGGTTTATATGTTAGGAGAAATTTGGATTAAAATGCAAATAATAATAATAATAATAATACCCCACCCATCTGGCTGAGTCTCCCCAGCCACTCTGGGCGGCTCCCAATTGAATATTAAAACAATACAGCATTAAATATTAAAAGCTTCCCTAAACAGGGCTGCCTTCAGGTGTCTTTTAAAATTAGGATAGCTGCTTATTTCCTTGACATCTGATGGAAGCTCGTTCCACAGGGCGGGTGCTGCTACCAAGAAGGCCCTCTGTCTGTTTCCCTTTAACCTCACTTCTCGCAATGAGGGAACCGCCAGAAGGCCCTCGGGCTGAACAGTAGGGGTGGAGACGCTCCTTCAGGTATACAGGACCAAGACCGTTTAGGGCTTTAAAGGTCAACACCAACACTTTGAATTGTGCTCAGGAACATACTGGGAGCCAGTGTAGATCTCTCAGGACTGGTGTTATGTGGTCCCGGCGGCCGCTCCCAGTCACCAGTCTAGCTGCCGCATTCTGGATTAGTTGCAGTTTCCGGGACACCTTCAAAGGTCGCCCCACGTAGAGCGCATTGCAGTAATCCAAGCAGGGGACCACTCTGCCGAGACAGTCTGCAGGCAGGTAGGGTCTCAGCCTGCATACCAGATGGAGCTGATAGACAGCTGCCCCGTACACAGAATTAACCTGCGCCTTACATGAGTAAGACCTTGTTTTTAAAACAGTTGCGCAAACTGATGTGGAGAACTGGGAGAATTAGAGAGTAAGAGGAAACCGAAACTGACAATTTCACTCATCCCTACCTCTCATAAATTATACCCTTCCAGGCTCTATTGCACTACCTCCAGTGGCCCCAGAAGTCCGCCTGCTCCATTCCTCCTGCAAACCTAGATCCGGAGATGCCACCATTGAGCTGCTGTGCGTGATCTCTAGCTTTTACCCCAAAACGGTGACGGTGGAATGGCTGGTGGGTGGGGAAGCTGGGCTGCTGGCTTCATTCACTGAGGAGCCCAGGAAGGATGCTCACGGATACACCTTCAGCACCACAAGCACAGTCAACGTCAGCCAAGAAGACTGGCAGGCTGGGAATACCTACTACTGCCAGGTGTTCCATGAAGCAACCCAAACCAAAGTGAAAAGCAAAGCCAAGATATGCGAAGGTAGGAAATGTTGACTGAGCTGGTACTTGGGTTGTCCTCTGTTTTGGTGGGCACGGACTGGAATGCAAGAGGGAGGAGGACAACTGCTTCCAGATTATTGAGCATCTTCTCATGCATGTGATAATAATTTCAAGACAGCCTCCTCCCTAATTCGTGTGTATATATAGCTGCTTTCAATTAAGGCTCATGAATTGACCTTACTGATAGTGTTGTTGTTTTCCATTTCTACTCTGTGCAAGTCCCTAAAACAGCAGGGAAGTGGGGGTTGGTTAGAGAACTAACATGAAGTTTGCGTCTCCAGATAATGCTGAATGCCCCGCCGGCGGCATTAATGTGCACATCATACCCCCAACGCCACAAGACCTGTACGTAAACAACGACCCCAAGCTCACCTGTGTGGCGGAGAATCTGGAAAACGCAGATGGGCTGAAAGTCACCTGGTCACGAGAGGATTCTGGCCCCGTGAGCCCAGAACTACTGGAAGTGAAAGAAGAACTTAATGGAAGGTTCACTGCTACCAGCTCCCTCCCTGTCACAACGTGGCTGCAGGGCGAGAAATTCACCTGCAACGTGGAATATCCAGGCTTGACTGCTCCCATCACTAAGACCATTGCCAAGACAACAGGTAAGGGGGGAAACAGAGTTGGTCTCCCGTCCTGGGGCTGGTGGCCTTTTGTTCCAGCAGGAAAGAGAATACTTAAACACCCAGCAACACTTGGCTCATCGGCAATTTACAGTGCGGACACACTTTGCCATTTCACACAGTCTGGTGGGGGTATTGTGAAGGTTTCCACAATCATTCTACACTTGTCTCTGCTCACGGGTTTTTACAGTGCTTGAAAACACACAAGACCACTTGGCTCATCTGCAATTCACACTGGAGACACACTTTGCTATGGCAAAGGAGGTCTGGAAAACCTTTTCCCTTTGCTCACAGGTTTTTACGGTGCTTGAAAAACCTGCAATGCGGGTTTTTTTCTTATTAGAAGGCAACTCTTGGACCAAGGGGGGAAAGGGTGTGTCCCCCACAGGGGTCAATGACTCTCCCATAACAATTTTCATTCTCAACATTGCATCCACTAATTTGGCTTAACATTAATAATTGTTGCTTCCTCCGTTTCTCTCACACATTTCCCCTCCCCTCCTCTCAAAAAGGCACTAGCACCCCTCCCGGAGTGTTCCTCTACCCCCCTCACCACGAGGAAATCAACGCTCGGCCAGCAATGCTGACCCTCACCTGCCTGGTCACAGGATTCACCCCCAAAGAAGTTTCTATCCAGTGGCTGAAGAATCACAACGCCATGCCTGAATATCACCATGTCAACACCCCGGTCATGAAGGGCAACAAGAACGACTCCTACTTTCTATACAGCCACATGAAAATCCTATTCTCTGACTGGAACAACGGAGTTTCACACACCTGCATGGTTATCCACGAAGCCCTCCCCATGAAGTTCACCCAGAGGACCGTGGAGAAATCCCAGGGTAAAAAATGATGACCATCCCTCCTACGGCATTGCAACCTCAACAGCCTCTCCCATATTTTTCCTCTAGCATTGTTAGATAAGCCCTGTGTAAATAATTTCCATGCGTGCGTGTTTGGCCTATGGCTGAATAAAAAGAGAGCCAGCTCAGATATATCCCATGTTGTGGTCATTTACAGGGGGAATTGATGACTGGGGTGGGGTGGGTGGGTTCTGGAATGCAAGGAGAGAATGGATTAAGGGGGTCTTCGTGATATTGGAAGCAAAATGTATTCACCATTATCAGAGCTATGCCATGGGTAGCGGGGAAGTTGCAAAGGTCTGATGTCAGTATATGTGTAGTTTTATAACAGGCCCTTGCTATGTGCCGGGAGTGAGATGGATTTGGTCCAAAGACACCCAGTGAGCTTCATCTAGTTAAGTGGTGATTTGAATCTGGGTCAAATTCCACCAGGCTCAAGTCCAACATCCTGTCATCTACCCTGGCTTCCATCTACAGATGTCCATACACAGGACGCTGCTCTCCTTTTAATGTCTGGTGCTGAAAACAGCAAAGAGGCTGTTGTAACATTAAAGAGGAATAATTATGTACCCGTCTCTCCCACAAGGATTCTGTTGCAAATCCCCCTCAACCTCATCAACACCACCACCACCTCCATCAGTAGTTTTGCCCCAGCCTCAACTTCCCCACCGGGTCTCAGTTCCTGAATGGAATTGTTGTTCAAACCATCCAGTCACGGCAGAGCTGCTGCTGCGGTGTTCACTTCAGGCCCAGAAACAGTATTATAATTCAAGTGTTCTGTGTATTAGAAGCTGATATATAATATAAAGCAGGAAAAGAGGCTGTAAAGGATAGTATAAACAAGCAAAGATGAAGCGGCAACAGAGCGGGGGGGGGGGGGAGAAGGTAAAGCAGGTCCAAGATGCTAACAAGGCTCAAGTAGCTTATACAGAAGCGACAGATTTAGATACATTGCAGCATGCGTGGGAAAACATACACCCATACATATAAAACAAGGGAGTGGCGATAAAAAGGCTGAGGAAAGGCTGACATGATTGTAGAGAAACAAGAGCTAAATGGATTTTTATACATATACCAAGAGTAATGATCATGATAATTTTAAATCTGAAACATTCATGCAAAATCAAAGCCAAAGCCTTGTCTGCTAATTTTGCCTTCTTGATATGAATAATAATAATAACAATAATAATATAATAAATTTTATTTATACCCCACCCTCCCCAGCCAAGGCCGGGCTCAGGGCGGCTAACATTACATATAAAACAACTGATTAAAATACAACTTAAGAACAAGATTAAATACATTAAAATTAAAATACAGCCTCATACAGAAGGAAAAGGGAAAGGGAATATAGGGGAGGGAATCAGGTTGGCTCCAGGCCAAATGCCAGGTGGAACATTTCTGTCTTACAGGCCCTGCGGAAAGAAAACAGGTCCCGCATATAATATATACAGATAATACATATAATATGGAGAGACCTGCCCATATTAGATCGGTGAGAAATTATTTTGCATTGCCCTTCCCTTTCTCCATCTTCACCAAATCAGGAAATATCTTACAAGTTGTGAGAAGCCTCACCTGCCCTCCTAAAGACTCAGCCTGACGCTCGTCACTCTGACAAGCTCTTCGAGCTCTCCATAAATGTTCTTATAGAAGCAGCTAAGAGAAGCTGAGACAAATGCATAGATCTCATTGCAGTTATTGGCTATGGTCACTATTTGAAATCCTCCTTTTCAGAGGCAATGTGCCTCTGAATGGGTGCTGCTGAAGACAAACTGAGAGTGGAGGGCGAAGGTCTTCATGTGGCAGCGGACCAGCCACTGTTGGACGTGCTTGGACAGGCTCTCCAAGATCCTTCATCAAGGTTGTGCCTGTTCACATGCTCAGAGCAGACCCATTGGGATTAATGAATATTACTAACTTAGCGCCATTAATTAAAACAGGCCTGCTCTGAGTAGGACTAGCATTGAGTACAACTGATGCAAAGTATACTCTCTACCGCAGAGCTAGAACCTCAGGGCGATAGCAGGTACAGAGCTTATCTGGATGGAGGTGGAAGTACAATTGTAGGCAAAGCATCCTGTGGGAAGTTAGCTCAATGGAGAGCAGCAGCAAAGTAGCCATAGGGCCAGAAAATAGTCAGCCATCATCTGGTGCAGCAGACATGCACACTCACCATTGACACATATATCCTCCCTCCCATCAATTCACATTGTCTGGGTTGTTGTGTATTTCAGTGGGAGAGCAGAAGTAACAAAGGGAATGCACAACACCTACATTGCCTGAAAAACAGTGAATAATTTCTGAAGGCCAAACTAAAAGTGATACCATGGGGAGTGGGGCATTCGGGGGCGGGGATGACAACTGTGGTACGCAGGAAGAGGTTTCCTCCTTCAAAAACCCATACCATGGACTCGAAAAAACTCAGGGGCTTGAAAGAAGATAGAGGGATTTTAACAGACTATTGGATAAGATCTGGACTTTATTGATTAGAAAGCAGTGACTATAAGAGGACTAGGCTTTCTGAGTCTGAAGCATGGGAAGTCAAATTTAAATTTGTATAATTTGGCAGGAGATTTGGATTAATTGTTTAATTGATATTTGTATGATTTGTATAATTTGAAAATGGATTAGGTATTTAAATTGGAAAAATCTAATAAAAATGCTTATCAAAAACCCATACCATGGTATCTATAGAAGCTTATGGCAAATTACAGCCACAAGGAATGATTATGTTAAGCAGGACTGCATATAAAATTACCTCCCTTTGGCCCTCAAAGCAGCTATCAACTACTTAAAAACAGAAATGTGTCAAATTCAATTGACACATTTAACCTCGCATTGTGTTTTATCGATGTTGTTTTAAATTGCACAAGCTACCCTGCGGAAAAGACAGGAAATAAATAAATAAATAAATAAATAAATAAATAAATAAATAAATAAATAAATAAAATAATAACAGTATCAGTAATAGTGATAATAAACCTAGTTTGACTCTAAATATGACTGAGATGGGCAAGCAAACTGAGCCAAACCTGGATAGATGGCTTCATAGATCAGATGGATGAGGAGCCATGAAAGATTCACAAAATATTCCGGCCACCTGAATGGATTAGTCATACTTTGTCGGGTGGGGATATGCGAGAGATATGTTAGGGAAGGAGTTTGCATGGTGTGCATGGCAGGGCCCAAAGTTGCAGAGTGAGGATATGTTCTCCCAAGAGGCAGAGATCCCCTCATAACTATGCAATCAAAAAATAATGATGATGATGATGAGCTGACTCAAAGTTTCACATTTTGGATGATGATCTTGAAAATCAATGATGGAAGAAAATCAACAGTCCAAACACACAAAGAGCCCAGACATTCCTGCTTTTGGAAACTACAAATGCCAAGGTCACCACTCAATTGCTCCTGCTCTAGTTATGCTGCAAGACCCCCATTTTTTCTCTCGGCTTGTGTAAGAATTCCCCCACACTGGAAGGATGGAGACTTAAGCAGGCAAGAGTTCAATAGAATACGTGGAAGAGATCACTGCCAACAAGCAAAGCACAGCAATGAGTGTACAGTGGAACCTTGGTTCTCGAACGGCTTAGTTGACGAACAAATCGGCTCCCAAACACCGAAAACCCGGAAGTAATTGTTCCAGTTTTCTAACATTTTTCGGAAGCCAAACGTCTGGTGCGGTTGTTGGCTATTGTTTCCGGGGCGCCTGCACCAATCAGAAGCCGCGTCTTGGTTTTCAAATGTTTCGGTGGTCAAACGGACTTCCGGAACGGATTACGTTCGAGAACCAAGGTACCACTGTAGAGACAAACACGAGCCCTTGTGCAAAGAAAAATGCAAATTTATATGCACATTCATAAAAATGGCTAGAGCCAACCTCAGACCGAACAAATATTTGACATACTGGCACTTCTTGACAGCTTTTAAAGATGGTGGATCTAAAATTGTGGTACTGGCAACTTAAGTGGAACCCAGTCTCCAGTTAAGTTAACTCAGTATTAGATAACGGTGTTTGGGTCCAGTGGCACAAAGAAAGAGAGTAACAGACAACATTCCAGAATGCCCTACCTCTCTCATCAGAATTAGAAGAGATCCCATATTTAAGGGGGAGCAGACATTAGTCCAGTTATGCTGCCAGGATGTGGCCTCAGCCCTCTACATATGAAATGAAATCACATACCAACTTCCTACCCACACCTACTCCCTGGTTACTCCTTGCTTCAATGTTAGCAGGTGGTCTGCTTAGCGTACTGGTTAGCGTTCATTTTGGTGCTTAGAACTCCAGATTCAAATCCCTCTTCAACCATGAAGCTCACTGCATGGCCTTTCTAGACCACATTGCACAACAAGTTCATCAGAAACAAGCTGATAAGAATTGGATGAACTGGTACTTTAGGCAGAATTCTATTTATATCACTAAGGGCAGGACAAATGGTAGCAGATAGAATCCACTGAGCAATGTGAATTTTTAAATGGCAACCCATAGCCTGGATTTAAGTAAGGAATTGTCATAGTGGAATTGCACCGTGACAGAATTCCCACCATGTGGGTTTCCTACACCCCTACCTGCAATTGCAATTACTACAATGACAGTCAAATTTAGGAACAAATGCCTTCAGATTCTTGCAGCATGGGTTGATGACAAAGTGTAGAAATATGAGTGGTGGGTGAAGGAACGGCTGAAGTTATGGGATATATTTTATGTTGAACACTGGAAATGACGTCTCTTTCTCCCCTCACAGAGACGACTGTGTCAGCAGATGTTGATTATAGTGATGAGAAAAAGGAGGAACTGGACCACTTGTGGGTCACCATCTTTGTTTTCTTCATCCTCTTCATCCTCAGTGTTTGCTATAGTGCCGCCGTGACACTGTTCAAAGTGAGTAGAGGAGAAGGGATACTACATATCTACACTTGCATCTTACATAAACACTGCAGAGATGGGGAGGGAGGCAAAAGGATAAGGCTGAAATATTTGTACTGTTTATTGTAAATTAGTGAATGGTTCTGTGGAGGACTTTACACTGTGTCAAACAGTCCATTAAAATCAGAAGAATGGGTGAAGAAAAAGATGTGACTTGTTGGTTGGCAAGACAAGTTGAGGAATAGGAGGATGGGGAAAAGGTGACAAGGAAAGATTTTATTATAACATTGCCAAAAGGACGTACTTCTTCATAGTTAAACAATGGAATTTGCTCCCACAAGAGGCAATGTTGGCCATTCAACTTGTAAAGCTTTAAAAGAGGGTTAGACAAATTAGTGGATAAGGTTAAGACTGACTAATACCCGCAAGGACACTGTTTTACTTCCATTGTTGAAGGCAGCATGCCTTCTGAACAACTTGTGAGTATAGCACCTTCAAGTCCTGCTTTGAGGCTTCCAACGGGGGCATCTGATTGGTCACTAATAACAAATAGAACTTGCATATTTTTATTTTTCCATACTCATGTCTGTTCTACGTCTTTCTTTATCCCCACCCTCACTCCTTCCCACAGGTAAAATGGCTCTTCTCTATGATGCTGAAGCTGAAGCAGCAGCAGCCACCAGGCCCTGACTATAAGAATGTGATCCAACGAGCGGCCTAGAAGCATTTTCCTGGGAGCTTGCCCTATACCTTGGGAGGTGCAAAGAAGAAGTCGCTGGCTGGGGACAGGACTCCATCTCCAGTATAAACACCTTAAGTTTCTCTCTAACAGCCCAAGTTCTTCCCTGGTCTATATGAAGCCCTGTCCACTCAGGGACGTGTCATGTGAGAGAGGCAATTTTGCGAAAACCTAGAGCACGGCATTCCTATTATGCCATATGCTGAGACTGCGCTCCCTAGATACCTGATTTCCACAGTCAAGGAGAGCAACCAGTTCTCCCGCCCAGCCTGCGATTGCAAAGCATGGAGGCAGACACACAGGCCTTGAGAAAGGTGCTTTGGCATGTCGGCTTAGAAGTAAGCCCTACTGAATTCAATGGGGTGAATTTCTCAGTGTGCATAGGACTTCAGCCTTAGTGTCTTGAGCTATCGCTGAGTACCCTCAGTCCTTACTTCTACTGCAACCTCCCCATTTCAGAGCTTCAGGCCTCCTCTCCACCCCATGTGGAATCCTATGCTGTGCTCCTCCAATGTCCCCTCTTCACTAGCAGGCTTCCAGCCTCACGAAGCCATGAGCATCTCTGACCTATTCTAGTCAGATCCACTTATGTACAGTAAATAAACATTCTATAACTCTTTCCATATACTTAAACAAACCCATTTTATGACCTACCTACCACTACTGTGTTCTTCATCAGACCTGCGACTAGCACTGAAGACATTTCTGCTTATTTTCATATATTGCATGTTTTGTGGTCATAACTATGTTTACTAGACAATAATAAAAACACAAATAAAGAAAATCATCTTCTGAAGGTTTTTGTTTGTTTTTGTTCCTCCTTCTTCACATACTTCCAGGAAGGAATTTCATCCTCTGTTGTCCTTCATTCCCATAAAATCAGTGGCGGAGGAACCTGAAGACCACCAGGTGTCGTTGGACTCCAGCTCCCAGCAGCAACAGCCACGATAACAAATGGTCAAGGGTGATGGGTTTTGTAGTCCATCAACCTCTGGAGGGCCACAGTTTCCTCTGTCAGTTTGCATTTCTCAGTGCAGAAAGTATTGATCTGATGTGCAGAGCTCTTTCCTATTCTAATTAATTCAAGAGGGTTCTGGAAGATTCTCTGTGTGAAAGAAGCAAGCAGAAGGTTCATGTTGTTTGGGTTATACCTTCAGAGAAGCCGAGTACAGCTGGCTTAAACTGGTTTTCTTATCTCTTTCTGTCAAGGTCATGCTGACTATAAAAATAGACTAGAAGGAGCCTAGGTTTCACTTTCTCTTTCTATCTCTTTTCCTTCTGGTATGGTGTTCTGTACATGTGTTTAGTGTTAAGGCTTAGACTTATTATAAGTTATTGTAAGTTTAAGTTAAGTCTGCTGCAACTGGATTTCTTATGGACGGTGCCAATCCTGAATGCATAGTGGTACATTAATTCGTTCTGGAGGTCCATTCTTAACCTGAAACTGTTCTTAACCTGAGGTACCACTTTAGCTAATGGGCCCTCCTGCTGCCGCCACGCTGCCGCCACACAATTTCTGTTCTCATCCTGAAGCAAAGTTCTTAAGCTGAGGTACTATTTCTGGGTTAGCAGAGTCTGTTAGCGGAGTCTATAACCTGATGGGTCTGTAACCCGAGGTAACTGTATTGGATTTGTGACCATTATGCTCATTTGCCTTCAGTAGCAGTAAAGCTCTGCTGGATGAAATATTCATCGCCTGTGGTCTGTTTTTTTGGGAATCCTGCAACATGTTTAAGGTTTTACTCTGCTAACTATACGTCGGAGTTCTGCTCTGGATCATATTGAGTAGAATTTCAATGACATCCTCACCCTTTACTTACATCTTGGATTGCCTGGACTCTTTACGCAGAGCCACTTCTATCTGTTCCTTCAAAGGCTTTATCAAAGCTCACCTTTTCCCTAAACCCCTTTGGCCCTTCAGGCTCATCCATGTCTCAGAGGAAGCCGGATACTAGAGGAGAGAAAGATGTTTTTAAAAGCCTTCACTGCTCTTCTTTTGTAAATTTATGCCACTTTTACTACTGGGACAAAGCCTTGAAAAGGCTCCTGTTGTGATGCCAAAAGAAAACCCACCCACAATTTGTTTCACCTGATGGGACATTTCCAATACACATGCAACCTTTCTACTTAAAAGGCTTGTTGAAGAAGGAAGTCCTTGGGTGCCCTAGGTAATGGAAAGAAACTCCAAAGGGTAGGTAAAGGTAAAGGGGCCCCTGACCATCAGGTCCAGTCGTGTCCGACTCTGGGGTTGCGGCGCTCATTTCGCTCTATAGGCCAAGGGAGCCGGCGTTTGTCCGCAGACAGCTTCCGGGTCATGTGGCCAGCATGACAAAGCTGCTTCTGGCGAACCAGAGCAGCACACGGAAACGCCGTTTACCTTCCCACTGGAGCAGTTCCTATTTATCTACTTGCACTTTGATGTGCTTTCGAACTGCTAGGTGGGCAGGAGCTGGGACCGAGCAACGGGAGCTCACCCCGTTGCAGGGATTCGAACCACCGACCTTCTGATCAGCAAGCCCTAGGCTCTGTGGTTTAACCCACAGCGCCACCTGGGTCCCTATACAAGTATTTACATGTATATAAATTTTGGGCACTGGTCCCATCACCTCCTGGCAAATGGAAGGGGAAGAAATGGAGGCAGTGAGAGATTTTACTTTCTTGGGTTCCATGATCACTGCAGATGGTGACAACCGTCACAAAATTAAAAGACGCCTGCTTCTTGGAAGAAAAGCAATGACAAACCTAGACAGCATCTTAAAAAGCAGAGGCATCACCTTTCCTACAAAGGTCCGTATAGTTAAAGCTATGGTTTTGCCAGTAATGATGTATGGAAGTGAGAGCTGGACCATAAAGAAGGCTGATCGCCGAAGAATTGATGCTTTTGAATTATGGTGCTGGAGGAGACTCTTGAGAGTCCCATGGACTGCGAGAAGATCAAACCTATCCATTCTGAAGGAAATCAGCCCTCAGTGCTCACTGGAAGGACAGATCGTGAAGCTGAGGCTCCAATACTTTGGCCACCTCATGGGAAACATTAAGCCAAACCATGGCCTAGCTCGTTGCAGCATAGAGAGAAAGGTGGTTAAGTTTAATGAACTGATAATTAGTACAGTATATCCTTAATTAATTAAGAATTAGGTAAGGAAGTGAAAACTAACAGTTGGAGTTTTTCCTTGGCAAGGTTAACTGCAACAATTTTAGCTATTTCACAGCCATATGTATCTCAGGAAAGTAATGCCTGGATTTTGAAAACAAGTCAACAAGTCAACATAAACAACCGGGGG
The DNA here is from genome assembly GCF_963506605.1 of Zootoca vivipara. NCBI lineage: Eukaryota > Metazoa > Chordata > Lepidosauria > Squamata > Lacertidae > Zootoca > Zootoca vivipara. Next base: position 47,579,300 of record NC_083288.1, read on the forward strand.
TGGGTAGGGGAAGTTGTGTGCGGATGAATGTTTCATATGACCAGTTTTGGATCCCAATTATAGCCCCTAGGCCTCACTCAACCATGCTAAAAAAAATTATTTCAGAACATCAGCTACAATGATGTCATAACTGTAATTTCCTTTTTTGGCTTCTTTTCTGATAGCATGATTAGGGGGAAAATCTCTGAAGCCCCCATTAGAACAGAAATGACATCCAAAGGGAAACAGATGGCAGGTCAGTGGCAAAAGACCACTTGCTTCAATCAACTCCAGACTTTGGTTGGGTGAGTAAGAAAAGGTTTGATTATGTGTATTTTGGAACTTGCTCCGCACAGAAGTACAGCCAGCATCTTTACACTTAAAGTACTTTGTTTTGAGGGACCCAACTCTACAATTCTATTATTCTATGACCCACCTTTTTGTGGGATTTATATTGTTCCATTTTGCTTGAAGCAGTCTTGCCTGTTTTATCATTGTAATGGTTTTATCTGTTTTATAAGGGCGTATCTTTTTGTTTTCACCCGCATTGGGACCTTAAGCTGAAGAGCAGGTAAGTAACATTATAAAACTCAATAACTAACACTTTGGGGCTCTGGAAAGATCGAAACATAGATAAGCCAGAGGAAGGGACTTTCCGAAATCAATCCCTGTCTCCAGGCATAGTGTGACTGAAACGTGGACTAATATTTCTCAGTGGGCTTCCAACCTCAGATTAAATGTAAGGTATAAATGTTATAAGTAAATATTTGTGTTTTGGGTGTGTTGTATTGATATTCAGGCCTCCCAGCTGAGATTGAACTGTAAGGCTTGCTTGCCTCCACCCTGGGCATCTCCAAATCAGGCACCAGCTTAATGTCAGTGAGTTGGAACAGGCTGAAATGGTAGCCTAGATCCATCCCATCAGCTTCCCTGGAGATAAGCAATGAGTGTCTGGTTTACTTACCAGAAACTTGGCATGTCAATGCTTCAGTGAAAGCAGATGCACGTGAACCTGATCCAAGTACTCCCTGCCACTAAGCTGAGCAAGAGGCCTTCTGAGATGGTGTTATTTGCCATCTTGCCCTACCCTAAGTGCTTCCCTCCTTTCCATTACACATTTATCCTTATGGAAGCTCTTGTTTGGTGGAAAGAGCTTCACCGGAAAGCCTGGACCAAGCCTGATTCATAGAATCATAGAACTGTAGAGTTGGAAGGGACCCTGAGGATCATCTAGGAATATGCAGCTGTCCCATAGGAGGATCAAACCTGCGACCTTGGTGTTATCAGCACCCTGCTCTAACCAACCAAGCTATCCCAGTCAAGAGATCTCCGATTCCCTGGCAAAACACCAGCTTGCATAAACAAAGTTAGTGTGGAGTAGGCAAGTCTCAATGAACCTGGGGCAGAAAAAGTGGGCTACTTTAAAAACTTATCGCAGACTTATCTTCCCACTTGGGAGGTTTTTCACTTCCTGGGTGAGCATAACGTTCCATGTAGCCAAGGTAGCAACCTCTCCAGAAGGCTGATAATTATAAAGAAAATTCTTCCCCTCCTAGCTGAGCGGGAGGCATGTAAGAATCTGTTGATGAGCAAATGGACCCTGGAAGTCTTCTTCGAGTTGGGTGTTCAGGTGCACTGTTGCCCCACCCCACACCCCACCCCATCCTCTCAGCTCAGCACCAGTTTTCAAGGGAGCAGGGAGCACGGAAGATATTTTAAAGTCAGCCCCAAACGTAACGTTCTGCTAGGAGATCACTGAGCTCCCCCGATATGTGTTAGGTTTCCAAGAAGCTGTCAGAGAGGAAGGGGTTTGCCTGACCTCCTAGATGAGCACAGCAGGCTTCACTGAGCCTGGACAAGGGCTACACAATAAGCCGCCCTAAATCTGAGGCTTCGTTGGGATTTTCTTCAATACCTTTCAGCTTCGAGAAACCTGACCTGGGGCAGGTTAGGTGCCCGAGCTCAGCTGGGACATCCCTGCCCTCCCAGGTGAGCAGCTGGCTTCACAAAGCTGTCAGCAAGCCAGGGGGATACCAGAAAGTATTTTGCAAGCATGATGCTCAGCCGAAAGATGTCTGACCTCCCAGGAGAGTCCCAGGCTTCAATGAAGTGGAAAGGGAGTGAGGAGGCTATCTGAAAGCTTGCCTGGAGCCTGATACTCAGCTGTGAGAATCCTGGCCACCCACCTTTGCAGTATGCTTCAAGGTGGCTTCCTGGAGGGTAAACCGGGAGGAATATGATTTTAAACTGAAAGATTCATGTGGCTCAGCTATAGGCTTCAGGGAATCTGGCTTGGAGAAAAAGGCTCTCTACCTTAGCCAGCCTGGTGCTCAGCTGGGCAATTGCTTGCTCCCCAACAGGAGTATCTGGCTTTGGGGGAGTCACCAGGGAGCAGTGTTTCCCAAGCAGCTCTGGGCTAACTCCAAAACAGCAAGCACAAACAAGGAGCAAGAGGGTTGAAGAATGAGGGCTCTGAGGAGCCGAGGCTCCTGGGTCCTGCTCTCTGCTCCAAAAGTCGGGGGGGCCTTTGGAGCAGAAAGACCCCTTCCCAAGCATTGTCAGAGCTGAGGCAGGCAGGACCCCTGGATTCTGGCTGGAGTGAACTGAGGAGTGGGCCAGAGCAACTTAGGGCACTTCTGAAAGCCTAAACTCTCCATAGCTGACTTATTCCCACTCTCAGGAAAACAGGGAAAACAATCTTGTTTTAGCTTGGGAAGAGTAGTGTTGACAAGTGGTTTACAGCAACAGCCAGACTGGGAGCTGGTCGCCCTTTCTAGTTCTTAAATGGAAATCTCACGTGGTGCATTTAAGAAGGAGTAGCATTGGCTGCTGTCCCCATGGAGGGGTGTAGAGCCACAAATTTAAAGCCCCAGCTTTAGAAAGGAAAGGTAAGCTGGAGCAAGTGAGAGCAAGTGAGAGGGCTCCTGAGTTCTGTCCTGAGCTCTGGGAGAGGGAGAGAATGACTGTGTTTTGCCCCCCAAATGCTCAAGTCCCATCCCTAGCTGAGTGAGGAAGGGGACATTTCCAGAAGGTTTGTCTGTAGCTCGTCAGAGGCAGCATGGCTCTGAATGCCAGTTTGCTGGGCAATCACAAGTGGGGAGAGCACTGTTTGTGGGGTTGCCATGAGCATCTGTGAGAATGGGATGATGCACTAGATTGACCATTGGCCCAATCCAGGAGAATGCTTCCTATGTTGTGTTTGAAGGTCCCTAGAAAGCCATAGCAGTGGGGTGTTGAGACCCAGCAGCTGTGGGTTGTATGTCAGAAGGAAAGTTAGCTATGGCATTCTAGAATAAAAGGAAGCCCAAGCTTTGTAAGGCGCGTGTTTTGTGTGTGCAGGGAATTGGGACTCCACCTAAGCTTTTATGTGAACATAGGAAGCTGACTTATACTAAGTCAGGTAATTGGTCCACCTAGTCCAGGGCTATGTAAACTGACTGGCCGTGGTTCTCCATGGTTTCTTTCCTGGTTGTAAGCAGAGATTCCCTGAACCAACTAGGTTGCAATGGGTTACAAAGCACCAGCATTGCCTAATGGTTTAGACCAGGCATCCCCAAACTTCGGCCCTCCAGATGTTTTGGACTACAATTCCCATCTTCCCCGACCACTGGTCCTGTTAGCTAGGGATCATGGGAATTGTAGGCCAAAACATCTGGAGGGCCGCAGTTTGGGGATGCCTGGTTTAGACTGAGCAAGACAGCTTATTGGGAGCCAAGTTTTTGGCAGCTCTGTTTAGGCAGATGGCTCAGATGTTCAGAGCACATCTTAGTAGGAAGGGGGGATTTAATGGCTTGGAGTGCTCCTAAGGACTCAACCAACCATTGCACAGAAAGTGGGGGTGCTTCAGGGGCATCTTAAGGTTATCTGGCGCCCTCTCCCTTGGGCCCCTCTGCAGCCCACCTTACTCCCCCCCCCACGCTGCCATGGCGCGCCTTCTGCTTCTTGCCCACCGCAGGCAGGAGCGATGCTGGCAATGCCGGACTTGCGCTCCACCAGCCGGGGCCAGGCATGGTGGGCTGCCGGAGGGGACGGCCCGATGGGCAGGGACGCTGCCAGCTGTGCTCCGCCTCCACCTCCGCCTGCTCGGCAGAAGTGGCTGCGCAGCCGTCCAGGGAGCCCTGGCTGCCGCACCAATGGGAAGCTCGCGGACGGCTTCCCCACAACGGCGCCCGCAGCCCAAGAAGAGGCGGGCGAGGGCGACGCTGCCAGCGGGGCTTGAGGCGGCTCTTCCAGCAGGGAGGAGGCTCCGGGCATGGCACAGCCTGGCAGAGGCGCCCTCTAGGACTTGCCACCGTGGCGCCTTGCACCAGTAGCCTCTATGACTAAGACGCCCCTGGGGTGCTTTAGCTTAGAGAGGAGTCCCTTCCACTCCTCAAACACACATCTTCAAGGGGAATGGAGTACAAATGTTGCTTTCTATCTGCAACATTCGCAGGGAAGGTTAGCCAACAGAGCAGGTTTGCCTTGGGAATAGGCCACTAGGCTGATCTGCACACAAGAAGCCTCCAGCTTGCATGAGGGGCATGGGGTAAAGATGGAAGGTGAGAGCAGAGAGTTCTCATAAGAAGCGTACCTGAGGTCTAAAAGATGGCTGAGAGCTGGAGGGGTGAGGAAGGGAGTGCAAGTCAGGACCCCAGGGTCCTAGTGCAAACTGGTGGAGAAGAGATAAAGTGGAGGACAGCAGATGAGCTGGCTGGGCAAAGACAAGCCAGACTCTCTGGCCTCTGCTCCAATGAGTTATTGCCAAGTGAGCTGGGAACCAGGATTTCTGGGTTCTAGGGCCAGCTCTGAAAGCCACACTGAGAAGCCAGAGTCTGAAAATGGAGCTGAGAGGGATGTGGGTTGATGAGACTCCTCAGTGAGAAGCAGTGTGGTGTAGTGGTTAGGGTGTCTTGCTAGAACCTGGGTGACCAGGGTTCAAATCTCCACTCAGCCATGAAGACCTTGGGCCAGTCACTCACTCTCAGCCTAACCTATTTCACAGGGTTGTTGAGAGGGTAAAATGGGGATCAGAACTATGTACGCCACTGTGAGCTTGCTGGAAGAAAGGTGGGGTAGAAATGCAATCAATCAATCCTCAAGTGGCCAGGTGCAAAACAGGCAGGGCTCTTGCGCTGTTTATGATTGCCTAGGAAAGGGGATTTTAGCGGGGGGGGGGGGGGTTTCATTGGCAAGGAAACTTGCCGGTTGCTGCCAGGGAGTGAGGATCTGGCTGGCAGGAGAGCAAGGGACTGGTGGGGATTAGGGCTGCTGCCTGCTTTTCTGACACTACTTCTGTACCTGTAACAGTAGTCTGAGAGGCACAGAAATTCTGCAATGAAAGTGTATCCAGGCATCAAATTTTTCTCCTGCTAAATTGTGCTTTGTGTGTGTCAGGCATTGGAGACCAAAAAATAATAATGTGCCAACCCCAGGGAGAAAGGCAACGTGGTTTTCAACTGTGGGACACAAGCAGTGCAAAGAGGGGGCAGAAAAGGCCTGCTGTCGTTGCTCCGTGGTTTCTGTACGTTGAAATGTGGGGAGGAAAAAGCCCAATATTTAGTTTAAGCCAATGCTTTACCCCAGGCACGTCCAATAGGTAGATCGTGATCTACCAGTAGATCACTGGACATCTGTGGTAGATCACTGGCTCCCCCCCAAAGAAGCTCAACAACTTTGACTCCCCTAAAAAAAGCTCATTTTTTGCCATGCACCCCCAAAAATGGGGCTTTTCCCCCCTGAAAAAGCTCAACAACTTTGACCTGAACCCCAAAAAAGGGGGTAGATCACTGCCAGTTTTTAACTCTGTAAGTACTGTAGATCGAATCTCTTGGGAGTTCATTTCTAACTTTAGATTGTGTGAGTTAATAATATAAGGTTAATAAGAATATGAAGTTAATACTAAAAAGGAGGGGGTTTCCAATCGTTGGGGGGGGGACGACTTGGTCTGTTGTTAACAGCTGCTAAATTTGCAGAAAATCAGTAATGCCTGCAGGTTGACTAATTGTTACAAAGACAGGCCCCTGGCTTTGTTAACCTACACACACACACACACACACACACACACACACACACACACACACACACCTCAGCTTTCCTTTTTAAGCAGACTTAATCAAACTCTTTTGTAAAAAAAACTCAGCTGAGCCTGACAGGTCAAGTGGGGAGCCAGCAAATGGATCAGAACAGGGAATGAGAGTCGCAAGCAATGAACTGAAGGAGGCATGTGTGAGTATTATGGGGTGGGAGGTAGGAGTCGGCAGGAAGACTACTGTATGGTCAATTGCCAACTTTTTTTACATGGCCCTGCAGCTGGGGGGCGGGGTGGTTGAGCCTAACAATTCAAGTGGGGAGTTATCAGGTGGTTCACAGAGCTGCAATGAATTGAATCCCAAGTTCCCAGGATTCTTTGGGGGAAGTAATATGCTTTAAATGTATAGCTTGGATGTGACCAAAATGGCAAACAGTAAGAGAAAATATGAAGCTCCTATCATTAGTGCAGCTACATCATTGCTGCATCTGCGTGCTGTGGGAAAAACTTCACCTGCTGAATTTATGCCCTGCTGATGGAAGTTCAAGTTCAATTTTTATTACAGCAAAAGCCAGCAATATAGAATATCATAACTCCAAACAAAAGAAAATCAGCAATAACATCACCAGAAATAGAACAATTACACAAAAGGAATTTGCAATGTGTCATTCAATAGAAGGGATTTATGCTTCTTAATAGCTAAAGTGCAGAATTTGGCCACGTCATATGACACTGGGCTTGAGGAATCTTCCAGAAGGAATTTTCGTAAGATTTCAGGGGGAAATTCCAAATAATATTGTAAGGGTGTAAATTTTGATAAAAGGGGTAAAATGAGTTGAGCTCGTTCTTCACTATAAAATTCACAAAATAAAAGAATGTGAGTCACAGATTCTACCTTGTTAGACATGCAAGGGCAAAGGCGCTCATGAATTGGTACCCACATAAATTTGCCGTACAGCACCGCTGAGGGCATTGCCTCAAAGCGAGCTCTAGAGAAGGCCCATCTATACGCTTCGTTAGTGATGTCAGATAAGTAAGGGGCAGCTGTAAAATTAGGCCATGATTTTAGACATCTATAATTCTCTGGGAGTAAGGCATCTTCTTGTTGTAATTCGACATTGTAAAGTCTCTGAGTAATAATTATTTTTGCCTTGTTCAGAGTTCCATTGAAAAGATCTTCAGGATTTAGGCCAATTTGTTTGATCTTGTTAGTTATTTGCATAAGCCAGGGTGGATAGGGAACAGCGGCCAGGAGCTGATGGAAGTTGTTGTCCAAAACATTTGGCTGGCTAAGACTGCACTAGAAGGAAAATGCTGGGCCAAGAATGGAGCCCCTGTGGCCCTACAGATGATGATGACTACGTCTCCCATCACCCCTGCCCTTTGGCAATGCTTGCTGGGGCTGATGGGAGTTGGAGTCCAGCAAGATCTGGAAGGCCCTGGTCCCTGGGCTGCCCAAAATACCATTATTTCTGGGTTATTTGGGGCCCGTAAAACTCCAGTTGTTGATAACCTGCATGGAATCTTCAAAATATTGAGCATAATATGGAACAGATTGAAATTGATTATACAATTTGTTATTAGTAATAGTAATAGTATTTAGTATCGCCATCAGCTGGTGTGGTTCAAATGTTCTCTACCACCGTTTGCTTGCTGTTTCTTCCATTTTTCTTCTGAAAAAAATTCTTCTGTACAGTTTTTCCATTTTTCTTCTAGATGCTTCTATTTGCTCTACCTTTTACTGAATGCAAGAGGGTGGTAAACAGGATGCAGGAAGCCTGTGCAGATACAGATGGTGCTGAAATAAGAGGAAGTGAAACAGAAAATAGAGCTAAAACAGGCCATGAATGTTGAGACCTGGTTGATGGTAGTAAAAATGCTACCTAGGACAAATATTTGGATCTTAATCTACAATTCATTTATAGGCCCAAATGATCATAGGAAATGTGCTTTTGAAACCAAGCACTGTGACTGAAGCATGTGTCTGCTCTTCTCCCTCTGCACATTAATTAAAAATATTAAACCACTTTTATCTACTCAAAAGAAATATACACACCATGCATTTAAAGCACACACTTAACCCAAAGAATTCTGGGAACTCTGGTTCAGAACTACAATTCCAGGCACCCTTAACAAACATTCCCAGGATCCTTTGGGGGGAAATTGTGTGCTCTAAATGTATGGTGTTTGTGTAGTTGGAGTCTAGCAGTGAACAATAAAATGGCATTAAAAACTTTTTAAAAGGAGCAACAGTTACAATAAGAATCAAAATGCACCCAGTAAAACACTTTCAAAAGCTAGCACATTCTCTCTTTCTCTCTTTCTCTTTCTCTCTCTCACACATACATATGCTGCAGCAGTTAATGTTTTTACCACAATTTTAATTCCATGTCTGCTAAATTTCCAAGTATCCGGCATTGGAACAGGACCAGTTTTTAAAAAGTGGGGAGCTCTAAGTAAAAATTATGTATTTTTGTTCGTGTGATGGCTCTGGCTGTTTATAATTTAGAAGCTATTGAGCCATGCAAGGTTCTTCTTTAGAATTAAAGTCACCTTCTGGTCTAGTGGCCACAGAAACACACATCCCTTTCCTGTAACCCACCCTTCTGGGGCCCCCCTGGGGCCCCCCTTAATGTCCCACTGAGCCTTCCGCATTGCCACAGAAGCATGTCCTTTCCTCACAGACAGGACCCCACCCACTTGGGCACCCATGAAATAAAATAAAATGTCTCCCATATTTAATTTCATATGATAGCTTAGGGGGAGAAATATTACCTTGACACAAAACTATGCACAATCACTTGGAGTCAACTAATTAACTATGTGGGGTATACTTCACAGCAAGCCTTCGTAGGATTGCACTGTAAGTGGATGTCAAATGAAATTATAGCAGAATCCCATGCATGTTTCCTCAGAAGTAATACCCACTGTGTTCAATGAGGATTATTCCTTTGGGAAGTGTGTGCCAGATCCTTTGGGGAGTGTGTGTGGCCTTAGGGTTTAGTGGTTGTTCAAGGTTGGGTCATGTATTCTACATGTGTGAGAGTATATGAGTGGCTTTTTAATGGATTGTTTTAGAACATAGGGAGAGTTATGTTGGATGAGGCCAATGGCTCATCTAGTTCAGCACAGGTCCAAGGCAGATGTTAATGGTTGTTTGTTTGTTTCTTTCAAATAATCTTTATTCAATTTATAAGAATGAAAAAATACAAAAGACAAAAAAAAGGAAAACCATAAAGACAAAACCCAAAAAAGAAAAAATAACAATAACAATGATATTTCTTATTACTTAACATTGCTATATAGACTTCCTAGATTCCCCCCCTCACTGGGTCCATTTTTAATCCATCCTTAGCAATTTTCATATTGTATCTTAATCCATTTCCTAACACTTATACATTTTCATCTTCCTCTATTTCATAAACAATTTCCTCTTCATTATCCCTCAAATATTCCTAGCCTTTAATCATCAATTATTCTTAACCTATAATCATCAAATATTCATAACCTTTAATTAACCCCTCAGCCTATAACTAATTCCCAAAAATGCCCATAATTTTAAACATTACTTCTTCTATCTCAAGAATGGTTGTTAATCAGGCCTGAGTGTTTTCTCCATAGAACTCAGCACTGTAAGGTTTTCAAACCTCACAACTGTGAAAATAAGCTTGAAAGTGGTTGGGCAGTCCCTGGAAACAAATCTTGGAAGATGGCATAAGGGTGCTGAATATGCTTCTCAGCAGCTTCCTTGTCCCTGGGGTAACAAGAAACCGCAACTCAAATTATGCAATAATTCCAGGTAGCCTTCACAGCTTTTGACCAGGGCTGAACACCAGATTGGCATGGAAGTGAACAATATCTTGTTTCCCACTCTTGGCAAGGAGACACAAATGCTTGCCCAAGGAATAGATTGTCATCGCATCTTTTTCTTCATTTGCAGCATCTCCCACAGCCCCAGTTGTCTTCCCATTGTCCCCCTGTTGCCAAGACCTCGCCACTGCCTCCCAGGTTACCGTGGGCTGTCTGGTCTCTGGCTTCTTTCCCGAACCAGTCAAAGTACAGTGGAATTCAGGATCCTCCTCTGACATCCGGACCTTCCCTGCACTATTGGATTCATCCAGTGGCCACTACACCCTCAGCAGCCAGCTCACCATCCCAACCAGCACTTGGGAATCAGAGAAGCTTCAGTGCCATATTGCACATACAGCTACCAGCTCCTCAAGCAACAAAGAGATTGGACGTGAGTCTGGTTGAGCCTTTGTTATCTGCTTTCTTCCTCCTTCAGTGTTTGAAAGAAAGAAATGAAAGAAAGTGTTTGAACAGAAAGAAATGAAATATGGATTGTGTGGGTGAAGGGATGGATAATGACTGCAATATTTTCTGGTCCTACCATCTGACTTTTGTATCTTCAGAAGCACATCGGGCACTACAGATAACACTCACAAATATTGTGGGTTGTATCCAACCAAATTCTAATCAAGAGTAGACCCACACATTGAAATTAAGGAACCTAAATCAGCCATGCCCATTAATTTCAGTGGGTCTGCTGTAAGTATGACTACCAGCGGATACAACCCAGCGAGATCAGGTGTAGGGAATCCTTGGCCCTCCAGATGTTGCTGAACTACAATTCCCAACTGGCCATTCTTACTTATGAGAGTTATATTTCAGCAACATCTGGAGAGCCAAAGGTTCCCCACATGTGCCTGAGTTAGACAAGACAGTAGTGGAAAGAAAGGATTTAGAATTATCCAGTTACAGCGGTGCTTCGCAAGACGAAATTAATTCGTTCCGCGAGTCATTTTGTATTGCGAAAATTTCGTCTTGCGGTTTTCCAATGTAAACAAATCAAAGCAAAAAAAATGCAAATAAATTCGTCTTGCGAAGCACGGCCATAGAAAAAATCGTCTTGCGAGTCAACAAAAATATCGCAAAACGCTTTCGTCTTGCGAGTTTTGCGTTGCGCGAGGCATTCGTCTTGCAAGGTAGTACCGGTAATAGGCGGCAAAATTCAGCAAAAACACCCTCTTCATTTTTCTTATGAGAATATTAGCAACACAGGATGTTCTGCACCTGCGCGCATGCACACACACATTCTTAAATTAAAGTCTTTTTTATATATAAAAAAGCAAAGGGAATGCTGCATTTAACATGCGTGATCTCTCTGTGGTCCTTAGGCCTACTCTGAACTGACAATGAAATAGAAGCAGGAACTGCCCTCCACTGTCCTCCTTGGCGCTGGACCCAGCAGAGTGAAATTTGATGTTTAAGAAAAGAAGTGGGTTTAGTGCAGGGATTCAGAGGATTCAGAGCTTGATTAACACAGATAGTGAGGCTGTTCTACCTTCTTTGGAAAAGGCTAGCATAAGGAGAGAGGGAAGTGAATACAGGAACCAAAGGGAACTAATGGTCAGTGAATTAGAAGCCACTCACATTTAGGGAATTGGGGGGGGGGGTTTCAGTTCAGTTTGCATTTCAATACAAAGTAATTCGCACCACCTGGAACAATGCACAAACAGAAAGCCCATTCACCTCCTAAATTCATGGTCCTCTGAATTTTGTAATGCAGTTCCCCTGCCCAAAAAGTGCACAAACCTATACAAAAAAAGACATATATTCACAAAAACAGCACACAGAAATGCATTATGTTCAGGAAAATTGTCTCTCTCCAGACTGTGTATTTTCAGGTGAGACTCGGAAAATTAGAATATCGTCGAAAAGTGTATTTATTTCAGTAATGCAACTTTTTATTTCTTATTTTTCTTTTAATTTTTATAAATGCTTTCTTTTGGAAATTCCACAGTAATAAAACAAATAGTTACAATAATACAAAAATAAACACCGCTATTACATTTCATTAATTACATTCCATTTATAATTGACCCGCCTAACGACAAATAATTACAATTACAACAAATAAAGGCTTGACATAGCTTGCTTTGCATGTCACGCATCTATCTCATATATTGGTTTCACCTTTTAAGTTGCATTACTGAAATAAATGCACTTTTCGAAAATATTCTAATTTTCCGAGTTTTACCTGTATTCAGCAAAATTGCATACGAGGCATGAATATTAAGCGCAGTTTGTACTAAAATCCTGGCTAATTCTTAACTAAATATTGTAGACATACGGAGAACTGAATTTAAGTTTGGGGAAATGGGACAGGTGGTAAGGTGCACTGTACATCATTAAAATACAGGTATTCATGAGACTCCCTATACTTCCTATTCCTCCAGCCTGTGAAAAGAAAGATCCCGTAGCCCCAAAGGTCCGCTTGCTCCATTCCTCCTGCAAGGCCAGCTCCGGAGATGCCACCATTGAGCTGGTGTGCGTTATCTCCAGCTTCTACCCCGACAATGTGACGGTAAATTGGCTGGTGAGTGGGAAACCTATGTCGCAACCCTCATTCACTGAGCAGCCCTGGAAAGACACCCGTGGCCACACCTTCAGTACCATCAGCACAGTCAACATTAGCCAAGCGGACTGGGAGGATGGGAATGTCTATGTCTGCCAGGTGTCCCACACAGCAACCCAAACCATGGTGAGAAGCAAAGCCAAGATCTGTGAAGGTAAGAACTCTTGACTCAGTTCTGACTTGGTTAGGCGTGGATTGAAGAATGGAAAAGCCAAGAGCAAAGGGCTACTTCCCTTTCATGGTGGGTTTCCCAATGACCCAGAAATACATCCATCATGGTCCTTTGGGATTTGGAATGGCTTTCTCCAACCTTTTGCCCTACTGGTGATATATTTGAGGTTTTCTCCATTTATCTGGAACTTGAGAGACTGAACCAACTGGAGCCAGGACTCTGTGTCATAGAGGAGGGCACCAACTCAGTTTTCCTTTGAAAAATCTTGATAGGTGGCTTTTTTGCACGCTCAGATTTCTCCAGTTTAGATTAAATATTTGTCAGGGAGTTGAGGGAACACATTTCTCTTCTTCTGCAGGAGGCAGTTTGGCTTGATTACTTGTGCCACCGGCTGTAAATCTCTCTATGGCACACTGGTGTTGAAAGTGGTCCATCGGGGAATCTGGGGAAAGGGCAAACACTCTAGTTAAAGGGGTGCAAGTTCCAAAAACAACAGAGAACTGGGATTATTCAGCAATGGTAGAAAGTACTGGAGTTGTTCAAAGGAAGGAAAGAGACAGACAGGACCTCTGGGTTAGCCAAATGGGGAGCCTGGACTTAGCTGTAGAGCTGACTCTGAAAGAGCATCAAACAGAGCAGGTTAAGATTCTGTGGGCAGGCTGGGAGGGGAGTGGTGGAAGGAGACTTGGGACTTGACATGGGTTTTTACATTCCCAGAATCCTCAGGAACTCCCCTCAAAGTTTTCATCCTACCCCCAAGCCCCAGCGACATTTACATGGATAAGCAACCCAAACTCAGCTGCGTGGTAGTCAACTTAGAGAGCGAAGAGGAAGAACTGGAAGTGACCTGGTCACGGCAGGCAGCAGGAAGTCTAAGCCCTGAGCCACTCGCCTGGAGAGAGGAGGTCAATAACACCTTCACAGCATCCAGCTCTGTGACCATTTCCGAAAGCGACTGGTTGTCAGGGGCGACTTTTATCTGCACAGTCAAACACCCGTCCCTGCCTCAACCAAAAGCAAGAGAGATTAGCAAGAAGAAAGGTAAGCGGGAAGCAGGCCTGCTCTCCACCCTGCAACTGATGTCCCTAATTTCCCAGCAACCTCCTGAGCAGGAAAGAGATTACTGAAAATACATATCAACATGGCACCATTTAGAACAGGCACCCCCAAACTTCAGCCCTCCAGATGTTTTGGCCTACAATTCCCATCATCCCTGACCACTGGTCCTGTTAGCTAGGGACCATTGGAGTTGTAGCCAAAACATCTGGAGGGCCGCAGTTTGGGGATGCCTGATTTAGAACAAACACAAAATACCAACGTGGGAAATGAGATCTGGCAACGCAAAATAATCATAATCATAATCATAATTCAACATGTTGCAAGTAGTTTGATGGGGGCATAGTTGCTTATGGTCCCCACAACCATCCCACCATCACCTCAACCCACATGCCGTGCTTAAAAAACCTGTACAGCATGTTTTGACGCTTGTGCCAAGGAAAGGTGTACCACATAGGAAAGGATGCCTCTAGCATACTGCCTTCCACCGTCATAAAAATTAAGTCTTTGTTCCGTGTGATAACTTTCCATCTGACTAATAATAATAGTTGTGCAACATGTCCTGATGTAAATGGACTATTGTTGCTATTATGTACAAAGCAGTAATTAACATCATTGTGTCTTGTTCATTCACCACAAAGAAGCCCGACATGTCAGGGGGTTTTCTGAACCATGTTTCCCTAAGCCAAGGATGGGAAACCTGTGGTTCTCCAGATGTAGCTGGACCTCTGCTCCCATCAACTCTAGCCAGCAGGACAAATGGCCAGGGATTATGGGAGTTGTAGTTCAGCAGTATCTGGGAGGCTACAGGTTGCCCATACCTGGCACAGAAGCCTCCACAGAGAGCCAGCCTGGTGTAGTGGTTAAGAGCGGTAGACTTGTAATCTGGGGGACCGGGTTCGTGTCTCCACTCCTCCACATGCAGCTGCTGGGTGACCTTGGGCTAGTCACATTTCTCTGAAGTCTCTCAGCCCCACTCACCTCACAGAGTGTTTGTTGTGGGGGAGGAAGGGAAAGGAGATTGTTAGCCGCTTTGAGACTCCTTTGGGTAGTGATAAAGCGGGATATCAAATCCAAACTCTTCTTCTTCTTCTTCCATTCCCCAGCTCCCCACATGGTTTGCACTAATTTGACCTAAACTGAATAGTCATTTCCTTTTTCTCTTTCTTTCTGTTTCCCTATGGCATAACAAGAAACCAAAGAAGCTCCAGGTGTGTATCTCTTCCACCCCCACAATGATGAGCTCAGGTCTAATGGCCGTTATGTCTCCATCACTGCCCTGGTGAATGGGTTCAAGCCCAGTGACATATCCCTGAAATGGCTCAAGAATGGGAACCCACTTCCTGAAGCTGACTATATCAGCACCCCAGTCTACAGTGATGGCGACGGTTCCTATTTCTTGTTCAGCAAGCTGAAAGTCCCAAAAGCAGACTGGAACAGAGGTGATGCCTATACCTGCATGGTTGTCCATGAAGGTCTGACCCTCAAGTTCATCCAGAAGACCATTGAGAAATCCCGGGATAAAAAATGAAAACTGCCCTCAGCCACCACTGCACTGCAATCCCCTCGCCCTATGGCCCCAGATATATATTTTCTCTCTCTCGAGATTGTTAGACCAACCCTGTGTAAGTAATCTCCATGCAAAAATGTACCCAATGGCTGAATAAAAAAAGAACTCATCCAAAGACTGCCATAGATATCTATTATTGTCGCTCTTCCAGGAGCAAAGGTGACTTGTGTGGGGATTGATGGGGAAACGGGGTTAATCTCTCAAAAACAAATGCCAAGTGTTTAAGGTCGGAAGCAGAGGGAAAGTGTGTTCATCATTGTCACAGTTGTATCCTATTTCCAACAAGGAGCCCAGGCCTTGATAAATCAGGTAATCTCAAACTAGTCTCACAGCAGCCTCGAGGAAGCATGGTTTCTTCCAGGCCACCCAGTGAATCTTCATTTCCAAGAGGTGATTTGACTCTCCAAGCCTCACGCACATCTCCCTGCACCAAGTGCCAACACACTGCTCCACACTGCCCTACGCTCTTCACATGCACAGAAGGGCACACTCTTATTTTCCATTTGGGGAAGCAAAATCCGGCTTAAGTGTTTCAGTCGGTCATACTGCAAGGACACATATAGATACATGGCGTGGTCTCAAAAGGAACACACAGACACACATGTACACCACAGGATTTTTATATAAAAGAGACCCTAAAAAATAAGAGACAAAATGTCAGGTGTGTTTTACAATTTCCTGTCATTTTAAAAAAAAAATTTTAAAGCAAGCTTTGGTCAGTATGGTCACTTTCTTGGCATCTATTTACAGAGAGAGAGGGCAACAGAAAATTATGTTTTCTGGTGTAATCTCTCCTTCCCCCATCCCATTTCCCCCATCAAACAGGTACAAAGCATATGGTGTAAAAACTGGAGTCAGAGGTTGACCAAAAAACAATAGGATAATGTTTTCTTTGGGAAACTTTGGTGGCGGTAAAGGTTAGAAGAAGTAGAATTTGGAAATTGGGGGTGTATGTAAGGGGTCTTACGGGGAAAGTGGGGTATCTTCCTCCCCTGACCCCCACCCCCCGCAAGCAGGGGCGTAGGAAGATAGGGGCGGTGGGGGCGGGGCGCCCCGATCGGCGCAATCCCAGGGGCGCCATCACGGCTGCCCGTCCCGCCCCCAAAACGCGTGTCCCTCCAGTGACAGTCTGGAGGCACCTCTTATAGGAAGCAAGGAAATCCAAATTCACAAAGCATTCAGGCCAGATTAATGGAGCGCAAGATTGAAAGTAACATTTACTTTGACTTAAGGGGCTTGTGAACTCTGCCTCAGATACAGCTGGGCCTAAAAAAAATGACTCAGAAATAGACACCAGACCTCAAGCACAGAGTGTGCTCTTGTTCACCTAACAAGGCTAGAAACATTGTAAGAGACATAACAGCTTGACACTAGGAATTTTTTGCATTTGAATGTGTAAGAGAAAACTATTTAGGGCCAACAGAGCAAACAAAGAGACGGGGGGGGCACAAAACCAACATAAAACATCCACATGCCCATAGAGAAGAGCATGGATAAATGAACATGTGCACACAAAATTCATTATGCCCTCTTCATGTGTGGACAGAAAGTCGCCAGCCCTTATTTGGCACAGCTGTTTAGAAGCCGCAGTTGTAAGAGATGTGTTTCTTGCATAACGAATCTGTTAAGCCAGTCATAGGAAATTTGTGCCTTATATGTGGCCTCTTGACTTTGTTAGCAAAATAATTGGAATAAAGCAGAGAGAATCCAGAGAGAAAGGAGACAGATAAGACTGTACTGTACTGAGGTAAACGGGGCAAAACCAGTTTATGAAATGAAACAGGGAGATTTGTCTTTCTTAGGTCAGATCTATGCAGCTGGGAGGGGGGAATCCTTCAGAACCACACATATCTCTACCTCTCCTCCAGCTGTCAAATCTCAGCTTCCTTCCTCATGGACAAGGAATCTCCAGTCAATCAGAGTCTGCTGTCACCAAGACCAATAGCAGAATCAACCCCTTCAAGGCATGCACTGAATGCATTTCCAACAGACTCAACACAGAGAGACTCACAAACTTCTTCTTTTTTCTACACTGCCCTCACCAAATCCTTGGTTACTTCTACGCCAAGGTTAACCACTGCCCTACTTGTTGGTGTTGGGTTTGGTGGCTAGGCCTCCAGATTCAAATCCCTGCTCAACCATGAATCTCACTGCGTGGCCTTTCTAAAGCAACTGGCTCCCTCGTAAAATAAGTTTACTAAGGCTGAATTAAGACATCCCTGCTCTCTCCAAGTATCACAAGTTTTCCACAGGATTGTTTCATCCTGTCGTTCCCAGTGCCTCGTCATCACCATCAAGGATAGGATCCAGTTTGCCATGTGGCAAACATGTCTAGCAACTGTTTTCAACACCTCTGCAGATCCGTAATACTCAGGTGCTCAGTAAAATGGCCAAAAGGGCATCACAAGTGGTGCCCTAGAGACATGAGAAATAAACCCAGAAAAACTGGGTGAACCAGTGTTTCCGCAGAGAGACACGAGAAATGAAGGGAGGGAGAGCTCTCATGAGAGTGAACCTACTTTGTATGCCTTGGTCTAAATGTCACATGGGGTGAACAGATGTGTTCCCCAAACCACCAGTACACAATTTAAATGATTGTAGTTCTTGTTATGTGGAATTTGGAGACAAACCAACGCTTGTGCATTTCGTTCATATTCACAGTGCATCATAAGCTTCATAGTTGCCATCAGACTAAAAAAATAATACTGAATCCATGATGCAGCACAACTGTGAATGAAGTGTGGATGAAAAGGGTTATCTGACACCTGTATAACATTAAAGATAAGACTAGATGGGAACAAACATTTGCATAAGAGTTCGGTACAGTGGTACCTTGGTTTAAGAACAGCTTACTTTATGAACAACTTGGATTAAGAACGCTGCAAACCCGGAAGTAGGTGTTTTGGTTTGTGAACTTTGCCTTGGAAGCAGAACATGTTCCACTTCTTGTTGAGCGTGTTCCATTTGTAAATTTAGTCCCCAGCTGCTATGGGAAAGCACGCCTTGGTTTAAGAGCACTTTGGTTTAAGAACAGACTTCCGGAACGGATTAAGTTCGTAAACCAAGGTACCACTGCACAGTCATATTCTAGGGGAAGGCAGGCTCCATATTTATGCAGAATGGTGGGATTCAGAAGTAGATGGATATACTTGGGGGTCAATAGATGGATGGACTATTCATATTGGGGGATTTTATATTCATGAACACTGAGAGTGGTGTCTCTTTCTTCCCCGTAGTGATAATATCAACAGGGGTTGATCTCAACGACGAGGTTGAAGAGGAACTGGAAAATCTAAGGACCACCATCTTGGTTTTCTTCGTTCTCTTCCTCATCAGCGTGTGTTACAGCACCACAATGACACTCTTCAAGGTGAGGGGAAAGGAAAGGGAAAATACATCTCAGCATTTGCATTTGGCAGTGAGGGAGCCTGAAGGAGGAAGTAAGCAACAACTAAAACCCAAGAGATAAGTGTTTAAAATATATGTATCATTCACTGCTTGCTGGGGAGGAGAGAATATAGGTTGCACACACTAGACATTTAAAGCCCTTGGCTTCCCCCAGAGAACCCTGGGAACTCTCATTTATTCCTCACAGAGCTACATCTTCCAGCAGCCTTAGCAAACCACAGTTCCCATGATTCTTTGGGGGAAGTAGGGTTGCCAGACTCAATAGAGGACAGGACTTCTGTGCCTTTAATTGCCCTGCTCTCTTTTGAGTCTGGAAACCTTAAAGAGAAACCAGCAGACCCTTTGCTTGGAAATTAAACAAAGGGTCTGCTGGTTTCTCTTTAAGGTTTCCAGACTCAAAAGAGAGCAGGGCAATTAAAGGCACGGAAGTCCTGTCCTCTATTGAGTCTGGCAACCCTAGGGGGAAGCCGTGTGCTTTAAATGTATGGTGTGTAGACGGCCTATTTCTTTAACCTCCTAACCTACTCTCCTTCCCCTTTAATAAACCTCTATAGCACGGGTGTCAAACACAAGGCCCGGGGGCCTAATCCGGCCCGCCAGACCTCGTCATGTGGCCCACGTAGCCGCCGCCGACAGTAGCCGCTGACAGTAGTTCTGGAGCCTGCGATTGGCCGAGGGTCAAAACCGGGGGCGGGGCTGCAGGCGGAGGCCGGGGCGCTGGAGCCACGCTGACGGCCTTGGCCAGGGAATTTCAATTTCGAATGAGGCTGAGGGAGGCGGTGGCACAGCGGCCAGACGGGGAAGTGAGATGCAGGAGGAGGAGGAGGAAGCCCGCCGAAGAGGTAGGAAAGCCCTACAGGCGCCGCCAGCAAAGTTGGTGCCGGGACGGAGCAGCGCTGGATTTTTTTTTGGCGGGCTTTGCTGTTGTCTCCGAGAGCGAGTGAGGCAGCACTGGGGAGCCGCCGCCCGCCGCTTCCCTTCCTCTCCTCGGCTGCATCCGGGAGGTGGGCGAGCGAGCGGGCGAAAGGGACGCGGAGTGAGCCTGAGGGGGAAGTAGGCGAAGCGCAACAGTCGCTCTCTTGATAGAGCCAGGTTTCTCTTCCCTCTTCCCCCGTTTTCTCCTCATAGACACCCGGGAGGGTGCCTGGCTTTTGCTCTGCCCCCCACCCCGAGCCGCCCTTTGGCTTCTCAGTTCCGGCAGAGCTGCTCCCCGGGGGGCGGCCAGGAGGGAGGCGGCGGCGACGGCATGGGTTCCTGCTCTTCCCGCTCTGCCGCCGCCTCCTCTCAGCCCCTCGTGATTTAGGGCTCCAGATGGAGTCGCCTCGCGGTTTGAGTAGGTGGGAGGGGAATTTTTTGGGGGGGGGAGGTTTTCAAGCCTCCTCTGCCTGCAGTCCCGGTAGGGAGAGGCGGCGGCGAAGACGACAACAGCGCGGGTGGGGGGAAGAGCAGCTCTGAGGTGAAGATGCACGTCCGCTGGGGCTGCCGCCGCCTTCCTCCTCAGGAAATCCGCTGCCCTCCCTCAGCGTGAGGGGAAGGGACTCTGGCGCTGAGGAGGGAGGATGCAAAAGCAAAGCAGGGAGTTGGTGCTGCACCGCATGTTCCTGCCCCTCTCCAAAGCATGGGGTGGGTTGCAGCGTGTGGCATCCTGCCTAGCGGGGTTTGGGTGTGCGCAGGGCCGGAGAGGGAAGCCCTCTTTCCATCTGCAGGTTTTTAATCCCAGCAGTGGCTTTCTCCTTC
The DNA here is from genome assembly GCF_963506605.1 of Zootoca vivipara. Taxonomy (NCBI): domain Eukaryota; kingdom Metazoa; phylum Chordata; class Lepidosauria; order Squamata; family Lacertidae; genus Zootoca; species Zootoca vivipara. The sequence goes on from NC_083288.1 coordinate 47,599,650, forward strand.
CTGCCGAAGGTTTAGTTGAGCCCCCCCCCCCCGGAAGCCGTCGATCCCCACCTTTTGTTCAAATTTCCCTTGTTTACATCCCCTCCCACACACACGCCACGACGCAGGAATGTGATCCGCGTGGGGGCGGGAATGAGCTTACATTATTACAAAAAACAGTAATAATTGAATGCAGTGACAATAATTTATGATAATAAAGAGTGGACACATAGTCCTACAGACACAACCGGCCCTTTGAGGGTGACCAAACTGCTGATGCGGCCCCCCGATGAATTTGAGTTTGACACCCCTGCTCTATAGGGTCCAGAACTTGTGGAAACTTCCAAGGATCTGCTACCACTCTGGATCATAGCTGCCAAGTTATCCCTTTTTTTCAGGGATTTTCCATTATGCTGAATAGGCTTCCTCGCGAGAAAAGGGAAAACTTGGCAGCTATGCTCTGGATCATGTGGAGTATGAAAGGCTCAAGGCACAGGGTGTAATAAAAAAAAAAGACTGCATTTGTTTGAGGAAAATATTCTTTATGTGGCACTTCAAAGTGGAAGAAAAGAAATATCTTAAAATGGCAAAAGTGTAATAACAGTACATTCGAGGTAACTTAGGTGAAAGTCCTTTTTACACTGACTGCCTTTGAACATTCCTTCAGCCATTGGTTGGCAGAGTTTTGCTTCTAAATAACCTCATGTTAATGTAGGCAAGAGACGACATTTTTGAAGGTTCAAAGAACAGCATAGGACTGTTTGCAAAGGGGCTTTCAAAAAGCCCTGTACTGTTCTTTTCTATGTATGTATCTATCTATTTATTTGAAGTCCCAATAGTCAGTGTTTCAAAATGCAGCATCACCTGATGTACCTAAGACATACCTGCCAAGTCTCCCGCTGAAAAATGCAGGATCAGCAGCAGCATGGCACCAGAACTTGCATAGAAGCAACTCCCGGGGCCACTCTGATCATGTGTGGGCACCGAAAATAGGGCAGAGCAGCACCGAAAGTCGCTTCTACGCATGTCCAGCAGCCATCTTGGTGGTGGTGGCATGGCGGCGGCCATCTTGGTGGTGGCCACATGTCGGCAGCCATCTTGGTGACAGCCGCCGCCATGAGGCCACCACCAAGATGGCCGTTGGGCATGCGTAGAAGCGACTTCCGGTGCCGCTCTGCCCTGTTTCCAGTGCCCAGAGTGGCACCCAAAATGGAGGCTCCCTGGCAAGTAGGAAATCCAGGGAATTTCCGGGATTTTTCTCCATTCGGGAGAACAGCAGGAAACGGATTAAAATCTGGGGGTTTCCCATGAAAAATGGGATACTTGGCAGCTAAGACCTAAGACAACAGGTGACTGACATGTGAGAGCCCTCATCTATCTGTTAAATTATGCCCTCTCAGGTGTGCAGATAAGGACCTGGTCCACCAGCCAAAAAGGGTTCCCCAGCCCTGTTCAACACTCACCCCTGTCCTCTCTTCCCCACTCTTCACCCTCCATCCCAACAGGTAAAATGGATTTTCTCCACTATGGCAGACTTGAAGAAGCAGCCTGTAGGCCCTGAATACAAGAATGTCATCCCACAGACATTCTAGGGGCATTTTCCTGGGAATCACATCCTCCATCTTCAAAGGTGCAAAGAAGAAGCCACTGCTTGGACCCGCAGCTTCATCTCCAGTGTCAACATCCTGGGCCTTCTCTTGTTTCCTATCTCATTCAGCTCCTACTTCCCTCCTGGCAAGTGACAAGGCCCTTTCAGCACAGTGATTGTCTTAGGGGGAGGCAATTATCCTGAATGGCATGTGTTGGGACAGTGCCTTCAAGAGGAAACACTTTTATGTGGTCTGATATCCTAACTGGCTTCCACCAAGAGTCAGAAACATCCAGTATCTGCGTCTCCCACCCAGTCTATGCTTGCATTAGAAGTCTCTGAGAAAAGGAGCCTAGCCAGCTGCCCCAGAGATGTCCTCTGCCCTTATATCTACCACACCCTTCCCCTTTCGGAACTTCAGCTCTCCCTTTCACCCCCATGTGAGTTGGGATCCAAAAACATCTGTAGGGCTACAGGTCCCCCAACCCTGACCAAAGGATGATCAGGCAGGGAGGGAAATCTGGACCAACAACACTTTGTGTGGTCTTGCATTATGGCAAGATATAACGCTGACATATATAGCAATCCCGCAACTTGCGCACATTTAACTTGTGTGCATTCAGCTTTACGCAGGTGGTGAAAAAATTAAAGGGGTTGAGGGGTGGAAATGACTTTGGCAATTGCACCAGCCATTAGACACAATGAGTTTTGACGACACATGATTTTGGCTTCCATCACAATCCCTGGAACGTAACCGCTACATAAAGTTGCAGGCCTACTATATGCACACCCACAAAGACACAGATCACTCTCAAGATTTTATAATAAGTAAAGAACCGAAGGACAGTCACCCCCACAAATAAAAAGGTGCCTTTTCAGTGGTGGTGCCCCTGTTGTGGAATGGTCTCCCTAGAGATATTCTGCTGGCACAGGTGAATAAATACTAAAAAGCAGTGGTAGTTTTACTCTTATTGTTGCTTTTACTGCTCTTATTTTGTGGAGGGGGGGGTAAAATTTCTTTTTTACTATTTTAGATTTAGTGTGTGTGTGTGTGTGTGTGTGTGTGTGTGTGTGTGTATCTTATTGTGTGCTTTTAAATATTTCATTATTTTGAATCTAGTCTTCATGTTTGAAATGCATACCATCCTGGCAGCTTTTGCTTTTTTAAACAAATGAATGAATGTCTGGTGTCTCTAGCCCCAACATGCCTGACACTATCTGACTTCTAACTTCACCCAGAGATGTGAAACTCCACTTTCCAGTATCTTTGCCAGGCTTCTTTAACCATATGAAATAAATATCCTTATCTATCTAAGTGCATGCAATATGCTCAAATAAGCCAGCTCTTTTACCCATCTCTTACACACCATTTCCTTACTGCCACGGGATTGGAGTCAGCCAAGTCCTACTCAGAGTAGACCAAATTAAAGGCATGCCCATTGAGGTGGCACTGTGGGTTAAACCACAGAGCCTAGGGCTTGCTGATCAGAAGGTCGGCGGTTCGAATCCCCGTGACGGGGTGAGCTCCCGTTGTTCGGTCCCAGCTCCTGCCAGCCTAGCAGTTTGAAAGCATGTCAAAGTGCAAGTAGATAAATAGGTAAACGGGAAGGTAAACGGTGTTTCCGTGCACTGCTCTGGTTCACCAGAAGTGACTTTGTCATGCTGGCCACATGACCTGGAAGCTGTAAGCCGCCTCCCTCGGCCAATAACGCGAGATAAGCGCCGCAACCCCACAGTCGGTCACAACTGGAACTAATGGTCAGGGGTCCCTTTACCTTTAGGCATGCCCATTAACTTCAACTGGTCTACTCTGAGTAAGACTAGCATAGGATACAGTCTATGGTCTTCAAACTACCAGTGACTACCAATCCCTTAATATATTGCATACCCATTTCTTGGAGGTTGTTAAGCAGAGAATGGATAGCCACGTATCTGGGATACTGTAATGCTTTTCTGCACCATTAAGGGGTTGGGCAAGATGACCTTTGAGTGCCTTTCCAGTTGATGCAGGTTTTGTGATCATTACTGCTTTTAGTGTACAAGCATCCCAGAAACAATACGCAAAAACTGCTGAAGTGCTAATGATGTGAACCCTCCAATCCCTGTATATGCATGTAAATAAACCATACATCACAAAACTGGCAAAAGCCTCCAGTGACCTTATTCCAATGAAACAGAACTATCAGAGACCTGGAGCAAAAGTCACACTACGATGCTTCCAAAGAGGAAGTCTGGCCCTACACCTGTAGCAGAATGAGGTCGGGACGAGGTGGAAGAATGGAGTGCATCACTTCAAGTGGGGGATAACATTTTCAGTGTTCTCTTACAAGAGTTGGAGGGGGGGAACTCTCTGCAAATAGAAAGCTAGCGCAATTGGAAAGAAAAGTTCCGGGTCTAACCTGCTGTGCTGGCTTTTGACTTACAGTTTGGTTGGTTGGTTGAACAAAGCAAGGTGTTTCAAAATGGCATCCACCACCTATAATCTAATGGGTAGTCTAAAAGTAGCTAATGTGGTGCTCTCTAGATGCTGTGGACTCTCACCATCCCTGATCTATGACCAGGAGCTGCAGCTAGGGTTGCCAGACTCAATAGAGGACAGGACTTCTGTGCCTTTAATTGCCCTGCTCTCTTTTGAGTCTGGAAACCTTAAAGAGAAACCAGCAGACGCTTTGCTTGGAAATTAAACAAAGGGTCTGCTGGTTTCTCTTTGAGGTTTCCAGACTCAAAAGAGAGCAGGGCAATTAAAGGCACAGAAGTCCTGTCCTCTATTGAGTCTGGCAACCCTAGCTGCAGTCCACAAGATATGGAGGGCACCATGTTGGGTACCCCAGGGAAGTCCATGCAACCACTTTCAGTAGCCTCCCACCCCATAATACTACATGTGCAGACATGGGGGGCAACCTTTGTGTGAGGGGGGCATAACATCAGTTTGCTATGTATTTTTATTGATGGGGGGGCAGGTGATTCTCCCTGCCCCCCCCTTGACTACGCCCATGTGTGCGGACCAGGCCCATAATAGGAAGCTCATGAGAATGGAATGACTCTGGCCAAGCAGAGGAGGCTGGAAAGAGTGGACCTTAACAATGGAAAAAGGAGAGGGTGAGAGGTGAGATACAAGAAACTGAAGCTCCAGGAAACGCCATCTTGCAGGACGTTTTTCTGTTGCTATTCTTAGCGCCTCTCGGTTTCAAACCTCACCAACAAGAGGCTATAATTATGCCGCAGTGTGAAACCGCGAGGGGAGGACCAGGGCCTTGGGGGCTGGGTGGGATCCAGCTGGGCTGGGTGTACGGTAAACATCTTCCAAGCATGTGAGAGAGCGACATTTGCATCGCAGAAGCGGCCATGCAGCGAGGAGCAAGTGGCGTACGCAGCAGCAGCAAAGGATTCTGGGTACTGCTCTCAGCTAAAGAGGTCACAGTGGCATGGCTGAAAAAGAACTTCAATAAATGTGCCCAACCCTGAGGCACCCCACTCCCCCCCCCAAAAAAAAATGCCTGTCACAGATACTGGATGGGAGAAGAAGTTTTGTTTTGCCCAGTATTGATTCATTAAAGTGTGTGTAGTCTTTTATCCCTTACATCACAGAAACTGAGAGGTTTGCATGCTCCCCAAAACCAACCCAAGCCAGTAGATGCGTCAGATTCGTGAACGCAGAGGAGAAATGGAAGTCTCAGGCTGGTCAGGGTGGGTTTCAAAGCAGCTAATATCATCACTGCCATCACTGCTAGTCGCTGGGTCTTCTGCATATGTTTTAATTGAATTAATGGCAATTGAATAAGAGCTCTTCCTCCCAAGGACTGTGTCAGCATAGGTTGTGTGAACAGAGGAAGCTGCCTTATACCAAGGGCTCATCCATAGAATCATAGTTGGAAGAGACCACAAGGGCCATCCAGTCCAACCCCCTGCCAAGCAGGAAACACCATCAAAGCATTCTTGACATATGCCTGTCAAGCCTCTGCTTAAAGACCTCCAAAGAAGGAGACTCCACCACACTCCTTGGCAGCAAATTCCACTGCCGAACAGCTTCACATTTCACTTGTCCTGTGTCTACAAAGCATGAGTCCGAGAGGTTTTCCGCTTGTTTCATGCTCTCTAGGCAAAGGGTCCAAGCCGTTTTCTGTCCCTGCCTGCAGGCATACAATCTACAAAAGGAACACAAGGGGAAAGGGACAGGGAGGGAAGAAGAGGGAAAAATCTAACTGAGGGACCTGCTCTGCAACATTTATTCTTATCCTGACCAGCTGGCACAGAACTTCAGGGGTAAGAGGAGCCTGATGGAGCTGGTGTTTGGGGCAAAACTGGTGGAACGAACTCTGCTTCTCATATCTCCCCCACTGAGGCAGTCTGGTGGAATGGCTGCCCCCCAGTTGAAGGAGATGAGGCCTGGTGGTCTGCCACAGACCTGGCTTGAACCAGGGACTTTTTGCATGCAAAGCAGGTGCTCTGCTCCTGAGCTCTGACCTTGCGCCCCCACCCACCCACCCAATCTACAGTAAGCAAAGAAGGGGCAGACAAGCGTATCTAGCACGCAATTAGAAAATGTGGCCTGCTTCCTTTGTTATAAACCTGGTAAACAACAAGCTAAACTTGGGAATTCCTGACTCTAAAGGAGAGGCACTGTCCTAACTCGCTCTCTCCCTCATCGTCCAATTTAACACAGTGCAGTGCCCAGAATTCCTTGAGAGGGGAAAATGTGCTTTGAAAGAGTGGTGTGAATTGCAGGTCTTTGCACCAAACACCACACTTCTACCGTAACAATCCTGCTAACAGGATTTCTCAGACCAGTTGCACCGTATGTGGACTGGGGAGAATCATGCTTTCTCCCCACCATCCCAACAGGCCATCTGTGGGGAAAACAATCTATGCATGGGTACATGTACTAACTAAATTTAATCTGCCAAGTGAAGATTAAAGGGTGGAAGGAGATAGCGATGGACGCAGACTTGAGATCCTGGGAAGAAAGGAAAAGCACAAATATATAACGGCATTCGCAGATCATGTAAAGAGAAATGAACATGGGCAAAGCCCCCAAAAGAGCCGATTTTCCAAAGCCACCCTCAATCACCTCAGAATAGGAGTAAGATTTGTTGCTCCAGACTTTACATTCTAGGAGACAAAGCTCACAGCCATACCTTTTAAAGCACTCTTCCACCACTGACAGTCATGGCTTACCCCCATCCCCCAAAGAACCATGGGAACTGTAGTTTTTAAGGGTGTTGAGTGCTGTTAGGAGAAACCCCAGTCGCCTTAACAAACTACAGTTCCCAGGATTCTATGGGGAAAGCCATGACTGTCAGGGTGGTACGAGGGGGATCTACACAGATGGTGTGAATGAACTCTAGTACAATGGTTCCCAAACTCCTCCCGCCCCTCCATGCATACACACACTCAATGAACCACTTGAAAATTGTGGACAGTCTTGGTGGACTTCTTAATGGTTTTTCTGCCTGTTGTATCAGTTGAAATACACTGGGCTAGATGCTGTGTGATTTGAAACTGTATTTTTGTAGACACGCCATGGACCATCTGAATGAAGCTCGCAGACCACTGGCGGTCTACAGTCCACAGTTGGGGAATCCTTACCCTAACAGATCAATCTTACGCATGATTGCTTGAAAGGGCCATACTGGACAATATTTAGCTACCCCTAAAGTTTAGTGGGTTGTTGTTGTTGTTGTTGTTTACATGAGAGCTTGCAGTCTACAGCTTCTTGGCACCATGCTCACTTACATGGAACAGGGACTGAGCCCCCACCCCGCTCCAAATGCAGAGGGGTTTATTTCCAAGTAACCCTGCGTAGGAGTCAGCTTCAAGAGAGCAACAACAAACTTTAGCTCGTTGTGTGCAAACTCCTTACGAGCATTGTAAACTCTCGAAATGACTCCTGTCCTCAGTTTCACTTCCCTGCTTGTGTTTGCCCAAAAAGCACCCCTGCAAAAGGACACTTTGGGTTTATACTAATCATTACTGATACTCAGCGACCTGCTTCTTCCAGAATATGTTGTAGTCTGAGAGTGTTGGGAATTGTAGCTCTATGAAAGGGTGAACTACATTTCCCATTATTATTGCCGGGATGTGTGTGTGTGTCTTTAAGTGTATGGTGTGTACACAGTATCAAACTCTAGTCCTTTTTCTTATAGATATATAAGGAGGGAAATGTGCAAACAACATTCTGCCTGGAGTGATTGTAATGATTTGGAGACATATCTTTACAAGAGGGATTAGGGTGGGAGTTTGGAGATGATCCCTGAACAATGGTGGAAGTGGCTGGCTGGCTAAGAGGACTCCAGTTTGTTGCAACTACTTGGTCACAAAACCACCATGTTAACTATTGCCTCAATAGAGTGAACTCAAAACTCAAACCCAAGTCCTCTGGCCAATGAGTGCAAAATGACTGAGATTACTGGCCAAAATTACCTTTAAAGCATTATGGTACAACACTCAACAGTCATGGCTCCCCCGAATGATTCCTGGAAACTGCAGTCTGCTCAGGGCACTGAGACTTGTTGTGGTTGTTTTGTTGTTTAGTCGTGTCCGACTCTTCGGGACCCCATGGACCAGAGCACGCCAGGCACTCCTGTCTTCCACTGCCTCCTGCAGTTTGGTCAAACTCATGTTGGTAGCTTCGAGAACACTGTCCAACCATCTCGACCTCTGTCGTCCCCTTCTCCTAGTGCCCTCCATCTTTCCCAACATCAGGGTCTTTTCCAGGGAGTCTTCTCTTCTCATGAGGTGACCAAAGTATTGGAGCCTCAGCTTCACGATCTGTCCTTCCAGTGAGCACTCAGGGCTGATTTCCTTCAGAATGGATAGGTTTGATCGTCTTGCAGTCCATGGGACTCTCAAGAGTCTCCTCCAGCACCATAATTCAAAAGCATCAATACTTCGGCGATCAGCCTTCTTTATGGTCCAGCTCTCACTTCCATACATCACTACTGGGAAAACCATAGCTTTAACTATACGGACCTTTGTAGGCAATGTGATGTCTCTGCTTTTTAAGATGCTGTCTAGGTTTGTCATTGCTTTTCTTCCAAGTCTGGAGTGCTCACTGGAAGGACAGATTGTGAAGCTGAGGCTCCAATACTTTGGCCACCTCATGAGAAGAGAAGACTCCCTGGAAAAGACCCTGATGTTGGGAAAGATGGAGGGCACTGGGAGAAGGGGACGACAGAGACTTGTTAGGAGACCCCTATTCCCCTCACAGAACTACAATTCCCAGATTTCCCTGGAGATTGATCATGAAACCACTCGGGGATTTGTAAAGCAAAGCCAGCCCTGGAGAAACAGCGCCCTGGGCAAGGAGGACCTCCTACTGTGGTCAGCTTTCCAAAAGGTTTATGGCACCTGGAGCAGGTGTGATATTAGGGGCCCTTCTGCTTCCACACCCCTACAAATTCCTTGCCCTGAGTACCTCCTCCAAATCCCAACCCCATTGTGGCAGAGCTTCTTTCTGCCACAATGGGGCTCAGCCTTATAGGTCTTGCTGGCTGCGGCCTTCTCTACTCAAGAAAGAAGGTCTGGCCTCGAACCCATAATGCGCCTTTTTCTGTGGCCACAGAAAAATTACTCTCCAGTGGCAACTTGCCTGGAAATCTTAAGTGCTCACTCACCATTAGGGTTGCCAGACTCAATAGAGGACAGGACTTCTGTGCCTTTAATTGCCCTGCTCTCTTTTGAGTCTGGAAACTTCAAAGAGAAACCAGCAAACCCTTTGTTTAATTTCCAAGCAAAAGGTCTGCTGGTTTCTCTTTAAGGTTCCCAGACTCAAAAGAGAGCAGGGCAATTAAAGGCACAGAAGTCCTGTCCTTTATTGAGTCTGGCAACCCTACTCACCATTGGTGGCCAATGGTATGTGCAGAAACCAAGGAACCCCTTGGTTTTTGCAGGCCCCCCAACTGCCCCCTTCAGGCAGGTCTGCAGCTTTGCGGCGTTACCAAGTTGTGTGGCTTGTGCAGGATTGCAAAACAGGCCTGCTTCTCCCAGGCTTTCCCCCCAGCAATGTCTATGAGGTCTCCACAAACTGAGCTACCTCTTAGAATCATAGAATCATAGAGTTGGAAGAGACCACAAGGGCCATCCAGTCCAACCCCCTGCTAAGCAGGAAACACCATCAAAGCATTACTGACATATGCCTGTCAAGCCTCTGCTTAAAGACCTCCAAAGAAGGAGACGCCACCACACTCCTTGGTAGCAAATTCCGCTGCTGAACAGCTCTTACTGTCAGGAAGTTCTTCCTAATGTTTAGGTGGAATCTTCTTTCTTGAAGTTTGAATCCATTGCTCCGTGTCCGCTTCTCTGGAGCAGCAGAAAACAACCTTTCTCCCTCCTCCATATGACATCCTTTTATATATTTGAACATGGCTATCAAATCACCCCTTAACCTTCTCTTCTCCAGGCTAAACATACCCAGCTCCCTAAGCCGTTCCTCATAAGGCATTGTTTCCAGGCCTTTGACCATTTGGGTTGCCCTCCTCTGGACACGTTCCAGCTTGTCAGTATCCTTCTTGAACTGTGGTGCCCAGAACTGGACACAGTACTCCAGGTGAGGTCTGACCAGAGCAGAATACAGTGGTACTATTACGTCCCTTGATCTAGACGCTATACTCCTATTGATGCAGCCCAGAATTGCATTGTCTTTTTTAGCTGCTGCATCACACTGTTGACTCATGTCAAGTTTGTGGTCTACCAGGACTCCTAGATCCTTTTCACATCTACTGCTCTCAAGCCAGGTGTCTCCCATCCTGTATTTGTGCCTTTCATTTTTTTGCCCAAGTGTAGTACTTTACATTTCTCCTTGTTAAAATTCATCTTGTTTGCTTTGGCCCAGTTGTCTAATCTGTTAAGGTCATTTTGAAGTGTGATTCTGTCCTCTGGGGTGTTAGCCACCCCTCCCAATTTGGTGTCATCTGCAAACTTGCTCAGGATGCCCTTCTTTGTCTTCTTTGTCCTGTTCTGCTTTCAGTGCATTCCTCCAGTTCCAGGATCCCCAGAGAAGCTTTCATCTTGTGGGGTGGCTCTCAAAGGATTACTCTCATGGAGTCACAGGCTAATGTGCTTTATTGTGCTCTGCACACACACACACAAAGTCTCTTCCTGCAAGTTCTCCTCTCTCAGCACCAACACTCCCTTACTCCTTTGCAACAAGTAGGCCCTCTCTTGGAGTGCTATAATAACTAACCTTCCATTTATGTGCATACCTGTATATAGAAATCTTTTTATTTATTTAAACAAGAACCTATGCTTTATTATCACAAGTAGTCTTGTGTATGACTAGCATTAAAGGGACAGACTGTCAGCCTGGGGAACTTTTTAAGTTTCTTTTCGTTATGGGGCTTGTTGCAGTTAGGGATATTCATGTTTCGCATCTTTATTTTAGATCTTATTATTTATGTGAAAATTGTTTCGTTGTGTACTTTGTTTTATTTATTGTTATGACGACTTTTATTATGTTTGTAATTGTGTAACTTTTTCCATGTTTTAGTTACAGGTAGGTAGCCGTGTTGGTCTGAGTCGAAGCAAAATAAAAAAAATTCCTTCAGTAGCACCTTAAAGACCAACTTGGTTTTTATTTTGGTATGAGCTTTCATGTGCATGCACACTTCTTCAGATACTGAAGGATTTTTTTCCATGTTGTAAGCCGCCTTGGGCATGGCTTGAACAATGGAAAAGCAGCATGCAAATAAAATGATCACTATATACTTTTAAAAAAGTTTTTAGTTATACTTTTTCAAGTTTATACATTTCATTAATTTAACAATCATTTAAACATTTCTAAATTTGACTTCCTTCCCCCTCTTTCTGCGGTTCCTTAAATTTTTTTTTTTTAACATCTTCTGCATATCCAAATTCATTTAATTTACTCATTTAATTATCCACTTTAAATATATACTCTTAGGAAACTGCAGGTTATTACTATAACCCTGCCAGTGTTTTTAATCTGTTTGCAATTTATCTGTAAATATTCAATGAACCATTTCCATTCTTTTATAAAAAGTTTGTTATCTTGATTTCTTATTCTTCCAGTATATACTAGCCTCCCAAACTGTAGCATCCTCTTCAGTCTTCTTCCCTTGCTGCTTTCCCCCCCCTTTCTTTTTATTAAAAGTGCCCCAAACCTTTTTTTGCCCAATGCATGACCTTGAGATTAAGAATCTCACGCTCTACTGACTGAGCTATGTGGGAACTTCAGAGAACAAACTCAAAAAATGCAACTTGGCTCCCTCCTCAGCTCAGTGCAGGAATTTGCTTTTTCCACCTTAGCTCTCTGCAAACAGTACATGGGGAAACCCAACCACTGACCTCAGCTCAGCACCCCAGATGAACACCTAGCACACCCACCCCCTAACTCTGTGAGGGGAATAGGGGTCTCCTAACAACTCTCAGCACCCTTAGAAAAACTACAGTCCCAAGGAGTCTTTGGGGGAAGTCATGGGTGTATAAAGAGATATCATAGTGCTTTAAATGTATAGCTCGGATGAGGCCTCAGCCAAAAAAAAACCCCTTCTGAGCCTCCAGAGTTAATTGTTTATATTTCTGTATTAAATTCATATTCCTCCCTGGAGCATGTCAAGGGAAACGGGCAACAATAAATCTCTTGCAATGTTATTGTATCCAAAAACAACAATTGAAATGACAGGTTTTTTAAAACCTCCGGTGCCTAAATGTCACTATCCCCTTCCCAAGGCCTGACTGGTCGTCACAGTTAGTAGGGTCAGTTAGTAACTAATTCCTCTACCACATGGGACACATTTGGGTTTTTGAGAAAGGGGCCATGGGTGCCAGTCACAAAATGGCTGCTGTGGTGTATGTGGGGCTCAAGACAAAATGGTTGCTGTGGTGTTTGTTGGGGGGCACAAAATAAAATGGCTGCTATGGGGGGTGCCACAAGACCAAATGGCTGCTGTGTGTGTGTGTGTGTGTGTGTGTGTGTGTGTGTGTGTGTGTGGCACAATATAATACAGTATGGCGGCTGTGAGGTGTGTGTGTGGCACAAGACAAAATGGCTGCTGTTTTGTATGTGGCGCAAGACAAAATGGCTGCCATAGGTATGTGGCATGAAACAAAATGACAGCTGCATAACACAAGAACAAAAAATGGTGAGGGTAGGCCCTCTGATCTCATGCGTCCTGAGTTTTGAGGGGACATTTACTGAGGGCTTTTTAAGGGACCATGGGACATACTGGTGGGCACACTGGCATCCTGAAGCAGCACATGGGCACCCCCTGTCCTGCTATACTGGCACAGGCACAACCTCAGAATCTATTTTAGAAAATTCGGTTTTAATACAGTATTTTTATTACTGAGCATCTCCATATGATTCCAGTGAAAGTCTTTGCCGCCATTCCTGAGGGGACATTGGCAAGGGGTTAGCCGACACGAACGTTTGTTCTTTCACAGGGGAATTTGGGCCAATTTTTATTTTACAATTGTACATTTACTCAATAAATCTGGTCACTTTTAACATGTCAGACCACGGCCTTTTAGAGGGCGTCAGGAAGGCCCTATGGGCATGAGGTGGTCCAGGCCCTTGTAACACCACCTGCTGGCCGAAAGCTTGAGAGCAGCTGAAATATTTGTTGGTTGGAATAGAGCTTGGAACCCCGTTCCTTAAAAACGTTTCGGGGAGCAACCAACCAAGGAAAGTGAAATGTGGCAAGGGAGGCACAACTGTGCCCAGTTTGCAACCCCAGTCCAAGGGGACACAGCCATGGATTTGTGAACTCAAAAGGCTTGATGTGTGAATTAAGCTAAGATTATCCGCCTCCCTTATTCCACCTGCAGGTCACTGCAAGGCATGCAGCAGAAATGGTATTTAAACAGACCTTCCCAGTTCCTAAATGCTCGATTCACTTCCCCCATTCCTGTATATTACAGGGCATTCACAAAAACATGTTTTAGGTGTTGTTGTTCTAATTGTTTTTACCTGCTAAATTGTTTCTAACCATCTTTAATTGTTTCTAAATATGTTCTTCTTTCTCGCATTGTTGTTTTATCACCAGTGTGTTGGGAGGAAGGAGGGGAGAATACATTTAAGGAGAATACATTTAATAAATGAAATAGCAGTAAGGATAACTGAGGGATAGCTCTTAATCTCAGTGTCATGAGTTTGAACCCCACATTGGGGGTGTAAGATTCCTGCATTTCAGGGTGTTGGACTAGATGATCCTCGCGGGCACTCCCAGCTCTGCAATTCTATGTCAAAAGTTGTATTCCCTTCATTTCTCTGCAAGTTCTCTGCCCTTCCCCACCGAAAACAGAATCTTCTAGCTAGACTCTTTCCTAATTCTGTACAGTACTCTGCTTCCCTCTCCTGGACATGTTGAGTGGCAGTACCTTAAAAATCAGTTATTTGTTAATACATCAGATGCAATGCAAACAGATGGCCCGTTTATTCAGCATCCATCCATATTTGCTTGTGGGGTACTTGGGACGTCTTCCCATTACCGTAAATCATTTGTTCACTTTTCAATAGATTTGCTTTCAAAACTGTGAAAAGTCCAGGTGCTTCAAATATATACGTGGGGTTTGTCGCAGTAGAGAGTCACACCTGCACTCACAACTAGAAGTCAAAATCAGAATAATTTATTACTTTTATCTCCTTCTTCCACATTTATGCTCAGAGTGGCTGACAGCATAAGCATAGAAGCACACAATTGTAAAGAGATCTTGAGGGTCTAGTCCAGGCATCCCCAAACTCGGCCCTCCAGGTGTTTTGGGACTACAATTCCCATCACCCCTGACCACTGGTCCTGTTAGCTAGGGATGATGGGAGTTGTAGTCCCAAAACATCTGGAGGGCCGAGTTTGGGGGTGCCTGGTCTAGTCCAACCCTCTACAATGCAGGAATCTCACTTAAAGCATGCATGACAAATGGATATCTATCTATCTATATATCTATATATATATATGGATGTACTGTATATCAATAATACACTAAAAATGCAATAATACACTGTTAACAGAATAATTTAGTATTAAAACTGTGGTTTCCATCCCCCCCATGCGTTTGTCTTCACAGTTCCTGCCCCTCCCCACTAAACTTGGAACTTGCTAGGGTTTTTCTCCTAATCCTCTGCTGCACCCATGTGGACATACTCAGTACTGCACCCTCTTAAAGTGTGCAGCACACAGACACAAGCTTCGATTTCATAGAATCATAGAATTGGAAGGGATCCTCTGGCCCAACCCCCTGGAATTCAGGAATCAGCACACAGTCCCTCACTCAATTTGAAACCATACTGGAGCCTGCTTAGCTTTGCAAGTGTGCTAACACTGCATAAGGATGTAGGGCAGGGGTCACAGAACTAGAAGCATAAATGATAATAATTTATTATTTACATCTCACTCTCCTAAATTTCTACTCAAGAGTGGCTTACAGCACAATATGCATAATATTTTTTTCTGGGGCAGTTGTATGACAATGAGATTTGCCGGTGGGGTGCTAATCCACCCCTTTCCATTCGTCACTTATCCACTTTTCAATGCATTTGCCCATTACTTTCTAAACGGCAAAAAAAGTCCAGTTGTTGTTTTTTAAACTGGACCTGTTGCAAGAGGGCTTGCTGCATAGGGAGGTGCTGGGGGCCCAGTTATGTTCACAAGTAGAGTTTATTGTATTTGTTACTTATGTCTGTTCTACATTCATACTTAGAGTGACTTACAGCATAATGTAAATAAAACACATAAAATGCAGTCATACGCTACTGTTAATAGAATAATTTAAGTTTAAAGCAGCAATTTCCACACCCCATGCATTTGTCTTCACAATTCCTACCCCTCCCCACTGAATTTGAATTTGCTAGGGTTTTTTCCCTAATCCTCTGCTGCACTCGTGTGGACATTTTTGAGTACCGCATCCTCTTAAAGTCAATACTAATTAATTTACAGCACACAGAGGCAAAGTTCTATACTGCACAGTGGTACCTTGGTTTGCAAACACAATTGGTTCCGGAAGTCTGTACTTAACCTGAAGCGTACTTAACCTGAAGCAAACTTTCCCATTGTAAGTGATGGGAAGTGCATTAATATATTCCAGACAGGTCTGTGGAGTACTCAACCTGAAGCGTACTTAACCCGAGGTATGAGTGTAATTGGTTCTGGAAGTCCGTACTTAACCTGAAGCAAACTTTCCCATTGAAGGTAATGGAAAGTGGATTAATCCATTCCAGACAGGTCCGCGGAGTACTTAAACTGAAAATACTCAAACCAAGGCGTACTTAAACCGAAGTATGACTGTACATTTAGAATATAATGCCATTGATTCCTTTCACTTCCACCTTTCTTGCACCTAGGATAGCAAACAGGAGCATTTTATATTCACTTATTTATTATTATTATTAGTAGTAGTAGTAATTAAATTTATATACTGCCCTTCCTTGGAAGATCAAGGGGCACTTTACAATATAAAAACACAAAAATATATGGCATATTAACAAACAAAAATAATACTACACGTACACACACACACACACACACACACACACACACACAGTTTAAAAGACCATAGATTGTTTAAGTAACCAAAGGCCCGGTAGAAGAGGAATATTTTTGCCTGGCACCTCATTAACTTTCTGCAAATGACCAACGCCTTCCCATAAAAGCGTCAACTACCGGTAGCTAGATTCATACCAAATCCTCTGCTGCCCTCATGTGGACATATTCAGAACTCAACATTTTACTTTAAGGTAACCCATATTAATGTCAAAACAAAATTAAAAAAGTTCCTTCCAGTAGCACCTTAGAGACCAACTAAGTTTGTTATTGGTATGAGCTTTCGTGTACATGCACACTTTTCTGAAGGGACGCGGGTGGAGCTGTGGGTTAAACAACAGAGCCTAGGGCTTGCTGATCTGAAGGTCGGCGGTTCGAATCCCCGTGACAGGTGAGCTCCTGTTGCTCGGTCCCAGCTCCTGCCAACCTAGCAGTTCAAAAGCACATCAAAGTGCAAGGAGATAAATACGGTAGGTACCACTCCAGCGGGAAGGTAAACGGCATTTCCGTGCCCTGCTCTGGTTCAATAGAAGCGGCTTAGTCATGCTGGCCACATGACCCGGAAGCTGTCTATGGATAAATGCCGGCTCCCTCGGCCTGTAAAGCGAGATGAGCGCCACAACCCCAGAGTCGTCCGCGACTGGACTTAACGGTCAAGGGTCCCTTTACCTTTTTAAGGTGCTACTGGATGGAATTTTTTTACTTTGTTTCAACTACGGCAGACCAACACGGCTACCTACCTGTAACCAAATTAATGTGCAATGCGTAACCCCAGTGGTTGGAGACCTCAATTCTTTAGTTATTTCCATATTGCTAGCAACTTCTGCAACCTGCTTTCTTGCTTTTCTGTATACTGCATCCAATCAGTCTATGTAGCCAACTGCTGCCTTTTTAATATATATTTCAAGGCTCTTGTATGTGATTTTTTTCTTTTATGGTTTTATTTGTTAAATGCCTAATAAAGGTTTGATAAGTAAGTATACTGCATCACCGCTTAAGACAACAGGAGGCAAGGATGAATCCTGAGCACTAAGCCCCTAGGCCTGTTCCCTCAGGGAAGAAATTTTTCTCCCCAGGCCACCTTTTCTGAACTTATCCCACAGGTGGGGCCAAAACCATCACAATGCCAGACCTCCTGGCCTACGTTCAAAAGACTTGTATGGCTGGTGGCCTTGCTTGCCACTGAGCAATCTGCGCCTCTCCCAGCAAAGGTCATCAAGCAAGGTGATCAGTCCCCAAACCAGGTCTGAAGGCCACAGACTGAAAGGTGCCCACATCACCAGCTTCATCCAAGAGCATTTTGGGTAAATTGCAAAAATAAAAATCAATGCAAAATTGTGGCCTGCCTGCAGGCAGTGTCTGTATAGTTCAAGAATAGAGTTGAAAAGTCATGAGGGAAAGTTGTGAGATGTATTCACTCCCAGTTCCTTGCTGAAAGAAGATTCCACCTAAACATTAGGAAGAACTTCCTGACAGTAAGAGCTGTTCGACAGTGGAATTTGCTGCCCAGAAGTGTGGTGGAGTCTCCTTCTTTGGAGGTCTTTAAGCAGAGGCTTGGCAGGCATATGTCAAGAATGCTTTGATGGTGTTTCCTGCTTGGCAGGGGGTTGGACTGGATGGCCCTTGTGGTCTCTTCCAACTCTATGATTCTATGATTCTATGAACCGCTGAGGTTAAATCTTCTGAAACTCCTACAAGCCGCTGACCAAGGATGCTCAATCTACTCCCCACTTTACTGCACATTAGCTGGGTGTTTACATCCATAGGAAAAAGAAAAAGAAGAGTAGTATGTTCTCTTCACATTACTTTCTCATAAATTACCTCTCCCTCCTCATGGATCTAAAAACCAAGGCACCTTTCGTAGTTCTCTGCTGCCATCATGTGGCCATTTTTATCTCTCACTTTTTTGAAATAATGTTTATTTGATTTTACAAATACTGTACAGTGGGACCTCGGTTTAAGAACGGCCCTGTTTACGAATGATTCGGTTTACGAACTCTGCAAAACCGGAAGTAGTGTCCCGGTTTGAGAACTTTACCTCGGTTTACGAACGGAATCCGAACGGTTGAAGGGAAACTGCGCCTCGGTTTAAGAACGGTTTGGGTTTAAGAACTGACTTCCGGAAAGGGATAAGTTCGTAAACCAAGTTACCACTGTATAGAATTATAAGCAGTTTTTTTTCTTTAAAAAAATGTTTAGAGGTACTCTTGTTGTAAGCCAAAAATGGCTTATCTTCTGAGTTAGACCAATAAAACTCAGAGACAAGAGGCTTTAGGAGTCCATTTTGTTTATTGCAAAGCAATAAGGTTACAGTCAAATCTTTTCGGAAAACTGCAACCCCGCCCAAAGGTCGGGCAGGAATTTATAACTTTTCAGACAAAGGATTTTGATTTAACCATTCACATAAAGCATTACATCATTTAATATTTTAATATTCATCATTATCTCATTTCATATTTAATACACATGTCATTACCTAATCTAATGCGCATGTGCAATAAGCATTGCTAACTAGGCCAAGGATTGCTAGCTAGGCCTTTGATTCTCAATAATACGTTACATTGTGAGATAATATGCGTGTTGGGAACCTGTGTTACATATACCATGTAACAATTTGTGTTCTAGCTTATGAATTATATCTTTGTGATTTGCGTGTTAGCTGACCTTCTGTTCTGGTAAAAGAACGGCATCTTGCTAAATCATCAGTTTCTTAAAGCAACAAGCTCCCATAAGTCACTATTATAAGTATATTCTAGGATTTATAGGGATTTACATTATCATCTTAATTGGGGCCCTTTGGGCCCCTGCTACACTCTCATTTTGACTCAAGAAAATCACCATTTTATAGTTCAAATCGGGGAAAATAAATACTGTACGGTAAATGGACAAAAGTACAAAGATTCACAAAATATTTAGGGGTATGCGTACCCCTGCATACCCCACCCCCGAAAAAAGCACTGATTATAACCATATTTAGAGACTCCCCCAAATCTCTGGACTTCCTACCTTCCCCTCCAGGGATCCTATTGTCCACCTTTTCAACTTCATATTATTTAATAATTTGGCCATTTTCATCAAGGCATTATAAATTATGTAACTTATGAGAGTTGTTTTGATGTTTCTGCTTAGTATACGTCATACTTTTATATAACACTTCAATTTTCTAATAAATACAGCATGTGATAATTAAGTTCCCACTAGGAATGTAAGGACACCAGAAATGTAATATGGATGATTGGCTTCCCAAATTGACCAGATGAAATCTCAGGCAGTTGTACATATTATAAAACAGATTTATTAAAACATTTATTGCAATAAATGGTGGCAGTGAGAATGAGTTTCTCATTCTGCCCGACCCATGGGCATACACAGAGTGCTTTTATAACAAAACTTACCCACCGCCACCCCCATGTAAATTACAAAGCTTATACAGGATGTGCTCTTGTGGTTTATGCTAGACAGGATGGAACAAAGGAACAAAATGTGGTGTAGCTAGAATTTCTTAGAAGTGCTGTGTGTGGTTAGATCTTTGCATTAGATGTGCAAACATGCTGTGCCTGTGTGCAAAGTGCTGTCTGGTTTACTTTCTATCAGAGGCAGAGAGATTTAGAAAATGGAGTTCCTCTTGCTTTTAGGGCCTGCATGGCCTGACCAGGATTATTCTGGCCCTGGTCATTGCCACCCTATATTCCCTCCTCTTCAATATGGAGATGAAGAACAGGTGTGTTTCTGCATCTCCATTTGATTGACCCATCGCACTACAGTGTTTCCTGGTGTTTCCTGCTTGGCAGGGGGTTGGACTGGATGGCCCTTGTGGTCTCTTCCAACTCTATGATTCTACAGAGGAGCCAGCAGCTTCCCATGCTCCAATGTTAGGCCAAAGGATGGGCAACAGAGAGCAAAGTAAGTGAGGAAGCTTCTGCTGACTTTTCCCAGCTTGTTACTCAGCTTGTCTCAGAAGGGTTACCAGAAGCTTTATACAGACCAAGGTTCTGCATAGGGCTAAGACAATAAGAAAGAAAATTGATATTAAGAGCAGAATCTCTTTTAACTATGACCAACCTGGGAGCCAAGAACTAATCTAACTCTATACACTGGGCAGACCTGCACCGTCTAGGCTAACCTTGTGGTACAAGTCAGCCTGCTTCTTAATGTTTTTAACATCACTCTCAACACGTTTACTCTAGTTGTATACAGATGTTAGTTCAGAGCCCTCAGAAGATTGCTGGGCTTCAAAGAAGTATGTAGGGCAGAAGAAGGCTAACTGGAAGCTTGCTCAAATGTTAGGTTTTTGACTTCCAGGGAAATAGTGCAAGGCAGATAGATAACTTCGGGGTGGGGGCTGCCTTTTCTACTGAACAGTTAAAATACCTAGGAACCTCCGGCTGTGATCAGGAACTAGCAGTCATTAAAGACATTAGTACATTGCTTTTCTTAAATCAAATAGCAAAATATTTCACAAACAGACCTACATTTTGTTACCTGGCACATTCAGACCTTCATTTCGAAACTTCTTAAGGTATACAGTGTTTCTAAAACGTGTAATTATGCTATCCAAGTGAATAACGTGCATCACAAAACAGTTTCTTAAAAGTGCTACCACACATACACATGGGGTTGGAAATCTTTCCTAAGGGGGGGAAGAATAATTCACTGTTAGGACAGACACCATCAGCTAATTCATAGGACTATACACAAACTCTGAGAGCCTGTAGATTAAGGCATTCAGTCTGCAGAACTGTCAGTGTAAAATAACCATGAAAGTTTTTTCTTTTTCTTTTCCTGCTTCAGCTTGATGCTATAAACCAGAGTAAAAATGCTTGCTGAATTTAAGCCTGGTTCAGCTTTTGATTAATCTATTTCCATAACTCCTAAGCATTTTCTGTTGAAGTTTTTTAGCCTTCGTGTTAGACCTAACTGGAAACATATTTGCATTATACAAACATTATTTTTGTCGAAGCACAAGTGCCACTTTCTACTACATTGCATTTCCATTTGAGGCACAACAAAAAAATCGCAATACAGACTTTTGGCAACAAAGGGTTCTTTCTCTCAGGTGGGCCATGAATCTATAATGGCCACACTAGATACTGGGATACTATAGTTGCTGGAAATCTAAAAGCCAAGGGGCTTTGGCCACTGTTTCCAAAACTTTATGTCAGCAGGAAAATACACAGTTCTCTCTCAGCTCAGTACTGGGCTTCAATGCAAATCAGTGGGTTTCAAGAGTTCCTACACAGTTCTAAAGGCCAGGAATATATATATAACAATTGGAGGTTTGTCCTAGCTGAGCATTTGGCTACAGAAAGAATGGCTATTGTTCCAGTTTGCCAGAGTCAGGAGAGGCTTACATTAGACATCAGTGGGCTACCATCATTTCCAAAGCCAGAACTGAGGGGTGCACCTGGCCAACTTCTTCCAGTTACATCCCCAACCCAGCTACAGCCCTGTATGACCTAGGGAGTTGCTGGAACCCTTCCCATAATTTTCCATGGTCCAATTTCTGAAACTGTTTTGGGTCCGTTGGCTCAAATGAGGCAGGTACACTGCCCTTCCTTCCAAATTAAGGATACTGCTTTGGGGCAGGTAGAATTCTACTGTGGGTCCCACTCAATTGATGCCTCCCATACAAATATACATACATACATACATACATACGGGTCTAAGATTTACTGTGCCTTCTTGATGGCGTTGCATAAGATGGACGTTCCTCAACCCGTGCGTCGAGTGACAGCGTCCGGAGTGTCACAGCAGGGGCTACTTCGGTTTCCCATGCGCTGGGCGTCTTTTGCCGGTCAGACGCTGCAAGGGGAAACTGGTGCACCGTGCGCTGGGTACCCACTCCTGATTAGGTACAGCAGGGTGTGGATCCAGGGGGTCATCTCAGGCACTTTCACCGGATGGAATGGATACCTCACCACCTAGGAATGAAGAGGGTCTCGTCTCCCTTCCTTCAAGGATTCACTCAGGGACTCGCTAGCGTCAGGCTGGAACCATCGTGTCAGGCTCCGCAAGGCTACACGCTGTTCGCTCGAGTGATTTCCTGTAGATAAAAAAACAAAGGAGGGGGGGGAGAGAGAGATTGTCCTTGTAGCTGCCGCTGCTGTTTTAGAACTTCTTGCTGGTTAGTCCACCACCAAACTCTCCGAGGTAGTGCGTCCCACGTATTGGACATTGAGGTGTGTCTGGCACACAGAAGTCATCTCTGGGATGTAGCAGCAGTTAGTTGAGAAGTCATCTCTGGGATATAGCAGCAGTGCCTTACAGCAGTCTTTGCCGAATTTCACAAGGCTTGCAACAGGATTCCACGTCTGGTCCATCTTTCAGGATCTCCCCGTGGTTTCTCTTTCCTTCCACAGAACTTCATGCATGTGCAGGGTTGAGGGGGGCGCTTTAAATCCGTATTTGCCTCCCATCCAGCTGCCGACGGCTGAGTTCTGCTAGGATACTGAAGCCTGTTTTTCAAATTATGCAAAGTCTTGTGGTTTCTAGAAGAAGAAAAACTTACAGCTGCTTTGTAGCAACGGGCTGTTTCCGTGAGACATACAATTTTTTAAAGTCAAAGCATTTAGAGCAGTAGTGTTTTTGTAAGCTGAAACGTGGACCTCCAAAGCATAACATCTTTTTCTCCCTACTTTCACAGCAACGGTCTTGGTCACACAATGTCACACAATAGAATGTCCAAAATGGCAACACCAGCCAGGCACAGCCACAGTCTCTAAGTGCAGGTTGCAGGAGAAAACAAGTTGTGCAAATACAAATCATGCAGAATCGCTTGTGTAACCAAATAAGGGAGGTTACGCCACACATCTCTGCCGGAGGTTTGAGAGACTGCTTGAGATTTTTCGCAGCCTGTCTTCCAATGGTAGTGTTAGATTCAAACAGACAATGTCTTTACACACAAATCTCAATTCAGTATAACTTCCTTCTACCTTATCCTGAATTCTTTAGTTGACAGACATTCATTTCATTAAAATATGCAGTTCTACAAATTTTCCAACATGTTGCTGTCACAAAAACACATGAAATGGGGTTGCAGGTAGGAGGGTTAAACCCTTTAAACGTAGTTTGCTTTTAGAAGGACTCAAATGTCTCTTTTTCCCCATTCTTGTAAGTTTCCCAAAAAACTAAAGTCTGCACAGTTCCAACAGGACTTGGGGAAAAGATGTTAATTGTTCAAATAAAATCTATTGTCTCTTGCGTTGTGAACTACTTAAGTACATGATTTTTTCCTTTTCTTTTCTTTTGAAGCCAGCTGAAGCATATGAAAACATTTTCTGAGCACCGTTACTGGCATTTTGTCAGTATCCTGTGCGGCGGTAGCCTCATTTCTAGTGTGGTGAATAGCATTTTAAAGGTTGCAGAGATGATTTTTCTGAACCAATCCTCCGCTGTCTGTTTGTACAGCCCTTTTAGGCATAAAATCAGTCTAATGCTTCTTTTGGCTTTTTGGTGCTGTTTCAAGGATATTTAAAAACAGAATACTGGGTGCCTATGTTTATAACAAAGTCCAGATGCAGGTAACTCTTAAGTCACCTTGACCATGGCTCCTTGCCATGCCTGCCAAACCGACGAACTCTCTTCTGCTGGGACCCCCTTGTCCCATCTTTCTCAGAACACTCTTCCTTCCTCTTTTATATTGACCGAGACATCTCCGTCCTTTAAGGTCCAGTGGTTCCTTTCCCTAGCAACTGACCTTCACCAGTGACCTTTGAACCCCTTCTGGTTCCTCACTGGTCCTTGAGCCATTATTTGTTGCTGTTTAACCACTGCCTTTCTCTTCATCTTCTTTCTCAAAATGCCTTTCTTCTCTCGGGGGGGGGGGGAATACTGGTTTGCGCCAGCCTTTTTCTCTGAACTTGTTGTTGGCAGGACTTGTAAATTAAATGTCTTTTATGACATTCTGAATTTATCTATCATGAATTCTAGGGAAATCACATTTTTCCCTCCTCTTGACCATACTCCTCCCATTTATGGCCCTGTAAAGTATCCCCTCATTCAACCAGAGCATGCACTGCAAACTTTGCCACACATACCATGCATTGGACACTTTACCACACTCTACCTCCCAGTTTTTCCTTGTTTCCTAAGTATCTATTTGTCAGGGGACCTCCTCCCTACTGACTACTAACATACACATTTTCCTCCTCCCTTTGCCTCTTACCCAAAGCGCCTGGTTTTCCCAGTTGACCTCTAATTAACTGAGTACTACCAACACGCTGGAGATGTGATCAGGATCTCCCTTCCCCTCATTAAAGGGGGCCAATTCCCTTCAAGGTACCTTTTCCCTTTCTACTTACCCCAGCCGGCTTTTCCTGTTCTTCCCTTCCAACCTCGGTCCTTTTGCCTCTTCGTCCAGGGCATGGAAACTCAAGGGCCACCTCTGATCCTCCGGAAAAAGTCTGCCGGTGTGCACCAGACCAGAGGCGCCGTTAGGAATCTGCGCCCTGTCCAGTGGGGCAAAGGGGGACTGCCTCTGGTTCAGGGAAATGCCCTCATCCGAGTCACGGAGGCACCAGAAATGTAAGGTCACCAGAAATGTAATATGGATGATTGGCTTCCCAAATTGACCAGACGAAATCTCAGGCAGTTGTACATATTATAAAATAGATTTATTAAAACATTTATTGCAATAAATGGTGGCAGTGAGAATGAGTTTCTCATTCTGCCCGACCCATGGGCATACACAGAGTGCTTTTATACCTTTTTTGACAGAGTGAAGGCCAGCCTTTCTGCAGTACTTCATCAACCAATCAAGAGAGAGCACCCCAAGATGCAAAGTCATTTACCTAACTCCACTAAGTGGCGTTATGTACCTGGTACTTTCATACACGTGTCTATCTGGAATTTTACAGGCACAATTGTGGTTGTGCCCTACTTAGAACTGCGGTTTTGTGGCAGGGCTACATCCTCTGACAGTGGGTTGAAACAGGCCCTGTCTAGTTTGCTAGAGTTTCTCAGAAGTGCTGTGTGTGGTTAGATCTTTGCATTAGATGTGCAAACATGCTGTGCCTGTGTGCAAAGTGCTGTCTGGTTTACTTTCTATCAGAGGCAGAGAGATTTAGAAAATGGAGTTCCTCTTGCTTTTAGGGCCTGCATGGCCTGACCAGGATTATTCTGGCCCTGGTCATTGCCACCCTATATAGCTAGGCCTTTGATTCTCAATAATACGTTACATTGTGAGATAATATGCGTGTTGGGAACCTGTGTTACATGTACCGTGTAACAATTTGTGTTCTAGCTTATGAATTATATCTTTGTGATTTGCATGTTAGCTGACCTTCTGTTCTGGTAAAAGAACGGCATCTTGCTAAATCATCAGTTTCTTAAAGCAACAAGTTCCCATAAGTCACTATTATAAGCATATTCCAGGATTTATAGGGATTTACATTATCATCTTTGGGCCCCTGCTACACTCTCATTTTGACTCAAGAAAATCACCATTTTATAGTTCAAATCGGGGAAAATAAATACTGTACGGTAAATGGACAAAAGTACAAAGATTCACAAAATATTTAGGGGTATGCGTACCCCTGCATACCCCCCCCCAGAAAAAAGCACTGACAGTACAAATTACATAACCATATTTAGAGATTCCCCCAAATTTCTGGACTTCCCACCTTCCCCTCCAGGGATCCTATTGTCCACCTTTTCAACTTCATATTATTTAATAATGTGGCCATTTTCATCAAGGTGTAAGGTGGATGACTGGCTTCCCAAATTGACCAGACGAAATCTCAGGCAGTTGTACATATTATAAAACAGATTTATTAAAACATTTATTGCAATAAATGGTGGCAGTGAGAATGAGTTTCTCATTCTGCCCGACCCATGGGCATACACAGAGTGCTTTTATACCTTTTTTGACAGAGTGAAGTGAAGATCAGCCTTTCTGCAGTACTTCATCAACCAATCAAGAGAGAGCACCCCAAGATGCAAAGTCACCCACCCAACTCTACTAGGTGGCGTTATGTACCTGGTACCTTCATACACGTGTCTATGTGGAATTTTACAGGCACAATTGTGGTTGTGCTCTACTTAGAATTTGCGGTGGGCTGCATCCTCTTGCTCTTGTGGTTTATGCTAGAATTTCTTAGAAGTGCTGTGTGTGGTTAGATCTTTGCATTAGATGTGCAAACATGCTGTGCCTGTGTGCAAAGTGCTGTCTAATTTACTTTCTATCAGAGGCAGAGAGATTTAGAAAATGGAGTTCCTCTTGCTTTTAGGGCCTGCATGGCCTGACCAGGATTATTCTGGCCCTGGTCATTGCCACCCTATATTCCCTCCTCTTCAATATGGAGATGAAGAACAGGTCTGCTTCTGCATCTCCATTTGATTGACCCAACACACTACAGTGTTTCCTGGTGTTTCCTGCTTGGTAGGGGGTTGGACTGGATGGCCCTTGTGGTCTCTTCCAACTCTATGATTCTACAGAGGAGCCAGCAGCTTCCCATGCTCCAATGTTAGGCCAAAGGATGGGCAACAGAGAGCAAAGTAAGTGAGGAAGCTTCTGCTGACTTTTCCCAGCTTGTTATTCAGCTTGTCTCAGAAGGGCTACCAGAAGCTGTATTGAGAGACTTAAGAGCCCTCAGAAGATTGCTGGGCTTCAAAGAAGTATGTAGGGCAGAAGAAGGCTAACTGGAAGCTTGCTCAAATGTTAGGTTTTTGACTTCCAGGGAAATAGTGCAAGGCAGATAGATAACTTTGGGGTGGGGGCTGCCTTTTCTACTGAACAGTTAAAATACCTAGGAACCTCCGGCTGTGATCAGGAACTAGCAGTCATTAAAGACATTAGTACATTGCTTTTCTTAAATCAAATAGCAAAATATTTCACAAACAGACCTACATTTTGTTACCTGGCACATTCAGACCTTCATTTTGAAACTTCTTAACTTAAGGTATACAAGCTAGTGTTTCTAAAACAAATGAATAACGTGCATTACTAAACAGTTTCTTAAAAGTGCTACCACACATACACATGAGGTTGGAAATCTTTCCTAAGGGGGAAATAATAATTCATTGTTAGGATAGACACCATCAGCTAATTCATAGGGCTATACACAAACTCTGAGAGCCTGTAGATTAAGGCATTCAGTCTGCAGAACTGTCAGTGTAAAATAACCATGAAAGTTTTTTTTTTCCTGCTTCAGCTTGATGCTATAAAGCAGAGTAAAAATGCTTGCTGAATTTAAGCCTGGTTCATCTTTTGATTAATCTATTTCCATAACTCCTAAGCATTTTCTGTTGAAGTTTTTAGCCTTCGTGTTAGACCTAACTGGGAACACATATTTGCATTATACAAACATTATTTTTGTCGAAGCACAAGTGCCACTTTCTACTACATTGCATTTCCATTTGAGGCACAACAAAAAAATCGCAATACAGACTTTTGGCAACAAAGGGTTCTTTCTCTCAGGTGGGCCATGAATCTATAATGGCCACACTAGTCTTCAGAGATACTAGGATACTATAGTTGCTGGAAATCTAAAAGCCAAGGGGCTTTAGCCACTGTTTCCAAAACTTTATGTCAGCAGGAAAATACACAGTTCTCTCTCAGCTCAGTACTGGGCTTCAATGCAAATCAGTGGGTTTCAAAAGTTCCTACACAGTTCTAAAGGCCAGGAATATATATATATATAACAATTGGAGGTTTGTCCTAGCTGAGCATTTGGCTACAGAAAAAATGGCTATTGTTCCAGTTTGCCAGAATCAGGAGAGGCTTGCATTAGATATCAGTGGGCTACCAGAAGCTTCTCCCATCATTTCCAAAGCCAGAACTGAGGGGTGCACCTGGCCAACTTCTTCCAGTTACATCCCCAACCCAGCTATAGCCCTGTATCACCTAGGGAGTTGCTGGAACCCACCCCATGGTTCAATTTCTGAAACTGTTTTGGGTCTGTTCGCTCAAGTGAGGCAGGTACACTGCCCTTCCTTCCAAATTAAGGATACTGCTTTGGGGGCAGGTAGACTTCTACTGTGGGTCCCACTCAATTGATGCCTCCCATACAAATATACATACATACATACATACATACATACATACATACATACATAAGGGTCTAAGATTTACTGCGTCTCCTTGTCTCCTTGATGTTTGGTGCTGCATAAGATGGACATTCCTCAACCCGTGCGTCGAGTGACAGCGTCCGGAGTGTCACAGCAGGGGCTACTTCGGTTTCCCATGCGCTGGGCGTCTTTTGCCGGTCAGACGCTGCAAGGGGAAACTGGTGCACCGTGCGCTGGGTACCCACTCCTGATTAGGTACAGCAGGGTGTGGATCCAGGGGGTCATCTCAGGCACTTTCACCGGATGGAATGGATACCTCACCACCTAGGAATGAAGAGGGTCTCGTCTCCCTTCCTTCAAGGATTCACTCAGGGACTCGCTAGCGTCAGGCTGGAACCATCGTGTCAGGCTCCGCAAGGCTACACGCTGTTCGCTCGAGTGATTTCCTGTAGATAAAAAAACAAAGGAGGGGGGGAGAGAGAGAGATTGTCCTTGTAGCTGCCGCTGCTGTTTTAGAACTTCTTGCTGGTTAGTCCACCACCAAACTCTCCGAGGTAGTGCGTCCCACGTATGGGACATTGAGGTGTGTCTGGCACACAGAAGTCATCTCTGGGATGTAGCAGCAGTTAGTTGAGAAGTCATCTCTGGGATATAGCAGCAGTGCCTTACAGCAGTCTTTGCCGAATTTCACAAGGCTTGCAACAGGATTCCACGTCTGGTCCATCTTTCAGGATCTCCCCGTGGTTTCTCTTTCCTTCCACAGAACTTCATGCATGTGCAGGGTTGAGGGGGGCGCTTTAAATCCGTATTTGCCTCTCATCCAGCTGCCGACGGCTGAGTTCTGCTAGGATACTGAAGCCTGTTTTTCAAATTATGCAAAGTCTTGTGGTTTCTAGAAGAAGAAAAACTTACAGCTGCTTTGTAGCAACGGGCTGTTTCCGTGAGACATAAAAATTTTAAAGTCAAAGCATTTAGAGCAGTAGTGTTTTTGTAAGCCGAAACATGGACCTCCAAAGCATAACATCTTTTTCTCCCTACTTTCACAGCAACTGTCTTGGTCACACAATGTCACACAATAGAATGTCCGAAATGGCAACACCAGCCAGGCACAGCCACAGTCTCCAAGTGCAGGTTGCAGGAGAAAACAAGTTGTGCAAATACAAATCATGCAGAATCGCTTGTGTAACCAAATAAGGGGGGTTACGCCACACATCTCTGCCGGAGGTTTGAGAGTTATTGAGATGTTGCAGCCTGTCTTCCAACGTAGTGTTAGATTCAAACAATGTCTTTACACACAAATCTCAATTCAGTATAACTTCCTTCTACCTTATCCTGAATTCTTTAGTTGACAGACATTCATTTCATTAAAATATGCAGTTCTACAAATTTTCCAACATGTTGCTGTCACAAAAACATATGAAATGGGGTTGCAGGTAGGAGGGTTAAACCCTTTAAACGTAGTTTGCTTTTAGAAGGACTCAAATGTCTCTTTTTCCCCATTCTTGTAAGTTTCCCCAAAATTAAAATCTGCACAGCTCCAACAGGACTTGGGGAAAAGATGTTAATTGTTCAAATAAAATCTATTGTCTCTTGCGTTGTGAACTACTTAAGTACATGATTTTTTCCTTTTCTTTTCTTTTCCTTTGAAGCCAGCTGAAGCATATGAAAACATTTTCTGAGCACCGTTACTGGCATTTTGTCAGTTTCCTGTGGGGGGGTAGCCTCATTTCTAGTATGGTGAATAGCATTCTAAAGGTTGCAGAGATGATTTTTTCTGAACCAATCCTCCGCTGTCTGTTTGTACAGCCCTTTTAGGCATAAAATCAGTCTGATGCTTCTTTTGGCTTTTTGGGGCTGTTTCAAGGATATTTAAAAACAGAATACTGGGTGCCTATATTTATAACAAAGTCCAGATGCAGGTAACTCTTAAGTCACCTTGACCATGGCTCCTTGCCATGCCTGCCAAACCGACGAACTCTCTTCTGCTGGGACCCCCTTGTCCCATCTTTCTCCGAACACTCTTCCTTCCTCTTTTACATTGACCGAGACATCTCCGTCCTAGCAACTGACCTTCACCAGTGACCTTTGAACCCCTTCTGGTTCCTCACTGGTCCTTGAGCCATTATTTGTTGCTGTTTAACCACTGCCTTTCTCTTCATCTTCTTTCTCACAATGCCTTTCTTCTCTTTGGGGGAATACTGGTTTGCACCACCTTTTTTTCTCTGAACTTGTTGTTGGCAGGACTTGTAAATTCAATTTCTTTTATGGCATTCTGAATTTATCTATCATGAATTCTAGGGAAATCACATTTTTCCCTCCTCTTGACCATACTCCTCCCATTTATGGCCCTGTAAAGTATCCCCTCATTCACAGCACGCACTGCAAACTTTGCCACACATACCATGCATTGGACACTTTACCACACTCTACCTCCCAGTTTTTCCTTGTTTCCTAAGTATCTGTTTGTCAAGGGACCTCTTCCCTACTGACTACTAACATACACATTTTCCTCCTCCCTTTGCCTTTTACCCAAAGCGCCTGGTTCCCCAGTTGACCTCTGATTAACTGAGTACTACCAACACGCTGGAGATGTGATCAGGATCTCCCTTCCCCTCATTAAAGGGGGCCAATTCCCTTCAAGGTACCTTTTCCCTTTCTACTTACCCCAGCCAACTCTACTAGGTGGCGTTATGTACCTGGTACCTTCATACACGTGTCTATGTGGAATTTTACAGGCACAATTGTGGTTGTGCTCTACTTAGAATTTGCGGTGGGCTGCATCCTCTTGCTCTTGTGGTTTATGCTAGAATTTCTTAGAAGTGCTGTGTGTGGTTAGATCTTTGCATTAGATGTGCAAACATGCTGTGCCTGTGTGCAAAGTGCTGTCTAATTTACTTTCTATCAGAGGCAGAGAGATTTAGAAAATGGAGTTCCTCTTGCTTTTAGGGCCTGCATGGCCTGACCAGGATTATTCTGGCCCTGGTCATTGCCACCCTATAAAGGCATTATAAATTATGTAACTTATGAGAGTTGTTTTGATGTTTCTGCTTAGTATACGTCATACTTTTATATAATACTTCAATTTTCTAATAAATACAGCATGTGATAATTAAGTTCCCACTAGGAACTTGACCTGTACGGCCGAACCCTGCGCAAAGCAGGACTGAAACACACACATCAGGTCATGTGCAGGGAGTTCAAAAATGATTTGGAGTGATTTGGCTCACTCCAGATATTCCTAACTTTCCATTTATAAAAGATTTTCAGTAAACAAAGCCATTCCTTAACCTGACCTGTTATGGTGCTCTTTATTAACATAACTTCTGGCTACGTAATGATTTTTCTGCCTGTTGTAGCCATTGTAATATGCTGTGCTGGCGGTTCTGTGATTTGTAAATGAATATTCGTTGCTCCTTTTATTGTAAGGACACCAGAAATGTAATATGGATGATTGGCTTCCCAAATTGACCAGACGAAATCTCAGGCAGTTGTACATATTATAAAACAGATTTATTAAAACATTTATTGCAATAAATGGTGGCAGTGAGAATGAGTTTCTCATTCTGCCCGACCCATGGGCATACACAGAGTGCTTTTATACCTTTTTGACAGAGTGAAGGCCAGCCTTTCTGCAGTACTTCATCAACCAATCAAGAGAGAGCACCCCAAGATGCAAAGTCATTTACCTAACTCCACTAAGTGGCGTTATGTACCTGGTACTTTCATACACGTGTCTATCTGGAATTTTACAGGCACAATTGTGGTTGTGCCCTACTTAGAACTGCGGTTTTGTGGCAGGGCTACATCCTCTGACAGTGGGTTGAAACAGGCCCTGTCTAGTTTGCTAGA
This sequence comes from Zootoca vivipara, assembly GCF_963506605.1. Taxonomy (NCBI): domain Eukaryota; kingdom Metazoa; phylum Chordata; class Lepidosauria; order Squamata; family Lacertidae; genus Zootoca; species Zootoca vivipara. The sequence goes on from NC_083288.1 coordinate 47,631,564, forward strand.
GTTTCTCAGAAGTGCTGTGTGTGGTTAGATCTTTGCATTAGATGTGCAAACATGCTGTGCCTGTGTGCAAAGTGCTGTCTGGTTTACTTTCTATCAGAGGCAGAGAGATTTAGAAAATGGAGTTCCTCTTGCTTTTAGGGCCTGCATGGCCTGACCAGGATTATTCTGGCCCTGGTCATTGCCACCCTATATTATTTCTCATATTGTATTTTATATCATTTTATTGTAATAAAATTGTATTTTGTTAATTATCATTGTGCTTTATATGGTATCCTATGGAATTCAAATTGTAATACAATAAAAGACAAGATAAGAAATAAAAGAAGCCGCGCACACAAAAACCACCATTTAAATTAATAATAATAATAATAATAATAATAATAATAATAATAATAATAATAATAATATCCCATGGTCTGTTCCAACTGCTCAAAAGCAGTTGCTCCCTCTGGCCTTCAGTTTCCAAGGCAACAAATCGTCTCCCAAATCATTCGTCCCATAAAATAAGGTCTTTGGGATTGACTTTTTTTAAAAAAATGAGGAAAAGTAACGGGGGATCATTTGTTCTTCAAATGTTCTGTCATTTTTGTGTGTGTCACGACATCCCCTGTTCCTTTTACATTAAATGTATGGGTCTTTATTTCAGCTGCTTGTGAAGTATTGTTTTGTTCTGCTGTCTCTCCTCTGTTGCAACTTCATTGTAATGTAATAAAATACTTCATTTTTGCTTGTTGGGACTACGCCTTGCAGCCTCTCTTCCTATTATTATATACCAATTTCAGATACTGTATTGAAAACGCTGAGGCCTGCTGTCAGTTGAGTCCTGGAGCTGAGGAACTGAGGCCTGCTGAGGCAGTTGAGGCCTAGGGTGAAACTACTGAGGGAGGGTAGCAGTTGACCAAAGGTGACATTGATGGGCATTGTGGAAGCTGAGGGAGAGTTGCAACATAAACTCTGTGGAGGAGACTTATAGGTCAATATCCCTCATTAGCAGCACCTTCTCAGCACACAGTATGAAAAGGAGAGCACCCTCCTGAGCAGGGCCAGATTTAGGTTTGATGAGGCCCTAAACTACTGAAGGCAATGGGGCCCTTTATATGTCCAGCTGTCCTTTGTCAGCAACAAAGTGCCGTTGTGTGTGTGTGTGTGTGTGTGTGTGTGTGTGTGTGTTGAATATACAGTATCTGGAGCTCAACATAAAAAAAAGAAAACCCAAGATCATGGCCATTGGTCCCATCACCTCCTGGCAAATAGAAGGGGAAGAAATGGAAGCAGTGATAGATTTTACTTTCTTGGGCTCCTTGATCACTGCAGACGGTGACAGCAGTCACGAAATTAAAAGATGCCTGCTTCTTGGGAGAAAAGTGATGACAAACCTAGACAGCATCTTAAAAAGCAGAGACATCACCTTGCCGACAAAGGTCCGTATAGTTAAAGCTATGGTTTTCCCAGTAGTGATGTATGGAAGTGAGAGCTGGACCATAAAGAAGGCTGATCGCCGAAGAATTGATGCTTTTGAATTATGGTGCTGGAGGAGACTCTTGAGAGTCCCATGGACTGTGTGAGAGTGAGTGATGATACAGGATGTGCCTCGAACTCAGTGGAAAGTTCCAGGGTGCCACGTCAGCTAAGTTAGAGTAGAGATAAGAAAGTATAGCCCATGCTTCCTAATAAGGTTAACTTTAGAATAGAGAGTGTAGATTGGTTAATGTATTAGAAATGTGTCTTTCTCTGATAGATAGATTGTAAGCCAAGCCTCTAAGGAGGGGCGGCAGCAATAGGCTTATAAGCTTCAGCTTGTGTGTGGGTCGGGGCTCTTCGCACCACTCCGGTCGAGGAGCCCGCCTTTGCAAACGCGTTATAATAAAGGGAGTTTCAGAGCTTACTTCGGTGTCTCCTTGTCTGGTTAATAGCCACGCTCCGTGACTTCTCACAATTTTGGCGCCCAACGTGGGGCCCTCGACGGTCTGCGCGGCGGGGTGCTGGAAGAAGGTCCGGCGCCACTCCGGCCCTTTTTCGGAGGGACCCGTTGTCCGGACCCCGTGGTGACAGACTCCGAGGGCTGAACGACGGAGAACCGATTTAAGTAAGCCAGGGAAGCTTCGCAGTCTGGGACTGCTGTGCCCTGCAGGGACGCCTGCCAGTTCACTAGCCGGAGGAAGTGGCGCTGAGCTGAAAGGGGTGAGTATTAAGGGAGTCTGGGAAAGGTGTGAGTGTTTTGTCTCTAAGGGTGAAAGAGAGGTTCCATACGGACGCGTGAGTGTGGACCGGGGCCCGGGACCCGGCGAGAGGATTAGCTTGCGGTTCCGTCCTCCCGCGAGGGAAACGGCCAGGCGATTCCGTGCGGTTGTGTGAGTGTCTGAGAGACGTTATCATGGGGAAGGCACAAAGTACATGTAGGAGGACTTCGGAGGCAAAGGATAAGGATCCCATTGATCCCAATAGTCCTCTAGGACAGGTATTATTGCAGTGGGATGATAAAGAAGTCAAACCCTATAGTCGGGGACTGTCCAAAGTGACGCTAATAAATCTGTGTCGAGTAGTATGGCCAGAATATCCTATAGGGCCAGGAGGAGAGTATTGCTGGAATCCTGATGGGGAGACCGATCCATATTGGATAAAGCAGTTAAAATATTACTTGATCAAGTCTAAGAAAGATAAGGAGAAACCATACATTGAACTCTGGTCCCATGTAACTTTCTTCGGTCCAGATCCTCCCCCTGTAAAACAATTCCCCTTAAAAGAGAAAAAAGAAGAGTCAGAGGATGAAATGTCCCCAGTTCCTACCACCCAGAGGCCACCCAATCGGCCCGTAGATTCCCAACCCCAACGACAACGGGGCGGTGTAGAATCCACCCCACAGGCGGAATCCTTAATTGATTTAGATCTAGATCAGCCCCCGGAATATACCTCTTCGGTGACCCCGAAGTCTCTTGTCACCGTCCCAACAGCGCCCCCCTTATATACCTCTACCCCATCCGTACCTGCGCACCCCCGGTTGCAAAAAGAGTTAGAACAGTTGAAAAAGGATGTGGACAATTTACCATTTAGTCCCCCTAATTCCCGCTTGGCATGCAAATTCGGGGATGACAGTCAGACATCTGTACATTCATATCCCCTGAGAGAAGCCCCGGGGGGAATAAATGCAGCAGGAAATCCGGTAATGGTATATGTAGTCAGCCCCATTAAACCATCAGAATTGAGGGAACTTAAACAGACCTTACCTAAACTGCATGAGAATAGCCAGGAAGTGGCAAGCCTGTTACAGATGTGGATGGGACCCCATTTATATACATATACCGAGTTAATGTACATTCTCGGACACCTTTTTACACCAGAAGAAAGGGCTATGATTAGGCGGGCAGCCATGAATTATTGGGAAACCCGTCATCAGGGAGGACAACAGGTTGTAGCCGCGGACGTAAAGTTCCCGCTACAGGATCCCAAATGGGATCCTAATGTTGCGGCCGATAGAGAACATATGAAGGATTTAAAGGAAATGATTCTGGAGGGGATCAAGACAGCGGTGCCACAGAGCACCAATTTGGCTAAAGCATTCGAGGTAAACCAACAAAAAGATGAGTCCCCTGGGGACTTTGTACAAAGGATTAGGGACCATCTGACTAAATATTCTGGAGTGGCACCAGATTCCCCAGCCTTTGACAATTTACTAAAGATGCAATTTGTCACCAAGGCATGGCCAGATATCCAGAAAAAGTTACAGAAGATGAATTGGCAGGATGCAACTATAAGTGAATTAGTGAGGACCGCGCAGCAGGTCTTCGTAAATAGGGATGCAGTAAAGCAGAAACAGAAGTGCCAGATGATGGTGACAGCCATACAGAAGGCAGGAGAGGAGTCTAAAGGGACAGAGAACCGTCAGGGTTCAACAGGAAGGGGAGGAATGAGTCACAGAGGCAGGGGCGGATGGGTAGGACGGGGAGGAAACCCTCGCCCAACAGGCCTTGTCTGTTACCGATGCCAGAAGACGGGTCATTTTGCCCGAGACTGCCGAACTCCTCGGGACCAGATACCTGATAATCACCCACCGAGGAGAGAGGCAACTCGGCAGACCCCGAGAGAAGAGACGGCTGAACTGTTCAGCCTCTATGATGAATAGGGGTCCTCCGGCTCAGGCCCCGGGACCCGGAATGAGCCACTGGTGAATCTTTGTGTGGGTCCCCTGCGAAAGTCATTAGTATTCCTTGTAGATTCCGGGGCGACCCGGTCATCAGTGTCCGTGATGATACCTGGGGTAAATAGGACACAGAATAACTCAAAGGTAGTGGGGGTCAGCGGGAAACCGAAGGAAGTAAGTCAATTAGAAGTTACAGACATATCTGTAGGGGAGATTGGAGGGCCAGAGGATCACTTTTGTTTATACCCGAGTCTGGAGTAAATTTACTGGGGAGGGATTTGATGGTACAGTTGGGTTTTCAGCTGATGGACATGAGTCAAGGAGTGCCCATGTATGCCCTCAGGGAGGAAGACGAGGGTCAAATAGACTCAAAAGTATGGGCGGATGGCAGGACGGTGGGTAGGTTGGATATAGATCCCATTAAAATAACAGTTAAACCAGGAATCACTCATTCCTGGACACCCCAATATCCCATGAAGAGAACTGGAAGAATAGGTTTGCAGCCGGTGGTGGAAGCCTTAATACAACAGGGGCTCCTTGAACCCACCATGTCCCCATTCAACTCCCCAATCCTGGCAGTACAGAAGAAGGACGGTAAATATAGGATGGTGGAGGACTTGAGAAACATCAACAGTATAGTGGTACCCAGATTCCCAGTAGTGCCGGACCCCTATACTTTGTTGAGTCGAATTCCACCCTCTACTCGGTGGTATACAGTAATAGACTTAAAAGATGCCTTCTGGACATGCCCACTGGATGAGGGCAGTAGGGACTTATTCGCATTCGAGTGGGAGGATATTCAAACAGGGCAAAAGCGACAGTATCGGTGGACAGTGTTACCCCAGGGATATACAGAAAGCCCCCTGCTGTTTGGACAGGCGTTGGGGGAAAAGTTGAGTGATTTTCAGACGAAAGGTTCCAATAGGTTGTTACAGTACGTGGATGATTTGTTATTAATAGGGGAGAAAGAGAAAGAGGTCAAACAGGATTCCATCAGACTGCTAAATTGGCTGGGACACTTGGGGGTAAAAGTATCAAAAGCAAAGTTGCAGTTTACCGAGCGTAGGGTGAGATATTTAGGACACATCTTGGAGGGAGGCACTAGACAATTAGACCCAGACCGGGTAAAAGGAATTATGGAACTCCAACCTCCTCGAGGGAAGACAGATGTAAGGAGAATGTTGGGTCTCATAGGATATTGCAGGTTGTGGATTGATCAGTATGCACGTTTGACCCAGTTCCTGAACAGAAAACTGATAGGGGAAGGAGAGGAAATACAGTGGGACAAAGAAGATAGGGAGCGGTGGGAAGAAATAAAGAAAACCCTAATAGCAAGTCCCGCTTTGGCACTGCCAAATCTACAGCAGCCCTTCCATTTGTACGTGACAGTAGCATCTCAAACGGCAGTAGGGGTATTGGCCCAAAAGAGAGGGGGGCGATATCAGCCAGTGGCATACCTGAGCGCAACCTTAGAGCCAGTAGTAAGGGGATGGCCGGCGTGCATCCAAGCCGTGGCCGCAGCAGCCGAATTGGTACTGGAGAGTAGGAAACTAACCTTTGGAGGGGCGTTGATAGTACACAGCCCACATCAGATAGGTGCGGTAATGACAGGGGCGGCGCCTACCTGGATGACGGATAAGCGCCTTGTCAAGTATGAGGGGATACTCAGAACTGGGTCCGATATTACCATAGGAACGGACAGAAATTTGAACCCAGCAGAGTTCCTAAGGGGAGAAAGGAAGGAATGGGAACCAGATGAACATGATTGCCTGAGGGATATAGAGATGATGGCCAAAGTGAGGGAAGATTTGAGGGAAGAGGCGCTGGAGACCGGAGAAAGATGGTTTGTAGATGGGTCCAGTTATGTGAAGGAAGGGAAAAGAAGATCAGGATATGCGGTAGTCCGGGAGGATGGGGAGACGATAGAGAGTGGGGCTCTCCCCAGCACGTGGTCAGCCCAGAAGTGTGAGGTAATGGCATTGACACGAGCCCTAGAATTGTCAAAAGGACTGGATGTGACCATTTGGACGGATTCAAGATATGCTTGGGGAGTAGTACATACTTTTGGTAGAACATGGAGGGAGCGGGGTTTCATCAAAGCAGATGGAAAACAGATCGAACACGTAGCCTTGCTCGAGCGGTTGTTAGAATCTCTGATGGGGCCTCGAAGGGTAGGCATTGTGCACATATTAGCTCATACCAAAGGAAACAGCCCGGAGGAACAGGGAAATGCTTGGGCAGACCTCAGGGCGCGGGAGGCAGCGGAAGGGGTACCGAGGAAAGAAGTGATTCAGCAGTGTATTTTGCGGATACCAGTTGTGGATCCGCAGGACTTAAAGAATCTCGCCTTCACCCCGAAGGAAAAGGAATACATGGAAAAAGAGGGATGGGAAAGGAAAGGAGACGGATGGGAAACTCCAGAAAGGCAGATGGTCCTTCCAAAATCGGCTATGTTGAATATATTGGAGAAAATACACGAAGGAAGCCATTTGGGCACTGAGGGAATGGTTAATTTAGTGAAACCTTTGTATTGGAGTAGAGACATGTGGCCAATGGCACATGCCATTGCATGGAAATGTCTGATATGCCAAAAGGTTAACAAGGCAAGGGCGAAGAAGACCGAGAGGGGTGGGCGGCCCCTGGCGGTGTGGCCTTTCCAGAGAGTCCAGGTAGACTTTACCGAGCTGCCCGAAAGGGGAGGGCAGAAGTATTTATTGGTGTTCAAAGATCACCTAACTGGATGGGTTGAAGCCTTCCCTAGCCGCAGAGCCACGGCTCAGGTGGTCAGCAAAGCTATTTTAGAGCATATCCTTCCCCGCTATGGAGTAGTGGAAGCAATGGATTCAGATAGGGGAACTCATTTCACCCAAATGGCAATGCAGGAGGTAATGAAGTCTGTAGGGATCACCTGGAATTTCCACACCCCCTGGCACCCAGAGAGCAGTGGGAAAGTGGAGCGAGCAAATGGAGAAATAAAAAAACACCTAACCAAATTGTATCTGGAGAATGGGTTGCCCTGGACAAAGAACCTTCCACTGGCATTGCTAAGAATGAGGGTGGCACCTCGGAAGGATACTGGTTTGTCCCTGTTTGAAATGATGATGGGTCACCCCTATTTGGCTGCCTTGGGGAACCCTCAAATTGAACTCAGGGATCAGTTTACCAGGAAATATTTGCAGTCACTGTCCCAGTCTCTGTTATCTTTCCACAGACAAGGCATACTAGCACAGCGGCCCCCACTCTTGGAGCAACAGCACAGTTTCCAACCTGGTGATCTGGTCCTGATAAAGGCTTGGCGAACGGAGAAGCTCAGCCCGAGCTGGGAAGGTCCGTACCAGGTCCTGCTCACAACCGAATCAGCAGTCCGGACCAGAGAACATGGATGGACCCATTACCACCGGGTAAAAAAAGTTCCGTCCGAGAATTGGACGGCGACGGCCAGCCCTGACAACCCGCTGAAGGTGACACTCACTAAATCAGGGACCAGGACCCAGAAGGATACCCCAGGACTGTAACCTAAATGTGCTTATTTTGTACCTGTGAATGCTTTTTCGAATGTTGTTGCTGTGCTCATTGTGAGGGGTGCGTGCAATGTGTGCATTGTTCAGAGGAATGTAATATTATTTTCATAGAAGACATAATCCTTCAACACTGTAGAATAGCGTTGGGAGGGGCGGTCCAATGCGAATTAGTTGAAAGTCCTACCGTCATAGAAGCACTAAAATACCTATCACCCCTCGGAGTTGTAACTCCCCCACAACAACCTGTTTAAGCCCAGGTTTAGTACCATCGCATTCCCCACGCTCACAATGGATAGGTGGGAGGAGCCATGGAACCATTGGTATTGGTGGGCAGGGGTCACGTGTGCAGGAGTGTGTCTGTGGATGATTATATATTTTTGTTGGCATGAAAGAGACCGGATATGTGGGAGGCGACGTGGTACCACAATACCATTGGTGGTGCTTGCCCTTTGCTTCACAGCAGAATGCGCTGGGAACATAGGGTCAGGGGGCAAGATTTCCCTCTATAACATCACGGAACGAATGCACGAGTGGGGGGCCAGGAACCCCCATAACAAATGGCTACAAATGGCTGAAATGATGGCACATGCGGTTAACAAAACTATGTGCCTGGTATGTACCCTTGGCCCAACAGACGCGCAAGAAGGAATGCCATTCCTCCCACTACCATTTAATCAGTCGTCCATCCACAACTTTTCCAGGCTCCCAGATTCCGAGCTTTGGCCAACGTGGCAGCACCCGTCCCCCTTGAGGGTTCTTGAGGTCCGAGGGCATCTGTGTGTCCGCCGGAGATGCAAGTCAACCACCACCCAGTCCACCTTTGTGGGCCAATCTCATTGTAATTGTTCCTGTAACCCAGACAATGTGACGGCCGTGAATAGTAGGGTCATTTATAGTGGGTGTGATGGAAAGTGCCAACCTTTGGTCGAACTTTTAAACCGACTAGTGCTGAGCTTCGCAGGTGGGGGTGTCACGCAAGCAAAGGTGGGCCTTTATTGGGTATGTGGGAGAACCGCGTATACGGTCCTACCCAGTCAGTGGTGTGGGTCCTGTTTCCCTGCGTTTCTGTTACCACCCATGTGGGTCCTGCCCGGTAGCCCTACCAGACGCAGCCGAAGAAGCACCAGCGTGGACACTAGTAAATTCAGTGTGGCAAGTGGTAGCACACAGAATTGGGGTTCAGCATGGCCCCCTGAAAGAATATTAGCCCATTACGACCCGGCCTCATGGGATCAGAATGAGCTAATAGCGGGAGCAAGGGAACCCATCTACAATTTGAATCGTATAATTCGACTACAGGCTGTGGTAGAAATAGTAGCGAATGCCACCGCCAAGGCACTTCGGCTGGTCGCTACCCAGCTTGACGAGACAAGAACAGCGGTAATGCAATTGAAATTAGGGATGGATTTTGTTCTGGCAAGGCAGGGAGGCTTCTGTAAAGCCCTTAATTTGACCGGAGAGGCGTGTTGTTTTAACATCTCCAACCACGGACAAGCCATAAGAGATCTAGCGGATGAAATCCAAAAAACGGCACATGTCCCAGTACAGACATGGGAAGGGTGGGACATGTCCTGGTGGGAGAAGTTTCTACCCGGTGGATGGTTGCGAGGAATCCTTCTTGCATTAGCGGGACCCCTTGTGATTTTAATCCTTTTCTGCTTTTGTATGCCCTGCTTGCTACAATGCTTACAGTCAATGATGGAAAGAATGATGGATAGGGCAGTCCCCCCCCCCCCGCATAATGATGCTAATGCAGGCTTATAAGCCCCTCCCAATAGGTGTGCCAGAAGGAAGTCTAGAAAAAGAGGAGGAAGGAGATTACCAGGACCTATTATGTGAGTTCAAGTCAAGATACAAAAAGAGGGGGGATTGTGAGAGTGAGTGATGATACAGGATGTGCCTCGAACTCAGTGGAAAGTTCCAGGGTGCCACGTCAGCTAAGTTAGAGTAGAGATAAGGAAGTATAGCCCATGCTTCCTAATAAGGTTAACTTTAGAATAGAGAGTGTAGATTGGTTAATGTATTAGAAATGTGTCTTTCTCTGATAGATAGATTGTAAGCCAAGCCTCTAAGGAGGGGCGGCAGCAATAGGGTTATAAGCTTCAGCTTGTGTGTGGGTCGGGGCTCTTCGCACCACTCCGGTCGAGGAGCCCGCCTTTGCAAACGCGTTATAATAAAGGGAGTTTCAGAGCTTACTTCGGTGTCTCCTTGTCTGGTTAATAGCCACGCTCCGTGACTTCTCACAACTGCAAGGAGATCAAACCTATACATTAGGTTTGTGTCTGACTCTTCGTGACCCCATGGACCAGAGCACGCCAGGCACTCCTGTCTTGCACTGCTTCCCGCAGTTTGGTCAGACTCATGTTTGTAGCTTCGAGAACACTGTCCAACCATCTCGTCCTCTGCCGTCCCCTTCTCCTTGTGCCCTCCATCTTTCCCAACATCAGGGTCTTTTCCAGGGAGTCTTCTCTTCTCATGAGGTAGCCAAAGTATTGGAGCCTCAGCTTCAGGATCTGTCCTTCCAGTGAGCACTCAGGGCTGATTTCCTTCAGAATGGAGAGGTTTGATCTTCTTGCAGTCCATGGGACTCTCAAGAGTCTCTTCCAGCACCATAATTCAAAAGCATCAATTCTTTGGCGATCAGCCTTCTTTATGGTCCAGCTCTCACTCTCTTGAAGAGTTAGACATGACTAAACGACTAAACAAATATGCTACATGGTAATTTATGGACCTAATAGGTATCTAAGGTCATTTGCACATGACAAATAGGAGACTACACAACACAAAACAGTGTTGCTGTATGTAGGTTTTATTTTATTTGTTTTTTATCTTATATTTTGGAAATGTACATCCAGGGGATTTTTTCCTTCAATTTTTTGGGGGGGCCTCCAAGAGAGTGGGGCCCTAAATTTTGCTTGTTTAGCTTATACATAAATCTGGCACTGGCCACACACATACAGAACTTGGGTCCCCCCCCCCCCCATGGGATAGAAATGATATTTTGTTTAATATTTTTATTTATTACTAGCTGACCTGGCCACGCGTTGCTGTGGGAGGTTTTTTCCGGGGGGAGTATTGATGTCATTTGTGTTTTGAATGGTAATGGTTGCATAACTTGTTTTTGGTTAGTGTTTTGATGTAATATGCTTTTCCAGATGTATGAACTTGTCCTTGGATTTGTTGTTTTAATTATTTTTGTTTTCTTATGATTGTTTGCTGTGCCTGACTCAGGGTCCTTGTTTCCCAGGAAATGGGGAGGATGTGTCCGTTCCCACCGGACTATGTGTATTTTCCTCCCCCTCCCCTCCCCCCGTTGTGTCTCATCCCTGTGATTACTCCCATCCTGTAGCGACCCATGAGGTATCCCGTCCCCCCCCCAGCCTGTGGCACCCCCCCACACCCTATGTAAGCCCATGACCTATTCGGGCCCCTCCTCCCCAACCCCCCACCCAGGGCTCCACTCGGGATAGTATTTAGAGTAGATGCCTAGTTTGTAGGTTGTAGAGCTGAGGCCTAGTCTGTAGGCTGTAAAGTAGAGCCGAGGCCTAGTCTGTCAGCCTTGGCTTGGGCTAGTATTTAAATGCAAGCCAAGGCCTCCGCCCTGTATCTCCATTCCTTGGCCCCGACCTGACTCTGTGGGTTGTCTGGTAATGGCGCCTTGGTGGTTTCAGTTGCTCGGTTGATGATGTCATTATTTGGAGCCGCCCTTCAGAGCACGCGATCTGCCTTTCTATTGGATGCTGCTGGAGTCTTCAGACCTTCTGCTGGTGATGTCTAATTTGGGCGCCACTTTTTGTGTTTAATCATTATTTTAGGTATGAAAGGTGTGCTTTTTTAGGAAAAAAATTATGCCAGATCCCTCCCTGATGGGCAAGGTACACTTTCCATAGCTGCCAAGTTATCCCTTTTTTTAAGGGATTTTCCCTTATGCTGAATAGGCTTCCTCGCGAGAAAAGGGAAAACTTGGCAGCTATGACACTTTGCCCTAATTTGATGCAATTCGGTTCAGCGGTTACGGTGCAAGGGTGTTACCTCCACGCACGCAGCGTCTACATTTTTTTATATATAGATGATGATATCTGGGTGTCATAACCTGGGACCCAGGAGAATGTCATGGCCTAGGGCAGATGTCAAACCCTCAGGTCAGCACAGTACCTATGCTCACTTATCATTATTATTATTATTATTATTATTATTTATACACCGCACATCTGGCTGGGTTTCCCCAGCCACTCTGGGCAGCTTGCAGCATATATAAAAACATAGTAAATCATCAATCATTAAAAACTTCTTGATACAGGGCTGCTTTCAGATGTCTTCTAAAAGTTGTGTATACAGGTAGGTAGCCGTGTTGGTCTGGGTCGAAGTAAAATAAAAAAATTCCTTCAGTAGCACCTTAAAGACCAACTAAGTTTTTATTTTGGTATAAGCTTTCGTGTGCATGCACACTTCTTCAGATACGCTGAAATAGGAGTCCCCAGGCGCTTATGTAGAGAAGGGGTGGGGAGGGGGTGGGGAGGGGAGGGGGTAAGTTCTTTATCTCCTTGATATCTGAAGGGAAGGTGTTCCACACGGAGGGCGCCACTAAGTAGGAAGGCCTCCGCCTGGTTCCCTGTAACTTCACTTATTGCAGTACATGTTTCTGATACATAAATGACCTCAGCCTGCTGAGTCTGCCTAAACACGTTCTCATTGCATTTTGGAAATGTATTAGATATATAGCCACCTCTCTCTTGCTTAAGAGCTTCCTTTGCATTACACTGTTACGCACTAGAGTTACAATTATTATTTTATTTATTTGATTTACATACTGCCCTTTATCCAAAGATCCCATCCATTGTGCAAAAGTCAGCTGTTGAAAATACATAATGTACCTTTTTGGGATGTTTTTTGAGGCAGGCCCCTCACCTACTCAACAAATCATAGTTAATGCTTTAGTAATCCCTGTACTTTACCAATGCAATAATAGTGTCGTAGAAGAAAACATGGCAGAATCTTTAAAACTTTCTCCTAATTAGTTGTTCTCTGCTGTTCTGCTGGGGCCTAAACACAATGATGTAGCATTTAGGGACAAAGATGCAGCCCAGTAACCCAGCACTGGAGGCCAAGATGGAGAAAATCTCCACAGCCACCATGTATTTCCCTCTTGTGCTCAGGTAGGTTGGAACAAAGGACAACCACACGCTGCAAAAGACCAACATGCTGAAGGTAATGAACTTGGCTTCATTAAAACTATCAGGTAACTTGCGGGCTAGGAATGCCACAGTGAAGCTGGAAAAGGCCAAGAAGCCCGTGTAACCCAAGACACAGTAAAACATGGCGACTGACCCTTCGTTACATTGCACAATGATTTCTCCTGTTACTGAATGCATGTCTAAATCAGGGAAAGGGGGAGAGGTTGCCAACCACAAGGTACAAATACTTGCTTGAATAAGTGAGGAGGAAAGGACAACAGAATGTCCCTGTCTTTTCCCCATCCACTTCCTCATGCTGGATCCTGGCTTTGTGGCCATGAAAGCTATCACTACAGTGATGGTTTTGGCCAATACACAAGAAACAGCCAGTGAGAAGATGATGCCAAACACTGTTTGTCGGAGAAGGCAGGTCACTTTTCCAGGTTTTCCAAGGAAAAACAACGAAGAGAGGAAGCAGAGCAGGAGGGAGATGAGGAGGGTATAGGTGAGGCCTCGGTTGTTGGCTTTGACAATGGGGGTATCCCTGTGCTTAATGAAAATTGTTAACACCAAGACTGCATGAATGGAAAGAAAAACAGCAGCGAAGGCTAAAGTGATTCCTAAAGGTTCTTTATAAGAAAGAAAGGTTATAGCTTTAGGCACACATTCATCTTTGTCCTTGCTTGGAAATTGCTCTTCTGGGCACTGGAAACAGTCAGCCATATCTAAAAAAGAGAAAATTTATCATTTCAGACTGTTCTCCACTCTACCTCTCATACATCAGTTAAGAATGTAGAGATCTGTCTCTACCATTGATGAATCTTTCCATATGATTGCCCCCGATAGACTGGAAGAAGATTGGAGCAAGATTATTCCCCAACTTTCAGAGTTCTCCTATTTTCAGGGCCGGTGCGTCCATTTAGGCGATCTAGGCAGTTGCCTAGAGCGCGTAAATGGACGGGCGCAAAAACCCCGCGCCGCCGCCGCCGCCCTCCCACAGCGTGCGCTCACGCTCCTCCCGCCTATGGAGGAGCAACGAGCGAGCGGTGGCGGTGGCGGCGGCAGCGCCCGTAGCTGAAGCCTTCAGCTATGAGCACTGTTGCTGCCCACGCCGACGCTCGCTCGCTGCCGCGGCCACTGAAGACCTCACAGCGTCCCCTCCATAGGCGGGAGGCGTGCGAGCCAAAATGAGAGCTCAGCGCCCTCCCGCCTATGGATGGGACGCAGGGGCGTCAGTGGCGTTGTGCACGCGTCATGTCGCATGTGCCGGGGGGGGGGCGCCAGAAGGTGATTTTTGCCTAGGGCGCAAAAAGCCGTAGCACCGGCGCTGCCTATTTTTTAAATACAGTTCTTGTCTCAAAAAGCGAATCGGCATATATGAAACACTCATGACTTAGGGATAAAAATTAAGATACATTTACATTTAAAGGCAAACTTATATAATTGCACTTTTCAAAACAATGTACAAGCTGTACTCCTTTTCCTCTTTGCCAGGAACTAAAAACAATCCAGTCATCTGTGCAAGAGTACAGGAAAAACTGGTCACCTGTTTAGGGACTGAGTAGGAATATTTGGGGTGTTTCGCTGAGGGATCACCTATTTTAGACTACTCCAGGCACCTCTTGTTTGCTAGGCTTTTGTTTCTTTGGCTTCATTTTGGCTGTGGGAGTGGGTGCAAGGTAGACTATGCCACCGTTATGAGCACCCGAAGTACCAGCTTGGTAAAAGGGTCCTTCCAGATTCACATTCCAGATTCATCATTGACTGGCATCAAGGTGGTTATGGGAGAGCTCCTTAGGCTTCACCCTTTAAAACACGGGGTAGCAGAGGAGGGGTGCTGTAATCGACTGAGCACACCTCCGAACGAGCCTGCAAGGTAAAGCCCGGATAGATTCATATTCTGCTGTGATGCCTGGAACCAGGATGGTGTCACCCTTAGAAGATATTTGGATATCTCTTCTGCAAATGCTATGCTCGCATTGATTTAGCTAATCACATAGGATGGTATGCACATTGGAGTAAGTTTACACTTGTAAATAGCCATCTGGCACAACTCTTTCAAATTACTCTGTGTGGATCAAAACATTGGGGTACTACATGACCTACCGTTCTTGTTGGAAATCTTCCCTTCTGGACATGGAGTACAATCATAGCAGCAGAATTTCTTCCCTTCTTTCCTTTTCTTCTCATTGCCAGGGTGGCAGTAGTCATTACACAAAGAAACAGGCATCGCCTATCCAGACATTAAAGGAGTTACAAAAGGGAAATGGAGATAGATAGAAAGATAGACAGACAGATATTTCTGATGTTGAACTTGGCATTGAAGAGAGTGAGTCACCATTAGTTAAGATTCCACATCTACAAACACAGAGAGAGAATCTTCAGAGAAGATGGCAAAGATGATGGGTCAGTGAAAAGTCTGGACTGGTAATCAGTAATGGGGATCTATCTCTTGTCAAGAGAGGGACTAGGGGAATGATCGTGCTGAATGGCCATTAAGACACCTGGCGTTATTGTCAGAAATAAAAGGAGACAGCTATCTAGCCAGATAATACTTTTCAGGTTCCTCAATTAAAATGAAGCAGTGAGACTGAGCTCAGGCTGAATAGGCAGTCAAAATATAGGAGTACAATCCAGTTTATCTTGGCTCATAATTAAGTTCCTTTGGTTTCAATGCAGCTTAATCCCAATTAAACGGTTAAAAGATTGCATCCAAAGCATCAACTCCTCAATGTTGCTACATTATTATGGTAGATAGGTTTATGGAATAATTTTAAGAATGTTTACACACTCAGAAATAAGTGTGTCTGTATGTATGTCAAGAACCAGAAAGTATGTTAACACTTCTCATAGTTGCTGCATTCGATTTGAATCTATATATACTACTACCAATCACAGCTATACTAAAATTCTAGCTTTCGTTCCCCGCTCTCCAACCTCTTGATACTAATCATTAAGGGAAACCAAAAGAAACATAAACAAAGAAGAATTCAAAATAAACCAAGGAATCCCTTATCTAAGTAATGGATGTGTTATCTCTAAAGTTATCTCTGGGAGATGAAGGGAACGCTGTGGATGTAGCATATCTTGAATTCAGCAAGGCCTTCTTTGACAAGGTGCCCCATGATATTCTTGTAAAGAAGCTGGTAAAATGTGGGCTAGACAATGCTACCATTCAGTGGATTTGTAACTAGCTGACTGACCGTACCCAAAGGGTGCTCATCAATGGCTCCTCTTCATCCTGGAGAGAAGTGACTAGTGGGGTGCTACAGGGAGATCTGTCTTGGGCCCAGTCTTATTCAACATCTTTATCAATTACTTGGATTTAGTAATACTAAAGGGAGGGAGTTCATGATGGTTGGGAGTTTGTTAAAAGGGAGATATTAAAAGCACAGCTTCAGGCAATACCAATGAGACGGAAACATGGAAGGTGCCTAAAGAAGCCAGGGTGGCTATCTAAAGAACTTTAGGCTTGAGGGCATCCTGATCAAGTTTGCAGATGACACCAAATTGGGACGGCTAATACCCCAGAGTACAGGATCACACTTCAAAATGACCTTAACACAGGCATCCCCAAACTGCGGCCCTCCAGATGTTTTGGCCTACAACTCCCATGATCCCGAGCTAAGAGGACCAGTGGTCAGGCATGATGGGAATTGTAGTCCAAAACATCTGGAGGGCCGAAGTTTGGGGATGCCTGCCTTAACAGATTAGACAACTGGGCCAAAGCAAACAAGATGAATTTTAACAGGGAGAAATGTAAAGTACTACACTTGGGCAAAAAAAAAATTAAAGGCACAAATACAGGATGGGGGGCACCTGGCTTGAGAGCAGTACATGCGAAAAGGATCTAGGAGTCTTGGTAGACCACAGACTTGACATGAGTCAGCAGTGTGATACAGCAGCTAAAAAAGCCAATGCAATTCTGGGCTGCATCAATAGGAGTATAGCATCTAGACCAAGGGAAGTAATAATACCACTGTATTCTGCTCTGGTCAGACCTCACCTGGAGTACTGTGTCCAGTTCTGGGCACCACAGTTCAAGAAGGATACTGACAAGCTGGAATGTGTCCAGAGAAGGGCAACCAAAATGGTCAAAGGCCTGGAAACGATGCCTTATGAGGAACGGCTTAGGGAACTGGGCATGTTTAGCCTGGAGAAGAGAAGGTTAAGGGGGGATATGATAGCCATGTTCAAATATATAAAAGGATGCCATATAGAGGAGGGAGAAAGGTTGTTTTCTGTGCTCCAGAGAAGCAGACAGGGAGCAATGGATGCAAACTACAAGAAAGAAGATTCCACCTAAACATTAGGAAGAACTTCCTGACAGTAAGAGCTGTTCGGCAGTGGAATGTGCTGCCAAGGAGTGTGGTGGAGTCTCCTTCTTTGAAGTTCTTTAAGCAGAGGCTTGACAGCCATATGTCAGGAATGCTTTGATGGTGTTTCCTGCTTGGCAGGGGGTTGGACTGGATGGCCCTTGTGGTCTCTTCCAACTCTATGATTCTATGACTGCATCTCCTTCAGCCCATGTCTTCATCCAGCCACGCCAGAATCCATACCTGGTTGAAACCACTGTGCCAAACAATGACATCTTCATGAATTATGAGCTCTTCTCCTTTGGGAACATCAAGGCCAATCCTACCAACTTTCAGTCTCTGGAAAGAGTTATTTGGAAATATGATCGTGTTCATTATGTCAAAACCGCCTCGCATTTCCCATTTGTCATTGAAGGAAATGGTTTCCCCAGCTGAGTTGTTAAAGGAAGTCCCATGAAGAAAGTGATGGAGCTAAGGTATAATAAAGAGGGATATCAATAAATCATTGAATTCATCTTTCCTGACTACTACCATTTACGTCAGGTAGTGATTTCCACTGTTGTTGGATTACAGTTACCAAGCACTCAACATGGCTAATGGGGATTATGGGGATTCTCCCTGCATCGGATATTCCGACTCTAGTTGGAGGACCCAGGAGAGACTCTCTGGGAAGCAGGAAATGGAAAGGCAACCAACAGGAAGACCTTCTGCCACCCCAGGCTGAAGAGTCTGCTGGCTTCTCTCTTTTATGGCTGGTTTTGTGTGTGGAGTTTTAGCACTGCTGGGTGATGAGCTTGAGAGGAGCCCAGAAAGCTGAAATGGGACCACTGTGCAGGAGCAGAAGGATGCCCCATCATAGCACAGTCCAACAAGGAGATGGTGCACTTCAACACCATGCAATCAGACTACTGGTGGATGTTCAAGAGTTTTATATATCTGTTCTACTTTGACAAATCCTAAGTACTAGTTACAGGTAGGTAGCCGTGTTGGTCTGACGTAGTCGAAACAAAATAAAAAAAAATCCTTCCAGCAGCACCTTAGAGTTTGTCATTGGTATGAGCTTTCGTGTGCATGCACACTTCTTCAGATACACATCTGAAGTATTTTATCCTAAGTAGTTTATAGTGCAATAGGAAAATCCAGGAAGATAGGGGAAAACTGCCAGCGGCAAATGATTATTTTAATTTAAAACGCGCAAAGATGGTAGCATTGAGAACAGTAGCGGGATGGGAAATGATGCAGGAGACAATTCCCTGGAGGAATGTGACACAATAAAGTGGGGCAGTCATGACCTTTCTGATAGAGCTGTTCAACAGTGAAACAGACTCACACAGAAGGTGGTGGACTCTCCTTCCTTGGAAGTTTTTTAGCAGAAGTTGGATGGCCTCTTTCATGGATGATTTAGTTGAGATTTCTGCATTTCGGGGGGTTGGACCAGATGACCCTCGGGGTTCCTTCCAACTCTATGAGCCTATGAAATAGATAAACCTATAAAATGCTCTTTACCAATAAGATGGCCAACTCCATTTCCTCAGTGATTCCCGCAGGAGAAAACTGAATATAGTCTCAACCAGTGCTATTTTTCTAGAAAATCACCAGGAATGCCTCCCTCATTCTCTTAGAATGGTGATGGTGTGGGAAGGTTTACTTTAGCTGAGTTAAACAATCCCCTTTTTAAGTTTATGCAGCGATCAGCTTGTTGCTGACTCATCTGAGTTCTACTACCGTAATAAAGATGCCTTCCTGGTTAAAAATCCCTTTGAATCCCTCTTAAAGAATACCCACACAAATCTGATTCATGTTAATATAGAACTATTTTACTCTCAGATTCATTCGGGTTTACAGAACTGTACCTGAAGGCAGTTCGAAAGCACGTCAAAGTGCAAGTAGATAAATAGGTACTTCTCTGGGAAGGTAAATGGTGTTTCCGTGTGCTGCTCTGGTTCGCCAGAAGCGGCTTAGTCATGCTGGACACATGACCTGGAAGCTGCACCGCAACCCCAGAGTCGGTCACGACTGGACCGAATAGTCAGGGGTCCCTTTACCTTTACCTGAAGGCAGGCTTAGGTTACATAACAAGCAAATAAACTATACCACAGGGAAGTTGGTCCTGAGCTGACTGCAACTGAGCAGTTATCTTTCAAAAATACCAGCAACCGCGAACTGGTTGTCACAGCAACCGGTTAGAACATAGCGACCGTTAGTCCTCTGTCGGAATGTTGCACTTAACTGCAGCTTTACATCCCACAAACGGTGCCCACCTGAGAGGTGCCAGAACTGAGTTCCAGTGAGTTGCGGCTGGAAAAAAAGCCCTGGTCTCAACATACTACTTTGTTTACTGAAATAAAAAAACAGGGACATTACCTGCCAAGGCTGGACATCTTGAAGTTCAGCACTGAAACCCTTCTCATTCGCTCTCGGCTTGGATCGAGAAGAGCCCATAACATGCAAAGCATGAGCCACAGCGTAAACACCGTTATAGACACTATAGCTGTGGCCAGTCATGAGCACTTCAAACTGCGGTGCAGGAAGACTCTCTAGTCTCTCCTCTCCAGTACATGTTTGCTCAACATCCATTGCTACGTTGGGGTTAGGAAGTATACAGTCAAAGGCTTGCTCCCAAAAGTCCTTCAGAAAACTGTCCTTCTGGGCCCCATGAAGCTTTATGGTCCCAATAAATTCCCTAAACCCCGAAATCTCTTTGGAGTGAACTGTAAAGGAAATTGCACCTTGGAACATCTCAAGACCCCAGCTCCTTTGCATGCCCGTTAAGATAAAATCTACCTGGGTTGTCGTAATCCACACCTTTCTCAGTGATGTAGTCTCGTTGTTTCCAGCGTCTCGTATAACTATAACAGTTCTCAGCCATGTAATAGTCAAAGGTTCTCCATATATAATGAATGTAATCACGGTATCATCTTTGTAATGCGCAAAAAAGTTTCCAGCAAAATCAAAGTTTTCCTCCATGTTATCCCAATGGGTTATGCGTGGGATTCTTTGGGTGAATGCTGAACAGATCCCATACTGAGAAAACAATGGCTCCAGCGTCTGCAAGAAATGTTCTCCACTGCTATCATCATCTGTAAGAATTCCAACCCATGTCCATTTGAAATACTGGAGTAACAGGACGATCCCCATATACTGCTGGGTTTCATTTGGGACCAGACAATAAAAAGATGGCCCTTGAGTGATATGATTCTCTTCTGGGGCAAATGAGCCATATGTGAGCTGGGAAAAATAATAATGTGCAGGGCAACGTTAGGCATGCCTTTATGTTCTGAATTATACAACAATTTTACATGTAAACAGTTGTTAGGAGCCTAGAGTTAAATTAAATGCATCTGATTGAATACCCCAAGTATATAAAGCATACAATTTCATTATCATAGAATTGTAGTGTTAGAAGAGACCCCCCCCCCCAAAAAAGGGGAATCACAACTAAAGCATCCATAGGATTTATACCAAATGTTCATTAGCAGAATATCAGGTGGGGGGAAGCAGGAGAGAAGAGGATTGATTGATTGATTGCATCTCTATCTCCAATGATATATTATTTTATTCTGCAAGCAGCTCAAGGTGGCGTATCTGCTTCTCCCCACATTTAATCCCCACAACAACTCTGTGAGGTAGGTTAGGCTGAGAGGCAGTGAGTGGACAGTGAGCTTTGAACCTGGGATTCCTGTAAGTCTGACACTCCAAACACTAAACGACACAGTCTCTCACCATCCCGGGTAAAATTTGGATTGTTCCACTGGGGCGACACTCTGTTTGAAATTCTGATAGCCCCATTACCCTTGCCCTCACCACACTCTGAGCCCCCTCCTGTTCCAAGCTCCCCAACACTGCCCTCGTCTTATCATTATCATTATATCAGTCGCTTCGTTACCAACGTAACTCAGATGACTTGCATTATATGAACAAAAAACAGCACAAAAGTAAACAAAAAAATTCTAAAAGACAACCCTATTTTTAAAAGGGAGGCTTAAACACCCCACCCACTCAAAGAGGCCACAGTTAATTAAGAATCAAAAAAATAAATATTACGTAATATAGGAAGAATAAATAAAATATGATGGATGGGGGGTATCAATCCCTGCTTTTGTCAGTTTTCTCCTTTTGAACTACAAAATTAAGTTCCGCATAAGAAAGAAGAGCCTAAATCACTCTCTCACATATATTTAAATATACAGAGAGAATTCCTACCTGTGGAACCTTATAGGAACCTATAATATCTGCCATAAAGTTGGAGGTATCAGAGCCAAGTCCGCCAATGATAGCCATGAGGTTTTTGTGTCTGTCACACTGGTAATTGGGAACAAATTTATCTGATTTGAAGAGCACATCCAAAGTGGTACGGTAAGTCATCCTTGCATCGTAGTAGCTATCATAGATATGGAATCCAAGTGTGACATTGGGTAGGAACTTAGGGTTCTCGTTGATCTCGTTCACAGCAAAAGCCAAGGCAAGGATGTGCTGGTAGAATTTTGTCACCATTCTGCATATAGAGGTAGAATTTAGTCATCCCTTTGTATATTGTGGATTGATTACTGCTGTCATATCACAATATTGGTGCTTTCTAATAGATTCTATGGGGGGATTGGCCAAACCCACCCACCCACCCACCCACCCACACACACACACTTAACATTCTGCCATTTATAGAAAAAAATATTTGTGATATGCGCAGCTACAAAAGATGCAGAGCAAACGAAGCGATTTCTTACTCTGGAACATCTAACAGGTCCTGAGAAGGATGTTCACGGAAGGAAACGTCATGAGAATGGTAAACTAACTGAGAAGCAATTCCACCAATGAAGAGAGCTCCTGGCTGGAACCACTCATGTGGAACAGGCTGGGGATCATTTCTGGGACACTCCAGAGAATCTATTTTGTACCCCATAGGAAGCAGCAAAGGTACAGCTATCAGAAGCCACAGCATCTAATCAGCAAAGGGTCCCTCTAGAAGATTGAGAATCTCCTCTGTACAGAAACAGAATCTACCAGACGTAACAGGCTACATAGGTTGGTGGCTAATTCTGCTAACTCATCTCTTAGGAGAAATACACCAGCTATGTTTTTCACTGAGACACCAAGGCATGCCTTAAGTACTAGCAGGGCTTGTTTGTTTTTCAAATTTTAGGTCTGGCTGATGTAAGGTGAAATAAAGGGGGAAAGGTATGAAAGGAAAGTGACAGAGCCCGGCCCGCCTTTTCACCTACACAATGCTCAGGGGGGTATTTATATCAATTTTCAGATTTACTGACTATCCTCTGGGAAGTCTTTGGAGCTTTGGGCAGGTGGAACAAATTATAGAGGCTTCCATGATCCTAGGAGGCCAGAAATTAGCCCTTTACCATTTGAGTGGTGTTCCTCAACCCCACCCCAAAAGCAAATCTGTTAATTCCTTTTTCAAGATCTGATAATGATTCTCTGCTGTTCCTTGTAGCATAATAATAATAAATAGCAGGTGGCTAAAAGATCCCCATAGGAACTGAACCCCAGGAAGGAACAGAAATCAACATGTTCAATGGCGGCATTTTGCAACTACCCTTTTAATATTATACATGAATGGCATAAGCTTTCTATCATAAAAGGTAAAGGGACCCCTGACCATTAGGTCCAGTCGTGACCGACTCTGGGGTTGCGCGCTCATCTCGCATTATTGGCCGAGGGAGCCGGCGTATAGCTTCCAGGTCATGTGACCAGCATGACAAAGCCGCTTCTGGCAAACCAGAGCAGCACATGAAAACGCCGTTTATCTTCCCGCTTTAGCGGTTCCTATTTATCTACTTGCATTTTTTGACGTGCTTTCGAACTGCTAGGTTGGCAGGAGCTGGGACCAAGCAACGGGAGCTCACCCCTTCACAGGGATTCGAACCGCCGACCTTCTGATCAGCAAGCCCTAGGCTCAGTGGTTTAACCACAGCGCCACCTGGGTCCCATACTGTGGCAGAATAAGAACAATACAGGACATTCCTTTTTTATTGCAAAGTAAATACATCAATACCAAACCATACATAAAGAATAATATAAAGGGGGGGGGGAGAAAGAAGAAAAAATTGCAAAGAAAAGTAGACAGTAAAAGAATAAAGTATAATATTTCAATACAATAAACACTATTTTACAAAAGAATAGTAATAATAGACTATTCCATCACTCTTACAACACTCCCTTTCACATTTCATATTTTATCTGTATTTCAGTATTATTTTCATCTCTCTCTCTCTGTGTGTGTGTGTGTGTGTGTGTGTGTGTGTGTGTTTCCCCTTTTCCATTCACGAGGTCATTCTAGAGACAGCCAAATTTTTACATTAGAACCTTGTCTTTCTAAATAATCATTCAAGCACATCCATTCCTTCTTGACTGTATTCACTGGCTTTAGTCTTATTATATCTGTCAATTTGGCCAGTTCCAAATATTCACATAATTTACATAACCATTCCTCTTTGGTCGGTTACCCTTCCAGTACTTAGCCACCAGGATTCTCGCCACTGATGTCACGTCCAGAAAGAATTTAGTATTTTCTCTAGAAATATCACTATTCAATATTCCCAAATATTTGTCCCATCAAATATCTCTGCCTGATGAAACTTTGGATCATTATTAGGCCTCCTACCACTCAAGTCTGGCCCCAACCCCAGAACTTGGTGGCCATTAACCACCTTGCTGCTGTCCTTCAATACTCGGGTGTTCACATGCTGGCCCTCAATGAGGGAACCAGACAGAGAGCATTCTCAGTAGTGGCGCCTGCCCTGTGGAATGCCCTCCCATCAGAGTCAAGGAAATAAAGAACTATCTGACTTTTAGAAGACATTTGAAGGCAGCCCTGTTTAGGGAGGTTTTTAATGTTCGATGTTTTATTGTGCTTTTAATTCTGTTGGGAGCCACCGGAATGGCTGGGGAAGCCCAGCCAGATGGGCAGGGTATTAATAATAAATTTTATTATTATTATTTTTATTATTATTTTATTATTTTTATTATTAATAATAATAATCCACTGAAGAGAAACTTCGCTTGTATTGAGCCCTATGACCAAGCTGGCGAGCATTGTCTGCACTTGCTGAAGGCTGGTTTCTTCGCAGTGCGATAGAAATTTGCATGGAGACCATTTGCCTTGTCTTTTTAAGTTTCCAGTGGGGGGTTAGTATGAGACAAAAGGAGAGGCAACAGTTATTAGATTTAGACATACCTGATGGAGAGGCAGCATTTAGGAAATGGTGGTCTTGTAGGAAGGACATGAAGGAGCATCTAGAAAGGGCTATGATGACATTCTCATGAACACAGGAATTCTTGACAGGGCTATTCTGAAGGGTTTGCCTACCTTCTCTATTTTTCGTACATGCTTCACAGCAGCAGCACATTGTCTTTTTGCACCCCTTAAGTGTGTTGTTTTAAAATATAAAGCAGCTTAGAAATGATTTTAAAATCAATGAATGAATAAATGCCTTGGATTAAAACCTTTGCTTTCCATCTCAATTCTTGCTTTTGTCTGCCATCCGTTCGTCCCCACACCCCTGTGATCTTCCTTCTCTCTGACCCTCTTTCCCATGCATATTTTCTTTTCATTGAATCATGGAATTGTTGAATTGGAAGGGTCCCAAGGGTCATCTAGTCCAACCCCGCAAAGCAGGCATCTCAGCTAGGCACATAGCTCCTTAATGTGTGGACTGAGCCACCAGGGCAAGGATATAAAAATCTGCTCCCAGTAGAACTGCTCCACCTATTATTCTAGGGTACCCGATACTGGGTAAACATTATCAACAGGCAGAAGACACTGGTCAGCAAAATGAATTGTTGGCACTTCACTCACCTTTCTTTTTATAGGAAATGCTCTGCTGGGGGGGGCAGGGGGGGGAGAGAGACACAAAAATGGAGGTCGAGGAGAGTCAAAACCCTGGTGAGGAAGGTTAAGCTAAGAGGCAGTGAATAGCCAAAAGCCCCCCATTGAACTTCATGGTTATGTGCTAAATGCACATTGCTTCTACAATCATCAAACTTCAACACTATTTTGCGGAGAGATTAATCCATTCCCCGCTTCTTTCCAGAAGCCACCCACTGCCACAACCAAGTGATCACATCATGAGAAATCTGTGAGTTTGCTCACTTTTATTCAGCCTTAGGCCAAACATGGATACATGGGAAATATTGAATCTGAGATAGGCTGAGGAGGGAAAACTGGGATAGGCTGAGAAAGGGGTGTGCATCACTTTTCAACCTGGGATTTCTCCTCAGGCCTCTGGGAGAGCTTCATGGTTCCTGCTGTAAAGGTGAACATACAGGAGTATGAAGTGCCATTGCTCCAGTCAGAGTAGGGGACTATCACCTGGCTGAAGGCCAAGAGGGAATCCTTGCTGCTGCTCTTCAAGACTTGGGTGTTCACATGTTGACCTTCAACGAGAGCATTCTTCATCCACTGGAGAGAAACTTCACTTGCATTGAGCCCTATGACCATGCCGGTGAGGATTGTCTGTGCTCGCTGAAGGCTACTTTCTTTATGGTTGGCGCGATAGAGGTTCTCATAGAGACCATTCCTTTTGTCTTTTTAAGTTTTGGGGTGGGGGAAGTGTGAGAGAAAAGGAGAGGCAACAACTATTAAGTTTAGACATAATAGATGGACAACTTTTATGACACCATTTAGTTCTGATTATTTTCTGCTTGATTCTCTGGCAAATATTATTAATCTGTAGACGGGGGGGGCGTAAATCCTTCATGAAAGCTTTAAGGAGTAAAGGGGATTAAACTGAAATCCTTGTGTGTGTGGACCTGAGTAGCAAGATCTGTGGCACATACATGGGGCTTCCTTGAGCTGGATGAGGACACAGAGGGATAGAGGAGATTCCAGGAATGTTTACACAGCTCTGTTTCCCAACATATGGAGGCGCCCAGAATACACAGAATCCCAGCCCTTCCAGAGAAAGTATTGGTGTGTTCAACTTGCTGCATAGGTTAGGTTTGAAAACCCAGAATAGCTAAAAAAAAAAACCTCCCATATCCATGAAACAATCTCTGCACAGTTGCTCCTGAAGCGGCTACCTAGGTATGCAGCTCTTTAAACGTGTGGACTTGGCCACCAGGGTGTAGGGGTGACTTTCTAGTGATCTATGGAAGGGAATCAGGTATTCATAATTATGTGCGCTTGTGGAGGATGTCTGAGCTTCGTGGCTCCCTTGATATACCTCTGCTGCCTGAATTATGAAATTCCTGGTCTTGGACATAGGTTTCTGGGATGGTTACTGACTCCATTGCTTTCTACCTGGCAAGCACGTTTCAGTCTGGGTTTCAAGAAACAGGCATTTGTTGCCATTTGTTCTTGCCTGGCTGTGAAACATTTGGTTCAATAGATCTGGGTAAAAGGACATCTGTTAATCTTCTTTCTTTCCCTGCTTGTCTTTGAAAAGCTGATAAACCTGTTTTCTGCCAGGGATTCCTGGGGCTCTTTCCTGTCTTTAGATGTAGTCTCTTTGATGTCCAGGAAGTCTTTTTAGCAGCTAGGTGTTAGTTCCAGATCTTCCCAACAGTATCAGATTTAAGGTGGGAGGAAACCTGGGAGGGGTTTTAGGAAATAGGTTGAATTCTATTGGGTGATTTGAATTTTCGTAACCTTTTGATATTGTAATAAAAAGATCTGGCGAAGGGAAAGAGACACGCACTTTCCCTCCCAGAGATTTGCTGGTTGAATCTCTGTGTCCTTTGTCTTTGTTTCAATGTGGTATTGCCACATTTTGGTGCCCTCTCTGAGGCCATTGGAATGCCAATGCAGCTTCTCTGAGGCATCCATGAAAAGAGGATCAGGTAAATGATCGCTCTTCTGATTTTGGGCTTAACAAAGCTCCCTAGGTGCCATTAGACTCTGTCTGCAAACAGAGGGCTTTTGGACTGAAGATTCTTATCGCCCGGAACCTTGGGCAGAAACTGTGCGCACAGAAAATAGGTAAGAATGGGGGGAGATCTAAGTATTTTGCAGAAAAAACATAAAAGAGATTTGCTCTTTTTGTTAAGTCCTCATGGTCACAATCAGGTGATGTCCCCACTGATTGACCAGTTATTGCATGAGATTTCTCATGTTGCGTCCTTCTTCCCTGAGGAAGGTACCTTAGATTTAGAAAAATGGGATAAAGTGGGTTTGGTTTTGAGTAAATCTGACCGACCTTCTGTTCAAATCCTACATACGTGGAAGCTTTGTAGATCCGCTGTAGCTAGGGTGGCAAATCCACTGCTTCAGCTTCAAGATGCTTCCTCAGCATCTCCAAGAATTTTGCCCCCTTCGCAGCCTCCAGGTGTGGGGGGAGATTTTGTTTTAAAGGCAGCTTCAGCTCCTACAGCGTCCCTGCCTTTTGCCGGCTCCTTGTTGCCTGGGTCTAATTTAGAAATAATGCCTCCTTCCTTTTCTGTGGGCTTTTGCCCAGAGGCAGTACCTCAGACCGCAGTGCAACCGATGGTGAGTCAGGCTTTAAAGGAAGGTGATAGTGAGGTAACTTTGGATGTTCTGCCTTTAATGGCTAACCTTCCAAATGAGCAAATAGTCATGGTAAAATCTCAAGAGTTGCCTGTTATTCCATTGATTTTGACTGAAAGAGAGCAGCAAGTTGCTGCTGATGATAGTTTTTTGAATGCAACTGAGAGCAGACCTCCACTAAGAAAGCTCTCTAGTCTTATTTTCACTGAGTTGCCAATCTCTGTTAATGTAAGCAAGGCCAATGATTTTTTTCCTGTCTTGAATGAGCAAACATGCATTGTTAAAGATGGTGAACACTTTTTCTCTGTGTTAAATGAGCAGCAAAACTTGTCATGCATTGCAAAAAAGTTTCTGCAGGAAATTTTTGATGTTAGTACTTTTCAAAGCAGTTTAGGGAAAATCTTTTTTCCAGAGCAGCTCTGCCTTGCCTCAGTGAGTAGGAAATCTGATGAAATTGCTGCATATGAACCAGATTGAAGGGAAGATTTAAATTTGCATTTCTTTTCTTGAGGCAATTTTTTTGTTTGGCTACCAGAAAAGTTTTGCTAGTAGATGGTTTTTGTTTCTCAGTTAACCAGAACTCTCTTTGTTAGAGAAGCTTGTTAAAGTTTTAATTCTTTAGTTTTCAGTTGGTTTTAAAATATCTGCTTACCAACAACCAGACTGGAAAAAAATTGAAATTTGATGCTTTTGCTGCATTGAAGTAAATTCTGCACAACATACATGCAGTGAATTGGTTTTGAGTTTTAATGCTTATCTCTTGATAGCAGTATTCTTTTTAGCTTCGTGTATTTCTATTTTTTCATTTGCGGATGTGAGCATGAGAGTAAATTTATAGGCTCAATTCTGCTCTATGTATTTAGTTTAAATCTTTTTTCTATCTATATGTGGGTAAGAGATAAATTGAGGGTTGTTTTTTACAGATTTTTCCTTTTCAGAATGCCTAAATGTTCTCTGACTTGAATTTAATTTCTGAAGGAATTCCAGCATCTCAAATTAATGGTTAATGTTTTTTTCTCAAAGACTTAATTTTTTCTCCTAGCACTGAGTGAGATGTTATCAGACTGGGACATGCATTTAAGTTCCTCTTCTTTGTGTGTGAGATGTTGATTCTTTGTTCCCCTTTCATAGATTTACTCTCTGCACATGCTCAAG
The DNA here is from genome assembly GCF_963506605.1 of Zootoca vivipara. Taxonomy (NCBI): domain Eukaryota; kingdom Metazoa; phylum Chordata; class Lepidosauria; order Squamata; family Lacertidae; genus Zootoca; species Zootoca vivipara. The sequence goes on from NC_083288.1 coordinate 47,660,324, forward strand.
CACCCTCTGGTTGTGCTTTCTTCTTTAAATGAATCTCCAGTGACAAAGTTATGGGTTAATGATGTTTTTTTACCCACAGTAACTATTTACTCTAGGGTGATCTTCAGAATTTTGTTCTTAATATTTTATTTCCTGATGAATGTTTGGTAATTTCTTCTATTGATATGATGTATGATATTTTAGGATGCTGTAACTGGTGTTTAAAAGCAGGTCCCGATGCCTCAGACTTCCAGGAAATTACATGAAGGGAATTTATTTTAATGCTAAATAACATGTTTTTCTTCTAGGTAACATTTCAGAAGTGCTGAATATGATTGTTGGCTGTAATTTTCCTATTTCGTCTTTGGTGGTATAAAATTTGGTTAACATGTCTAATATTTTTTTTAAATCTAGCTTCTTTCATGGTTTTCTTGCTGTAATTTTCTCCCATATTAGATTACTCTGAAGGTGGATACAGAGCAATTGCATGATTTCTTTGTTCCTTCTCTGTTGTTTTGGTTCAAGTCAAGTTGCCAGTCCTCAATGAGGAGAGCTAACAAAAGTTTTATTTTCTAGCCAGTGAACTTGCTTCAACGTATTTTTTTTTCTTATTGTATGTTTTTGGGTTATAACATGTTTTCTTTCCCTGAAACTATTCTCTAACTAGCTTTTGGGAATGGGTTACATAAATACTTTGTAAAGATTTCTTTCCTTGCAAGTTTTTTTTTTTCCAATTTATCTACATTCCTAGGTCCTTTGTTCTCAATTCCTCCTCCCTTTGGGGAGAGGGGGGGAAAGGGCTAATCAAGTTTTTTTTAGGTTTGCTTTTACCTCTGGCTGGAGAAAACCTTACTCAAGAGTAAATTTACCCACCAGGTTTTTTTTCCTTCACATTTTTTTGTTTTTATGAACTGTTTCTGCATACTAATGGAATTTTATCCTCAGTTCTTATAGGATACTACATTTTATCTTCCTGGTTTTTACTTTTATACTTATTAGTTGCGTTACTGTATTTTATATTCCTGATTTTGTGAATTTCTTCTTTCTACAACATCTACACAAAAAATAAAAATAAAAAAGAAAGGTGAAATATAGGATTGTACCTGTATGTTAGTCGATGATAGTATTATTTACTCTTTCACTTATCTCAGTTAAAACTTTTATTATTCAGCTTTAATTAAAACAAAACAAAATAAAATAAAAATAAAAAAATAAAAACTTTTTTCTATTTTAAGTTTTTATAATATGTGTTTTAATTGCCATTGTTTTATTTTAATATACTTTTTAGGATTATTTTAGGTTCTTCTCCAGTTGCTGGAACATCTGCTGATTCAGATGGAGAGGAACAGATTTTTGCTAATATTGCTCAAGCTCATAATTTTTGGGCAAGGGCAATTCTGCTTACTCCAACAGGTTTCTGTGGAAAATCTAAGCTGATGTGGTGATGTGGATCAAGCACCAGATTCGTCCACAGAGGTCACCCTATATTTCCAGATCCCTATTAAGCTTTAATCTTCATGCTGAACCAAATCAAGACAACTTAGCTGATGAAGCTGAAGGTTCTGAATTCCAGATATCAAATGTCAATTACAGAATGCAGAAGTTCCAGGAAGATTCAGAGACTTTCCAGAGACTTTTAGCTAAAGACTTTCTTGAAGTTATCAAATTATCAGAACATACCATCCATCTGTCAATTGATTGCTGTGATTTATATCATGCCTGTTCATTTATTGCTTATGATCTTCTGTAATCATTGTAGTTGTATTTTATGATTTTGTTTCATATTGATATTGTTGTATGCTTATGTCTATTCAATATTTTCCTGATATAATGTAATCTAGTTCAATCTTGCTATTATGGGGTAATTGCTTATTTTAGGATTGCTAGGGTTTATAAGTTTGCTTAGGTAGAATTTATGATCACATATGAGTTTTTAATCTCAGTTAGTATTTGATGTTTTCATATAATATTCCCTCTGTCTTCATGCTCCTTTTGTTTTTCTCAATCTACCTCAGGAATCTCTCGGATCTCTCTGTTATTCAGACGTCATCTGCAGGAATGTGATGAGGATGCAATGCCCTTACTATCCTAATTGCAAGAGAATTCTCTCTGGCACACAAAACAAAATTAAAAAAGGAAAGATGGCATGTAGGGGTGACTTTCTAGTGATCTATGGAAGGGAATCAGGTATTCATAATTATGTGCGCTTGTGGAGGATGTCTGAGCTTCGTGGCTCCCTTGATATACCTCTGCTGCCTGAATTATGAAATTCCTGGTCTTGGACATAGGTTTCTGGGATGGTTACTGACTCCATTGCTTTCTACCTGGCAAGCACGTTTCAGTCTGGGTTTCAAGAAACAGGCATTTGTTGCCATTTGTTCTTGCCTGGCTGTGAAACATTTGGTTCAATAGATCTGGGTAAAAGGACATCTGTTAATCTTCTTTCTTTCCCTGCTTGTCTTTGAAAAGCTGATAAACCTGTTTTCTGCCAGGGATTCCTGGGGCTCTTTCCTGTCTTTAGATGTAGTCTCTTTGATGTCCAGGAAGTCTTTTTAGCAGCTAGGTGTTAGTTCCAGATCTTCCCAACAGTATCAGATTTAAGGTGGGAGGAAACCTGGGAGGGGTTTTAGGAAATAGGTTGAATTCTATTGGATGATTTGAATTTTCGTAACCTTTTGATATTGTAATAAAAAGATCTGGCGAAGGGAAAGAGACACACACTTTCCCTCCCAGAGATTTGCTGGTTGAATCTCTGTGTCCTTTGTCTTTGTTTCAATGTGGTATTGCCACACCAGGGCAAGCATATAAAAATCTGCCTCCAGTAGAACTGCTCCACCTGTTATTCTAGGTCACCCTATGCTGGGTAAACAATATCAACAGGCGGCTGAAAGGTTAGAAGGATCATTGGATTGGCTGGAGGTGGGAATGGTTTTCATGGGGTGGAATATATTCTGGGAGACGCCTTGGCCCCTGCATGGGACACACTCTTTCCTTTCCTTCCTCCTGTTGTTACCTTCTAATAATTTGCATTTAATAATTTTCAAGCACTGTGAAAACCTGTGAGCAGAAATAAGAGGAGAATGACTGTTCAGACCTCCACTAAACTGATTGTAGTTTCTCTTAGAATTTTGAAGTGTCAGGCATAGCTCTAGTTGCTTTAGCCCAAACGTAGCAGAGTTTTCCTGCACAGTGCAGAAGCTAGTTGAGGTGGAAATGACTAAGTGGCTAGACGCAGAATAACTATTTACAGGATTTATTAAAAGAAAATAAAACCAGCAGAGTTTCTGCATACAAAGCAAAGCAAAATAAATCCTTACTCTCTCTCTCTCTCTCTCCAACCATACACAGCACTCCTACTGCTAACACCCACACGAAACAACTGTGCTAGTATTCCTAGATAACAGAGTTCAGTGCTGGTCATTAACCAATGAGAGAGTTGTTGCCAGGGCAGGCAGACCTTGGCTTTCTGCCAAGAGTAAATTGAGACTGCCTTGAGTTAATTATGTGAAGCAAGAATCTGTAAGTTTCCCATGAGAACCAATTATCAGAAACCGAACAGTTTCAACTTTTCTCTTTGGCCAATCCTAGCACCGATATGATGACAGATGTTGGGAAAGTCTGATCTCAACAGGCCATAATCGAAAGCGGAAATAAATTTTTGAATTAGGGAGGAAGCTGTCTTGAAATGGTCAGTCCCTGAGAGGATCTTAAACAATCTGGAAACAACCCTCCCCTTCCCAAACCATGCTTATCAAAGGAAAACGAAGTCCAAACTGCATCAAAAGGTTTTACCTTCAGAATCCTTGATTTTGATTCTCACATTTGTTTGGAGCGCTTTGTTGGACAATCGACAGAGGAAGATGTCCCCTTGGTCTTCTTGGGAAATGCTGCGTGCACTTATTACACCAGAGGTGCTTCCACTGTAATCCATCCTGGGCTGCTCATTAAATGGGGACAACACACGTGATTGGCCACCCTGCAGCCAGTCAACTATCACACTTGCAGGGTGAAAGTCATTGATAGTGCACACCAAAAAAAATGTATCTAAGGAGCAGAGAGAGAGAGAGAGAAACAGACGTAATTCCTGGTTTTGGAATGACTTTATATTACTGTCTTCATGGTTTTTCTGATATTGCTTTACCGTTTTTATGTTTTATTAGAATATATAAAGCAGCTTAGAAAGGATTTCTACTTCATGGATCACTGCCTTGTCGTGGCGAAGGGGCTTGAATAACTCAGAGAAGCTATGAGCTATGCCGTGCAGGGCCACCCAAGATGGACAGGTCATAGTGGAGAGTTTTGACTAAACGTGATCCACCTGGAGCAGGAACTGGCAAGCCACTCCAGTATCCCTGCCAAGAAAACTCCATGGACAAAGACAACGAGCATAAAAAAAGTTATGACGCTGGAAGATGAGCCCCTCAGGTCAGAAGGCGTCCAACATGCTACTGAGGAAGAGTGGAGGACAAGTAAAAGTAGATTCAGACCTGATGAAGCGGCTGGGCCAAAGCCGAAAGGCCGCTCAGTTGCAGATATGCCTGGAAGCGAAAGGAAAGTCCATGAACCTTGGTAAGTTGGGTGTGGTCAAAAATGAGATGGCAAGAATAAATATTGACATCCTGGGCATCAGTGACTAAAATGGATGAGAATGGGTGAATTCAGTTCGGATGACCATCATATCTACTACTGTGGGCAAGAATCCCGTAGAAGAAATGGAGTGGCCCTCATAGTCAATGAAAGAGTGGCGAAAGCTGTACTGGGATGCAATCTCAAAAATGATAGAATGATCTCGATACAAATCCAAGGCAGACCTTTTAACATCACAGTAATCCACGTTTGTGCACCAACTACCGGTGCTGAAGAAAGTGAAATTGACCAATTCTATGAAGACTTACAACACCTTCTAGAAATGACACCAAAGAAAGATGTTCTTCTCATTACAGGGGATTGGAATGCTAAAGTATGCAATCAAGAGATAGAAGGAATAACTGGCAAGTTTGGCCTTGGAGTTCAAAACGAAGCAGGGCAAAGGCTAATAGAGTTCTGTCAAGAGAACAAGCTGGTCATCACAAACACTCTTTTCCAACAACACAAGAGACGACTCTACACATGGACATCACCAGATGGGCAGCATCGAAATCAGATTGATTATATTCTCTGCAGCCAAAGATGGAGAAGATACTGAAGAGATACTGTCAGCAAAAACAAGACCTGGGGCTGACTGTGGCCCAGATCATCAGCTTCTTATAGCAAAATTCCAGCTTAAACTGAAGAAAGTAGGAAAAACCACTGGGCCAGTAAGACACGATCTAAATCAAATCCCTTATGAATACACAGTGGAAGTGAGGAACAGGTTTAAGGATTTAGATTTGGTGGACAGAGTGCCTGAAGAACTATGGATGGAGGCTCGTAACATTATACAGGAGGCAGCAACGAAAACCATCCCAATGAAAAGGAAATGCAAGAAAGCAAAGTGGCTGTCCAATGAGGCCTTACAAATAGTGGGGGAGAGAAAGCAGGCAAAATGTGAGGCAGATAGTGAAAGATACAGGAAATTGAATGCAGATTTCCAAAAAATAGCAAGGAGAGACAAGAGGGCCTTCTTAAATGAGCAATGCAAAGAAATAGAGGAAAACAACAGAATGGGAAAAACCAGAGATCTGTTCAAGAAAATTGGAGATATGAAAGGAACATTTCATACAAAGATTACCATAATAAAGGACAAAAGTGGAAAGGACCTAACAGAAGCAGAAGACATCAAGAAGAGGTGGCAGGAATACACAGAGGAATTATACCAGAAAGATATGGAGGTCTCGTACACCCCAGGTAGTGTGGTTGCTGACCTTGAGCCAGACATCTTGGAGAGTGAAGTCAAATGGGCCTTAGAAAGCACTGCTAATAACAAGGCCAGTGGAAGTGATGATATTCCAGCTGAAATGTTTAAAATTTTAAAAGATGATGTTGTTAAGGTGCTACACTCAATATGCCAACAAGTTTGGAAAACTCAGCAGTGGCCAGAGGATTGGAGAAGATATGGGGCATCGCAATAGGGGGCGGGGTGCCCCGGGCTCCACACTGTGGGGGGGCAGCGCAGCACCCCCTTGCCACCTCCACCGACAGCCGCCGCATGCGCCCTCCCCTCACCTCGTCGGAGTAGACATGGCGGATTGCTCGGCTCGCGCTTTGATTCTTTCTGCTTGGGCGAGGTGAGGGGCGGGCTGCTGACGCCTTCTCTGACCCTCGCCCAAGCAGAAAGAATCAAAGCGTGAGCCGAGCAAGCTGCAGCACAGAGGGAGTTTTACAGGGCGGCCCTGTAAAACTCACTCCGGCCCGTGGCTTGCTCGCAGTTTGACAGTGGTGGAGCTCCAAAACCGCTGCCGCCAGCACCAAACCCGCTCCGTAGCGCTCAGCGTCACTCCGTAGTGACATAGGGATGTGGCCCTGTAAAACTTGCTCTGCGCCGCAGCTTGCTCGCGGTTTGACGGCGGCAGAGCTCCAGCACCGCTACCGCTAGCACCAAACCTGCTCCGTAGCGTGCACACACACAGCGTCCCTCCATAGTGGCGTACCAGGGGGGCTTGCGACGCCACTGGAGAAGTTCAGTCTACATCCCAATCCCAAAGAAGGGCAGTGCCAAAGAATGCTCCAACTACCGCACAATTGCGCTCATTTCACACGCTAGCAAGGTTATGCTTAAAATTCTACAAGACAGGCTTAAGCAGTATGTGGACCGAGAACTCCCAGAAGTGCAAGCTGGATTTCGAAGGGGCAGAGGAACCACAGACCAAATTGCAAACATGTGCTGGATTGTGGAGAAAGCTAGAGAGTTCCAGAAAAACATCTACTTCTGCTTCATTGACTACGCAAAAGCATTTGTCTGTGTCGACCACAGTTCTTAAAGAATTGGTCTTTAAGAAAAGTTCTTAAAGAAAAGTTCTTAAAGAAAAGTTCTTAAAGAAATGGGAGTGCCTGATCTTCTCATCTGTCGGCCAGTGTGATGTAGTGGTTAAGAGCAGTAGACTCGTAATCTGGGGAACTGGGTTCGCGTCTCCGCTCCTCCACATGCAGCTGCTGGGTGACCTTGGGCTACTCACACTTCTTTGAAGTCTCTCAGCCCTATATCACCTCACAGAGTGTTTGTTGTGGGGGAGGAGGGGAAAGGAGATTGTTAGCCGCTTTGAGACTCCTTCGGGTAGTGATAAAGCGGGATATCAAATCCAAACTCTTCTTCTTCTTCTTCCTGAGAAATCTCTATGAGGGACAAGAAGCTACAGTTAGAACTGGATATGGAACAACTGATTGGTTCAAAATTGGGAAAGGAGTACGACAAGGCTGTATATTGTCTCCCTGCTTATTTAACTTATATGCAGAATTCATCATGCGAAAGGCTGGACTGGATGAATCCCAAGCCGGAATAAAGATTGCCAGAAGAAATATCAACAACCTCAGATATGCTGATGACACAACCTTGATGGCAGAAAGTGAGGAGGAATTAAAGAACCTTTTAATGAGGGTGAAAGAGGAGAGCGCAAAATATGGTCTGAAGCTCAACATCAAAAAAAACTAAGATCATGGCCACTGGTCCCATCACCTCCTGGCAAATAGAAGGGGAAGAAATGAAGGCAATGAGAGATTTTACTTTCCTGGGTTCCATGATCACTGTAGATGGTGGCAGGAGTCACAAAATTAAAAGACGCCTGCTTCTTGGGAGAAAAGCAATGACAAACCTAGACAGCATCTTAAAAAGCAGAGACATCACCTTGCTGACAAAGGTCCGTATAGTTAAAGCTATGGTTTTCCCAGTAGTGATGTATGGAAGTGAGAGCTGGACCATAAAGAAGGCTGATCGCCGAAGAATTGATGCTTTTGAATTATGGTGCTGGAGGAGACTCTTGAGAGTCCCATGGACTGCAAGAAGATCAAACCTATCCATTCTTAAGGAAATCAGCCCTGAGTGCTCACTGGAAGGACAAATTGTTAAGCTGAGGCTCCAATACTTTGGCCACCTCATGAGAAGAGAAAACTCCCTGGAAAAGACCCTGATGCTGGGAAAGAATGAGGGCACAAGGAGAAGGGGATGACAGAGGACGAGATGGTTGGACAGTGTTCTCGAAGCTACGAACATGAGTTTGACCAAACTGTGGGAGGCAGTGCAAGACAGGAGTGCCTGGCGTGCTCTGGTCCATGGGGTCACGAAGAGTCAGACACGACTAAACGACTAAACAACAACAACAGAAATGATTTTAAAATCAACAAATCAATAAATGCCATAGTTTAAAACCTCTGCTTTTCATCTCAGTCCTTCCAGTCTTGCTTTTGTCTGCCATCTGGTCTTCTCTACTCCCATGTGATTTTCCTTTTCTCTGACCCTCTTTCCCATGCATATTCTCTTTTCATAGAATCATAGAATTCTAGAATTGGAAGGGACCCCAACACTCATCTAGTCCAACCCCCTGTAATGCTTATTTACTTACTTCACCAAACCTTTATTAGACATTACAAGTATAGGGCATCATAAAACACCCTTAAACATCCATATATAACAATTTAAAAAATATACAAATAAAAAGCCATGTAAAATATATAATGATGAGGATCTTCATTGGGATTCAGCATTCCAAGAGGTCCTTAGAAATTTGCCCTTGACAAAAGCTGAGAGAAAAACGTTCAGTCGGGCTAACATAAAAGTCATCTGTTGGACTGAAATTCTTAATTTTGAGATATAAGTGACCCTGTGATCCGTTGTATTTAAACTATAGAACCTGGGGGAACTAATTTTCTTTACACCTGGCTTGTTTGTTTTTCCAATGTCCCTTAATCTGGTTTGAATATTGCAATAAATTTATTGCTCACTTGAATTCCAAGTCAATAATAGATCTGATTTTACTACGTGAGAGTTGGAACCATCTGGATTTATAAGAGTCCTTAAGTAAGTCAGAGAACATACTTGAAGGTTGGCAAAGAAAATGGCAAGGCAACCAGTGCTTTATAGTGCTAGTCCACACCCAATATTCCATCATGTGTATACCTAGTTCTTCACACATCATCTCATACTGGATTGAACTTGGGAACCCCAGGAGATGTCTCAAGACAGATGTGAGGGTGATCTAGCTGCAACATCTGTGACCCCATTGATCACACTCAGTGGAAGAGGACGGCCATCCCAGATAGGAGTGTACTGTTCTTCGGTCAAGGATATATGATAGCTGCCCTCCCTGTATAGAGAGAACCTCCATGCTAGAACTTCCCCTCTGTAATGCAGAAATCTGAGCTTAATAATTTCAGCTACATACTTTGTGAGAGCCCTGCCTTCTTTGCCCCAATCAGAAGAATGTCTCTGCCGTCACCTAAACCTCCACACAGTAACAATGAGAAGCCTGCAAAGAGGGAGGACAGAGAAGCAAACTCACTTGTAGCAGGCTGGGAAGAAGTCAGTGGCAGGCTGGCCCCCCAAAGGAGTCCCACAAAAAGTATGAAGATCTTGGCCCACATGTTAAGACTGAGTGTGAATCTCACATGGGCTGCCAGGCCTGCTTATATAATACCCCTGAAGACTTTGGTGAGATCCTTTTCCATTCAATCCCTGTAGCTCCACCCGGACAATCCAAGAAGAGGATTTTACAAGCTTCTTTATTGGAGAAGATGTGCAATTAGCATAATTATTATTTTTATTATTTTATTATTTATACCCCGCCCATCTGGCTGGGTTTCCCCCATCTGGCTGGGTGGCTTCCAACAAATATAAAAATACATTAAAATATCACAGATTAAAAACTTCCCTAAACAGGGCTGCCTTTAGGTGTTTTCTAAATGTCAGGTAGTTGTTCTTCTCCCCGATCTCTGATGGAAGGGTGTTCCACAGGGCGGGCGCCACTACCGAGAAGGCCCTCTGCCTGGTTCCCTGTAGCTTTGCTTCTCGCAGTGAGGGAACCGCCAGAAGGCCCTCGGCGCTGGATCTCAGTGTCCGGGCTGAACAGTGGGGGTGGAGACGCTCCTTCAGGTATATAGGACCGAGGCCATTTAGGGCTTTAAATGGAGAAGGGACACTCTGGCGTTCAGCCTCTGTTGTGTTGTGGCCGGCAGGGAGTTCATTCCTGTTGGGCTGCCTCTGCTCCTCCCTGGTCTGCCAGCCCCAATAGGGGAAGTTATCATCATCATCATCATTTAAATTTGTATACTGCCCTTCATCTGGAGATCACAGGCAGTTCAGATCATAAAAGCACAACATAAAAGCATTGTCATGGAAGCAATTAAATACAAAAAACAAGGCATGCACATATAAGCTAAAGCAAAATAACAAAACGTGCATGAAAAGGCTGATGTGCAGATTCAGTTCATGTGAATAGCAGTGTAATTGGTATCAAATGCTAATGAACAATATAAATTGTATCCAAAATACTCCAAAGTATAAATTATAGCCATAATTTAAACACATGAATAATTGTTGCTCACCAATCTTATGATCATTTGAGTCTCACTGAAAAAAAATTTTCCTGGTGCCTTGATCTTAATATGAAATTCTAGTTATACCAAGTTTGTTGTTTACACCTGAAACACACCTGAAAGGTATGCTGTCCCAGAAGATTTGTGGCAGTTGAGGTGGATGTTATTCCTTGCTCACAAATGAGTCTAGCCACAAGGCATCTGTAATAACAGAGTGTTCCTTCTCTGGTTTACTAATTCGGCATCATGCCTTCTAAAGAAGATTAGGGAAGATGATTACCTATGTATTTTGTGTTTTCATGTTGTGCTTTTATGATCTGAACTGCCTGTGATCTCCAGATGAAGGGCAGTATAAAAATTTAAATGATGATGATGATGATAACTTCCCCTATTTGGGAAGTTTCCCTATTGGGGCTAGCAGACCAGGGAGGAGCAGAGGCAGCCCAACCGGAATGAACTTCCCACCGACAACAACACAACAGAGGCTGGACACCAGAGTCTTCCTTCTCCATTATGCTAATTGCACATCTTCTCCAATAAAGAAGATTGTAATCAAGGATTTTGTACTTTGTTTACCCAAGCTGCACTTTTATGTTGGGAACAGCCTGTGATCTCCAGATTAAGGGTGGTATAGAAATTAAATAATACTAATCATAATATAACTTCCCCACAACTATTAGACTTAAAAAAAAATCCCAATTAAACTCACGTTTCTGGAAGAGAACCTCACAGATGAGCCTCTTCTTGGATTGTCCAGGTGGAGCTACATCTCACCAAAGTCTTCAGGGGTACTATATAAGCAGGCCTGGCAGCCCATCTGCCATTCACACTTGGTCTTAACATGTGGGCCAAGATCTTCGTACTCTTTGTGGGACTCCTTTGGGGGGCCAGCCTGCCACTGACTTCTTCCCAGCCTGCTACAAGTGAGTTTGCTTCTCTGTCCTCCCTCTTTGCAGGCTTCTCATTGTTACTGTGTGGAGGTTTAGGTGACGGCAGAGACATTCTTCTGATTGGGGCAAAGAAGGCAGGGCTCTCACAAAGTATGTAGCTGAAATTATTAAGCTCAGATTTCTGCATTACAGAGGGGAAGTTCTAGCAGGGAGGTTCTCTCTATACAGGGAGGGCAGCTATCATATATCCTTGACCGAAGAACAGTACACTCCTATCTGGGATGGTCGTCCTCTTCCACTGAGTGCGCAGCTTTGGGTGGGATGCACATGGAGCAGGGAGCGAGGGAGAGGACACCCGCCTAGCCAGCCAGATCGGCCAAATCAGCACTGGCGATCAATGGGGTGACAGATGTTTTAGCCAGATTGCCCTCACATTCCTCTTGACACATCTCCTGCGGCTCCCAAGTTCATTCAAGTATGAGACGGGGTGTGCAGAACTAGCTATACACATGATAGAATATTAGGTGTGGGCTCGCACTATAAAATATGGTTGCCTTGCCAACCTTCGGGTTTGACTCACTTAAGGAATCTTATGAAGCCAGATGGTTCCAACCCTGATGTAGCAAATTCAGATATATTTGTATTGACTTGGAACCCTTGTATAATTGAACAATATATTTTTCGCAATATTCAAACCAAAATAAGGGACTTCGGGAAACAAAAACATCCAGTCAGCTGTAAATAAAATTTGCTCCCCTAAATTCTATGGCTAAAATACAACAGATAACAGGGTCACTTCTAATCTCAAAATCAATAACTCCAGCCCAACCCAGGACCTTTTAGCTTAGCCCGACTGAATGTTTTTCCCTCAGCTTTTGTCAAAGCCATAGGTTTCAGCATCCCCAGAAATAATAGATATTGCAGATGTTTTTGGAAGGGGCCGGACACTGTGGAACATATACTTTTCTACTGTCCATTATCCAACCAGCTACGCAAATGTATGCTATCCCCTTGGGTAGTCTAACATTATGGCACCATGAAAATATCCGATTCTATCTATCTGATATTAACCTGGAAGGTTGGGTGAGTTTTTGTCAATAGTATCTCTTAAAGTGGTGAATAACACTATTTAGCAGGAAGAAATCCCAATGAAAATCCTCATCATTATATACATGTTTATTTGTACAGTCATACCTCGGTTTAAGTATGCTTCGGTTTGAGTACTTTCAGTTTAAGTACTCCGCGGACCCGTCTGGAACGGATTAATCCACTTTCCATTACTTTCAATTGGAAAGTTGGCTTCAGGCTAAGTACGCTTCAGGTTAAGTACAGACATCCAGAACCAATTACACTCATACTTCGGGTTAAGGACGCTTCAGGTTGAGCACTCCGCGGACCCGTCTGGAACGGATTAATCCACTTTCCATTACTTTCAATGGGAAAGTTCGCTTCAGGTTAAGTACGCTTCAGGTTAAGTACAGACTTCCGGAACCAATTGTGTACTTAAACCGAGGTACCACTGTATATATTTTTTAATGTTATACATGGATCTTTTATTATGTTCTATGATGGCCTACTTGTAATGCCTAATAAAGTTTTGGCGAAGTAAGTAAGCCTTCCAGGGGGTTGGACTAGATGAGCATTGGGGTCCCTTCCAACTCTAGAATTCTATGATTCTATGAAAATGCATTGGAAAGAGGATCAAAGAGAAGGAAAACCACAGGAGTGTTGAGAAGAACAGATGGCAGACAAAAGCAAATATTGAAGCTCTGAGATGAAAAGCAGAGGTTTTAACCTATGGCATTTATTCATTTGTTGATTTTTAAATCATTTCTAAGCTGCTTTATATATTTATATTTTTTTAAAAAAAAACTTAAACAGTGTACTAAGCAACATAAAAACTGTAAAGCAGTACAGTATCAGAAAAACCATAAAAAGAGTAACATAGTCATTTAAAAACTAATAATTACATTTATCTGTCTATTTACCTGTCTGTCTATTTGAATATTTATGTTCCCTTAGATGCAATAGTGGTGTGCACTCTTTCTGACTATTACCCTGAAGGTACGACATTTGAGTGGCTGGCAGGTGGCCAATCAGGTGTGCTGTCTGGGTTAAATGAGCAGCTCACGACCTATGAGAGTGGAAACAATTCTTGGATGATAAGTGCACGCAGCTTTCTCCGAAGGGAGGAGGTTTTCGTCTGTCGAACGTCCCGCACAGCATCCCAAACAAAATTGAGAATCAAAATCAAGGAATCTGAAGGTAAAAACTCTTGACGCAGTTGGGACTTTGATTTCCTTTGATAAGCATGGTTTGGGAATGGAAGGATTGTTTAAGATCCTCTCAAGACAGCTTCTTCCCTAATATCAGGAATGTATTTCCGCTTTCAATTGTGGCCTGTTGAGAGAAGACTTATCCCACCTGTTGCCATGATATCAGTGCTAGTATTGGCTAAAAGCACAAGTTGAAACTGCAACCAATCCAATGGAGGTCTGAACAGTCGTTCTCCTCTTATTTCTGCTCACAGGTTTTCACAGTGCTTGAAAATTATTAAATGCGAATTATTAGAAGGTAACACCGGGAGGAAGGAAAGGAAAGAGTGTGTCCCGTGCAGGGGCCAAGGCGTCTCCCAGAATATTTTCCACCCTATGAAAACCATTCCCACCTCCAGCCAAGGATCCTTCTAATGTTTCAGCTGCCTGTTGATATTGTTTACCCAGCATGGGGTGACCTAGAATAACAGGTGGAGCAGTTCTACTGGAGGCAGATTTTTATATCCTTGCCCTGGTGGCCAAGTCCACACATTTTGTTGTCGTTTAGTCGTTTAGTCGTGTCCGACTCTTTGTGACCCCATGGACCATAGCACGCACACATTTAAAGAGCTACATACCTAGGTAGCTGCTTCAGGAGCAACTGTGCAGAGATTGTTTTGTGGCATATGGGAGATTTTTACCTATCCTTGATTTTCAAACCTAACTTATGCAGCAAGTTGAACACACCAATACCTTCTCTGGAAAGGCTGGGATTCTGTGTGCTCTGAGTGCCTCCTGTATATACCGGTATGTTGGGAAACAGAGCTGTGTAAACATTCCTGGAATCTCCTCTATCCCACTGTGTCCTCATCCAGCTCAAGGAAGCCCCATGTATGTGCCACAGATCTTGCTACTCAGGTCCACACACACAAGGATTTCAGTTAAATCCCCTTTACTCCTTAAGGTTGTCCTTGACGATTTACCCCCCCCCCCCTTTGTGTACTGTACACATTCAAAAGCCAGTGTGGTGTAGTGGTTAAGAGCGGTAGACTTGTAATCTGGGGAACCGGGTTTGCGTCTCTGCTCCTCCACATGCAGCTGCTGGGTGACCTTGGGCTAGTCACAATTCTCCGAAGTCTCTCAGCCTCACTCACCTCACAGAGTGTTTGTTGTGGGGGAGGAAGGGAAAAGGAGATTGTTAGCCGCTTTGAGACTCTTTCGGGTAGTGATAAAGCGGGATATCAAATACAAACTCTTCTTCTTGTTGTCAGAGAATCCAGCGGACAATAATCAGCACGAAATGGTGTCCAAAATGTTGTCCATCTTTTATGCCTAAACTTAATAACTGTTCCCTCTCCTTTTCTCTCACACACCCCACCCCCCGAAACTTAAAAAGGCAAAGTGAATGGTCCCAATGAGAACCTCTATCGCGCCAACCATAAAGAAACCAACCTTCTGCAAAAACAGGCAATCCTTACCGGCATGGTCATAGGGCTGAATACAAGTGAAGTTTCTGTCCAGTGGATGAAGAATGCTCTCGTTGAAGGTCACCATGTGAACACCCGAGTCTTGAAGGGCAGCAGCAAGGATTCCCTCTTGGCCTTCAGCCAGGTGATAGTCCCCTACTCTGGCTGGAAGAACGGCACTTCATACTCCTGTATGTTTACCAGTAAAGCTCACCCAGAGGCCTGAGGAGAAATCCCAGGTTGAAAAGTGATGCACACCCCTTTCTCAGCCTATCCCAGTTTTCCCTCCTCAGCCTTTCCCAGATTCAATATTTTCCATGTATCCATGTTTGACCTAAGGCTGAATAAAAGTGAGAAAACTCACAGATATCTCATGATGTGATCACTTGGTTGAGGCGGTGGTTGGGTTCTGGAAAGAAACGGGGAATGGATTAATCTCCCTACAAAATCGTTTTGAAATTTGATGATTATAGAAGCAATGTGTATTTAGCACATAACCATGAAGTTCAATTGGGGGGTGGTGTTTTGGCTAGTCACTGTCTCTTAGCCTAACCTTCCTCACAAGGTTGTGTGTTTGTTTTTACACTCATTGACCACATATTTTTTTCCCTTGAGAATTTTTTCAAAAATCAAGAATCCTTATGCTCTATGCACATTTGTCTTATGCATAAGAGAAACCTGGTGGACAAGCAGCAGCAAGAACAGGTCCACCTGCCACGTCCAACCAAGGAGAATACAAGGATGCCTGTGCTGAAAGTCTCTAGTACAGGCATCCCCAAACTTCAGCCCTCCAGATGTTTTGGACTACATTTCCCATCTTCCCCAACCACTGGTCCTGTTAGCTAGGGATCATGGGAGTTGTAGGCTAAAACATCTGGAGGGCCACAGTTTGGGGGTGCCTGCTCTAGGCCATAAAGTAGAACGGGGGAGCAACTAAGGGACACAGCTCCCCATGGCAGGGGAAAGGAGGGGGAGTTCCTGTACCTCTTTTTCCTAGAAAAAAACCACTAAATATCAGCAAATATTAATCAGTTTACACTTATCAATTACAATAAAGAATTACTAAACTGTTATATATATAAAAAAAATAACGGCAGGTCACAAAGCATAAAATACCACAAAACATACAGAACAAGGCAAAAGGATCAAATTGAGAAACAGGGACAGACAAGTTACAAAACTATTTTTTAACAAATATCCCTGAACTCACAGCCAAACATTAGCCAATCAGTGCTCGTTATGAGTTCCCTGAGACCAATGGAAGTGAGCGGGAAAAGGGAGTGAGACTAGTAAGGCAGGGAGTCCGGCTCATGGCTGACTGAAGGGAGCCTTGGTGCGACAGGGAGTAGGAAAGTGGCAGCAGGGCGTATTAAGGGGGAATTAAGGGAGCCTCCTGAGAAATCTCTATGTGGGACAAGAAGCTACAGTTAGAACTGGATATGGAATAACTGATTGGTTCAAAATTGGGAAAGGAGTACAACAAGGCTGTATATTGTCTCCCTGCTTATTTAACTTATATGCAGAATTCATCATGCGAAAGGCTGGACAGGATGAATCCCAAGCCGGAATTAAGATTGCCAGAAGAAATATCAACAACCTCAGATATGCTGATGACACAACCTTGATGGCAGAAAGTGAGGAGGAATTAAAGAACCTATTAATGAGGGTGAAAGAGGAGAGCGCAAAATATGGTCTGAAGCTCAACATCAAAAAAAACTAAGATCATGGCCACTGGTCCCATCACCTCCTGGCAAATAGAAGGGGTAGAAATAGAGGCAGAGAGAGATTTTACTTTCTTGGGTTCAATGATCACCGCAGATGGTGACAGCAGTCACGAAATTAAAAAACGCCTGCTTCTTGGGAGAAAAGCAATGACAAACCTAGACAGCATCTTAAAAAGCAGGGACATCACCTTGCTGATAAAGGTCCGTACAGTAATACCTCAGTTTAAGTATGCTTCGGTTTGAGTACTTTCAGTTTAAGTACTCCACGGACCCGTCTGGAATGGATTAATCCACTTTCCATTACTTTCAACGGGAAAGTTCACTTCAGGTTAAGTACGCTTCAGTTTAAGTACACACTTCCGGAACCAATTGTGTACTTAAACCGAGGTACCACTGTACAACCATTTTGGATTAAGAACCACGTCAAACCCGGAAGTGTGTGTTCCTTTTTTTAATTACAACACTTTTTTGGATTATAACCACCCCCTTTTGGGGGGGGGAGGCCCCATTGGTGAAAGCATGCCTTGGGTTACAACCTGTTTTGGTTTACAACCAGACCTGCGGAACGGATTATGGTTGGAAACCAAGGTAAAGGTCAAGGGACCGCTGACCATTACATAGGTCCAGTCATGACGGATTCTGGGGTTGCGGTGCTCATCTCACGTTATTGGCCGAGGGAGCTGGCGTACAGCTTCCAGGTCATTTGGCCAGCATGTACCACTGTATTAATAAAGAAATATTTGTTTTGGAACCAAGGGATCTTTCGAATGACTTTTGCGTTTACTACAGACTCCCTGGAAAAGACCCTGATGTTGGGAAAGATTGAGGGCACTAGGAGAAGGGGACGACAGAGGACGAGATGCTTGGACAGTGTTCTCGAAGCTACGAATATGAGTTTGACCAAACTGCGGGAGGCAGTGGAAGACAGGAGTGTCTGGCGTGCTATGGTCCATGGGGTCACGAAGAGTCGGACATGACTAAATGACTAAACAACAACACAGGCAAATAAGGAGGAAAGTTGGAGTAAGAGAATCAAAGAGTTGTTATTTCTCTGTGTCTAAGGGTGATTTGAGATGCCCAGATTTCAGGGCCATGCATGAGAAGGCTGCAAAGAGGAAAGACAGAGAAGCAAACTCACTTGTAGCAGCCTGGGAAGCCGTCAGTTGCAGGCTGTCCCCAAAGGAGTCCCACAATTACAGGATGTAACATTCCAGAAAACTTTGGTGAGATACTTTTCCATTCAACCCCTATAGCCCTACCCAGACAATCCACGAAGAGGCTCATCTGTGAGGTTCTCATGAAATCCTTCCATAAACTTGAGTTTAATTGGGATTTGTGGGAAACCCGAATAGCTATGGGGAAGTTCTCCTATTATTATTAAAAAAATTATACCACCCTTCATCTAGAGATCACAGGCAATTCCCTACATAAATTTACTACATGGGAACACAAAATACATACTGTAATCTTCTTCTGCAATCTTCCTTAGAGGACAAGATGCAGAATTAGCAAAACAGAGAAGGAACACTCTGACCTTACACCTCCGCTGCCGTGTGGCTAGACCCATTTGTGAGAAAGGAATAACATACACGTCAACTGTCCTGAATTTTCTGAGACTGCCTTGAAAGCAATTAAATACAAAAAAACATGCTGTGTTTATATAAGCTAAAGCAAAAAGACAACATGTACAGGGAAAGGCTGATTTCAAAATTTTATTTGTCATAATTAGATCGCTTGAAATGATAAATCATTGTTGCTCACCAATCTTATTATCAAACGAGCCTCACTGAAAAAATATTTCCTGGTGCCTAGATCTTAATATGAAATTCTATTGTATCTTAGTTATACCAGAACAACAAGTTTGTTGGTTATATCTGAAACTCACCTGAAAGGTATGCTGTTACCATTCATACTGAAAATGTTGCCAAATACTGCTTAGCTGAAATGTTACTATGCAAATGCCCCTAAAAGGAGTTAATCTGATTAAACAACCTTTAAATAGAAGAACTCAGGTCAAGATGTGAATTTAGACCTGAAGGAATCATTGTCTTTAAACGGTATACAGTATATAAAAAGGTTCCCTTTGCAGTAATCTACGTTCAATATTTACAATACAACTTTTATTGTACTGTCATACAGTGGTTCTGCTCCTTCCTCCTGGGCCGTGTTCAGAAAGTGGTGGTGGGGGATGAGTGTTCATGTAGCAGTGATTTTAGATTGATGCTGGCAAACCGCATCAGATAAAACTAGCTATCAAAACCCTCAGCTATCAAACACAACGTACAGTGCTGGCAAACCTTCCTGTACGTCAGTATGCACAAACACGCATCCACAAGTTGGGTCAGGGGGACATTAGAGGGCAGCAGGTCACTACTGGACTGGCCAGAGTTGGGAGGATCCTGATGGAACCGGTTAGAGCAGGTTAGAACAGGGGAGGCTAGTCCAAGCCTGAAGGGTCAGACCCAGGTGAGGAGGAAGACAATGGGAAAATGGCAGAGTGGTGGAAAAACCCCAAGAGTCACAAGATTGAGAGGAGGGGGATGTTTAAGGAGTAGGCATGCGACAGGGCGAGGTCTGAGGAGTATGTGAGGACCAGGCACTTCCTCTATGGCGGAGTTTTGGGGTGTTGGCAGGATGTGACCTATGCAAGAACACCACCTCTTTGGGGCTTGACCAATTGTCATTGGATGAAGGATGCACCTCTGGTTAAACATTGACCGTTCTTAAAATTTTCAATAAATGGGGGCCTGCTTTCATTCTGGGCGACCTTCCGGATCCACATTCTGTCTCCCGCTGTGTTCTTTATCACGTGCTCCCCACATCTGGTGACCCAGGCGATGTGATAACGATCTGGCAATCATCCCTTCTCATACGAGACTGGAATAGTCTTTGAGCTCTCAGCATTCGTGCTTCTCGTGAGTATGGGATTTTCGATGTCAACTCCAATTAAGCATGCAGAAGAGTTGAATCAGGTTTTGAAAATTTTTAGTCAGACAGAAACTGCAACTTTGCAGGAATTGGAACAATTAGTTCAGGAAATTTGGTTACAATGTCCGTGGTATAGTGAAAAAGGGTCTCTGGATTTACATGTCTGGGACAAAATAGGGAAGCAACTGCTTTCCCCGCCACGTGCACCCATTGCGTTAATCGCAATTTGGAAGAAGTGTCGAGATGCTATTGAAATGTTGGGGGTTCAAGGGAAGTATGACAAGGCGCCACCTCAATCTGAATTTCAGCTCTCGGGGGAGTTTCCTGACCTCCCGTCAGCTTCAAATACGATGGCTCAGTCATCGTCTTTGCAAGCTCAAAACCAGTCTGTCACCTCTTCCTTGCCCCGTGAAAAGGCTGGGAGGAAGGTTTTCAGAATGGGTTTCTTAAAGGGACAGCTGAAGGGAATGCTAGCTGGGGAGGAATTAGAGGCAGGGCTGCTTTTGCTGCTGCTTTGTTTTTGCTTCTTCCTCTTCCTCTTTTTGCTCTACCATTCTCTCTCCTGCTGCCACCATTTGCCACCCTCTGGATGGCTTGGTCACGGAGGGCAGTGTAGCGGGGATGGTGGACCTGGAAGGTTTTTTGATGGCTTTCTTTTCATCCTCCTTGTGTCCCTGATGGGTTTGTTTTTTGCTATTGCCACTGCTGTGGGCCTCGCACGGCTCCTGCTGCTTCTCCTGCTGCTGCTCCTTGTGCCTTTCACCATCTTGGCGGGAGCAGCGAATCCCCCGCCACCTCAACAACTTGCAACTTGCAACTTGCAGGGGCAAGTGCTGGCCTCCCTCCTCCTCCTCCTGCGGTCGCTGCTCAGGTGGCATGCAAAGACGTAGAGAGGTGGTAGATGTGGACACACTGTCATGAGTGGCTTACATTTTTATGGACATGGGTTTCTTGCATCCTGTTCAACCACTGAGAAAGCAGATTTAATAATGTGTTTATACACTGTAGGTCAGTTTTCTGAGCCAGAGTTCAGTATATTTTTGGGAACTGTTCCTCATGGCTATAGAGATTCATCTTCCATTTGCATGACCATATGCTTGCTCTGGGGTTAACATGTTTATCAGTTTCATTTGGCTATGCCCTCACAGTAATTTTCAGAGTCCATTTAATGTGCTGGTTCTTGTGATTGAATGGTTTATGGTAACAGCCCTTTGATAAGTACCGTAGTACAGGGAATGGAGGCGCACAGTAAATCCAAGTAGCCTCCTTTCCTTGTCGAAGCTGTTGTGTGTCATCTTCCTTGCAGCTGCTGTAATGCTTCTGCGGGCGCAAGCACAGGAAACAGCTTTTTGCAGTCAGACACCTCATTTAGTTGTCTGTTTGATTCTTTCAACTCTCTGATTTGAAAGTGATGCAGACTTCCACAGGTTTTAGTTGTTGTTTTCATTATAAATTATTTTCCCTCATTTTCAAATGCATGATTGCCCTATACCTACTTAGATATTAATAGGTTTAGATTTGGTTAAAGAATGGGAATGCTGGAAAACTCACTGCTTACATTTGTTTTCAAGAGCCACCCAATTCATTGCCAGTAGCCCAACTCCAGAGGATTTCACTGCTTGCATTAAAATGAGTCTCCAATTGTAGAATTGGTAGCTGATTTTTGTTGTGTACTTTATTTCCCATTTATAGGTGTGAGCATGGGAGTCTTACCTCTTCTCTATGTAGTCTAGTTAAATCTGATTTCTATCTTAGTGTAAGAAATTTACTTCTGATTGCTCTTCATAGAATTTTTCCTTTTCAGATTCTGGCTAAAATTCCTTTTCAGAAGGAGTTCCAGTAATATTGTACTTGTTAGATTAAGTAATCTTTCTTTTAGCACTGGGTGAGCTTTTATCCTATCTGGAGAGGTGTTTAAATCCTACTTCTCTGTGTGTGAGAGTTGGCTCATTGTTTTCCTTTCACAGATTTGTCCTCTGCACATGCTCAAGCAAGCACCAATTAACTGTGATTTTTTTCTCTGAAGGAAGTTCCAGGAACAAGCTTGTTTGATTAATAATATTCCTTACTTACAGGAGTCATTGTCTCTTGATTTAAGTATTTTTATCTCATGAAGGCAGGATATTTCTGTTTCAGTTTCTCCTTTGGATAATTTCTGGAGATTCCTTTCCCAATAGTACAGCATTAGAGTTTTATTATTCATTAGAGTTTTTATTTATAATGTTACATTCTTGGACCTTTTTGTGATTTTTTGAACCTCCTTGTAAGATTAAATCAAAAATCCCTTGATAACCTCAAACAGAATGCAAAATGGTTATATTTGGCTAGATTTGGTTTACACATATGCTCACTTCCTTTTAAAATCCAGGAGTGAACCATCAAAATTAATTAAATTACCTCTTAATTGGCAGCTGATTTTTTAGGTTTGTGTCTCATTTCAGGTTTGAAGAGGCAAGCCTTGCTTTAAGTCAATCCACATTTGGTTACATATTTTCTCTCCATGCTAACTTTTATTGTTCTTTTTAAAGGGTTCAGTGCAAATCATTACCCTTTGTTTATTTTCTTCTTCAGAGATCTCCAGTGATGTGTTAATAATGTTTAGCTACCCATAGAGATTGATATCTCTTGATGTAAAGTTTTGATAGATCTAGATTTACTTAATATTATTACAATTATTGCAGTTCCACACATGTCAGCTTTCAAACAAAAATAAAAAAGGAGGAATACCTATAGGATTGTCTGGTGATGGTTAAAATATTATTAAATTAAATTAACTTAAATTAAAATCATTTAATTATTTAATTATTCTTAAATATTATTTCAAAATTATTTCAAAGTTATTTACGCCTGTAGATGACCATTTTGACCAAAGGACAAGTTATCCTTGGCCAATGGTCAGCTATAAGCTTTTGCCTAATCTGTCTTGGGTAGGACCCACCCACCCCCTTTTGACATGGGGGCGTGGCTACGCAAGTGTGCTTTCTCCAGCAGGAAATTGAATTTGGCTTCCAGTGTACGTCTGTGAAAAAATGGCCAAGGGTTGGAGACACCGAATCCACTGACTTCGCAGTGCTCCGGATCCGGGACTCACCACTGAGAGACCGCAATCGAGTTCTGCTTCAACATCACCAAGTGACCTGGGGAATGGTTAAATCACTGTCCGCATAAGCTGTCATTTCACTGAAAGCGCATAACATGGACCTTACACCAGAAAACCATTTACTTGCAGTATTTTCCTGCCTCGCTGCAAATTCTGTGAGGCCAATTGACCACAGTTATGCTTGTTTCCAGTAAGTGGACAAAAGACTCTGACCTAAAAGTTTTGAAGCAAGTACCTTCCCTTCGTTAAGGGATGTAGTTTATCCAGTTCAACATTTGGAAAGGACATTACGCTTTGGAGCCCTCATCTTGAGAGATTGAGCATTCTTTTTGTACTATTACTATAGTTGGAATTGTTACAATGCCTTATTTATATTTTGCTACAAAGTTTATATAAAGTTTGTATGTACAGTGGTGCCTCGCTAGACGAAATTAATTCGTTCCAGGACTCAATTCGTCCTACGAAAATTTCGTCTAGCGAGGCACCGTTTCCCATAAGAATGCATTAAAAGTAAATTAATGCGTTCCTATGGGCTCAGGGGGAACTGGTGGCAGCGGCGGCGCTTGTTCTCTTGGCTCGGGGAAGGCAGGCAGGCGCTTCCCCGAGCCAAGAGAGCAAGCGCCGCTGCTGCCAAAGACAGAGCCGGATCGGACGAAGCTTCAGAAGCTTCGTCGGATCCGGCTCTGTCGGGCGGGGTGGGGGAAAGGTGAAGGAACGATCCTGCGCCTTTCCCCCACCTCTGCCAAGCCCCATGCCGGCGAGAAGTGGCGACTGGGGAAGACGTTCCCCCGCCGCCGCGTCTTGCCGCGCACTGCCGGCATGGAGCGCGATTTCGGAGGTGTACGAAGCCGTGCTCCATGTCGGGGGAGGTTTTCCCCCGTTGCCGGGTCTTGCCGCGCACAGCCGGCATGAAGCAGCAGCGCTATTGACGGGGGGAAATTAGGAACCAAACGGCAGGCGCAAAAAGCGCGCGAAAACAGGGTGGGGAGGGATCCGCACTCCAAACACAAGCTTCGGAGGGGGTAAAGGAAGAAAAAGGGGAGGAAATTAGGGATAAATTAAGGATCAAAGGGAGGGGGGAGGAACAATCAAGTAGACAAGGAATACAAGCCCCCCACGCGCCGCTGCCACTGAAAAAGGCCAAATGTTCTAGCGCCCGTTTATTAAACGGGCTGAATGGCACTAGGAGGTTTAAAAGGTAAAGGTAAAGGGACCCCTGACCATTAGGTCCAGTCGTGACCGACTCTGGGGTTGCGCGCTCATCCTGCATTATTGGCCGAGGGAGCCAGCATATAGCTTCCAGGTCATGTGGCCAGCATGACAAAGCCGCTTCTGGCAAACCAGAGCAGCACATGGAAACGCCGTTTACCTTCCCGCTGTAGCGGTTCCTATTTATCTACTTGCATTTTGACGTGCTTTCGAACTGCTAGGTTGGCAGGAGCTGGGACCAAGCAACGGGAGCTCACCCCGTCACAGGGATTCGAACCGCCGACCTTCTGATCAGCAAGCCCTAGGCTCAGTGGTTTAACACACAGTGCCACCTGGGTCCCACTAGTAGGTTTATATTCCATTTATTTACAATAACACACAGAGAGCGGCATCGAGCCAACTTCTCTCAAGACATCAGCTGCTCATTCTGAATCTCCTCCCCTTCCACCAGTTCCCCCATCATTCTGCCCCTGTGTTTCCGTTGCTCCTGAACCCTTTCCTGCCTCCTTTGCTGCCTGCTAACTCTGCTAGGTTAGTATGGAAGTCTGTGCTGTATGTATGCTGTGAGTTGATGCTTTGTACTTGCCTTGTATTTTGCAAGGAAATCAATCCATTCCCCACTTCTTTACAGAACCCACCCACTGCCTCAACCAAGGGATCACATCATGAGATGTCTGTGAGTTTGCTCACTTTTATTTAGCCTTAGGCCAAACATGGATACATGGAAATGATTTAATCTGGTAGGCTGGGGAGGTTGCGATGCTGAGGAAGGGGCTTGCATCCTTTGTCGCCCTGGGATTTCTCCTCAGGCCTCTGGGTGAGTGAGCTTCATGGTTCCTGCTGTAAAGGTGAACCTACAGGAGTATGAAGTGCCATTCTTCCAGTCAGAGGAGGGGACTAGCAGCTGGCTGAAGGACAAATCTTTGCTGCTGCCCTTCAAGACTTGGGTTTTCACATGGTGACCTTCAACGAAGGAATTCTTCATCCACCGGACAGAAACTTCACTTGTATTCAGCCCTATGACCAGGCCGGTGAGGATTGTCTCTTCTTGCTGAAGTCTGGTTTCTTTATGGTTGGTGCAATAGAGGTTCCCATTTGGGAGAGGTTGAGAAAAAAGGAGAGGCAACAGTTATTATGTTTAGACATAATTGAAGGACACTATTTAGGAAACCATTTAGTGCTGATTATATTATGCTGGATTCTATGGCAAACATTTTCAATCTGTACAGCATAGCTGTCAACTTCCAGATTGGTAAATAAGGGATCAGCAGCCTCACCCAGTGGCGTGGAACCGGAAATCATTTCTGCGCATGTCCAGACATGCACAGAAGCAACTTCCAGTGCTGGGCTGCTTGTGTCCGCATGTCTGGGCACTGGAAATTGCTTCCGGCAGCACTCAGCAAGTGAGCGCGAGCGTCCAGCCGCCGAGCGAGGCATTTTACCGGGCGGCGGCTGGAAGCTCGCTCGGGGGGGGGGGGGCGCCGAGTGGAACCTCGCTGGCCAGCAGGGAAGAAGAGGAGCTGCTTCCTTTCAAATCCGGGACATTTACAGGTATTTTACAATCCGGGGTTGCAGTGGGAAACGGATTTAAAGGGTTGACTGCTATGCTGTACAGTAGAGGGGGGGTGTAAATTCTCCTGGACAACCTTAAGGAGTCCTTGTGTGTGTGGACCTGAGTAGGAAGATCTGTGGCACATACATGGGGCTTCCTTGAGCTGGATGAGGACACAGTGGGATAGAGGAGATTCCAGGAATATTTACACATCTCCCTTTCCCAACATATGTACAGAAAGTGCCCAGCACACACAGAATCCCAGCCTTTCCTTAGAAGGTATTGCTATGTTCAATTTGCTGCATAGGTTGGGTTTGAAAACCAAGGATAGCTTTAAAAAACCTCCCATATCCCATGAAAGAATCTCTGCACACTTGCTCCTGAAGCAGCTACCTAGGTACGTAGCTCCTTAAATGTGTGGACTTGGCCACCAGGGCAGAGATATAAAAATCTGCCCCCAACAGAACTGCACCACCTTTTCATCTATACACCACCCTATGCTGGGTAAACATGATCAACAGGCAGATGAAGGTTAGAAGGCTCTTTGGCTGGAGGTGGGAATGGTTTTTAATGGGGGTGGAAATTATTGTTGGAGACACCTTGGCCCCTGCAGGGGGCACATTCTTTCCTTTCCTTCTCCCATTGTTACCGTCTGATAAAACCATGCATTTAATATTGTTCAAGCACTGTGAAAACCTTTATGCAGAGATAAGAGGAGAATGACTGTTCAGACCTCCACCAAACTGATTGTCGTTTCAACTTGTGCCTTTAGCCAATACCAGCACCGATATCATGGCAACTGGTGGGAAAAGTCTCATCTCAACAGGTCATAATGGAAAGCAGAAATAAATTTCTGAGTTAAGGAGGAAAGCAGTCTTGAAATGGTCAATCCCTGAGAGGATCTTCAACAATCTGGAAACATTCATCCCACTCTCCAACCATGCTTATCAAAGGAAAACAAAGTGTCGAGAGCTTTTACCTTCGGATTCCTTGACTTTTGTTTGAGACCCAGGGAGGGATACTTGACAGGTGAACGATGTATGCTGCGCAATGTCTGATGCCGAAAGGCTGAGGAATGATCCGGTACCAATGCGTGCACTTAAGATGCCAGAGGTGTTACCTGATTGGCCATCCGCCAGCCACACAATCATCATGCCTTCGGGGACAGAGCCAGTGATTGTGCACACCAATGTTGCATCTAAGGGAACAAAATAGACAGACAGACAGACAAACAGATGTAATTCCTGGGTTTTTAATGACTTTAATTATATGGCTTTACAGTCTTTTTGTTGTTGTTTTTTGGGGAAAATATAAAGCAGCTAAGAAATGATTTAAAAATCAGCGAATGAATGAATGAATGAATGCCATGAGGTTAAAACCTCTGCTTTTCATCACAGTCCTTCATGAGTTTCTTTTGTCTGCCATCCGTTCTTGTCTACACCCCAGTGATATTCCTTCTCTCTGACCCTCTTTCACATGCATATTCTCTTTTCATAGTGTGAGGGGCAAGGGATATCGCGAAGCCCCTCCCCTCCTGAGTTCCAGCCCAGCCCCGAGCGAGGCTGAAAAGAGGGAGAGCTCCAGCTCAAGTGGGGAAACAGGAAGTGGTGTACAAGGCTCTGGCAGGGTAGGAGAGCCATCGTCCCAGGTGGGACAGGAAGGGGGAAGGAAGGGGGGGAGACCAGTCCCCCCAACTCCGGAACTGCGCAGAAAGCGTCGAGGGAAGAGGATGGGTCTCCCCAAGTTGTTATGCTGGCGCAAGACGCGCCAAAAGCCACTTGGAGGTTCTGATTCAAGCTGAACAGATGTGTCTTTGTAAATAGCACTGCCATCAGCACTGTAAATACTCAGCACCAATAAAAGATAAAATGCAGAGCTGTGTAGAGTCGTTACTCTGAAGTAGCCCAATCCGGCCACCGTGACACATAGAATCATAGAATTCTAGAGTTGGAAGGGACCCCAATGCTCATCTAGTCCAACCCCTGTAATGCGTACTTATTTCACCAAACCTGGCAACACAACCAGTATTTTATACTGCCAGCCAACACCCCATATTCCATCGTGTGTGTTCCTAGTTCTGCACAGATCGTCTCATATTTGATTGAACTTGGGAGCTTCAGGAGACGCCTCAAGATGGATGTGAGGCTGATCCAGCTGAGACATCTGTCACCCCAATGATTGCCAGGGCTGATCTGACTGTCTAGGTGGGTGTCCCCTCCTTCCCTCCCTGCTCCATATGTGTCCCTCCCAAAGCTGCACACTCAGTGGAAGAGGACGACCATCCCAGACAGATAGAATATACCATTCTTCGGTCAAGGGTATATGATAGCTGCCCTCTCTGTATGAGAGAATTTCCCTGATAGAACCTTCCTCAGCAATGCAGGAATCTCATGAGTTTCAGCTACATAGTTTGTGAGAGCCCTGCCTTCCCTACCCCAATCAAAAGAATATCTCTGCTGTCACCTAAACCTACTAAGATCTCAGCACACAGGAACAGGTGCTTACAAATATTAATAAAGAGGTATTCGTTTTGGAAACAAGGGATCTGACCTTCTGGAATGACTATCAAATTTACTGCTGGCAAATAAGCAGGAAAGGGTTGTTATTTCTCTGTGTCCAAGGGTGATTCGAGATGCCCAGATTTCAAGCACAATGCACGAGAAGGCTGCAAAGAGGAAGGAAAGAGAATCAAACTCACCTGTAGCAGCCTGGGAAGAAGTCAGTGGCAGGCTGGCCCCCCAAAGGAGTCCCACAAAGAGAAAGGTGGCCCACATGTTAAGACCGAGTGTGAATCTCACATGGGCTGCAGGGCTGCTTATATAGTACCCCTGAAGACTTTGGCAAGAACTTTCCCAAGCAATCTTCTAGCTCCACCCTATCGAAAAGTTGACTCACCTGTAAGATTCCCAGACTGTCCTTCCAAGAACCTGAGTGTAATAGGAATTTGTTGCAATCCTGAGTGTCGTGATCACCCTGTCCTGCAGCATCCCTGGACGTTTAACTGTCTATTGATGACTGTGCCAATGACAAGTGGAATACCTGCTGCCACCAACCAGTATTCTAACTGGCACTTGTTAATCACTTCAGACCGGATTCTGAAACGGAATGAGAAGCCATGAACCGACAGCTCACTACACTGTAAATAACGTGCACCAATAAAGACTTTTGAAAGACAAATATGTGGAAGCTCGTTACTCAGGAGTAGTCTGAACAACCCTGACAGCAATCCGGCACTCTTTGAGGCTACTCTTGAGCAAGCGGCATCATGAGTTCAGTGGAACTGGCAGAGGCTAAGGCAGCGGCCGAGGCGGCCAGATTGGAGCTGCAACAAGTCACGGCCGCAGCCAAAAGACAGCTGGATGAGGCAACAAGAGAAGCAAACGCAGCGCGCACGGAGATTGACAGGCTTCTGCAAGAGGTAAGACAAAAGACCCAGAGGGAGCAAGAACTGCTGGCTCGCGGCCACGCTAAAAGCACAGCTGGAGAAAAGGCGGCTAGCAGACCAGAGGGGACCCCAAGGGGGTTTTGGCAGAAGAGTCCCGTCCTTAGTGAGCAAGTTTAATGGGGACCCTCGGAACTACCTAGGCTTTGAGAAAGAAATGAGATACGCCTTAAAACTGCAGGATGCGGAGTTTGCTGACGATAACCAGAGAGAAGCGTTTGTGATTGAGCACCTGGAGGGACCGGCGAGAGAGTGGGTCCGTCCACTCATCGCAGCGGAAAATCCAGTGCTGCAAGATATAAAACAATTTCTTCAAGCGATGAATATAATGTTTTTGAGCGACGCGCAAATTGACATGGTCAAAGAGGAGTTACATGATTTAAAACGGGAGCATGATGGTGAGAGATTACTGGTCTAGAATCACAATGCTGATTCACAAGCTAGGATGGGATTTGAATTCAGAACCAGTCCAGTCCGCATTTTACTTAGGACTGCACCCTGAAGTTAAGGATGAGCTTTCGAGAGGTCCAAGGGCAAAATCTATGGATGAACTGAGTAAAGCGGCTTTAGCGGTGGGGGTGAGACAAGAATCCAGATGGAACGACAGGCAAGCAGTGCGGTCGATGCGTCCTTGGTTCCCATGCTCTCAGGAAAAGTCCGCTGCAGCTGCAGCTCCTCCCCCCCTCCCAGCAGCTCACTACACTGTAAATAACATGCACCAATAAAGACTTTTGAAAGACAAGTATGTGGAAGCTCGTTACTCAGGAGTAGTCTGAACAACCCTGACAATGTGTTTATAGAAAAAAGGTAACGAATATTTTAATGTATATTCAAATGTTTTAATTTTAAATTGTGTTGTTTGATCAGGAGGTAACTTGGAAAAGTACCCCTCCTGATCAAAACCGAAAATGGGGGAAGGTATGTAGCGATCAGCATCGAGTTAGGCCGGGTTAGTAAGGGTTAACAAAATAGAACAGTTAGAACCCAAGGGGGTGGGCTCTGGCTGGGTATAAAAACCCCACCCCTGGAGGCAGTTGGAGTAGTCGGTTGGTCAGATAGTCAGTTGGTCATTAGTTGAGAGTTAGAGATAGAGCTGGTTTAAATACTGAGGCGAGGCATAGGTGGTGAGTTATTGAGAAGTCAGGATAGAGAGTTTGAGTGCTTTTATTTACAGAAACATTTAGTTGACTTCAGTGGTATTAGGCCGGTAATATTTATAATTAGCGGTAATAGACCGGTATAGGAAACATCTGTTATTTGGAACGTTAATAAGAATATTACTGAAATCATTACACATATGTACCTACAATAAAGCAACATATTTTTATTTCAAACAACATCCTGGTCTGAAGTGATTAACAAGTGCCAGTTAGAATACTGGTTTGTGAGCTTATTTACAAATATATAAATTTAGTTGTCTTTAGCGGTAATAGGCCGGTAATAGTATTAATTAGAGGTAATAGGCCGGTATAGGAAACATCTGTAATTTGGAACATTATAAGACTTATACTGAAATCATTACCCTCATGTGACCGCGACACATGGGAACACAAAATACATACTGTAATCTTCTTCTGCAATCTTCCTTAGAGGACAAGATGCAGGATGAGCAAAACAGAGAAGGAACACTCTGACCTTACACCTCCGCTGCCGTGTGGCTAGACCCATTTGTGAGAAAGGAATAACATACACGTCAACTGCCCTGAATTTTCTGAGGCTGCCTTGAAAGCAATTAAATACAAAAAAGCATGCTGTGTTTATATAAGCTAAAGCAAAAAGACAACATGTACAGGGAAAGGCTGATTTCAAAATTTTATTTGTCATAATTAGATCACTTGAAATGATAAATCATTGTTGCTCACCAATCTTATTATCAAAAGAGCCTCACTGAAAAAATATTTCCTGGTGCCTAGATCTTAATATGAAATTCTATTGTATCTTAGTTCTGCCAGAACACCAAGTTTGTTGGTTATACCTGAAACACACCTGAAAGGTATGCAGTTACCATTCATACTGAAAATGTTGCCAAATACTGCTTAGCTGAAATGTTACTATGCAAATGCCCATACAAGGAGTTAATCTGATTAAACAACCTTTAAGTAGAAGAACTCAGGTCAAGATATGAATTTAGACCTGACGGAATCATTGTCTTTAAACGGTATACAAAAAAGGTTCCCTTTGCAGTAATCTACGTCCAGTATTTCCAATACAACTTTTATTGTACTGTCATACAGTGGTTCTGCTCCTTTCTCTGGGGCTGTGTTCAGAAAGTGGTGTTGGGGGAGGAGTGTTCAAACCCCTGGGCACTCACTTGTGGGGTGCCTCAGGGTTCCGTTCTCTCTCCCATGCTTTTTAATATCTATATGAAACCGCTTGGAGAGATCATCAGGGGGTTTGGGCTGGGTGTTCATCAGTATGCAGATGACACCCAGCTCTACCTCTCTTTCAAATCAGAACCAGTGAAGGCAGTGAAGGTCCTGTGTGAGTGCCTGGAGGCAGTTGGAGGATGGATGGCGGCTAACAGATTGAGGTTGAATCCTGAAGAACTGTTTTGGGGGGACAGTAGGCTGGCAGGTGGGGGGGGGACTCCCTGGTCCTGAATGGGGTAACTGTGCCCCTGAAGGACCAGGTGCGCAGCCTGGGAATCATTTTGGACTCATAGCTGTCCATGGAGGCACAGGTTAATTCTGTGTCCAGGGCGGCTGTCTACCAGCTCCATCTGGTACGCAGGCTAAGACCCTACCTGCCCGCAGACTGTCTCACCAGAGTGGTGCATGCTCTGGTTATCTCCCGCTTGGACTACAGCAATGCGCTCTACGTGGGGCTACCTTTGAAGGTGATTAATCCAGAATGCGGCAGCTCAACTAGTGACTGGGAGTGGCCGCCGGGACCACATAACACCGGTCCTGAGAGATCTACACTGGCTCCCAGGACGTTTCTGAGCACAATTCAAAGTGTTAGTACTGACCTTTAAAGCCCTAAATGGCCTCGGTCCTTTTAGAAGTTTTTAGGGAAGTTTTCAATATTTGATGCTGTACTGTTTTTAATATTCATTTAATAACATGGATACATGGAAATGATTTAATCTGGTAGGTTGGGGAGGTTGCGATGATGAGGAAGGGGTTTGCATCCTTTGGCGCCCTGGGATTTCTCCTCAGGCCTCTGGGTGAGTGAGCTTCATGGTTCCTGCTGTAAAGGTAGGTTCCTGCTGTACAGGAGTATGAAGTGCCATTCTTCCAGTCAGAGGAGGGGACTAGCAGCTGGCTGGAGGGAAAATCTTTGCTGCTGCCCTTCAAGACTTGGGTGTCCACATAGTGACCTTCAGGAGGGAATTCTTCATCCACTGGATAGAAACTTCACTTGTACTGACCCCTATGACCAGGCCGGTGAGGATTGTCTCTTCTTGCTGAAGTCTGGTTTCTTTATGGTTGGTGCGATAGAGTTTCCCATTTGGGAGAGGTTGAGAGAAAAGGAGAGGCAACATTTATTATGTTTAGACAGAATTGAAGGACACCATTTAGGAAACCATTTAGTGCTGATTATATTCTGCTGTGTTCTCTGACAAATATTTTCAATCCACACAGTCAAGAGAGGGGGGTAAATTCTCCAGGACAACCTTAAGCAGTAAAAGGGATTTAACTGGAGTCCTTGTGTGTGTGGACCCGAGTAGGAAGATCTGTGGCACATACATGGGGCTTCCTTGAGCTGGATGAGGACATAGTGGGATAGAGGAGATTCCAGGAATATTTACACAGCTTTCCTTCCCCACAGAATCCCAGTCTTTCCAGAGAAGGTATTTTTGCAGAGGTTGGGTTTGAAAATCAAGGATAGGTAAAAAATCTCCCATATGCCAGTTGCTCCTGAAGCAGCTAGCTAGGTACGCAGCTCCTTAAATGTGTGGACTTGGCCACCAGGGCAAGGATATAAAAATCTGCCCCCAACAGAACTGCACCACCTTTTCATCTAGTCACCCTATGCTGGGTAAACCTGATCAACAGGCAGATGAAGGTTAGAAGGATCCTTGGCTGGGAAAATATTGTGGGAGACTCCTTAGCCCCTGCCATGGCCACACTAGTCCTTTCCTTGCTCCCAGTGTTACCCTGTGACAAGTTTCAACTTGTGCATTTAGCCAATACTAGTACTTGTATAGTACAATACTTATGGTGCTGGAGGAGACTCTTGAGAGTCCCATGGACTGCTAGAAGATCAAACCTATCCATTCTTAAGGAAATCAGCCCTGAGTGCTCCCTGGAAGGACAGATCGTGAAGCTGAGGCTCCAATACTTTGGCCACCTCATGAGAAGAGAAGAATCCTTGGAAAAGACCCTGATGTTGGGAAAGATTGAGGGCACTAGGAGAAGGGGACGACAGAGGACAAGATGGTTGGACAGTGTTCTCGAAGCTACGAACATGAGTTTGACCAAACTACGGGAGGCAGTGGAAGACAGGAGTGCCTGGCGTGCTATGGTCCATGGGGTCACGAAGAGTCGGACACGACTAAACGACTAAACAACAACAACAACAAAGTACCAATATCATGGCAACTGGTGGGAAGAGTCTAATCTCAACAGGCCATAATCGAAAGTGGAAATAAATGTCTGAATTAGGGAGGAAGCTGTCTTGACATGGTCAGTCCCTGAGAGGATCATAAGCAATCCAGAAACAACCCTCCCTTTCCAAACCATACTGATCAAAGGAAAACGAAGTCCCAACTGCGTCAAGAGTATTTACCTTCAGATTTCTTGACTCTTGTTTGGAGTGGAGCGAGGGATACTTGGCAGGTGACGTTTAGACCATCCTCAAAGCTTACTACAATAGCGTTGAAGGCCGGTCTGTTATTAATGTTGCCGGAGGTGCCACCACTCTCATCCTTCCTGGGCTGCTTATTGAGCGGAGACGGTACACCTGATCAGCCATCTTCCAGCCAGTCAATCAGTAGGTTTCCGGGCGAAAAGCCAGAGGTAGCACACATCACTATTGCATCTAAGGGAACAAAATATAGATAGACAGAGAGGCAGTTAGATGTAATTCCTGGTTTTTGAATGACTTGACCCTTCCAACTCTAGAATTCTATGATTCTATGAAAAGAGAATATGCATGGGAAAGAGGGTCAGAGAGAAGGAGAATCACTGGGGTGTCGACAAGAACGGATGGCAGACAAAGTTTAACCTATGGTGTTTATTTGTTTGTTTGTTTGTTTGTTTGTTTATTCATTCGCTGATTTTGAAATCATTTCTTAGCTGCTTTATATTTCCCCCCCCCAAAAAAAAAATCTTAAACAGTGCAATGCACTAAGCAACATAAAGACATCTGAGCATCTCGAATCACCCTTGGACACAGAGAAATAACAACCCTTTCCTGCTTATTTGCCAGCAGTAAATTTGATAGTCATTCCAAAGGGTCAGATCCCTTGTATCCAAAACGAATACCTCTTTATTAATATTTGTAAGCACCCGTTTCTGTGTGCTGAGAGCTTGGTAGGTTTAGGTGACAGCAGAGATATTCTTTTGATTGGGGTAGGGAAGGCAGGGCTCTCAGCTGAAATTATTAAGCTGAGATTCCTGCATTGCTGAGGAAGGTTCTATCAGGGAGGTTCTCTCTATACAGGGAGGGCAGCTATCATATACCCTTGACCGAAGAATGGTATATTCCATCTGTCTGGGATGGTCGTCCTCTTCCACTGAGTGTGCAGCTTTGGGGGGGGACACGTGGAGCAAGGAGGGAGGGAGAGTGGGAGGGAGGGAGGGAGAGAGGGAGGGGACACCCACCTAGACAGCCAGATCAGCCCTGTCAATCAATGGGGTGACAGATGTCTCAGCTGGATCAGCCTCACATCCATCTTGAGGCGTCTCCTGAAGCTCCCAAGTTCAATCAAATATGAGACGATCTGTGCAAAACTAGGAACACACACGGTGGAATAGGGGGTGTTGGCTAGGAGTATAAAATACTGGTTGTGTTGCCAGGTTTGGTGAAATAAGTAAGTAAGCATTACAGGGGGTTGGACTAGATGAGCATTGGGGTCCCTTCCAACTCTAGAATTCTATGATCCTATGAAAAGAAAATATGCATGGGAAAGAGGGTCAGAGAGAAGGAAAATCACTGGGGTGCAGACAGGAACGGATGGCAGACAAAGTTTAACCTATGACATTTATTTATTTATTTATTTATTTATTTATTTATTCATTTGCTGATTTTGAAATCATTTCTTAGCTGCTTTATATTCCCCCCCCCAAAAAAAATCTTAAACAGTGCAGTGCACTAAGCAACATAAAGACTGTAAAGCCATATAATAAAAACCATTAAAACAGTAACATCAAGTCAGTGTCCGGGTTCTGCCGCGCGCGCATGCGCAGAAGCGTTCTGCATGCTTCACACGTGCGCAGAAGCACTCTATTGGCGTTCCACACGTGCATTCCCCGTTTCTTTCCAGAACCCACCCACTGCCTCAACCAAGTGATCGCATCATGAGCGATCTGTGAGTTTGCTCACTTTTGTTCAACCTTAGGCCAAACATGGACACATGGAAATTATTTAATCTGGGATAGGCTGAAGAGGAAGGGGTTTGCATCATTTTTTGCCATGGGATTTCTCCTCAGGCCTTTGGGTGAGCTTCATGGTTCCTGCTGTAAAGGTGAACCTACAGGAGTATGAAGAAGTGTGCATGCACACGAAAGCTCATACCAAAATAAAAACTTAGTTGGTCTTTAAGGTGCTGCTGGAAGGAATTTTTTTATTTTGTTTCGACTACAGGAGTATGAATGCCATTGTTCCAATCATAGTAGGGGACTATCACCTGGCTGAAGGCCATGAGGGAATCCTTGCTGCTGCCCTTCAAGACTGGGGTTTTCACATGGTGACCTTCAACGAGGGAAATCTTCATGCACTGGATAGAAACTTCACTTGTACTGACCCCTATGACCAGGCCGGTGAGGATTGTCTCTTCTTGCTGAAGGCTGGTTTCTTTATTGTTGGTTCGATACAGTTTCCCATCTGGGAGTGGCTGAGAGAAAAGGAGAGGCAACAGTTATTATGTTTAGACATAATTGAAGGACAACATTTAGGACACCATTTAGTGCTGATTATATTATGCTGGATTCTATGGCAAACATTTTCAATCTGTACAGCATAGCTGACAACGTGCAGATTGGAAAATAAGGGCTCAGCAGCCTCACCCAGCGGCGCGGCACCGGAAATTGGTTCTGTGCATGTCCAGACCCATCTGGAATGGATTAATCCACTTTTCATTACTTTCAGTGGGAAAGTTCACTTCAAGTTAAGTACACTTCAGTTTAAGTACAGACTTCCGGAACCAATTGTGTACTTAAACCGAGGTACCACTGTACAACCGTTTTGGATTACAGCCACGTCAAACCCGGAAGTGTGTGTCCCTTTTTTGAATTACAACCCTTTTTTTGGATTACAACCGCTCCCTTTTGGGGGGGGAGGCCCCATTGGTGAAAGCATGCCTTGGGTTACAACCTGTTTTGGTTTACAACCAGACCTGCGGAACGGATTATGGTTGGAAACCAAGGTAAAGGTCAAGGGACCGCTGACCATTACATAGGTCCAGTCATGACGGATTCTGGGGTTGCGGTGCTCATCTCACGTTATTGGCCGAGGGAGCTGGCGTACAGCTTCCAGGTCATTTGGCCAGCATGTACCACTGTATTAATAAAGAAATATTTGTTTTGGAACCAAGGGATCTTTCGAATGACTTTTGCGTTTACTACAGACTCCCTGGAAAAGACCCTGATGTTGGGAAAGATTGAGGGCACTAGGAGAAGGGGACGACAGAGGACGAGATGCTTGGACAGTGTTCTCGAAGCTACGAATATGAGTTTGACCAAACTGCGGGAGGCAGTGGAAGACAAGAGTGCCTGGTGTGCTATGGTCCGTGGGGTCACGAAGAGTCGGACACGACTAAATGACTAAACAACAACACAGGCAAATAAGGAGGAAAGTTGGAGTAAGAGAATCAAAGAGTTGTTATTTCTCTGTGTCTAAGGGTGATTTGAGATGCCCAGATTTCAGGACCATGCATGAGAAGGCTGCAAAGAGGAAGGACAGAGAAGCAAACTCACTTGTAGCAGGCTGGGAAGCCATCAGTTGCAGGCTGTCCCCAAAGGAGTCCCACAATTATGTAACATCCCAGAAAACTTTGGTGAGATACTTTTCCATTCAACCCCTCTAGCCCTACCCAGACAATCCACGAAGAGGCTCATCTGTGAGGTTCTCATGAAATCCTTCCATAAACTTGAGTTTAATTGGGATGTGTGGAAAACCCGAATAGCTATGGGGAAGTTCTCCTATTATTATTTAAAAAATTATACCACCCTTCATCTAGAGATCACAGGCAGTTCCCTACAAAAAATTTACTATATGGGAACACAAAATACATACTGTAATCTTCTTCTGCAATCTTCCTTAGAGGACAAGATGCAGGATGAGCAAAACAGAGAAGGAACACTCTGACCTTACACCTCCGCTGCCGTGTGGCTAGACCCATTTGTGAGAAAGGAATAACATACACGTCAACTGTCCTGAATTTTCTGAGGCTGCCTTGAAAGCAATTAAATACAAAAAAGCATGTTGTGTTTATATAAGCTAAAGCAAAAAGACAACATGTACAGGGAAAGGCTGATTTCAAAATTTTATTTGTCATAATTAGATCGCTTGAAATGATAAATCATTGTTGCTCACCAATCTTATTATCAAACGAGCCTCACTGAAAAAATATTTCCTGGTGCCTAGATCTTAATATGAAATTCTATTGTATCTTAGTTCTGCCAGAACACCAAGTTTGTTGGTTATACCTGAAACACACCTGAAAGGTATGCAGTTACCATTCATACTGAAAATGTTGCCAAATACTGCTTAGCTGAAATGTTACTATGCAAATGCCCATACAAGGAGTTAATCTGATTAAACAACCTTTAAGTAGAAGAACTCAGGTCAAGATATGAATTTAGACCTGACAGAATCATTGTCTTTAAACGGTATACAAAAAAGGTTCCCTTTGCAGTAATCTACGTCCAGTATTTCCAATACAACTTTTATTGTACTGTCATACAGTGGTTCTGCTCCTTTCTCTGGGGCT
Source organism: Zootoca vivipara (assembly GCF_963506605.1). Taxonomy (NCBI): domain Eukaryota; kingdom Metazoa; phylum Chordata; class Lepidosauria; order Squamata; family Lacertidae; genus Zootoca; species Zootoca vivipara. Next base: position 47,698,409 of record NC_083288.1, read on the forward strand.
GTGTTCAGAAAGTGGTGTTGGGGGATGAGTGTTCAAACCCCTGGGCACTCACTTGTGGGGTGCCTCAGGGTTCCGTTCTCTCTCCCCTGCTTTTTAATATCTATATGAAACCGCTTGGAGAGATCATCAGGGGGTTTGGGCTGGGTGTTCATCAGTATGCAGATGACACCCAGCTCTACCTCTCTTTCAAATCAGAACCAGTGAAGGCAGTGAAGGTCCTGTGTGAGTGCCTGGAGGCAGTTGGAGGGTGGATGGCGGCTAACAGATTGAGGTTGAATCCTGACAAGACAGAAGTACTGTTTTGGGGGGACAGTAGGCTGGCAGGTGTGGGGGACTCCCTGGTCCTGAATGGGGTAACTGTGCCCCTGAAGGACCAGGAGCACAGCCTGGGAGTCATTTTGGACTCATAGCTGTCCATGGAGGCACAGGTTAATTCTGTGTCCAAGGCGGCTGTCTACCAGCTCCATCTGGTACGCAGGCTGAGACCCTACCTGCCCGCAGACTGTCTCACCAGAGTGGTGCATGCTCTGGTTATCTCCCACTTGGACTACTGCAATGCGCTCTACGTGGGGCTACCTTTGAAGGTGACCCGGAAACTGCAATTAATCCAGAATACGGCAGCTTGACTAGTGACTGGGAGTGGCCGCCGGGACCACATAACACCGGTCCTGAGAGATCTACACTGGCTCCCAGTACGTTTCTGAGCACAATTCAAAGTGTTAGTACTGACCTTTAAAGCCCTAAATGGCCTCGGTCCTGTAGACCTGAAGGAGCATCTCCACCCCCATCATTCAGCCCGGACACTGAGATCCAGCACCAAGGGCCTTCTGGTGGTTCCCTCATTGCGAGAAGTGAGGTTACACGGAACCAGACAGAGGGCCTTCTTAGTAGTGGCACCCGCCCTGTGGAACGCCCTCCCAGCAGATGTCAAGGCAATAAGCAACTATTTTACTTTTAGAAGACAACTGAAGGTGGTCCTGTTTAGGGAAGTTTTTAATATTTGATGCTGTACTGTACAGACAGCAATAATTTTTTTGTGTTTGGCTCTTGTCAGGTCTGCAGGGATGCACTGGAGTTTCTGATAAAAAATTAATGAGCCTCCAATAGCTTTATATTCCATTTATTTACAATAACACACAGAGAGCGGCATCGAGCCAACTTCTCTCAAGACATCAGCTGCTCATTCTGAATCTCCTCCCCTTCCACCAGTTCCCCCATTGTCCTGCCCCTGTGTTTCCATTGCTCCTGAACCCTTTCCTGCCTCCTTTGCTGCGTGCTAACTCTGCTAGGTTAGTATGGAAGTCTGTGCTGTATGTATGCTGTGAGTTGATGCTTTGTACTTGCCTTGTATTTTGCAAGGAAATCAATCCATTCCCCACTTCTTTCCAGAACCCACCCACTGCCTCAACCAAGTGATCACATCATGAGATGTCTGTGAGTTTGCTCACTTTTATTTAGCCTTAGGCCAAACATGGATACATGGAAATGATTTAATCTGGTAGGCTGGGGAGGTTGCGATGCTGAGGAAGGGGCTTGCATCCTTTGTCGCCCTGGGATTTCTCCTCAGGCCTCTGGGTGAGTGAGCTTCATGGTTCCTGCTGTAAAGGTGAACGTACAGGAGTATGAAGTGCCATTCTTCCAGTCAGAGGCATAGCTGCCAAGTTATCCCTTTTTTTAAGGGATTTTCCATTATGCTGAATAGGCTTCCTCGCGAGAAAAGGGAAAACTTGGCAGCTATGGTCAGAGGAGGGGACTAGCAGCTGGCTGAAGGACAAATCTTTGCTGCTGCCCTTCAAGACTGGGGTTTTCACATGGTGACCTTCAATGAGAGCATTCTTCATCCACTGGATAGAAACTTCACTTGTACTGACCCCTATGACCATGCCGGTGAGGATTATCTCTTCTTGCTGAAGTCTAGTTTCTTTATGGTTGGTGCAATAGAGGTTCCCATTTGGGAGAGGTTGAGAAAAAAGGAGAGGCAACATTTATTATGTTTAGACATAATTGAAGGACACCATTTAGGAAACCATTTAGTGCTGATTATATTCTGCTGTTGGACAGTGTTCTCGAAGCTACGAACATGAGTTTGACCAAACTGCGGGAGGCAGTGCAAGACAGGAGTGCCTGGCGTGCTATGGTCCATGGGGTCACGAAGAGTCGGACACGACTAAACGACTAAACAACAACATATTCTGCTGTATTCTCTGACAAATATTTTCAATCCACACAGTCAAGACAGGGGGGTAAATTCGTCTTCCGGTCTGCTGCGCTGGCAAGAGGACGCATAGACCTCAAGCTCCGAGGTCTCTGGCATCGCGGAGGGGGGGGATCCGCAGGGCGCACGGATTCCCCATAAAAACCCCGGGAAGAGCGTCCCGGGGGCTTAGCTGCCCAGCGGAGCTCCAATTCGCGATTCCTCCGCTGCCCAGGAGACTCAGTAGAGTCAGCCAAGAGCCAGCAGAGTGGAGTCGCCGGAGCCATTTTGGGCACCACCGTCACCTCCAAGAAGCGAAGCCCCGAGTCTTCTACCAGCAAGCGGCAGGTTCTTCCCAAGATTTCGATAAAGTAAGTGAAATCTCTATTTGGAACTTTGGAAAGTCAATTGGAATTATAGGAAGAGATTCCAAAAAAACGGAAGTCGATCTCTTCCTACTGTGGACTTTAGAGGCGCGAAAATATCCCAAAGCCGAAAGGGAAATTGATTGCCTTAAAACTCAAAAGAAAGAAAGCTTTTTCTAACCCCTTCTTGACCCTGGAGCTGGCACCCCACGAGGCTCAGCAAGGTTATCAAGAAATAAATTTGACAGCTGTCAAAAAGGGAAAGAAGGAGAACATTTCGTTAAGGACGTTATTTAAGATTAGAAGATGTTAAAGACTTTGAAACTGGTTAGCCAAGATGGAGGTCACCGTCTCTGAGGAAGGAAATTTCCAGTGTCTACTGTCTTCTAATCTTCACTCTGTCTGTGGTTAAGAAAGAATGTTAACATCCTATTCAGCAGCCTTCCGGCAGACTGTGCTAGACTATTTGGAAATTCTGGAAACTCTGAGAGATCTCTTAAAGGTACAGGAACAATTTAGTTCACCGCTGGTGAGTACAGTGGACTATGGATAGGACCACGATGCTACTTCTGAAAATGAAAGGGATCTCTAAAATCAAGAAGAGGATGATGCTCAACAAAAGGTGGAAAAAGAAGAAGATGAAGAGAAGACTACAATCAGCATTAGCTCTTGGAATTCAATTGAGAAAGCAATCTTCGTGGAGAAGCATCACCTCCAATGGAAAATGATTTTTGAAAATCGGGAGACTGAGGAAAATAGAAAAGGGAGAAGTGAGACCGAGGGGTAGGAAAAGCAGAGGGAGGGGAGGACAGAGACCGGAATTTTGAACTGCAGTAGATTTGGTGTGGGATGAAAAATTGGTAAACTGGTATATAGGCTGGCTGAAAAACGGTTCTGAAATCTTGGCTTGATGAAGGAAATGCTGGACCAAATGGGGGAAAGACTCCGGGGGGGAGGAGAGGGCGTTTAAGAGAATAATGTTAAGATGTTTGGTTAGAGATATTAATAATATGTAATAATTGACATTTCTTGTGGGGGGTGGAGGAAGGGCTGGGGAAAGAAACTTTAGACTTGTTGAGTAGAATGCTATGTTTAGCTAGGTAGTTGGGTGGATAGCCACCTATCTTCCTCCCTATCGACCTGAAGCCTCTGGTGGCAGGGGGGGCTCTGGGGGGGAGGGAAGGGTGGAAGGAAACCCAATTACAAAATAGACCTCCCTTGGATGGTCGCACCTCATAGGTCCTCTTGTGGCAGGAGGGGGCTTGTGGGGAGGCGGCACGAAGAAGGAGGGAAATAATGTTGATCTTTAAGAATAAGAATTAGAATTAAGAAAAGAAACCCGCCATAATTATATTAAGGAGCTATGAAAATCAGGAAGAAGGGATCTGTGGAAGTCACAAATACAATGTTTAACAAAGTAAGAAACTGATATTCTTAATTGTTTGTCTGTTTGTCTATTATGCTGGAGGATTATATATAAATAGTTGGGGGGTTCCTTATCCCAATCTCTCCTTTTGTCTCGGGGCCTCCTGGTGGCAGGGGGGGGGTCCAGGAGCTAAGGAGAGGGGGGTGAGGACAAACCCAGCTTCAAAATGGACTACCTTCGACTCTCAACACCTGCAGGATCCACTTGTGGCAGAAGGGGACTTGTGGGGGGAGGGAGGGAAGGTGGATGGAAATGTTCTTTTATGTTTTGCCTTTTTGTGTTATTATATAAAACTAATAAAAATTATTTTTTTTAAAAAAAGAGGGGGGGGTAAATTCTCCAGGACAACCTTAAGGAGTAAAAGGTATTTAACTGATCTCTTATCACTGCCGTCTGATTCTGGTTTGGAGGGTTTCTGGTTTATAATTTTATAACTGCTTCTTTTTCTATCTACACACATACATCCTATATAATAAAGTGCAAGTGTCTCTGCGTCCAGATTCCGTGTGTCCCATTTTCCGCGCTAATGCGCATGTGCCCCGGGGACACAGGGATTGGACGCAGAGACTGCACGCACTCCCCCCCCCCCCCGCTTCTCTCTCTCTCAACAGCTTCCACTCCAAACCGCCGTTCCGCGCCTCGCCTTCCAACTAACGGCGCGAGGGGAAGAGGGAAAGGGACTGCGAGGGATTGTGACGCGAGCGCGCAATGGAGCGTGTCTGTTTGCGTCCCTGTCGCCGTTCCCCACCCCCACCCCATCGCATACCCATGCAGAAGGAGACCGCCAAGCGCCCCAGCCAGCCAGCGGGACCAAGCACGATGGCCGCGGCAGGAGGCGGTGGCCTGCCGAGTCGGTGCCCAACAGTGCCGCACAGAGTGTCCCAAGCCTCCTGCCCTGTTGCTGCTGCTGGCTCCCGGAGGCTTGGGGAGCTCTGCGTGGCACTGCTGGGTGCCGATCCGGCAGGCTGCCTCCGGGAGCCAGCAGCAGCAATGAGGCCGAGGATCTCGCTGGCTTCCTCCGTCCCCTTGATTTCTGCATTGATGAGTTGGTTTGGAGAGGCGGACGGCAGAGTGAGTGAGTGAGTGAGTGTGTGTGAGAGAGAGAGAGAGAGACAGAGACACAGAGAGAGGAGAAAACAAGCCCTCCCTTGCTGGTCAGGGGGTGGGAGAAAGGTCCCAGATTCTCAAGGTTCCCCCTCCTCCCTCTCCGAGTTTAATGGGTGTTTGGCAGCGGCGGCATCCCCAGTCTGCCGATGTGAACAAGAGGGGAAGAGTGAGAGCTGTGGAATGCCATCCTGCAATGTTGAAATTGCCATTGTAATTTCCACTCCCCCATTGCCTTGCTCGCTTTCTCACCTCCGTGAACCTCCCCCGCCCCGTCCTTCTTTCTTCCTCCCCCTCCCCTTTTCAGCGATCCTCTTTTCCTCTCTGCCCCCCCCCACCTGCACTCCGGTGTCTGATTAAACGAGAAGGAAGTTTGGGAGTGGAGGCTTTAAGAGGCAGCCTGCAACCACGAATTGTTGAAATTGCCATTGCAGGCTGCCTCTTAAAGGGAGAGCTTCACTCCCACACTTCCTTCTCATTTAATCAGAGCACGGGTGAGCGAGGCAATGGAGCAGGGAGGGGGCGTTTGAGGAAACCCACCCGATCACTTCTTGGAGTGGTTTAAAGCCACAGCGTCCCCTGGTAAAAGGCTGAGATTTCTTCACCAGCCCTGTTTACTTGCTACAGCCTTTGGCCTTCTTCCCCCAGTGTCCTGCCAGGTTGGCCCCTGATCCTGTTATGGCACTTAGGTCTTTTACTGGGCAGATGATGAGATAACTTTATAGGGACAGGATCTTCCTGAAACTTTTTCTTTCTTTCTTCTGCTGCCGTCTGTACAGCAGGAGGAGGCAGGCGCCCGGAACCATGTGGTACTTAAGGTGTTGTTGTTGTTGTTTAGTCGTTTAGTCGTGTCCGACTCTTCATGACCCCATGGACCATAGCACGCCAGGCACTCCTGTCTTGCACTGCCTCCCGCAGTTTGGTCAAACTCATGTTCGTAGCTTCGAGAACACTGTCCAACCATCTTGTCCTCTGTCGTCCCCTTTTCCTAGTGCCCTCAATCTTTCCCAACATCAGGGTCTTTTCCAAGGATTCTTCTCTTCTCATGAGGTGGCCAAAGTATTGGAGCCTCAGCTTCACGATCTGTCCTTCCAGGGAGCACTCAGGGCTAATTCCTTAAGAATGGATAGGTTTGATCTTCTTGCAGTCCATGGGACTCTCAAGAGTCTCCTCCAGCACCATAAAAAATAATAAGACACCCCTTGAAAACAAGCCATATGCTTATTTTCTTGAGTAAAATAAATATGAGACGGTATCTTAAAATAGGAGAAACACGGTAGTGGGCGAGAGTGAGTGGGGACAGGCAGCAGCGCTCGCCCGACAGGGAGCACGACACGTGTGCCTCACACCCTGTGTGTATCCAGATATATTTGCGTGTGCGCACGTGTGTGTGTGAGAGAGAGAGAGAGAGCGCAGTTCTTGGCTTTCACAGGGTGGGTGGGGAGGATGAAAGGGTGTTGTTTCCTCCCTGTAACACAGCCTTTCACGCGATCGCAGAGAGCGACGCTGCCCCGTCAAGAAGGGGGATGCAGCTGGCCCCCCTCTTTCCCTCATCCCCCCGGCCAATATTTCATATTGTGTCTTCCGGGGGAGGGTCCCACACGAGATATCTGCGCTTTGGGGCTTAGTCACAGGTGCATCAGTGATAGCAGCACTCCCGGACACTGAGATCCAGCACCGAGGGCCTTCTGGCGGTTCCCTCATTGCGAGAAGTGAGGTTACAGGGAACCAGGCAGAGGGCCTTCTCGGTAGTGGCACCCGCCCTGTGGAACGCCCTCCCAGCAGATGTCAAGGCAATAAGCAACTATTTTACTTTTAGAAGACAACTGAAGGCAGCCCTGTTTAGGGAAGTTTTTAATGTTTGATGCTGTACTGTTTTTAATATTCGGTTGGAAGCCGCCCAGAGTGGCTGAGTATATTATTATTATTATATTTGCACATTGACTTACCGGGCAGAGCAAGTGGAGGGAAAAACCCATCCCAGGATCCCCTCCTCCCTGCAGGAAAAGGATCACACACATGCCTGGTGGTCGTGGATGGCGGCAGGAGAGGGCGAGGGGGTGCAGGGAACTTACCCTTAGCTGCCAAATTCAGGTGGTTTTTGATGCGCTGCTCCCTCTCTTCCATCTGCTGAGCCACCTGTGCATTTTTCCAGCCTGGAAGGGGGTGGAGACGCAAGTAAGTTAACCCCCTAGGAGCTGGAGACCTTTGAGAAGCCCTTATAACCTCCCTTGCGCCACAGCCACCTTTGGCCACCCTCCTCCTCCCAAGTCAGCTTTCTTTTTTGTTGTCTGTTTTTAAGTAAAAATAAAAAGTGGGGGAAAAGGTATACTATATCATTATAAGAGCTAACAATTACAGCTCTGCATATACTTATCTAGTATATTATCTAGTACCTTGGAAGTCGAATGGAATCCGTTCCGGAAGTCCGCTCAACTTCCAAAACGTTCAGAAACCAAAGCGCGGCTTCTGATTGGCTGCAGGAAGCTGAAGTTGGATGTTCGGCTTCCAAAAACAATTTGCAAGCCAAAACAGTCACTTCTGGATTTTCCTTCTTTTTTTTTTTCTTTCTTTTTTCTTTTTTCCTTTTCCTTTTTTTTTCTTTCCCTTTTCGTTATGTTATGTTATGTTATGTTATATTATTATGTTATGTTATGTTATGTTATGTTATGTTATGTTATGCTATGTTATGTTATGTTATATTATGATAGGTTTGCCTAAGTTGATTTTGTATATTATTTGTAGTCTGATGGATTTAATTTATTTAGACCAACCTTGATTTGTTTACTTATGTTGATTAAGTTACGTTGGGTGGCTTAAATATGTAGTTATGTTATTTATATTACTTGATATACTATAGTATTTAAGTTGCCAAGTTATTTTATGTTATTAAGTTACTTTAAATTTTTTTTTTTTGGTGTCTGTACATCTTTTAAAATTTTCTAATAAAGTCTATTTTAAAATTTAAAAAAAAAAAAAAAAAAAAAAAAACTTATCTAGTATATTATCTAGTACCTTGGAAGTCGAATGGAATCCGTTCCGGAAGTCCGCTCAACTTCCAAAACGTTCAGAAACCAAAGCGCGGCTTCTGATTGGCTGCAGGAAGCTGAAGTTGGATGTTCGGCTTCCAAAAACAATTTGCAAGCCAAAACAGTCACTTCTGGATTTGCGGTGTTTGGGAGCCAAAATGTTTGAGAACTAAGCTGTTCAAAAAGCAAGGTATGACTATATGGGTATTAAAGGTAAAGGTAAAAGGACCCCTGACAATTAAGTCTAGTAATGAACGACTCTGGGGTTGCGGTGCTCATCTCGCTTTAAAGGCCGAGGGAGCAGGCGTTTGTCTGCTTCCGCAGTCAGTTTTTCCGGGTCATGTGGCCAGCATGACTAAGCTGCCTTTGGCGAAACCAAAGCAGCACATGGAAACGCCATTTACCTTCCCGCCGGAGCGGTACCTATTTATCTACTTATTATTACCATCCCAATAGAGTGGTACCTCGGCTTACGAAGACGATCCGTTCCGCGGCGCTCTTTGTAAGTCGAGGTTTTCAGATGTCGAAGCGCCTGTTCTGCGCATGCGTGATTTTGCGCTTCTGCGCAGGCACAGAACGCGCGCGTGGAAGCAGCGCGGCGAAAAGACTTCTGGGGTTGTCGGCTTCGTAAGTCGAAACCTTCGTAAGTCGAAGCATTCATATGTCGAGGTACCACTGTACAAATATGTTTATTTTTAACCTACTACGGGCAACGACCATTTATGTTTCCCAGTTATCAAACTCCGTATGTAGTTCAAAAAAACATTTTCCTCTGAAAAGTTTAACTTTCCCAGCACAGTCATATTGATATAATCTGCTCCTTCCTCCCCAAACCTAATAACTGTAGGACATTGTAAAAATGTGCATTTTAAAAAACACCACTATCCTTCCTGCATCTCAGACAACATGCTGCCTTAATCACCTTTCTTGAAGCTCTTTATGAAGCCTCCCTGAGCAGGCAGGACGCTGGGGTCGTGCTGCACCCGGTCGGGGATGCCAAGTCGGGTGCGAACTGCAGGCAACCGCAGAAAGGCCACTTGCACCAGCGAGAAGAGGTTGGATGTCAGCCAGTAGGTGAAAATGACCTGCAGGGAGGGAAAGAGAGAGACTCAAAGACCCCCTTCATTCATTGCACGTGGGGAAGTTCGTATAGAACGTGGCCCACCCTGTTGCAACAGGATAGCTGCCCCGTGGCATGAGAGGTGCTGGAGAATTGAGGGTCAGCGGGGAGGAAGTGGGAACAGCAGCCCCACAGGAAAAGGCGTTCCCCCCCCCCCCCCGTGTGATGAAAGTTCAGGAAAGTCCCCTTTGTACTTGCCCACAGCTCCCATCTGCCCAAGCAAGCATAGCCAATGGCAAAGAATGATGGGAGTTGTAGTTCGGCAACATCTGGAGGGCACAGTACCCCCTGCACCGGCCGCAGAGGAACAGATCCAGCTGAAGCTTTATTTACACTCTTTTTGTTTCTCTTGGACTGTGCAGGCTAAATTGCAGGTTTCTGAACCGAACGGGGGGGCCAAGGCTGAGACGAAGGAACATGGGTTTGCGCAGGGCAAGTCAGAACTGGCCACGAGATGTTTCATAGGGAATACATAAAAGCAATTGCAATCTGTCTGCGGCAGCGTCTCACCGTCGGGAAGGAGATTGTGAGAGGCAGGATAGCAAGTGGCATCACCCGGAAAATTGTTTTCATAATGTGGAGGTTCGGGTTCGCCACTCCGGATTCTGCTCCTAGCTGCAGAGAAGGTGGACACTGTTAAGCCTCCTGCCATTTCCCCCATTTTTCACTGCATTGTCCTTTCCTACATGAGGTTTTCTGCCAAGGAGGAATTCTGAAATTGTGGGGGGAATTTCTAGTGATGGACAGGATCCAGAGGTAGCCACAGCCTCTCTCGCCCTTGGCAGTGCACCCCATCCCTCCAACAACTGGCTTTAGGAGGTTCACTGCAGCCTTATTATCTAGGCCCCAAACCCCCCCCCCACTTTATTTTGGGATAAAGCAAATTCCGAACGTTCCTTATGATCTCCTTTGGGTCTACCCCTGTCTAATACAGACCCATAATATTAGGGGCACCAAACCAATTCACACATCTGGTCCTGTCTAAGCTCTGTTTCAGAGCCCATGAGGCCTCTGGTCTCTTTATTTCCTATTTGTTCTGTGATACGCAGACACCTCAAATTTCTTCATCGGTCCACTAATTCAGTTGCCTTCCCCACACCTTCTGCCCCCACAGCATAGGGGTTAGTACCCACAGAGAGGTTTGTTCTCCACAAACCTCTCTTAATCCCCCCATCATTGCCTCTTGCAGAATCCAATGCCTAACTATGCACTGTGTCGAAAAAAACCACTTTCCTTTGCCTGTCAATAAACAAACAAATAAATAATAATAATATTTCATTTATACCCCACCCATCTGGCTGGCTTGCCCAAGCCACTGTGGGCGGCTTCCAAGACATTAAAACATAATAAAACATCAAACAGTAACAACCTGATCCAATATAAAACTCACAGTAACTTTAAAATCAACCACTTATATCAAACAAAGCAACATTCAACAATCCCATCAGAATCTAATACTAAACAGCAAAATTAAACACCAGCAAATAATAATTAAACAGTTCAACCACAATGAAGGATTACCAATCTGTAATCAATAAAAATAACAGCAAATCACAACTCATAAAATGCCCCAAAACATACAAAAGCATGCAAAAGGATCCGATTGAGAAACAAAGAAGCACAACTTTTAAAGCTATTTTTTAAAATAAAAAATATCCCTGAACTCCTTCCTCTCTTCCCAGCTGCTGCTGCTGTTCTCACAGTCATAGTCTGGGAAAGGCTGGGAGTGGCAAAGCAGGTGGAAAAGCCATTGCCTGATGAGGAACAGAAAGTCTCTCTCCCCTCCCAGTTTTTCCTCTGGAGCAGCTCTCTTATGAAGGCTTCCAGAATTGTAAGTTCAAACGTTCAGCCATGAATTCAAGCGTTATGGAGAGGGAGAATAAGGATCCCCCTAACGTATTTCCCCTACACCAGCGGTGGAGAACCTTATCGGCTACATAGGCCAGATTCTTAACCGGATTGGCCACATGAGCCAAATTTGACATCGATGTGACGTCACACGTGGGCAGGCAGTTGGCTCCACCTCCCCAGTCAAAATCCATTGTATCCATGGATGCAGTATAAGAAGGACCCCTGGAGGGACCCAAAGACTCACCTCCAAGATGGCCCACATGGTGACAGTCACCGTCAGGGGCAAGACATAGTAGGGATCGGCAGCCGTGAGATCCGAGAACCACCACAGACCCCCAGTTTGAAGGCTGGGCACAGGGAGCTCCGCCATTTTGCGCAGGGCAATGAAGAACGAGATGAAAATGGGTGCCTGAGAGAGAGAGAGAGGAAGGGATAGAGGATGAGTGCGAGAAGGGGAGGAGGCAGAACTGGGAGTAATATTTAAATACCACACACACAATTCAAATATTTATATTTATTAATGCTTTCATGGTCCGCCCGTCCCCGGTAATTTCTATTTGTGTCGCACAAATCACTTCAGGGCACCCCAGTGTAAAAAGCGGCAAATAAATACAGTACAGCGAGCGATAAATAAACGAACAACACAGACGTGAAATTTGGGGTGGGAAGCTTCTTTCAACTGACTTTCATATCTGGTAAGCTTGCATTCATTGCTGTGAAGTCTACAGACAAAGGGCAGGATGTAAATTCATAAAAACAGAACAAAAACAAGCCAGCCTAGCAGTGGGGCAGAGACTCACTTGGACCAAGGGCACGAGAAACCCTCGTAGCGGGTTGACATCGTGGGTTTTCTGGTAGAGGTTCAGGTCTGTATAAGCTTTGGCAACTGCGGGAGAAAAGCGGAATGATTTGCGGGGAAGGCAAAGTAGATTATCACCCACAATCTCCTTCTACAAGCCCCTTGCCCTCCCCTATAGATCAGGTCCCGACAGGTGACATCATGTGGGGCAACCCTATTCCTTGAGAGCTCCACTGTCTGCCTCCCCAGCCTTGTCTCATCCTAGCAACCCAAGCACCCCCTCCCCGATTCATTCAACGTGGTCCCTTTCCAATGTGGTTTGCTTGCAACCCCAGCTGTGCCCTTTCCCCCCAGAGCCCTTTGCCCCATACACCGGCCAACTCACACTCAAATTTGTTCCCCGAGTTCTTGGCCTCGTTCATGCGGGCGGTCAGCTCTGAAATCTGCGGCATGTGGTTGTTGAGCTTCACTGCCTCCCGCTGGCCCTTCACGATGAGCGGGAAAACCAAGCAACGGGCCACAAGCGTCCCTGAGGAGTTTGGCATGGGAGAGAGGAGGATACCCGTTACTCCCAAGTGCAATGGCCGCGATGTCACCCACAATGCAATTCCAGAAATCGCTACCTTACCCAGAACTTCTGTTGGGAGGCTTGTGCAAAAGGGGTAGGTGGGTGAACTTCTCCTGCAGAGGCTGAAGGCATCGTTTACCCAGAAGGCAGTAGTGGTGATCATTAGGGGGCCACAAATTTTGGTTCCTAGCCTGTCTTATTAAACCCAGAGGTTTTCTACATCACACCTCTCCAAGCGAGCTAGAGGACACATTCCAGTCAAGCCAAAGAACGAGGGAAAATGTGGAGCAGGGCAGGTACGTTTCCTGCTGTGCTCCAGAGCTGCCTTAGCACTGCATCACGCTACTTGTCTATCCAGCCCAATACTGCCTGCTCTGGCTGGCAGCAGCTCCCCAGAATCTTCGGCAGAGAGGCTTCTCTCTCATCTGCACCAGTTAGCTTGTCGTTTAACAAGAGATGCTCTAGGGAACTGAGCTTGAGGTACAAAGTTTGTGTTTGGGGTGTGTGTGTATAGCCTTGTCTCTCTCCGGGCTGTGCACAATTTTTGGCAAGAGCATGAAACCCGCCAAGTGCTAAGCACTCTGTTGCCAAGCTCTGGCCCCTGCTGGCAGCAGTGTCCAAGTCACGGGGCCAAAGTGCCCACTCTGATGATGCTCTCTGCCAGCCCAAAGGTATATCTAAATCTCCACCCGCTTCCCAAATTCACCAGGCCCCTTCACCTGTCACGATGGCTCCCCACCACGGCAGCCCTATATCCACATGGAGGGACTCCAAAAAGTTCTGGATCAGACCCACCGGAGTGTGGGACCCCAGGCCCAGCTCTGCAAAACTCTGCTCTTGGACAGCCTGGGCAAGGTCCCCTGCAGAGAGCGCACCCTCTAGTGGCGGGGAGGATACAGGCTGAAGAACCTGAAGAAGGAAGAGGCAGGAAAGTAAGTTAGCATTGACTAATGCGAATGCTCTCAGCCCCCAACTGCTAGGTTCTCTTCGCTACCTTCATTTGCAACCCTCCACCGTCACCTTCCAAATTTCACAACCATGCTGCTCTTACCTGTGTGCCAGCAGCAGCAGCAGCTGCCGTGCTCTGACACCTGTTTATCGGTCTCAGCAGGAGAACATGGCAGCCGTTTTGAGGACGCGGGTGAGGGGCAAAAGGAGATTTAACTCTGAGCCACGTGAACGGGACGGACGTTCTGTGGATCTGGAAGGCAAGTTCTGAGAATCAGCATCCTGACAATGGCACCTGCTAGGAAGATGACTACTTCTGTGATATATAGGAAATGTGTGTGGAACAAATTCCTCAGATCTCTTATCACGGCCGTCTGATTCTGGTTCGGAGGGGGAGCGGAAACCACTTTAAATTGACAGGGAATCAAAATCCAGTTGTAAAACCATTTTCTCGCTTGTGCAAGTTTTAGGGATCAGGGTGTATTCATAGTTTGACGTGTAAAAATTATTTTGGGTTGGGTGGAGCAACTTTCTCTCATTCTAACAGTCTCTCATTCTAACAGTCTCTCATTCTAACCTACTTCACAGGGTTGTTGAGAATAAACTGGGGAACATTTTAGAAGCAAGTATGCCACTGTGCGCATATAATATGTATATTTATATAATTTTATAACTGCTTCTTTTTCTATCTACACACATACACATATATTAATAATCTATTAATTCTAGACATAGTTTAGAAAGCAATAAAACACAATAGGGCAGAAAGGGTGAATCATATTTTGATGGACAGCAGATGTAACTAATATACATAATATAGATAAATCTACCCAGGTGCTTACGAGGTTGAAGCCATTTTAATTTCTCCCCCCAGCATTTTAACTTTTGTATGTTTTATAGCACAGTTGTGCATTTGTAAACTGCTTTGAGGTTTTCTTTTTACAATCGAGCGGTTGTATAGGTTTTATGAAACAAATAAAAGACAAGCGTGTCTTGCGCTTCATAGAAGGAATACAAACATATGAAATGAGCTAAAAAGGAGGAAAGAAGAAGGGGCTGCACAAAACCCCTCCATCAATATAGCGTCACATAATCCATGCCATTTTCACATCTTTCACAAATATCTGCCAAGGCAGCTCTGGCCTGTTTGAATACCCTCCCTAATATCATACGGCAAATGTTTATTAAATACATCAATTGTTCAGACCAGCGTTTCTCAACCGGTGTTCCGCGGCACACTACTGTGCCGCGAGACACTGGCTGGTGTGCCACGACGAGAAGGGCGATTTGCATTGTCACGTCGCTGACCCGCTGGAAAGGACAATGCAAATCGCCCTTATCGTCTGCCCGCCTGGGGTCTGTGCGTGCCGTAATTTAAAAGAAACAACAGCAAGAACTCAAGAATTTGAAAATTCCCACGACGGCTGTGATTTGTTCTCGCGAGAGGTCAGCCTTCCCCCTCCCTCCTCCCACCCACCCACCCCCCCCCCCGCTCGCTTCCAGCCGGCCGGTGAGTGATTGCGGGTGGGGGGGAGGAAGAGGACGACGGCGGAGAGGCTGCTGCTGCTGCGCAAACAGAGACCGAGCGAGAGCGCGCGCGGCGACCAGCGACTGAGCAGGCCCAGCGCAGAGAGCCCGCCCGAGGAGGTGCGCACGTTCACCGGCCTTCCCCAACCGCTGCAGCGGGTGCGACAGAGGGAGAGAGATGTCGCCTTTCTGACGGGAGGCCGAGCGGCGCGGAGGCGGAGGCGGCGACACCCGCCTGAGCAGCAGGTACCGCTTGCGAAGAAGGAGGCCGGTGGGTGGCTAGGCAGGAGGAGCGAGCGAGCGAGCGAGGGCGGGTAGGCAGGCGGGCGGCGGGCCAGGCTTATAGGCCCGAGATGGTTGGACAGTTTTCTCGAAGCTACCAACATGAGTTTGACCAAACTGCGGGAGGCAGTGCAAGACAGGAGTGCCTGGCGTGCTATGGTCCATGGGGTCACGAAGAGTCGGACACGACTAAACAACTAAAAACAACAACAGAGCAATGTGGGCTGTGGCCATGTTTAAAAAGAGTGATGCTGTTCTTCAGTTTAGCAGTGGGAGCGAGGTGGTGTGGCTGATGCGGCCATGTTGGTTCCGGGCAATATAGAAAAAGCGCAAGCTTGGCCATGTTGGTTATGGGCGATGTGAGAGGAGGTGCGGTCATGTTTACTGTTGGCAGTAGCGCCGCGTATTGCCATAGTATATGTGGGCAAATGCAACAACAACCAAGTCTTCAAGATGCTATATGGACAAATCCCGCCCTTTCTTGGAAAAGCCACAAGGAGGCAGCAGAGAAACGTTTCCGCTGATTGGGACAGAGCTTGGTCAGGTTTAGCACGTGTTTAATTTTACTTTAGGGACCCAGGTGGCGCTGTGGTTAAACCACTGAGCCTAGGGCTTGCTGATCAGAAGGTCGGCGGTTCGAATCCCTGTGATGGGGTGAGCTCCCGTTGCTTGGTCCCAGCTCCTGCCAACCTAGCAGTTCGAAAGCATGTCAAAATGCAAGTAGATAAATAGGAACCGCTACAGCGGGAAGGTAAACGGCGTTTCCATGTGCTGCTCTGGTTTGCCAGAAATGGCTTTGTCATGCTGGCCACATGACCTGGAAGCTATACGCCGGCTCCCTCGGCCAGTAATGCGAGATGAGCGCGCAACCCCAGAGTCGGTCACGACTGGACCTAATGATCAGGGGTCCCTTTACCTTTACCTTAATTTCACTTTATTGTTGTTTTATTGTATTGTTATTTCTATTTTTGTATTTTCTTTATTTCTATTCTTTTTTAATGTTCGTTGTTTATGTTTGTGTAGAGGTGTGAGATGTCGTTATATATATAAAATCAATAAAAATTATTTATAAAAAAACTAAAAAAAACTGTTAAAACAAGTTGACGTCAAACTGATCAAAATAGAAATAAAACCTGCAGTCTCAAAACAAATACATTTAATAAAACCTCATGTTAAACTTAAGTTTTACAAAATCACACTGTTGTTATTATTATTACTGTTATTATCTCAATTTATTGCCCACTGTAATCCCAGGGACGATGATGATTTTACATGGATACACTTGGAAAAGACCTCATATTTGCTAATACCGGTACGAAGTCGTATTTGTTAACAGCAGTGCTGAGCTGGAAGCCACGTTTTGGAACCAACTCTATTGAGGAACCGGGTGCATTCTTAGGAAAGGGCACAGGAGGGCAGCAGAGAGCAAAGTCTGGAGGAGCCCCTTTGATCTTGACACTTTCATCCAGAGTTTTCTAAAACCTTGTTGTCCTATTCACATTCTGCAGAGATGGGAAAAGATGGACATAGAAAAACACCCTCTCTTTTAGACTTAGGGACCGAACACCCAAGCCCCGGGGGCCTCACAGCAGAATTAAAGCTGCCCCTTTTAATTGTTCCCTTAAAAAAAATCACCCCCTTCTTCTTTTTTAGTTACTGTATCAATAAGAAGCTCCCCAGGAGCTTCGGCAGAGATGCCTCCTACTGCCCTCATGTGGACTTACCTACTTACTACAAGTGTCTTAAAATCAAACCATGTTAATTTGCAGCCCAGGCTGTTGCACACAGAGGGTGCTTGTGGGGCATTTGGTTGGCCACGTAGAGAACAGGTTGTTATACCAGATCCAGCCTGATCCAGCAGCCACCATTTTCTTAGAATCGTAGAATCGTAGAGTTGGAAGAGACCACAAGGGACATCCAGTCCAACCCCCTGCCGAGCAGGAAACACCATCAAAGCATTCTTGACATATGCCTGTCAAGCCTCTGCTTAAAGACCTCCAAAGAAGGAGACTCCACCACACTCCTTGGTAGCAAATTCCACTGCCGAATAGCTCTTACTGTCAGGAAGTTCTTTCTAATGTTTAGGTGGAATCTTCTTTCTTGTAGTTTGAATCCATTGCTCCGTGTCTGCTTCTCTGAAGCAGCAGAAAACAACCTTTCTCCCTCCTCTATATGACATCCTTTTATATATTTGAACATGGCTATCATATCACCCCTTAACCTTCTCTTCTCCAGGCTAAACATACCCAGCTCCCTAAGCCGTTCCTCATAAGGCATCGTTTCCAGGCCTTTGACCATTTCTCTTTCTAAGTTCTCATTTCTAAGTTCTCATTTCTAAATTCTCTTTCTCTATATTGAAGACTCATCTATATATGTTGTTGCTTAGTCGTTTAGTCGTGTCTGACTCTTCGTGACCCCATGGACCATAGCACGCCAGGCACTCCTGTCTTGCACTGCCTCCCGCAGTTTGGTCAAACTCATGTTGGTAGCTTCGAGAACACTGTCCAACCATCTCGTCCTCTGTCTTCCCCTTCTCCTAGTGCCCTCAATCTTTCCCAACATCAGGGTCTTTTCCATCTATATATATATAAATGTAAACTGGGCATGTGGGTTACTATCCACTTTTCTCCAAAACCGCTTCACAGCTTGCATTCAAATTTGAACACTATGTCCAAAGTGAATGTCCGAAGGCTCTTATAAGGTTTTCAAAGACAGATGCCACACCTCCGCCAGGTCAACCCCCCCCCCAAAAAAAACCCTGTTCCAGAACCATAGCGGCCAAGTCCCGGTTAGAAAACTACGGGATCAGCCGCGCTGGTACTGGAGGTCGCTTCTACGCATGTCCAGACATGCGTAGAAGCGACTTCCGGTGCCGGCACTGCCCGATTCCCGGTGCCCAGACATGGGCAGAGCGGCACTGGAAGAAATTTGGGGGAATTACGGGATATTTCGCCATTTGGGGTGACAGCGAAAAATGGCTTTAAAAACGGGGATTTCCCAGGGAAAACGGGAGACTTAGCAGCTATGTCCAGAATGCACCACTCAGCCAAAAGTGCATGCTGGGAAAAGAACAAGGTTGCAAACCAGCGCCCTCTAGTGGCAGATACACTGGTACTGCACCTATAAAACCTTCCCACTCAACAGCACCTTGGCTCCCGTTTACATACTAGGCTGAAGACTTGACAGACTAGGCCGAATGGCGGTACTGACTCGCCTGGGTGGGGGTTGGGGGGAGGAGGGGGTGGGATTGGTCAGGACACGGTGGGACCAGTCACAGGGATGAGCCAAGGGGGTGGGGGGAAGAGGGGACATGATACGTCATGGGTCGGGACAGGGTGGGGGGAATCACAGGGAAAAGCTGGTGGTGGGGGGAGGAGGGGTGGGATACGTCATGGATCGCTGCTGCTGCTCTGCCAGGGAGTGTTTGGGAGGACTGCTCCCCGTGAAGCCCACTTTCCACCTTGGGCTGGGGTGGGCCCCACACTCCACCACAGCTTTTAAGGCTCCTAGGAGGCCTGAAACAGTGCCGCTGCTGCTCTGCTTGTAATTTTGATGTGTTTGTAACTTTCATTGGTTTTGTTTTTTTATTTTTATTGTTTTGTTTGTTTTCTGTATTGGTTTTAATTTGATTTTAAGGGGAGGGGTCAGGGCTGCCTGGGAGTGGGTCCCAGCCAACAAAATGGCTGGGGCAGATTCCATAGGGGGGATGCACTGGGACAACCGATCTCAGTGATCATGGGTAGGAGGAGGAGTTACGCTAAGACCAGACAATGTCATTACCGAGGAGGCAGGTTTAGTCGTTGTCTGAGGACTATCCCTGCCTCCGGGTCTGGTCCTGACCGGATGGATACTTGAATCAGCAAGGGATACCCACACAACCTGAAGGTGTTGCTGTGCAATGCCAGGTCAATGATCCCTAAGACCACTGCTATCCATGACGATCGTGGATGGAGGACTTGACCTGGCATGTGTAACAGAGACTTGGTTGGATGAAGCAGATGGGCCTGTTCTTGCTGCTGCTTGCCCACCAGGTTTCTCTTACGCACAGCAACCCAGGCTTTGTGGGCGGGGAGGGGGGGTTTGCAGTGATTTTTAGGAAGTCATTAGTTTATACCAGGCATCCTATTGGGAAGACCCAGTTCTCTGAGTGCATGTTCTCTGAGTTGGGCAATAGGGACAGTACAGGATTCCTTTTGGTGTACCGACCTCTCCGCTGCACCAAGGATTCCCTGTCTGAGCTGCTTCAGGTTGTGGCGGATGTTCTCCTGGAGACACCTAGTTTGGTTGTCCTAGGGGATTTTAACATCCATGCCGACACAGCCTTACAAGGGGCCGCTCAGGACTTTGTGGAAAGCATGGCCTCCATGGGGCTGTCCCTGAATAAGTCTGGCCCAACTCATAGCCGCGGACATGCCTTGGACCTGGTGTTCACCTCTATGGAGGTTGGTGATCTGACACTAAGCAAAAGCGAAACTAAAGAAGTGCCATGGTCAGATCACTACCTGGTGCAACTGGACTTCTCCGCGACCCTTCCCCTCTGCAGGGAGGTGGGACCGATTCGGATGGTCCACCCCCGCCACCTAATGGATCCAAATGGTTTCCAGAGAGTGGTAGGGGATGCTTTATCCCATGTTGATGGCATTTCAGCCGATTCCCGAGCGGCCCGCTGGAATGTGGAGTTAACCAGGGCTATTGACTGCATGGAGCCCGGACAGCCCCATGGTTCTCCACGGATCTGAGGGCAATGAAACAATCGCTGAGACAGCTAGAGTTCCGGTGGCGGATAACTCATTCTGAAGCTGACCGGACACGCGTTAGAGCTCAATGTCGAGCCTACCAAGTGGCGGTAGCGACGGTGAAGAAGACTTTCTTCGCTGCCTCTATTGCATCTGCGGAAAACAGCAACAGGAGACTCTTTCAGGTGGTTCGCAATCTAGCGGAACCACCTGCTCCATCGGGGTCCAGTACGGGCCACATGATCTCCTGCAATGATTTTGCAAAGTTTTTTGCAGATAAAGTCGCTCAGATTCGGGAAGAGGTAGACTCCACCGTGGGAGCAGGGCCGGGGCGGGGGAGTTCTAGAGTCCTGTCTAGTCAAGTTGTGTGGGATCAATTCCAATCTGTTACCTCCGAGGATGTGGACAGGCTGCTTGGACAAGCGAAACCAACCACCTGTCTCCTTGATCATTGCCCATCCTGGCTTATAAAAGCTAGCCGAGAAGGGCTGGGTGATGGGCTTCGCGGGTTGGTGAATGCTTCTCTCTGTGAGGGAGCCTTCCCAGACCTGCTGAAAGAGGCGGTTATTAAACCCCTTCTTTAAAAAAACCTTCTTTAGATGCGGCCAATATGGCCAACTATTGCCCAGTCTCAAATCTTCCATTCCTGGGCAAGGTGATTGAGCGAGTGGTTGCTGAACAACTCCAGGCACGCCTGGAAGAAGCGGACCATTTGGATCCTTTCCAGTCAGGATTCAGGCCTCATCATGGGACTGAAACTGCCTTGGTCGCGCTGGTCTATGATCTCCGTCGGGCTAAGGACAAAGGTGAGAGCTGTTTCCTAGTCCTGCTGGATCTCTCATTCTGGATCTTTCCATTCAACCCCTATAGCCTTACCCAGACAATCCACAAAGAGGCTCATCTGTGAGGTTCTCAGGGCCGGCTCTAGGGCAAGGCTCGGTGGCACAATGCGCCAGGGTGCCGGGCTGCCAGGGGCGCTGTGTCAGTACGGCCGCGGCAGTCGCACGGCGCCCGTGGCACCCCCCAGCCGCCCTCCTGCCAGCTGCACCCTCGCGGCGCCCGGCACAGTCCACAGGTGTGCTGTGCCCGTATGCCCGCCAGCCAGACAGCAGTGCGGCGCCCTCTGATGTTCTGTGCACTGTGATCCTGCAGAGAAAATTAACCCAACCGCCTGATGGAGGGAAGGGAGGGGATGTGACCCCACCCTCCCCTCTTCCCCTGAGAACTCCTGCCCATCTTAATGAATCAAAATTAATTCCTCAGATGATTTGCCCGAGGAAGAGGAGAGGGTGAAGGAAGGCACCCGGAGGACTGGAAATGCAGGCGACTCCAAAGCTAAGCTGGAATCAGATGGTTTTCTCTTCATAGTGCATTTAGTGATTCTGTTCTGCTGTTTTGTGTGTTGAATCCCTAGGCAAAAACTGAAGCCTCCCAGCCTGCCATTTTGGGGCAGGCTGGGAAAACTGGTGCCCTTCCAGTTGTTGCTGACTACGCATCCCATCAGCCAGCGTGGCAGCTGCAGTCCATCAACAGATGGCAATGCCTCTACTTTGGAACTCCCTGCCTCTTGACAGCAGCTGGTCACCTTCTCTGTACTCTCTTCGCTGGTCACCAAAAACATTTCATCCTGTCCAGATGTTTAGAGAGCTGGTGCAAGTTCTGCTCTGCTTTCACCCGCTTGCTATTTGAGCTGCTGGAGGTCTTACATTATTCTTGTTAATTCTTCTTTTGGGTAATGTTCTTGTTTCTAAATCCTTTTCATAAGCCTCTCCTGTTTTACGGTTTGTTGGTTTTTTAATGAGCAAGCAGAGTATACATTTTACGGAATGAAGGAATGAATGCGACTGGGCTCTGACTCCCAGCCATTGCCCCTGACCCCGGAGGGTGCTGGCTGCAGGGGCTGATGGGAGCTGGAGCCCAGCGACACCTGCAAGGGTGGCCCTGGGTGCTCGCCATCCCTCGCTCAGGTGGGCCTCCTAGGTTTCTGACCCAGCAAGGCAGCAGCCTACAGCAATGGGGGTGCAGGTCTTTTGGGGGACGGAGAGCCTTGGCTGTTGTGCTATGCAAAGAAATGGAAATGGGCTTGGTTCGAACTTAAGAAGAGCTTGCTGGATCAGGCCGATGACCCTTCTTGTCCAGCGTCCTTCTCTCACAGAGGCCAACCAGATGTCAGTGAGATGCCCACAAACAGGATCCAAACACAAGAGCCCTCTCCCGTCCTGCGGTTTTCCGCAACTGGTCTTCGGAAGCATTGCCCCTTCCGACTGTGGAGGCAGAGCAGAGCCAGGGTTACCAGTAGCCACTGAGAAGCCTTACCCTCCACAAATCTGCCCAATGCTCTTCTAAAGCTGTCCGAATTGGTGGTCGCTTCTGCCTCCAGTGGGAGGGAGTTCCACAGTTTACCTATGTCCTGGCACCTCCCTTGGGGAGCAGCAGTTGTGGTGTGTCCTGCCCGGGGCCCGAGTGACGTTCAAAGGTTCAGCGATTTGTTGCTTTCTCAGTAAACAGTTTATTGCCTTTGTAATTACGGTGATTAAGCGCCTGCCCGGCGGTGGCAGGCTGCTTTTTCTGGTGGGGCAAGCGAGTTCCCTGCCACAACAAAGGGTGGGTTGCTTTCTGCCCCCCCCCATTCCATTGCCCTCCTACTTTCTCCCAAATCCTGGCATGCCCTCCTGGTGGTTGTGTTATTGTGGGTGAGGAGTTGTTTAAGATTGGGTGGCTGTCTGTAGGCAATGAAAGGTCTTCCTCCCAGAGCTTGAGAAAGGGAGCTGTCATTGTCCAGGAGAGGCTGTAGATCTCTGATGATGCGTTGTACTGTTTTAACTTGGGAGCTGTATGTGATTACTAGTGGTGTTCTGTTATTTTCTTTTTTGGGTCTGTCTTGCAGCAGGTTCTCTCTGGGTATCAGTCTGGCTCTGTTGATCTGTTGTTTAACTTCATCAGGTGGATATTTTACTTCTAAAGAGATTTGCTGTTGATCTCTTAGGTGAGAGTCTCTGCCTATAGAGTTGATGACAGTTAATGACTGTTAAATAGTCCTGATAGTTTTAATGGGGCCATCAAACATACCATCTCAGGACTATTTAATTGCTCATCGTCTAACATTGTGCATGCCATCAAATGCCAACGGTGCCCTTCAGCTCTCTATATTGGACAAACAGGCCAAACCCTACGCCAGGCATCCCCAAACTTCGGCCCTCCAGATGTTTTGGACTACAATTCCCATCTTCCCCGACCACTGGTCCTGTTAGCTTGGGATCATGGGAGTTGTAGGCCAAAACATCAGGAGGGCCGCAGTTTGGGGATGCCTGCCCTACGCCAAAGGATAAATGGACATAAATCTGACATCAGGAATCACAAGACAGAGAAACCAGGACATTCTATACAAGATCTCAAAGTACCCTAGCTGTTTTATTACAGAAAAACTTCAGAAACAGACTGGAAAGAGAAGTTGCTGAATTGCAACTCATCACCAAGCTTAAAAACATGGAGAGACCTGGTCTGAATAAGGACACTGGATTCATATCTCATTATACACGATAAAGCTTTCTTTAGCACCTCAGCCCTTGCTTTTTCCTGCAAGACCAATTGCAGTTGTTAACAGTCATCAACAGGTTTACCACTCCTATCAGCCAATCACCCATTCCCACCACGCTTCTGAGTAATACCCCTCCACACCCTCTGACTATACATAAGGGTCTGGTGACTTCTGCTTCAGTGTATCTGAAGAAGTGTGCATGCACACAAAAGCTCATACCCATGACAAACTTAGTTGGTCTCTAAGGTGCTACTGAATGGATTTTTTATTTTGTATTGTCATAATTAGATCACTGGAAAGGATAAATAATTGTCGCTCTCCAATCTTATTATCAAACGAGTGTCGCGGTCACTCTGACCTGCACATCACCCCCAGACGTTTGGCGGTCTATTGGTGATGTGCCAACGACAAAATAAATACCTCCTCAATACACCACAGACCAGGATAAGGTAAAATAAAACAAAGTTGCTTTATTGTGTGTTCATAAGCTTAATGGTTGCAGTACAAATCTTAGGTTGTTTCAAATTTCAGATGGTTCCTATACCGGCCTATTACCTCTCATTATAAATTACCAGCCTATTACCGCTAAAATCAACTAAAGAAATATTTGTAAATAATCTCTCAACTCTGTATCCTGTCTGACTAAAATCACCACCTATTCTCCACCTCAATATATTAAACCAGCTCTCTCTGCAACTAACCCATCAACTCCAACTCCCTTCAACTCCTCTTATCTTTATCTCCCCCCCCCTCCTGTCTGCCTGCTTCCCCTTATATATCCCTGCTTCTGCCTGGAGAGCTCCCATTGGCCGTTTACCTCACTGGCAACTTAACTCTTTCTAAGCCCCTAGAGGTGAAACGCCACAACGAGCCTCACTGAAAAAATATTTCCTGGTGCCTTGATCTGTGTCAGAGAACACAGCAGAATATAATCAGCACTAAATGGTGTCCTTCAATTATGTCTAAACATAATAAATGTTGCCTCTCCTTTTCTCTCAACCTCTCCCAAATGGGAACCTCTATTGCACCAACCATAAAGAAACCAGCCTTCAGCAAGAAGAGACAATCCTCACCGGCCTGGTCATAGGCCGGGTTAGTAAGGGTTAACAAAATAGAACAGTTAGAACCCAAGGGCTCTGACTGGGTATAAAAACCCCACCCCTGGAGGCAGTTGGGAGTCGGTTGGTCAGGTCAGGTAGTCAGTTGGTCATTAGTTGAGAGTTAGAGATAGAGCTGGTTTAAATACTGAGGGGAGGCATAGGTGGTGAGTTATTGAGAAGTCAGGATAGAGAGTTTGAGTGCTTTTATTTACAGAAACATTTAGTTGACTTTAGCGGTATTAGGCCGGTAATATTTATAATTAGTGGTAATGGGCCGTGTGAGGATGGGTCCCACTCTCTCTTACTATCAATGCGACACAGGAATTCCGAGGGGAAAACACCACCCTCTTCTCCTGTCGCCTCAAAAATAAACCCCTTTTACTTATGGGGTTCCTTAGTAAGGAGAACCTTCCAGCTTACGTGGCCTGGTACCTTAAGAAACTCTAGGCCAGGCATGTCAAACCTGTGGCCCTCCAGATGTTTTGGACTACAATTCCCATCTTCCCCAACCACTGGTCCTGCTAGCTAGGGATCATGGGAGTTGTAGGCCAAAACATCTGGAGGGCCGCAGGTTTGACATGCCTGCTCTAGGCTGTCCAATGGAATAACCTCTTGCCTACAGTAAAGGGTCTCCCTCAGTTTGATTCCCCACTGTAAAAGTTTGCCCTTTTCACTCTGGCAACTTCTTGGCGCCTCAGGTTACCCTACTAAGCCTACTCCATTTAACTCCAGGACACAAACTGCCACCTCCCTGCCTGAGGTGAGTTTTGCCCTCTCTTGAGCCACCACGGCTGTGAGTCCTGATACCTCGCTGGAATAATAAAGACGAACCTTTTTGGCAAAACAGAGATGAAGTTTTATTGTCTTAAAAGCATAAGTGTTTCTTTAACGTGTCATGTATTTATCTGCCTTGTTTCAGTTGTACAAAAAAAACTCAGTCAAACATTTAACTTCAAGTTTTCCTAAATCTTATCTAAATTCCCAGTCTCCTGACCTCTCCACTTTCTTCATATATCACCTCACACCCTCCTCCCTCTCCCTAACTGACCAAACCGACACTCCCTCCTTTTGAACCGGGCACAGTCCCGCCCCCATCAGAATTCTATGTCAGTCAGGCTGGAGGTGGATTAACTCTTTGCCAGCCAGGTAGGAATAAACATTTCAAAACTGCGTCAATTTGTCACAGGCCGGTATAGGAAACATCTGTTATTTGGAACATTAAAGAATATTACTGAAACCATTACGCTTATGTGCTTATAATAAAGCAACATATTTTTATTTCAAACAACATCCTGGTCTGAAGTGATTAACAAGTGCCAGTTAGAATACTGGTTGGTGGCAGCAGGTATTCCACTTGTCGTTGGCACAGTCATCAATAGACCGTTAAACGTCCGGAGATGCTGCAGGACAGGGTGACTGCGACACTCAGGATTGCAACAAATTCCTATTACACTCAGGTTCTTGGAGGGACAGTCTGGGAATCTTACAGGTGAGTCAACTTTTTGATAGGGTGGAGCTAGGAGATTGCTTGGGAATGTTCTTGCCAAAGTCTTCAGGGGTACTATATAAGCAGCCCTGCAGCTCATGTGAGATTCACACTCGGTCTTAACATGTGGGCCACCTTTCTCTTTGTGGGACTCCTTTGGGGGGGCCAGCCTGCCACTTACTTCTTCCCGGGCTGCTACAGGTGAGTTTGCTTCTCTTTCCTTCCTCTTTGCAGCCTTCTTGTGCATTGTGCCTGAAATCTGGGCATCTCGAATCACCCTTGGACACAGAGAAATAACAACCCTTTCCTGCTTATTTGACAGCAGTAAATATAATACTGCTGGGTCAGATCCCTTGTATCCAAAATGAATACCTCTTTATTAATATTTGTAAGCACCTGTTTCTGTGTGCTGAGATCTTGGTAGGTTTAAGTGATAGCAGAGATATTCTTTTTATTGGGGTAGGGAAGGCAGGGCTCTCAGCTGAAATTATTAAGCTGAGATTCCTGCATTGCTGAGGAAGGTTCTATCAGGGAGGTTCTCTCTATACAGAGAGGGCAGCTATCATATACCCTTGACCGAAGAATGGTATATTCCATCTGTCTGGGATGGTGTAAAGAAATGTAACTTGAGGGTGAGGCATGCTCCTTCGAAGAGGGCCGGCCTTAGAATTGCACACAAGTGTCCTTAACATGTTCCAAAGCTGAGGCGCGTGATGATTTAAAATGTTGGCTGAGGCATGTTCATTGTGCTTGCCTGCCTTTAAAATGTCCTGAAGTGACCTGCATCAGGTGCCCCCCAAAAATGATAAATAATAATAATAATAATAATTTATTATTTATACCCCGCCCATCTGGCCGGGTTCCCCCAGCCACTCTGGGCGGCTTCCAAAAAACAGAAATTCTAAAATACAGAAATCCATCAAACATTAAAAGCTTCCCTAAACAGGGCTGCCTTGAGATGCCTTCTAAAGGTCTGGTAATTGTTCTCTTTGAATTACTGTTGTAAATGTTTATTGTTGAAAAGTAATGTTGCTGTGCAGTTTGCATGCCTTTAAAGTGCACTTGACAAAGAGTTTTGCACACACAAAACTGGGTGTCTGGATCTTTTTCCTAGGCTCCGGAGCGAATTAATCTGTTTCCACTGCATTCCTATGCGAAACCGCTTTCCGACTTACAAACTTTTCGACCTACGAATGTGCATTCGGAACGGATTAAGTTCGTAAGTCGAGGGACCACTGTATAGCATTGGAATTGACATTCATATCTATGTACAGTTGGAGGTATCCTTGGCCTTTTGTTCTCATGAAGATACAGATTGTATCACCTTCTAAATCTGGCCTGTGGACGGTCCGGGAATCAGCGTGTTTTTACATGAGTAGAATGTGTCCTTTTATTTTAAATGCATCTCTGGGTTATTTGTGGGGCTTGGGAATTTGTTCATTTCCCCTCCCCCAAAATAATCTAGCCCCCCCCCCCACAAGGTCTGAGGGACAGTGGACCGGCCCACTGCTGAAAAAGATTGCTGACCCCTGTGTAAGACAACCCAAAAAACAGGATCGCATGTGTTTGCATGGCTGGTTGTAAAATAGACAGTAGAAAAGGATATGTTCTACAGTGTCCGGCACATTCAAAGAACATCCGCAATGCCTATCATTTCAGGGGATTTTAAATATCCACCCTTGACAAAAGCTGAGGGGAAATATTCAGTCAGGCTAATATACAGTCATACCTCGGTTTGCGTTCGCTGCTGTTTGAGAACTTTCGGTTTAAGAACCTGAAAGTGTTTACTTCCGGGTTCTCCCGCACGCGCATGCGCAGAAGCGTTCTGCACGCTTCACGCGTGGGCAGAAGCACCGCTTGGATTAAGTACTTTTTGGCGTGTGAATGGCATCCCAGAACCAATTAAGTACTTAATCCAAGGTACCACTGTAAAGGTCCTGCATTGGACTGGAATTATTAAATTTGAGATTAATTATTAAATTATTGAATTATTGAATTTGAGATTAATCCACTCCCTGCTTTTTTCCAGAACCCACCCACTGCCTCAACCAAGTGATCACATCATGAGGTATCTGTGAGTTTGCTCACTTTTATTCAACCTTAGGCCAAACATGGATACATGGAAATTATTTAATCTGGGATAGGCTGAAGAGGAAGGGGTTTGCATCATTTTTTGCCATGGGATTTCTCCTCAGGCCTCCGGGTGAGCTTCATGGTTCCTGCTGTAAAGGTGAACCTACAGGAGTATGAAGAAGTGTGCATGCACACGAAAGCTCATCCTATATAATAATGTCCAAGTTGTCCCTGCGTCCAGTTGTCCCGTGTGTCCCTGAGGTACTGCGCATGTGCCCCAGGGATACAGGGATTGGACAGCAGAGACTGCCCGCGCGCACTCTCCCCCCCCCTCTGCCTCCTCCAACCGCCGCTCCCGCCGGACACCGCCTCACTGCAGGGCACGTCAGGGAAGCGAGGGTGGAGGCCGGCGAAGGCCTCCTCACAACCCTCCCTGGCCCGTGAGAGGAGCGGCGGTTGGAGGAGGCAGGGGGGGGAGAGTGCACGTGTCCTTCCTGTCGGCGGCTGGGGGAGAGGAAGGAAGGAGAAAGCGCTCCTCCGTTCCTGTCCCCCTGCCGCCGACAGCAAGGACGGGTCCCAGGGTTCGGAGAAGCGCTGCGCAAGCGCTTCTCCGAACCCTGGGATGTCTGCTTCCTGTCGGCGGCTGCCTGCAGGAGAGGAACGGAGGAGGAGAAAGCAGCGCTTTCTCCTCCTCCGTTCCTGTCCCCCTGCCGCCGACAGCAAGGACAGGTCCCAGGGTTCAGAGAAGCGCTGTGCAAGCGCTTCTCCGAACTCTGGGATGTCTGCTTCCTGTCGGCGGCTGCGGGAGAGGAACGGAGGAGGAGAAAGCAGCGCTTTCTCCTCCTCCGTTCCTGTCCCCCTGCCGCCGACAGCAAGGACAGGTCCCAGGGTTCAGAGAAGCGCTGTGCAAGCGCTTCTCCGAACTCTGGGATGTCTGCTTCCTGTCGGCGGCTGCGGGAGAGGAACGGAGGAGGAGAAAGCAGCGCTTTCTCCTCCTCCGTTCCTGTCCCCCTGCCGCCGACAGCAAGGACAGGTCCCAGGGTTCAGAGAAGCGCTGTGCAAGCGCTTCTCCGAACTCTGGGATGTCTGCTTCCTGTCGGCGGCTGCGGGAGAGGAACGGAGGAGGAGAAAGCAGCGCTTTCTCCTCCTCCGTTCCTGTCCCCCTGCCGCCGACAGCAAGGACAGGTCCCAGGGTTCGGAGAAGCGCTGCGCAAGCGCTTCTCCGAACCCCAGGATTCTAGCGCCCGTTATTAAACGGGCTGAAAACCACTAGTCCTATATAATAAAGTCCCTGTGTCCAGTCCCTGTGTTCCTGGGTTTGCGCTACTGCGCATGTGCCCCACGGACACAGGGACTGGACGCAGAGACTGGACGCCCACAGAGCCCCATCCCCGCGCACTCCCCGTCCCCGCGCACTCACTCGCGCCCTCGAGCCGGAGGGGGCAGAATGCGGTTCTCTCTCCCTCCACGGCTTCCCCTCCAATCCACCGTTCTGCACCTCTCCTCCCGACTAGCGGCGCGAGGGGAAGAGGGAAAGGGACCGCGAGGGATTGTGACGCGAGCGCGCGATGGAGCCACCATTCCCCACCCCCACCCCATCTCCGTTCCCCACCCCCACCCCATCGCCGCAATCCAACCCCTCCCCCCACCCGTAAAAAGAATTAGGCAAGGCGGGCTCGGCTCTGGGTGGGTTGGGAAAGGCAGGCAGGCGGGAGGGCCTGTCACCTGGCTGAAGGCCATGAGGGAATCCTTGCTGCTGCCCTTCAAGACTCAGGTTTTCACATGGAGATCTTCAACAAGAGCATTCTTCATCCACTGGATAGAAACTTCACTTGTACTGACCCCTATGACCAGGCCGGTGAGGATTGTCTGTTCTTGTTGAAGGCTGGTTTCTTCATAGTTGGTGCAATAGAGCTTCCCATTTGGGAGAGGTTGAGAGAAAAGGAGAGGCAACAGTTATTATGTTTAGACATAATTAAAGGACACCATTTAGGACACCATTTAGTGCTGATTATATTATGCTGGATTCTATGGCAAACATTTTCAATCTGTACAGCATAGCTGTCAATTTCCGGATTGGAAAATAAGGGATCAGCAGCCTCACCCAGCGGCGCGGCACCGGAAATCAGTTCTGCACATGTCCAGACATGCACAGAAGCAACTTCCAGTGCTGGGCTGCTTGTGTCCGCATGTCTGGGCACTGGAAATCGCTTCCGGCAGCACTCAGCAATTGAGCGCGAGCGGCAGCCGCCGAGCGAGGCGTTTTACCGGGCGGTGGCTGGATGCTCGCTCATGGGTGGGGGGGAGGCGCCGAGTGGAACCTCCCTGTCCAGCAGGGAGGGAGAGGAGCTGCTTCCTTTCAAATCCAGGACATTTACGGGTATTTTAGAATCCGGGGTTGCAGCGGGAAACGGATTTAAATTCAGGGGTTTCCCGCCAAAAACGGGAGGGTTGACAGCTATGCTGTACAGTAGACCGGGGGGGGGGGGTAAATCCTCCAGGACAACCTTAAAGAGTAAAAGGGATTTAGCTGAAGTCCTTGTGTGTGTGGACCTGAGTAGGACGATCTGTGGCACATACATGGGGCTTCCTTGAGCTGGATGAGGACACAGTGGGATAGAGGAGATTCCAGGAATGTTTACACAGCTCCCTTTCCCAACATATGTACAGAAAGTGCCCAGCACACACAGAATCCCAGCCTTTCCTTAGAAGGTATTGCTATGTTCAATTTGCTGCATAGGTTGGGTTTGAAAACCAAGGATAGCTTTAAAAAACCTCCCATATCCCATGAAAGAATCTCTGCACACTTGCTCCTGAAGCAGCTACCTAGGTACGTAGCTCCTTAAATGTGTGGACTTGGCCACCAGGGCAGGGATATAAAAATCTGCCCCCAACAGAACTGCACCACCTTTTCATCTATGCACCACCCTATGCTGGGTAAACATGATCAACAGGCAGATGAAGGTTAGAAGGCTCTTTGGCTGGAGGTGGGAATGCTTTTTAATGGAGGTGGAAATTATTGTGGGAGACACCTTGGCCCCTGCAGGGGGGCACATTCTTTCCTTTCCTTCTCCCATTGTTACCTTCTGATAAAACCATGCATTTAATATTGTTCAAGCACTGTGAAAACCTTTATGCAGAGATAAGAGGAGAATGACTGTTCAGACCTCCACCAGACTGATTGTAGTTTCAACTTGTGCCTTTAGCCAATACCAGCACCGATATCATGGCAACTGGTGGGAAAAGTCTCATCTCAACAGGTCATAATGGAAAGCAGAAATAAATTTCTGAGTTAAGGAGGAAAGCAGTTTTGAAATGGTCCGTCCCTGAGAGGATTTATGATTTTCTTCTGGAGTGGAAATTAAAGGACGAACAAACCAAATCTGTCATGATCAAATGGGCTATAGACTTGGGACACAATATTGATTATGCAGAATGGCTTAAATTGTGGAATGTAAGAACTAAATTTACAGCCTGTACATCACTGAAAGAAAACATCTATAAGATGATGTACAGGTGGTACATTACTCCAATGAAACTATCAAAAATGTTTAAGACTGGAGATAAAAAAATGTTGGAAATGTGGAACGAAAGAGGGAGACTTCATTCATATGTGGTGGTACTACGAAAAGGTGAAGGGTTATTGGGAGACCATATATAACGAAATAAAAAAGATTCTAAGATATACAATAAAGAAAAAGCCAGAGGCCTTCCTGTTAGGAATGGTGGGTGATGATTTGGGGAAAAAATGACGTAAAGTTATTTTTATATGCAACAACAGGTGCAAGAATAATCTTAGCCCAGGTTTGGAAACAAGATCAAATTCCAATAATAACGGACTGGCGTAATAAGATGGTGGATATACATGGGTATAGCTAGATTAACATCCAAAATCAGACAACAAGATAACGAATCGTATGAGAGAGAATGGGGAAAATTTGTGAAATACATGGACAGGATGGTAAAAATCTAAATCAGCATAATGAAAACAATCTCATAATTAATCATAAATTTCTTTATTGGTTTTAAGGAAGAACAACAAATTCAATGTATGACAAAATAAGACAAGTAGACAAATTTATGGGATATATGAGTTGAAATGGCAGAAGCTTGAATATAGAAATTTGAAATGATGGTGAAGATATTGATAACAGTGGACCTATGACTCTAAGCGTAAAGAAAGGTGAACTGCATAAGCTTAAATTAAGACTATAAAAAAAGGCGAGTGAAGGTAGGGTGGAAGTCAATTTTTAATGTTTATATCAATAAGTGTTATGTAAAAATTTGTGTGTGTTGTAGTGGTTGTTGTTGTTGTTTTCTTTTTCTTCTTTCTTTATTTCTTTTGTTTCTCCTTTTTCATCTGGAACCATAAACAAAATGAAAGAAAATGTTGTATATTAAAAAGGTAACGTAAATATTGTTTATTGGATATTTAAATTAAATAAATACCATTTCAATCCCTGAGAGGATCTTAAACAATCTGGAAACATTCATCCCACTCCCAAACCATGCTTATCAAAGGAAAACAAAGTGTCGAGAGCTTTTACCTTTGGATTCCTTTACTTCTGTTTGGGACCCAGGAAGGGATACTTGACAGGTGAACGATGTATGCGGCGCAATGTCTGATGCCGAAAGGCTGAGGAATGATCCGGTACCATTGCGTGCACTTAAGATGCCAGAGGTGTTACCTGATTGGCCACCTGCCAGACTCACATTTTTCATGCCTTCAGGGACAGAGCCAGAGATTGTGCACACCAATGTTGCACCTAAGGGAACAAAATAGACAGACAGACAGATGTAATTCCTGGTTTTTTAATGACTTTTATTATATGGCTTTACAGTCTTTATGTTGCTTAGTGCACTGCACTGTTTAAGATTTTTTTGGGGGGGAAATATAAAGCAGCTAAGAAATGATTTAAAAATCAGCAAATGAATGAATGAATAAATAAATGCCATAGGTTAAGACCTCTGCTTTTCATCACAGTCCTTCATGAGTTTCTTTTGTCTGCCATCCGTTCTTGTCTACACCCCAGTGATTCTCCTTCTCTCTGACCCTCTTTCACATGCATATTTTCTTTTCATAGAATCATAGAATTCTAGAGTTGGAAGGGACCCCAATGCTCATCTAGTCCAACCCCCTGTAATGCTTACTTATTTCACGAAACCTGGCAACACAACCAGTATTTTATACTGCCAGCCAACACCCCATATTCCATCGTGTGTGTTCCTTGTTCTGCACAGATCGTCTCATATTTGATTGAACTTGGGAGCTTCAGGAGACGCCTCAAGATGGATGTGAGGCTGATCCAGCTGAGACACCTGTCACCCCATTGATTGCCATGGCTGATCTGGCTGTCTAGGCGGGTGTCGCTTCCCTCCCTCCCTCCCTCCCTGCTCCATGTGTGTCCCTCCCAAAGCTGCACACTCAGTGGAAGAGGACGACCATCCCAGACAGATGGAATATACAATTCTTCGGTCAAGGGTATATGATAGCTGCCCTCTCTGTATAGAGAGAACCTCCCTGATAGAACCTTCCTCAGCAATGCAGGAATCTCAGCTTAATAATTTCAGCTGAGAGCCCTGCCTTCCCTACCCCAATAAAAAGAATATCTCTGCTATCACTTAAACCTACCAAGATCTCAGCACACAGAAACAGGTGCTTACAAATATTAATAAAGAGGTATTCGTTTTGGATACAAGGGATCTGACCCAGCAGTATCATATTTACTGCTGTCAAATAAGCAGGAAAGGGTTGTTATTTCTCTGTGTCCAAGGGTGATTCGAGATGCCCAGATTTCAGGCACAATGCACGAGAAGGCTGCAAAGAGGAAGGAAAGAGAAGCAAACTCACCTTTAGCAGCCTGGGAAGAAGTCAGTGGCAGGCTGGCCCCCCAAAGGAGTCCCACAAAGAGAAAGGTGGACCACATGTTAAGACCGAGTGTGAATCTCACATGGGCTGCAGGGCTGCTTATATAGTACCCCTGAAGACTTTGGCAAGAAACATTCCCAAGCAATCTCCTAGCTCCACCCTATCGAAAAGTTGACTCACTGTAAGATTCCCAGGCAGTCCTTTCAGGAACCTGGAATTTGTTGCTATCCTGAGTAAGTGGAAGAATGATGCCATCAAAGTCCAGAATGGAGTCCCTAAGGCGGTTGGATGGCGTTCTGTACACCTCATTTCGGCAACTCCTGCAGTTAAGCTGGAGCCAAATGTACTGTTTTGCTTTACTTTTGACTTTAAGAGCAAGGCCGTTCTGGGTAAACATAGGAATGTCTTTGTTGATGCTGCAAACAAACTAACAGGGTGACTTCTCCGGAAATAAACGGCGAAGTACCTTATTACTCACTTAAGTGCAAATTTAAGATACTAGAAAATGCAAAGGAAGACAATGGGCCTTGATTTTTATTAGTCCCCTCATTGCTTTCCTTTTGATGAAGGGCTTGGAGAACACATGGAGGTTTTTAAATGCTGGTAAACAGGTGGCTCGGTGGGTTAAACCACTGAGCCTAGGGCTTGCTGATCAGAAATTCAGCGGTTCAAATCCCTGTGAGCTCCCGTTGCTCGGTCCCGGCTCCTGCCAACCTAGCAGTTCGAAAGCACATCAAAATGCAAGTAGATAAATAGGAACCGCTACAGCGGGAAGGTAAACGGCGTTTCCGTGTCCTGCTCTGGTTCGCCAGAAGTGGCTTTGTCATGCTGCCCACATGACCTGGAAGCTATACGCCGGCTCCGTTGGCCAATAATGCGAGATGAGCGTGCAACCCCAGAGTCGGTCACGACTGGACCTAGTGGTCATGGGTCCCTTTACCTTTACCTAAAACTGGTGTACGTGCGAGGTGTGCTGCCCTTTCCTTCCACATGCAGGTCTTGTGGCCAATGTTTGAAGATCATTGTCAATTGGCAACTGGCAAAGAATCAGATGATCCTTGGAGTGTACATTGCCTTTTGCTTCGCTGTGTGCTAACTCTGCTAGTTTGGTATCAAAGACAGTGGTACCGTTTTGGATTACAACTGTTTTGGATTACAACCACATCAAACCCGGAACTGCGTGTCCCTTTTTTGAATTACAACCCTTTTTTCTTTTTCTTTTTTGGATTACAACCCCCCTTTTTATTTTCAGAGGCTCCACTTGCGAAAGCACACCTGTTTTGGTTTACAACCAGACCTCCGGAAGGGATTATGGTTGCAAACCAAGGTAAAGGTAAAGGGACCCCTGACCATTACGTAGGTCCAGTCGTGACTGACTCTGGGGTTGCGGCGCTCATCTCACGTTATTGGCCAAGGGAGCCAGCATACAGCTTCCAGGTCATTTGGCCAGCATTTACCACTGTATTAATAAAGAAATATTTGTTTTCGAACCAAGGGATCTTAGGAATGAATTTTCCGTTTATTACAGGCAAATAAGGAGAAAAGTTGTAGTAAGAAAATCAAAGAGTTGTTCTTTCTCTGTGTCTAAGGGTGATTTGAGATGCCCAGATTTCAGGGCCATGCATGAGAAGGCTGCAAAGAGGAAGGACAGAGAAGCAAACTCACTTGTAGCAGCCTGGGAAGTCGTCAGTTGCAGGCTGCCCCCAAAGGAGTCCCACAAAGAGTAAGAAGATCTTGGCTCACATTTTAGGATACAGAGTGTATGGCATGTGGGCCGCCAGGTCTGCTTATGTAACATCCCAGAAAACTTTGGTGAGATACTTTTCCATTCAACCCCTATAGCCCTACCCAGACAATCCACCAAGAGGCTCATCTGTGAGGTTCTCATGAAATCCTTCCATAAACTTGAGTTTAATTGGGATGTGTGGAAAACCCGAATAGCTATGGGGAAGTTCTCCTATTATTCAAAAATTTATACCACCCTTCATCTAGAGATCACAGGCAGTTACCAACATAAATGTACTACATGGGAACACAAAATACATACTGTAATCCTCTTCTGCAATCTTCTTTAGAGGACAAGATGCAGAATTAACAAAACAGAGAAGGAACACTCTGACTTTACACTTCCGCTGCCTTGTGGCTAGACCCATTTGTGAGAAAGGAATAACATACACGTCAACTGTCCTGAATTTTCTGAGGCTGCCTTGAAAGCAATTAAATACAAAAAATATGGTGTGTATGTATAAGCTAAAGCAAAATGACAACATGTACAGGGGAAAGGCTGATTTGAAAATTTAATTTATGGGAATGGCAGTGTTTTCCGCATCAAATGTTATTGAGCAAAAGATAGATGGAGTAGCTAGCCTATAGCACATCTTTCCAACATAAGTTGTATCAAAAATATGCCAAAAACTACTATTTTCATAATTAGATCACTTGAAATGATAAATAATTGTTGCTCACCAATCTTATTATCAAACGAGTCTCATTGAAAAAAATGGTTCCTGGTGCCTTGATCTTAATATGAAATTCTATTGTATCTTTGTTATACCAGAACACAAAGTTTGTTGGTTACACCTGAAACACACCTGAAAGGTATGCTGTTACCATTCTTACTGAAAATGTTGCCAAATACTGCTTAGCTGAAATGTTACTATACAAATGCCCATAAAAGGAGTTTATCTGATTAAACAACCTTTCAATATAAGAACTCAGGTCAAGATGTGAATTTAGACCTGAAGGAATCATTGTCTTTAAACGGTATATATAAAAAGGTTCCCTTTGCAGTAATCTATGTTCAATATTTACAATACAACTTTTATTGTATTGATGGAATTGATTATTAATATGAGCAGGGTCTCATGGTTTTAAAAATGTTTATAGATCGTATATTGAACAGACAGCAATAAAAAAAAATGTGTTTGGCTTTTGTCAGGTCTGCAGGCAAGCACTGGAGTTTCCGGTAAGAATTTATGAGCCTTGCAAAGGTTTATAGTCTATTTATTTACAATACACAGAAACACCTGAAGGAATCATTATCTTTAAATGGTATATATAAAAAGGTTCCCCTTGCTTTAATCTACATTCAATGTTTACAATACAACTTTTATTGTATTGATGGAATTAATTATTTGTATGAGCAGGGTCTCATGGTTTTAAAAATGTTTATAGATCGTATATTGAACACAGCAATAATTTTTATTGTGTTTGGCTTTTGTCAGGTCTGCAGGGATGCACTGGAGTTTCCGATTAGAATTAATGAGCCTCCAACAGGTTTATAGTCCATTTATTTACAATAACACACAGAGAGCGGCATCGAGCCAACTTCTCTCAAGACATCAACTGCTCATTCTCAATCTCCTCCTCTTCCACCAGTTCCCCCATCTTCCTGCCCCTGTGCTTCCGTTGCTCTTTAACCCTTTCCTGCCTCCTAATCCAAGGGGAAGGAGGAGCATCGCTGCTCCTCCCAAAAGAGCCTTCCAAACGTTCCCTCCCTCCTGGTCGCCTAGCAAAGTTATCAGGGCTGCCTATGTCTGGGACTGTCTTTCTTCCTGGTCAGTCCAGCCTCTGGCATCCCATGCTGGCCAGCCCCTGACACCTTTACAGCAATACACTGATGAAGGAAGTATTTGGAAAGGGGTGTTTCATGCTAACTACTCCATGTTTTTTGCTCATTGGCATTCACAGAGCCTAGGGCTTGCCGATCAGAAGGTTGGCGGTTCGAATCCCCGCGACAGGGTGAGCTCCCATTGCTCGGTCCCAGCTCCTGCCAACCTAGCAGTTTGAAAGCACGTCAAAGTGCAAGTAGATAAATAATAGGTACCGCTCTGGCGGGAAGGAGGGACCCAGGTGGCGCTGTGGGTTAAACCACAGAGTCTAGGGCTTGCTGATCAGAAGGTCGACAGTTCGAATCCCTGCAATGCGGTGAGCTCCCGTTGCTCGGTCCCAGCTCCTGCCCACCTAGCAGTTCGAAAGCATGTCAAAGTGCAAGTAGATAAATAGGTACCGCTCCGGCGGGAAGGTAAACGGCATTTCCATGCGTTGCTGTGGTTCGCCAGAAGCAGCTTTGTCATGCTGGCCACATGACCCGGAAGCTGTCTGCGGACAAACGCCGGCTCCCTCGGCCTATAGAGCGAGATGAGCGCCGCAACCCCAGAGTCGGACACGACTGGACCTGATGGTCAGGGGCCCCTTTACCTTTACCTGGCGGGAAGGTAAACGGCATTTCCGTACACTGCTCTTGTTCGCCAGAAGCGGCTTAGTCATGCTGGCCACATGTCCTGGAAGCTGTACGCCGGTTCCCTCGGCCAATAACGCGAGATGAGCGTGCAACCCCAAAGTCAGTAACGACTGGACCTAATGGTCAGGGGTCCCTTTACTACTATTCACATAAACTGAATTTTCAAGTCAGATTTCTGTGCACTTTGTTTGTTTGTTGCTTTATGGAATTGAATTGAATTTATTCTTACGGTCACAGACCAACTTACAAAATCAGAAGAATCATAAAACACAAAGATAATACAGTAATACCTCGGGTTACGAACGCGATCCGTTCCGGATCGCAGTTCGTAACCCGAATAGTTCGCAAACCGAGCGCTAATGGGTTATGCGCGCGCGCGCGCGGCGAAAACACTTCCGGGTTTGCGCAGTTCGTAACCCGAACTGTTCGCAAACCGAGGTGGTCGTAACTCGAGGTACGACTGTACACTAAAATTTATACAGCCGGAACAATACACACATATATATTTATACAGCACAGCAGCATTTAAAATGTATAAATTGGAACTGGTACACTAAAAGATAGCCTAAAGATTACCATTTGGGGTCTTATTAATTGCGGTAGCACCGCTTGTTCTCTGAGCTTTATGGCTGCTGCACAGAATTTGGCCACTTTTAGCGTAATCTCAGGGCCCGTATCGTCTACAAGGAGTTTAAGACATTGGAGTTCGTTTAAAGAATTTTGTATGACCAGGGAAATGAAAGCTCGGCATATGTCATTATAAAAACGGCAGCGTAATAAAACGTGAGAGGCAGATTCTAAATCCAGCCGGCCGCAGGGGCTGCATATGGTTTACCTGCGAATCTTCCCTGCAATAAGGCAGATGGCAAGACATTAAATCTGGCAAGGGTAAATGCCCGTCTATATTTAGGTATTTCTAATTTTATCAAATACTTTGCTGGGGAGAATCCTCTCACATTGTCCTTTATAGCTGGATGCTTATTCATCTCGCTCACATGGCGTTGGAGTTCCACATCCCAAACTCGTTGGCGAATGATTGCTCTTGCTTTCTCGCATCCTGCAGCTAACAAAGCCTGAAGCGAGAATCCCAAATCTCTTAGATTTTCATATAGTGTGGCTATCCATTTGGATTGGAAGGAGTCCAGAAGGGTTACGGGTGCCACCCCAACAGGGGGGAAATGAGTTTTAGCCAGTAGTGAATCGTCAAAATCCATATCCGGGAGCTGACAGGGATTTGCCCAACCTCCAGGATTGCTTTGTGGAAGCAATTACCGTATATTCCGGCGTATAAGACGGCTTCTGAACCCAGGAAAATCTTGGGGGGCCGTCTTATACACCGGGTACAAGAATCTGCAGTCGCCGCATATGGTGGGGGGAGCTCAAAAATGGCTGCGGCTGCATCCCCGCCGTATGCAGCGACCGTATGAACGCGAAGAAGTGCTCAGAAGAGGGCTGCTCCCCGCCAGGGAGAACAGCTCCCTCATGGCTTCGCGACACAGATCAGCATAGAGATACAGTTTTGTGTATTTCAATGGTGTCAAGCTGCCGCCTCTTCTCTCTTTGTCAGCGCATAGCAAAGGGATCTCTCCGTCTCTCTCTCTCTCTCCGCTCTCTCTTTCACTGCTCTGCTCAGTGTCTTTCGCTGGCTGTGCGAGCCCTGATGTCTCTGCCTCTCTATCTCTCTCCTCTCTATGGCTTCTATTCCCCTTTCTTTCGCTCACGCAGCCAGCCTCGATGTCTCTGCCTCTCTATCTCTCTCCTCTCTATGGCTTCTTTTCCCCTCTCAATAACTAAACAAACAAACAACCCACCATTTCCCCAGCTGCAGACTTGAGTGCTGGAGAAGACAGCCTCCCCTCCCCTCCCTGCCAAAAAAGGGCTAGAGTATATCCCAAATTCTATATTTTAACTTGAAAATTAGGGGGTTATCTTATACGCCCAGTCGCCTTATACGCCGGCATATACGGTAACCCATCACGGATTCTTCCTTAAGCTGGTCTTAAAGGGGAAATGGGCTTGCAGCTACCTTTCACTTTTAGCGTAGCTGCAATTTAGCCCACGTCCCTTTGAAGAGTCACTTGGCTCCCCATCTTCCCTGGGTGCTAACTTGTTATTCAGATTGGGGAGGTGGCTTGACATCATGACCCACACAAGGTGGTGGGAGCCAGGGGGTGTGAAAGGTCTATGATTCCCTGCTGGATCTTCCTGCGGATCTGCAGGTGGCCCGCACCCTAGTGGTGGTCTCTATCGTCATCTCTGCCCTGGCCCTCCATCTCCATTCTTGTCCTCGGAGAGCTCCGTGAACAAGCACCACAGAGCAAGTTGTTTGCATTCTTCTCTCTCTGAGCCCATGCTCAGGTTTTCTCCTGCCTTCTAATCTCTTATTGCCATTTGTCAGCCCTATTTCTATCCATATGTTTATGAATAAAATAATTAATTAACTTTAACCAGTCCAATTTGCATGAATTCTCAGCTTGCAAAGGTTGGCTCATAATAGCTTGCTATCATAGATTCCTTGTTTCAGGAGCTGATAGAATTGCCCTAATGTATTTATATCAACCCACACTTTTGGATTTTCTTACTGTGCTTAGGTTTAAGAGAAGACTTGGAGTAAAAAAATACTTTGGCTATAATAACAAGCTATATCCAACTAAATCCTACCTAGTGCAGAGCCTTAGAAAGGTCTTCCTACATTTGAAAGGTTAATAAAATTGTGGACAAATTGTAAATCCATAACACATTGTCACGAGTCATCATTCCTTTCTGTTTGTCCCTGGGGGCTGGAAAGGTTGCCACCTGCTCACGCAATGTTTACCCAGCCTAGGGCAAGTCACGCAGCCATCTTGTCTCAGTTAACATTTTTATTTGATTTTCCAATTTAAATATCTAATCCATTTTCAAATTATACAAATTATGCAAATATCAATTAAACAATTAATCCAAATCTTCTGCCAAATTATACAAATTTAAATTTGACTTCCCATGCTTCAGACTCAGAAAGCCTAGTCCTCTTATAGTCACTGCATTTCTAATCAATATAGCCCCGATCTTATCCAATAATCTATTAAAATCCTTCTATCTTCTTTCAAGCCACTGAGTTATTCGTTGTCTCAGTTAACTCTCAGTTCATTCTCACAACCATTTTGTTGTCTGCTGGCTCTCAGCCAGCAGCACTTGGGCCCATCCTCGCAAAGGATGTAAACCACGTTCTATGTTTGTAACCTGAAGCTTAAAGCCTGCCTTCTAGGATGTCTACTGTGAACAACTTGTGAGTAAACTTATTGTTATACTTCAGGGGTTGCAAACTTCCAAGAGACTGCAATCTTCTCACAGAATTAAAAACTGGAAGTGATCTACCCCCGTTTTATGTCCCCCATGTCATTACTGAGGAGGCAGGTTTAGTCGTTGTCTGAGGACTATCCCTGCCTCCGGGTCTGGTCCTGACCGGATGGATACTGGAATCAGCAAGGGATACCCACACGACCTGAAGGTGTTGCTGTGCAATGCCAGGTCAATGATCCATAAGACCACTGCTATCCATGACTTGATCGTGGATGGAGGACTTGACCTGGCATGTGTAACGGAGACTTGGTTGGATGAAGCAGATGGGCCTGTTCTTGCTGCTGCTTGTCTACCCGGTTTCTCTTACGCACAGCAACCCAGGCCTTGTGGGCGGGGAGGGGGGGTTGCAGTGATTTTTAGGAAGTCATTAGTTTATACCAGGCATCCTATTGGGAAGACCCAGTTCTCTGAGTGCATGTTCTCTGAGTTGGGCAATAGGGACAGTACAGGATTCCTTTTGGTGTACCGACCTCCCCACTGCACCAAGGATTCCCTGCCCGAGCTGCTTCAGGTTGTGGCGGATGTTCTCCTGGAGACACCTAGTTGGGTTGTCCTAGGGGGATTTTAACATCCATGCTGACACAGCCTTACAAGGGGCCGCTCGGGACTTCGTGGAAAGCATGGCCTCCATGGGGCTGTCCCTGAATAAGTCTGGCCCAACTCATAGCCGCGGACATGCCTTGGACCTGGTGCACACCTCTATGGATGTTGGTGATCTGGCATTAATCAAAAGCGAAAGTAAAGAAGTGCCATGGTCAGATCACTACCTGGTGCAACTGGACTTCTCCGCAACCCTTCCCCTCTGCAGGGAGGTGGGACCGATTCGGATGGTCCACCCCCGCCACCTAATGGATCCAAATGGTTTCCAGAGAGTGGTAGGGGATGCTTTATCCCATGTTGATGGCCTTTCAGTCGATTCCCTAGTGGCCCACTGGAATGTGGAGTTAACCAGGGCTATTGACTGTTTGGCTCCAAAACACGCTCTCCGATTGCATGGAGCCCGGACAGCCCCGTGGTTCTCCACAGATCTGAGGGCAATGAAACAATCGCTGAGACGGCTAGAGCACCGATGGCGGATAACTCATTCTGAATCTGACCGGACACGGGTTAGAGCTCAATGTCGAGCCTACCAAGTGGCGGTAGCGACGGCGAAGACTTTCTTCGCCGCCTCTATTGCATCTGCGGAGAACAGCAGCAGGAGACTCTTTCAGGTGGTTCGCAATCTAGCGGAACCACCTGCTCCATCAGGGTCCAGTACAGGCCACATGATCTCCTGCAGTGATTTTGCAAAGTTTTTTGCAGATAAAGTCACTCAGATTCGGGAAGAGGTAGACTCCACCGTGGGAGCAGGGCCGGGGCGGGGGAGTGCTAGAGTCCTGTCTAGTCAAGTTGTGTGGGATCAATTCCAATCTGTTACCTCCGAGGATGTGGACAGGCTGCTTGGACGAGCGAAACCAACCACCTGTCTCCTTGATCCTTGCCCATCCTGGCTTATAAAAGCTAGCCGGGAAGGGCTGGGCGATGGGCTTCACGGGTTGGTGAATGATTCTCTCTGTGAGGGAGCCTTCCCAGACCTGCTGAAAGAGGCAGTTATTAAACCGCTTCTTAAACAACCATATTTAGATGCGGCCAATATGGCCAACTATCGCCCAGTCTCAAATCTTCCATTCCTGGGGAAGGTGATCGAGCGAGTGGTTGCTGAACAACTCCAGGCACGCCTGGAAGAAGCGGACCATTTGGATCCCTTCCAGTCGGGATTCAGGCCTCATCATGGGACTGAAACTGCCTTGGTCGCAGTGGTCGATAATCTCCGGCGAGCTAGGGACAAAGGTGAGAGCTGTTTCCTAGTCCTGCTGGATATCTCAGCGGCTTTTGATACCATCGACCATAACATCCTTCTGGACCGTCTAGAGGGTTTGGGAGCTGGGAGCACTGTCATACAGTGGTTCCGCTCCTTCCTCCTAGGCCGTGTTCAGAGAGTGGGGGGAGGGGGATGAGTGTTCAGACCCCTGGGCTCTCACTTGTGGGGTGCCTCAGGGTTCTGTCCTCTCCCCCATGCTTTTTAACATCTACATGCAGCCACTGGGAGATATCATCAGGAGGTTTGGGCTGGGTGTTCATCAGTATGCGGATGATACCCAGCTCTACCTCTCTTTTAAATCAGAACCAGTGAAGGCAGTGAAGGTCCTGTGTGAGTGCTTGGAGGCGGTTGGAGGATGGATGGCGGCTAACAGATTGAGACTGAATCCTGACAAGACAGAAGTACTGTTTGTGGGGGACAGGAGGCGAGCAGGTGTGGAGGTCTCCCTGGTCCTGAATGGGGTAACTGTGCCCCTGAAGGACCAGGTGCGCAGCCTGGGAGTCATTCTGGACTCACAGCTGTTCATGGAGACGCAGCTCAATTCTGTGTCCAGGGTAGCTGTTTATCAGCTCCATCTGGTATGCAGGCTGAGACCCTACTGGCCCGCTGACTGTCTCGCCAGAGTGGTGCATGCTCTAGTTATCTCTC
This sequence comes from Zootoca vivipara, assembly GCF_963506605.1. Taxonomy (NCBI): domain Eukaryota; kingdom Metazoa; phylum Chordata; class Lepidosauria; order Squamata; family Lacertidae; genus Zootoca; species Zootoca vivipara. The sequence continues at coordinate 47,742,518 of NC_083288.1, forward strand.
GCTTGGACTACTGCAATGCGCTCTACGTGGGGCTACCTTTGAAGATGACCCGGAAACTACAGCTAACCCAGAATGCGGCAGCTAGACTGGTGACTCTGGGAGCGGCCGCCGAGACCACATAACACCGGTCTTGAAAGATCTACATTGGCTCCCAGTACGTTTCCAAGCACAATTCAGTGTTGGTGCTGACCTTTAAAGACCTAAACGGCCTCAGTCCAGTGAGCGTCTCCTCCCCCATCGTTCTACCCGGACACTGAGGTCCAGTGCCAAGGGCCTTCTGGCGGTTCCCTCACTACGAGAAGCCAAGTTACAGGGAACCAGGCAGAGGGCCTTCTTGGTAGTGGCACCCTCCCTGTGGAACGCCCTCCCACCAGAGGTCAAAGAGAACAACAATTACCAGACCTTTAGAAGGCATCTTAAGGCAGCCCTGTTTAGGGAAGCTTTTAATGTTTGATGGATTTCTGTATTTTAATGTTTTGTTAGAAGCCACCCAGAGTGGCTGGGGGAACCCAGCCAGATGGGCGGGGTATAAATAATAAATTATTATATTATTTATTGAGGTTAGCGTTAAAGTTGTTGAGTTTTTTTAGAGAGGGGATATGCCCAGTTTTATTGGGGTTCAGGCGTGAAAGGTTCCATATGGTGGTAAGAGCAGCAGCAGCAGCTCTAGTGAACTGCATTCAATCAAGGGTGTTGCAGGTTCTTACAATTCTCATTTCTCTCAAGTCTGAAAATAGCTCCTGAATAAAGGTTTTTTTATTAATGTAATGCTGTGCGCAGAGACAGGTAGAGTGACGGTGAAAATCAGTCACAGCACCAGCTTGATGTCTAAGCAGGGAAGGCTACCTGTGCCTTTTTTAAACCCAAAGAATTTTTTTTTTTGCTTGTGGACTCTAGAATAATATCCTGAAAGACAATTCTGTGAGCAGAAATTAGAATTTTTTTTGTGGCTTGTAGTTAATTATGCAACAATACCGCAATTTATTTCAGTTTGTTTGAGCATTCTTTGTGCCAGTGAAGGTAATTTTTTGTTTAGTGAAGGAGCTTATTTGAATTTATTATAGTCTATTTGCGAGTCACCTAATTAACAGCAGCAACAACAACAAAAACATTCTCTGGGCAACACAGTAAAATAGAAAAAATGGAAACAAATCATATAACAATTCAATGAAAACATAAATTGATTAAATCAACCCAACAAGAACATAACATTCAACCATAATATCCAACATAGACACACATCATAATCCCAGCAACTCAGTCCAGCTACAAAAGATTAAAACTAGCCAAACTGCCATTATTTTACAGAGGCTAAAATAAATGTGTTTAAAGTATATTAATAGAAGTTGAAAGACCTGGGAGAACAAGAACTCTTTGCCTGGTGCCAAACATATATTAAAGTAGATGAGTGAGTTGGGACATAAAGGGCAATGGCTGTATACAGTAAGGTCTGGGACGTACCTAAACAGGCTGGGCTTCTCTGTGAGATTTGGGGATGTGGAAAAGGCTGCCTTCCGTGTTCTGATGATGATAAACTATCTGGGATTCTGAGGACACCCGTTGTATTAAGGGGTGATATGATAGCCATTTTCAAAAAAAAAATGAAAGGCACAAATACAGGATGGGAGACACCTGGCTTGAGAGCAGTACATGTGAAAAGGATCTAGGAGTCCTGGTAGACCACAAACTTGACATGAGTCAACAGTGTGATGCAGCAGCTAAAAAAGCCAATGCAATTATGGGCTGCATCAATAGGAGTATAGCATCTAGATCAAGGGAAGTAATAGTACCACTGTATTCTGCTCTGGTCAGACCTCACCTGGAGTACTGTGTCCAGTTCTGGGCACCACAGTTCATACTTACAAGCTGGAACGTGTCCAGAAGAGGGCAACCAAAATGGTCAAAGGCCTGGAAACGATGCCTTATGAGGAACGGCTTAGGGTTCTGGGTATGTTTAGCCTGGAGAAGAGAAGGTTAAGCGGTGATATGATAGCCATGTTCAAATATATAAAAGGATGTCATATAGAGGAGGGAGAAAGATTGTTTTCTGCTGCTCCAGAGAAGCGGACACGGAGCAATGGATTCAAACTTCAAGAAAGAAGATTCCACCTAAACATTAGGAAGAACTTCCTGACAGTAAGAGGTGTTCGGCAGTGGAATTTGCTACCAAGGAGTGTGGTGGAGTCTCCTTCTTTGGAGGTCTTTAAGCAGGGGCTTGACAGGCATATGTCAAGAATGCTTTGATGGTGTTTCCTGCTTGGCAGGGGGTTGGACTGGATGGCCCTTGTGGTCTCTTCCAACTCTATGATTCTATGAACTACGGTCCAGTGGCTCAAGGTGCCTCCTTGTTCAGGATGTGCATTTATTGCCATTAGAGCTGTCGCTGACCATTAGGAGCTCTAAGACTGATCAGAGGGTGCCGGTGCTATCATGCGTTTGCCAGCTACTGGAAAAAAAGGGCCCTTGTCCTGTCAAGGACGTCGCTAGATACTTGCCATGAGGCCTCCTGGCAACGGCCCCCTCTTCAAACATGCTAACGGAGCTCCTTTGGCCAGGCAGCAGTTCATCAGGGTAATGAAGAAAGTGATAGCGGCCTGCGCTTGTTCAGCCGCTGATTATGCTCCTCATTCCTTTCACATTCGGGCGGCAACCACAGCCACACATTGGGGCCTATCTGTCGATAGGATTAAGGATTTGGGCCGGTGGAAGTCAGGCGCTTATAAACTTTACGTGCAAAAGCGTCGCTAATGTTGGAATTTTGTCCCCGCTGTTTCTCCCCAGGTCTAGCGGACGTGCGAATCTGGATAGCAGGTCACAGCATTGTTCACTGGGCAGACGGGGGATGCGTTGGGAGGAGCTCCACCCATTGCTTCGGCAGAAGGTGCTCTTCGAAGGTTGCCTACTGCGTTAGTGCTCCAGTTGGGCAAGAACAATCTGCCCGCTTTGGACTGCCTATCATTACATCACGCTATCCAGAATGATTTATTGGAAATAATGACCTTAATGCCTGGGATGAAGTTGTTTTGCTTTGATCTTACATCCCGATATTACTTTTAAGGCTACTACCTTTTTTCAGGATAATGGGGTTCATTTGTCCCCAAGTGGGAACGACATTTGGTTAAGGGAAGTTGCAGGGGGCTTAAAAAGGTGGCTAGGGCTGTGAGTGTTTGGCGGCAAGCCTAGGGGCTCGTGTGGCGGTTAGGCGTTGGTTAATAATTCTGGTTGGTGGAGGGGTTTGGCATGGAGGTGCCTACCCCTCATTAAAATGCTGCTCCACGTAGAAGTATTCCATTAAAGGAATCCTGGGGCTCCGGGGCTGTAGTCCTTACACCCCCGCAACAGGCAGGGCTGGGGCCATTATAGAGAACGAGCCTTGGGGAGCATTTCTGGTTGAGGGGAGAGTGCCTGGACACTACCTCCTCTCCCATGGGGTGATTACTTGACTTCCTTATACGGCTAGGGAAGTCAGACTTGATCTGTCCCAGGCAGGGGACAGATGGATTAACGGATGCCTAAGCCAACACTCACATTTAATTGTATTTAAATAAAGTTGTGGCCAAATTAATGCCAAAACACAAACTAAAATTCTGTGTGTGGTGTGAGTTATTTAGTGGGGATGTCTGGCAACCTCGGCATGCAAATTCCTATTATACTCAGGTTCCTGGAAGGACTGTTTGGAATCTTACAGTGAGTCAACTTTTCGATAGGGTGGAGCTAGGAGATTGCTTGGGAATGTTTCTTGCCAAAGTCTTCAGGGGTACTATATAAGCAGCCCTGCAGCCCATGTGAGATTCACACTTGGTCTTAACATGTGGGCCACCTTTCTCTTTGTGGGACTCCTTTGGGGGGCCAGCATGCCACTGACTTCTTCCAAGGCTGCTACAGGTGAGTTTGCTTCTCCTTCCTTCCTCTTTGCAGCCTTCTCGTGCATTGTGCCTGAAATCTGGGCATCTCGAATCACCCTTGGACACAGAGAAATAACAACCCTTTCCTGCTTATTTGACAGCAGTAAATATGATACTGCTGGGTCAGATCCCTTGTATCCAAAACGAATACCTCTTTATTAATATTTGTAAGCACCTGTTTCTGTGTGCTGAGATCTTGGTAGGTTTAAGTGATAGCAGAGATATTCTTTTTATTGGGGTAGGGAAGGCAGGGCTCTCAGCTGAAATTATTAAGCTGAGATTCCTGCATTGCTGAGGAAGGTTCTATCAGGGAGGTTCTCTCTATACAGAGAGGGCAGCTATCATATACCCTTGACCGAAGAATGGTATATTCCATCTGTCTGGGATGGTCGTCCTCTTCCACTGAGTGTGCAGCTTTGGGAGGGACACACATGGAGCAGGGAGGGAGGGGACACCCACCAAGACAGCCAGATCAGCCATGGCAATCAATGGGGTGACAGGTGTCTCAGCTGGATCAGCCTCACATCCATCTTGAGGCATCTCCTGAAGCTCCCAAGTTCAATCAAGTATGAGACGATGTGTGCAGAACTAGGTATACACACGATGGAATATGGGGTGTTGGCTAGGAGTATAAAATACTGGTTGTGTTGCCAGGTTTGGTGAAATAAGTAAGCATTACAGGGGGTTGGACTAGATGAGCATTGGGGTCCCTTCCAACTCTAGAATTCTATGATTCTACGAAAAGAGAATATGCATGGGAAAGAGGGTCAGAGAGAAGGAGAATCACTGGGGTGTAGACAAGAACGGATGGCAGACAAAAGAAACTCATGAAGGACTGTGATGAAAAGCAGAGGGCTTAACCTATGGCATTCATTCATTCATTCATTCATTCATTCGCTGATTTTTAAATCATTTCTTAGCTGCTTTATATTTCCCACCAAAAAAATCTTAAACAGTGCAGTGCACTAAGCAACATAAAGACTGTAAATCCATATAATAAAAGTCATTTAAAAAACCAGGAATTACATCTGTCTGTTTAATAAAAAAATTCCTTCAGTAGCACCTTAAAGACCAACTAAGTTTATATTTTGGTATGAGCTTTCGTGTGCATGCACACTTCTTCAGATACACTAGAAGTTCTGTTTCTAGTGTATCTGAAGAAGTGTGCATGCACACGAAAGCTCATACCAAAATATAAACTTAGTTGGTCTTTAAGGTGCTACTGAAGGAATTTTTTTATTTTGCTTCGACTCAGACCAACACGGCTACCTACCTGTAATCTGTCTGTCTGTCTGTTTGTCTGTCTGTCTGTCTGTCTGTCTGTCTGTCTGTCTATTTTGTTCCCTTAGGTGGAATAATGGTGTGCACAGTCTCTGGCTTTGTCCCTGAAGGCATGAAAAATGTGAGGCTGGCGGATGGCCAATCAGGTAACACCTCTGGCATCTTAAGTGCACACAATGGTACCGGACCATACTTCAGCCTTTCGCCCCCAGACTTTGGGTCGTATACAAAGTTCACCTGTCAAAAAGTATCCCTCCCTGAGACCCAAACAGAAGTCAAGGAATCCAAAGGTAAAAGCTCTCGACACTTTGTTTTCCTTTGATAAGCATGGTTTGGGAGTGGGATGAATGTTTCCAGATTGTTTAAGATCCTCTCAGGGATTGACCATTTCAAGACTGCTTTCCTCCTTAACTCAGAAATTAATTTCTGCTTTCCATTATGACCTGTTGAGATGAGACTTTTCCCACTAGTTGCCATGATATCGGTGCTGGTATTGGCAAAAGGCACAAGTTGAAACTACAATCAGTCTGGTGGAGGTCTGAACAGTCATTCTCCTCTTATCTCTGCATAAAGGTTTTCACAGTGCTTGAACAATATTAAATGCATGGTTTTATCAGAAGGTAACAATGGGAGAAGGAAAGGAAAGAATGTGCCCCCTGCAGGGGCCAAGGTGTCTCCAACAATAATTTCCACCTCCATTAAAAACCATTCCCACCTCCAGCCAAAGAGCCTTCTAACCTTCATCTGCCTGTTGATCATGTTTGCCCAGCATAGGGTGGTGCATAGATGAAAAGGTGGTGCAGTTCTGTTGGGGGCAGATTTTTATATCCCTGCCCTGGTGGCCAAGTCCACACATTTAAGGAGCTACGTACCTAGGTAGCTGCTTCAGGAGCAAGCAGGGGCGTAGCCAGGATCAAAACTAGGGGGGGGGCAAGCCATGGTCGTTCAGGGGCGGGGCCAAGGCACAGAAGGGGAGGGGCCACAAAGTGGGCAGGGCTAAAGGGCCAACGGGCCTGATGACATCGTGGCGGTGGCAGCAGCGGCCACCTTGTGCTTCTGGGGCTGGTGGCGTTGGCGGCTACCCTGCTTGGCTGGAGAGGACGGGAGGGTCGGGCAGGCGAGAGGGGGTGGCAGGGTGGGCGAGGGCGAGGCAAGACACGGCCGCAGCCACGACGGCTCCGAGGCGTTGCTGCATATCAGCATAATATTTCAACCATGGTTCAAGCCCCACCTTAGGAAAAAAATCCTGCATTGCAGGGGGTTGGACTAGATGACCCTTGTGGTCCCTTCCGACTACAATTCTATGATTCTATTGATATATTACCATACATATGCATCATTCTGCTTTCTTGAATTGTCCTACTCCTAGGCATAGCATCCAACTCCTAGAGGCCTAGGTGCCCCCCCCCCAATTACTGGTAAATACCGTATTTGAAAGAGTCATCTATGTGGGGCTTATCTGCCCCCCCCCCGTATTTTATTAAGGATGGAAGAGGGAGGGAAGGAAGGAAGAAATAGAGAGATAACTCATATTTGTGGGTGTCTCTGGATGACGCTGTGATGCTGGAACTCTGCAGCAAGAGGACAGGAGGGTCGGGCAGGCGAGAGGGGGTGGAAGGGCGGGCGAGGGCGGGGCAAGGCATGGCCGCAGCTACGACAGCTCCGAGGCGTTGCTGCATATCAGCATAATATTTCAACCATGGTTCAAGCCCCACCTTAGGAAAAAAATCCTGCATTGCAGCGGGTTGGACTAGATGACCCTTGTGGTCCCTTCCGACTACAATTCTACGATTCTATTGATATATTACCATACCATATGCATCGTTCTGCTTTCTTGAATTGTCCTACTCCTAGGCATAGCAGCCAACTCCTAGAGGCCTAGGTGCCTCCCCCCCCCCAATTACTGGTAAATACCGTATTTGAAAGAGTCATCCCCCCATGTTGATGGGCTTTCTATGTGGGGCTTATCTGCCCCCCCCCGTATTTTATTAAGGATGGAAGAGGGAGGGAAGGAAGGAAGAAATAGAGAGAGGGATAACTCATATTTGTGGGTGCCTCTGGGTGACGCTGTGATGCTGGAACTCTGCATGTACAGGAGCCTTGTAAGCAGCTTTCTCTCTGCTTGATTTACAGCAGGCACGTCCAACAGGTAGATTGTGATCTACCAGTAGATCACTGGATGTCTGTGGTAGATCACTGGTAGGTCACTGGCACCCCTAAAAAAAGCTCACCCAAAATTTTCCTCCTCCCTCAAAAAAATTGAACTATGACCTGAAGCCCTAAACAAAAATGGGCCTCCCTCCCTCCTAAAAGAAGCTCAACAAGTTTGACCTAAACCCCAAAAAACAGGGCTTCCCTTCCTTTAAAAAAAACTCAACAGCTTTGACCTGAACCCCCCAAAAGGGGGTAGATCACCCCCAGTTTTAAACTCTGAGTAGATCAGAGTCTCTTGGGAGGTGGCCACCCCTGATTTACAGTATACAGATGCAGGAGGAGGGGCAGACTGGAACACCAATGCTTTTTATAAACATCACTGTGTCTGTCAAAGCTACAGCCCCCCCTTTCTTATTCACTTCCTTTTAGCCTTGCAGAGCCAACTTAGTCAAATTGAATCCTCTGAGTCTGCACCCTCATTAAATCGCCAATAGAACTCTTAATGCTCCTGAATGCTCATTAACAAGTCCCACTTAAGAACAATAGGGTGAAATGGTCAGCTATCAAATCTTGCCTGGGGATATATGCTCCATTGTCTTAACTGCTTAACTACTGGTAGCCACTTTGCTTTATTTATTTGATGTGTTTTTGTTACTGCTGTGCCCCCCCCCCAGCAAGCGGAGACTTAGCTGCTCTTGCTAAAGCAAAGCCTTTTCCACTTCAGTTTTTGGAGGGGAAAAGTGCTGGTTATGGTCTGTAAAATACATTATTTTTTTTGCTTCTGGGGGGGCAGCTGCCCCCTCCTGCCCCCCCTGCCTACGCCCATGGGAGCAAGTGTGCAGAGATTCTTTCATGGGATATGGGAGGTTTTTTAGCTATCCTTGGTTTTCAAACCCAACCTATGCAGCAAATTGAACATAGCAATACCTTCTAAGGAAAGGCTGGGATTCTGTGTGTGCTGGGCACTTTCTGTACATATGTTGGGAAAGGGAGCTGTGTAAACATTCCTGGAATCTCCTCTATCCCACTGTGTCCTCATCCAGCTCAAGGAAGCCCCATGTATGTGCCACAGATCTTCCTACTCAGGTCCACACACACAAGGACTTCAGTTAAATCCCTTTTACTCCTTAAGGTTGTCCTGGAGAATTTACCCCCCCCCTCCTGTCTACTGTACAGGATAGCTGTCAACCCTCCCGTTTTTGGCGGGAAACCCCCAAATTTAAATCCATTTCCCGCTGCAACCCCAGATTGTAAAATACCCGTAAATGTCCCGGATTTGAAAGGAAGCAGCTCCTCTCCCTCCACTCGGCGCCTTCCCCCCCCCCACGCGCTCACTCTGCCGGAAGCGATTTCCAGTGCCCAGACATGCGGACACAAGCAGCCCAGCACCGGAAATTGCTCCTGTGCATGTCTGGACATGCGCAGAACCGATTTCCGGTGCCGCTCTGCTGGGTGAGGCTGCTGATCCCTTATTTTCCAATCCGGAAGTTGACAGCTATGCTGTACAGATTGAAAATGTTTGCCATAGAACCCAGCATAATATAATGAGCACTAAATGGTATCCTAAATGGTGTCCTTCAATTCTGTCTAAACATAATAAATGTTGCCTCTCCTTTTCTCTCAGCCACTCCCAAATGGGAAACTCTATCGCAACAACCATAAAGAAACCAGACTTCAGCAAGAAGAGACAATCCTCACTGGCATGGTCATAGGGGTCAGTACATGTGAAGTTTCTGTCCGGTGGATGAAGAATTCCTTCGTTGAAGGTCACCATGTGAAAACCCCAGTCTTGAAGGGCAGCAGCCAAGATTTTTCCGTCAGCCAGCTGCTAGTCCCCTCCTCTGACTGGAAGAATGGCACTTCATACTCCTGTACGTTCACCTTTACAGCAGGAACCATGAAGCTCACTCACCCAGAGGCCTGAGGAGAAATCCCAGGGCGACAAAGGATGCAAGCCCCTTCCTCAGCATCGCAACCTCCCCAGCCTACCAGATTAAATCATTTCCATGTATCCATGTTTGGCCTAAGGCTAAATAAAAGTGAGCAAACTCACAGACATCTCATGATGTGATCACTTGGTTGAGGCAGTGGGTGGGTTCTGGAAAGAAGTGGGGAATGGATTGATTTCCTTGCAAAATACAAGGCAAGTACAAAGCATCGACTCACAGCATACATGCAGCACAGAGTTCCATACTAATCTGGCAGAGTTAGCAGGCAGCAAAGGAGGCAGGAAAGGGTTCAGGAGCAACGGAAACACAGGGGCAGGATGATGGGGGAACTGGTGGAAGGGGGGAGATTCAGAATGAGCAGCTGATGTCTTGAGAGAAGTTGGCTCGATGCTGCTCTCTGTGTGTTATTGTAAATAAGTGGAATATAAAGCTATTGGAGGCTCATTAATTTTTTATCGGAAACATCCCTGCAGACCTGACAAGAGCCAAACGCAAAAAAATTATTGCTGTCTGTTCAATATACGATCTATAAACATTTTTGAAACCATGAGACCCTGCTCATATAAATAATCAATAATAATAATACGCATTGCTGTGGCTAATCCCTGTGTCTGCCCCCACCCTGTGTCAATAATAATAATAATAATAATAATAATAATAATAATAATGTATTATTTATACCTCAGCCACTCTGGGCGGCTTCCAACCGAATATTAAAAACAGTACAGCATCAAATATTGAAAACTTCCCTAAACAGGGCCGCCTTCAGTTGTCTTCTAAAAGTAAAATAGTTGCTTATTGCCTTGACATCTGCTGGGAGGGCGTTCCACAGGGCGGGTGCCACTACCAAGAAGGCCCTCTGTCTGGTTCCCTGTAACCTCACTTCTCGCAATGAGGGAAGCGCCAGAAGGCCCTCGGTGCTGGATCTCAGTGTCCGGGCTGAATGATGGGGGTGGAGACGTTCCTTCAGGTATACAGGACCGAGGCCATTTAGGGCTTTAAAGGTCAGTACTAACACTTTGAATTGTGCTCAGAAACGTCCTGGGAGCCAGTGTAGATCTCTCAGGACCAGTGTTATGTGGTCCCGGCGGCCACTCCCAGTCACTAGTCGAGCTGCCGCATTCTGGATTAATCACCTTCAAAAGTAGCCCCAAGTAGAGTGCATTGCAGTAGTCCAAGCGGGAGATAACCAGAGCATGCACCACTCTGGCGAGACAGTCTGCGGGCAGGTAGGGTCTCAGCCTGCGTACCAGATGGCCAGCGCAAAAACAAAATATATCCCTGAAACGAGATATTGGTAAGGTGAAAAAAATCAACTGATAATTACTCAAGGAAACATAATAGATTTAAATGTTCCAGAAGAAACTTAGATATAGAAAAGAAATAAATATCTCAAAATAACCTCCAAAGAAAGTACCCGATGGAGCTGGTAGACAGCCGCCCTGGACACAGAATTAACCTGTGCCTCCATGGACAGCTGTGAGTCCAAAATGATTGCGTGACAAAGCTCCCAGAAATCCCCCCTAAATAACTCACAACTCACAACTCACACATTATTTTAGGTTTGGGTTTTTGGCATTGTTTTGGTCTGTTGATGACTGTTAATGACTGTTAACAACTGCAATTGTTCTTGCAGGAAAAAGCAAGGTCTGAGGTGCTAAAGAAAGGTGCTAAAGAAAGCTTTATCATGTATAATGAGATAAGAATCCAGTGTCCTTATTCAGACCAGGTCTCTCCATGGTTTTAAGCTTGGTGATCAGTTGCAATTCAGCAACTTCTCTTTCCAGTCTATTTCTGAAATTTTTCTGTAATAAAACAGCTACGGTACTTTGAGATCTTGTATAGAATGTCCTGGGAGATTGAAGTGTTCTCCTACTGGTTTCTCTGTCTTGTGATTCCTGATGTCAGATTTATGTCCATTTATCCTTTGGCGTAGGGTTTGGCCTATTTGTCCAATATAGAGAGCTGAAGGGCACCGTTGGCATTTGATGGCATACATACACAATGTTAGACTATGAGCAATTAAATAGTCCTGAGATGGTATGTTTGATGGCCCCATCAAACTATCAGGACTATTTAACAGTCGTTAACAGTCATCAACAGGTTTACCACTCCTATCAGCCAATCACCCGTTCCCACCACCTTTCTGAGTAATACCCCTTCCCACCATTTGACTATACATAAGGGTCTGGTGACTTCTGTTTCAGTATATCTGAAGAAGTGTGCATGCACACGAAAGCTCATACCTATTACAAACTTAGTTGGTCTCTAAGGTGCTACTGGAAGGATTTTTTTTATTTTGTTTTGACTGCGTCAGACCAACACGGCTACCTACCTGTAACTAATTATGACAATAGTAGTTTTTGGCATATTTTTGATACAACTTATGTTGGAAAGACGTGCTATAGGCTAGCTACTCCATCTATCTTTTGCTCAATAACATTTGATGCGGAAAACACTGCCATTCCCATAAATTAAATTTTCAAATCAGCCTTTCCCTGTACATGTTGTCATTTTGCTTTAGCTTATACATACATGTCATGTTTTTTTGTATTTAATTGCTTTCAAGGCAGCCTCAGAAAATTCAGGGCAGTTGACGTGTATGTTATTCCTTTCTCACAAATGGGTCTAGCCACACGGCAGCGGAGGTGTAAGGTCAGAGTGTTCCTTCTCTGTTTTGCTAATCCTGCATCTTGTCCTCTAAGGAAGATTGCAGAAGAAGATTACAGTATGTATTTTGCTTATCCGACACCGTGGTGCGAAGATCCCTCCGGCGCCCCCCCCCCCCATTTCCCAAAGTTGTTGACCTTTTTAGGGAGCTGACACCACACTTACATATTATCTCTGCTTGGGGAAAGAAAACAGGAAACATAAACAAACTATTTTTGTTGCCCGTTTATTGTGTGCCGAGGTCCCCAAACCACCCCTCAAAGTAAAACACACCCCACACATACAAACCTGCGATTTACACATGGTTTACAAGCAGGGGCGTACCCAGGATCAAAACTAGGGGGGGGGCAATCCCTGGTCGTTCAGGGGAGGGGCCAAAGCACGGGAGGGGAGGGGCCACAAAGTGGGAATGTGGGCGGGGCTACAGGGCCAGCAGGCCCGACGACTCTGCGGCGGCGGCTGCAGCCTCTAAATGAACCCCCTAAACTCTCTCACACGAAATTCCCCTGCTCTGAAGCAGGGCCGTCTCTAGGCCTGGGTCCGGTGGCGTGGAGCGCCAGGCCACCAGGGGCGCCACTGCGCCCGCTGAGAGGTGCGGCGGAGGCCGCCCCAGGTGCACCTCTCAGCTGTTCAGCGGCTTCAGGCTGCTCTCCGGAGAGGCGCGGGCCTGGGGCCGCCTCTGCCGCGCGCAGGGGCGTCACAACAGGGGGCGGGCAGCACCCCCTGGCCCAGGGCCGGCCCTACGCCCAGGCTGGGTTGCACAGGGCTCCGGCCCTCCAGGCAGCAGCCGCGCAGTGAGCTGTGCCCGCCGCGCCAGGAAACGGGGCGGGTGGGCGCACCAGAGGGGTCCGTACCACCACGGCGCCAGGTATGCTTAAGACGGCCCTGCTCTGAAAACACCGCTCCCATCCATTTACGGCTAGCCACCCCCCTGAAAAAACCCTTTGGGCCCCGCTTTCCCTCCTCCAGGTCCCCCCGAAGCCTTGCTAGTTCCCACCCTATATATCTGGGATGGGGAAGGAGCTCAGAGGTCTGCTAGTCCTGGGGGGCCATCCCCCCGTGGCCTGGGAGGATACTGGGGACCCCCCCTGCCAAGCTGAGACCCTCAAAGAAGAAGAAGCTGCCACCGCCGCCTCCCCATCGTGAGGGCGCAAAAGATGGAAAAGGTGGGGTGGCGCAGCGCAGGTGAGCCCCCCCCAGCTGTGACCCTACTGCGGCGGCAGCGGCTCCCCCGCCCTCAACGCCCCTCTCTCGGCAGGGGCAGCAAGGGAGAGCGGCTGGGGGGGGCGCATTGCAAAGAAGGAAACAGCAGCCAATGCCCGGAGAGGGCAATGCCCGCAGGGGGAGTGGAGAGCTGTGCCGTCCCCCCAAGGCAGCTCCTTTCCTATTGCCGGCGGTGGGGGGCGGCGAGGAAGGGTCACTGCCGCTGGGCTACTCCTGCCGCCGGCAATCCGGTGCAAACGCCCCCACGCAGCTTCCTTGCAGCAGCCACGACCACCGCCTTCAGGCGCCGCCCCCCACTCCTCCTTTGCAGGCTTCTGCCCACCGAGGCTGAACTGGCTCCTGTCGGTGCACTTCCTCTCCCGGCCCAGGAGGAGTCTCAGTAGCAACTCCTAACTCAGGGGGGGTAGGGGGTGCGGAGGGGGGAAGGGGGCAATTCCCAGCCCGCGGCGCCGATGATCGCAGTGCAGCCTACCGGGAGGCAGAGCGCAGCAGCAGCTGCAACCAATGCAGGGGGCCGCGTCTCCTTCGCTTGCCAGCCCAGCAGAACTCTTAGGCAGGAGAGGTTGCCGCCTGGCAGGGCTTTCCATTGGGAGACGCGAAGGCTTTAGTGGGCGGGGATTGGTGCAAATGTAGGCAGGGCAGGCTGAGAGGAGGAGGAGCCGCCGCCGAGGAGCCGCGGCACCAGCAGCGTTTCCTCCCCCCCCCCTCACCTCCCATGTCAACAAGCGGGGCGCCTGCACAGGGTATTTGCTTCCCTAGTCAGGCCCACGGTTTGGCCTTCTAGGGGGGACAGCTGCACCCCCCTGCCCCATGCTGGGTACACCCATGTTTACAAGCCATAAGGAACACCATTTCAGATAAAATCACAGCGGACTTTACTACCAAACTCTGCCATTTTGTCCTTACCCACAACCACTTCAAATTTGGTGAGGACCTGTTCCTCCAGATCAGCGGCACATCCATGGGCACCCGCATGGCCCCACAGTATGCCAACATCTTCATGGCGGATTTAGAACAACATTTCCTAAACTCCTACCCACTCAGACCTCTCTTGTACCTGTGATACATTGATGATATTTTTATTATCTGGACACATGGTCAACAGACCCTGGAAACCTTCCACCAGACATTCAATGACTTTCACCCCACCATCAACCTAACAAATGAACCAATCTATGCAAGAAATACGTTTTTTGGACACTACTATAAAAATACAGGATGGACGTATAGACACCACCTTATACAGAAAACCAACTGACCGACAAACATATCTACATGCTTCTAGCTACCATCCCAAACATACCAAACAATCCATCGTATACAGCCAGGCCCTACGTTACAACCGCATCTGTTCCAACTCTACAGACAGAGAATCTCACCTAAGAGATCTACAGCAAACCTTTTTAGAACTAAAATATCCACCTGATGAAGTTAAACAACAGATCAACAGAGCCAGACTGATACCCAGAGAGAACCTGCTGCAAGACAGACCCAAAAAAGAAAATAACAGAACACCACTAGTCATCACATACAGCTCCCAAGTTAAAACAGTACAACGCATCATCAGAGATCTACAACCTCTCCTAGACAATGACAGCTCTCTTTCTCAAGCTCTGGGAGGAAGACCTTTCATTGCCTACAGACAGCCACCCAATCTTAAACAACTCCTCACCCACAATAACACAACCACCAGGAGGGCATGCCAGGATCTGGGAGAAAGTAGGAGGGCAATGGAATGGGGGGGGGCAGATAGCAACTCACCCTTTGTTGTGGCAGGGAACTCGCTTGCCCCACCAGAAAAAGCAGTCTGCCACCGCCGGGCAGGCGCTTAATCACAGTAATTACAAAGGCAATAAACTGTTTACTGAGAAAGCAACAAATCGCTGAACCTTTGAACGTCACTCGGGCCCCGGGCAGGACACACCACAACTGCTGCTCCCCAAGGGAGGTGCCAGGACATAGGTAAACTGTGGAACTCCCTCCCACTGGAGGCAGAAGCGACCACCAATTCGGACAGCTTTAGAAGAGCATTGGGCAGATTTGTGGAGGGTAAGGCTTCTCAGTGGCTACTGGTAACCCTGGCTCTGCTCTGCCTCCACAGTCGGAAGGGGCAATGCTTCCGAAGACCAGTTGCGGAAAACCGCAGGAAGGGAGAGGGCTCTTGTGTTTGGATCCTGCTTGTGGGCATCTCACTGACATCTGGTTGGCCTCTGTGAGAGAAGGACGCTGGACAAGAAGGGTCATCGGCCTGATCCAGCAAGCTCTTCTTAAGTTCGAACCAAGCCCATTTCTTTGCATAGCACAACAGCCAAGGCTCTCCGTCCCCCAAAAGACCTGCACCCTCATTGCTGTAGGCTGCTGCCTTGCTGGGTCAGAAACCTAGGAGGCCCACCTGAGCGAGGGATGGCGAGCACCCAGGGCCACCCTTGCAGGTGTCGCTGGGCTCCAGCTCCCATCAGCCCCTGCAGCCAGCACCCTCCGGGGTCAGGGGCAATGGCTGGGAGTCAGAGCCCAGTCGCATTCATTCCTTCATTCCGTAAAATGTATACTCTGCTTGCTCATTAAAAAACCAACAAACCATAAAACAGGAGAGGCTTATGAAAAGGATTTAGAAACAAGAACATTACCCAAAAGAAGAATGAACAAGAAGAATGTAAGACCTCCAGCAGCTAAAATAGCAACCGTCTGAAAGCAGAGCAAAACTTGCCCAGGTCTCTAAACATCTGAACAGGATAAAATGTTTTTGGTGACCAGCGAAGAGAGTACAGAGAAGGTGACCAGCTGCTGTCAAGAGGCAGGGAGTTCCAAAGTAGAGGCATTGCCATCTGTTGATGGACTGCAGCTGCCACGCTGGCTGATGGGATGCGTAGTCAGCAACAACTGGAAGGGCACCAGTTTTCCCAGCCTGCCCCAAAATGGCAGGCTGGGAGGCTTCAGTTTTTGCCTAGGGATTCAACACACAAAACAGCAGAACAGAATCACTAAATGCACTATGAAGAGAAAACCATCTGATTCCAGCTTAGCTTTGGAGTCGCCTGCATTTCCGGTCCTGCGGGTGCCTTCCTTCACCCTCTCCTCTTCCTCGGGCAAATCATCTGAGGAATTAATTTTGATTCATTAAGACGGGCAGGAGTTCTCAGGGGAAGAGGGGAGGGTGGGGTCACATCCCCTCCCTTCCCTCCATCAGGCGGTTGGGTTAATTTTCTCTGCAGGATCACAGTGCACAGCACATCAGAGGGCGCCGCACGGCTGGCTGGCTGGCGGGCATACGGGCACAGCGCGCCTGTGGACTGTGCCGGGCGCCGCGAGGCTGCAGCTGGCAGGAGGACGGCTGGCGGGTGCCACGGGCGCCGTGCGACTGCCGCGGCCGTACCGGCACAGCGCCCCTGGCAGCCCGGCACCCTGGCGCATTGTGCCACCGAGCCTTGCCCTAGAGCCGGCCCTGAGAACCTCACAGATGAGCCTCTTTGTGGATTGTCTGGGTAAGGCTATAGGGGTTGAATGGAAAAGTATCTCACCAAAGTTTTCTGGGATGTTACATAAGCAGGCCTGGCGGCCCACATGCCATACACTCTGTATCCTAAAATGTGAGCCAAGATCTTCTTACTCTTTGTGGGACTCCTTTGGGGGCAGCCTGCAACTGACAACTTCCCAGGCTGCTACAAGTGAGTTTGCTTCTCTTTCCTTCCTGTAAGGGGGAGAAAGTACAGAGAACCTCCCCCTTGCATCAGAAGTAGCTCCTCCCCAAGCAGTGATGGAAGCGAGGGCTCTGAGGAGGCTAGTCAGGAAGTGGAGAGAGAGGGCCAGGGCTCCAGCAGCATGGGAGAGCTCCGGCTACACAGGAAGGAGGAAAGAGAGGGGGAGAAGGGAGAAAAGGAAAGCATGGAGTGTAGACCCTTTCCTCCGGTTCCGGAATTACGCAGGAGAAAGAAAGGGAGGAGATTCACTGTCCCAAGACTCCTATGTTGGAGAAGATCACATGTGGGGGGGGGGGCAGTGCCGGATTCTGCATCGGAATGAGCAGACATGTTTTACACACCTGTCTCACTGTAAATAGACTGCACTAATAAAAACTGTTTAAAGACAAGCATGCAGAGCGTCGTTACTCTGGAGTAGTTGCAAGAACCCCTGACACTTCCTCTTTGCAGCCTTCTCATGCATGGCCCTGAAATCTGGGCATCTCAAATCACCCTTAGACACAGAGAAATAACAACTCTTTGAGTCTCTTACTCCAACTTTTCTCCTTATTTGCCTGTAGTAAACGGAAAAGTCATTCCAAAGATCCCTTGGTTCGAAAACAAATATTTCTTTATTAATACAGTGGTAAATGCTGGCCAAATGACCTGGAAGCTGTATGCTGGCTCCCTTGGCCAATAACGTGAGATGAGCGCCGCAACCCCAGAGTC
Source organism: Zootoca vivipara (assembly GCF_963506605.1). Lineage (NCBI taxonomy): Eukaryota > Metazoa > Chordata > Lepidosauria > Squamata > Lacertidae > Zootoca > Zootoca vivipara. The sequence continues at coordinate 47,760,107 of NC_083288.1, forward strand.
AGTCATGACTGGACCTACGTAATGGTCAGGGGTCCCTTTACCTTTACCTTGGTTTACAACCATAATCCCTTCCGGAGGTCTGGTTGTAAACCAAATCAGGTAGTAACCCAAGGCGTGCTTTCGCCAATGGGGCCTCCAGAAAAAAAGGGGGGGAGGGTTGTAATCCCAAAAAGAAAAAGAAAAAAGGGTTATATTTCAAAAAAGGGACACGCACTTCCGGGTTTGACATGGTTGTAATCCAAAACAGTTGTAATCCAAAACGGTTGTAAACCAAGGCACCACTGTCTTTGATACCAATCTAGCAGAGTTAGCACACAGCGAAGCAAAAGGCAATGTACACTCCAAGGACCATCTGATTCTTTGCCAGTTGCCAATTGACAATGACCTTCAAACATTGGCCACAAGACCTGCATGTGGAAGGAAAGGGCAGCACACCTCGCATGTACACCAGGTTTAGGTAAAGGTAAAGGGACCCCTGACCACTAGCTCCAGTCGTGACTGACTCTGGGGTTTCGCGCTCATCTCGCATTATTGGCCGAGGGAGCCGGCATATAGCTTCCAGGTCATGTGGGCAGCATGACAAAGCCGCTTCTGACGAACCAGAGCAGGACACGGAAACGCCGTTTACCTTCCCGCTGTAGCGGTTCCTATTTATCTACTTGCATTTTGATGTGCTTTCGAACTGCTAGGTTGGCAGGAGCCGGGACCGAGCAACGGGAGCTCACAGGGATTTGAACCGCTGAATTTCTGATCAGCAAGCCCTAGGCTCAGTGGTTTAACCCACAGAGCCACCTGTTTACCAGCATTTAAAAACCTCCATGTGTTCTCCAAGCCCTTCATCAAAAGGAAAGCAATGAGGGGACTAATAAAAATCAAGGCCCATTGTCTTCCTTTGCATTTTCTAGTATCTTAAATTTGCACTTAAGTGAGTAATAAGGTACTACGCCGTTTATTTCCGGAGAAGTCACCCTGTTAGTTTGTTTGCAGCATCAACAAAGAGCCTTGGGATGCTTTAAAAACACAACACATTCCTATGTTTAACCAGAAAATAATTCCATTAATACATGAGAACATGCTTACTTGTAAGAACTATTGAATAGGGTGGAGGTGCAGTGCAACCAAGAGAGACGTTTCTAGGGGACAGCAGCAGGGGCAGTACAAGGAGAGAGAAGGAGGGATTTGCTGCATTCTGGAGAGGCTCCCTTGTTGTTGCTTAGTCATTTAGTTGTGTCCGACTCTTCGTGACCCCATGGATCAGAGCACGCCAGGCACTCCTGTCTTCCACTCCCTCCCGCAGTTCGGTCAGACTCATGTTGGTAGCTTCGAGAACACTGTCCAACCATCTCATCCTCTGTCGTCCCCTTCTCCTTGTGCCCTCCATCTTTCCCAGCATCAGGGTCTTTTCCAGGGAGTCTTCTCTTCTCATGAGGTGGCCAAAGTATTGGAGCCTCAGCTTCACGATCTGTCCTTCCAGTGAGCACTCAGGGCTGATTTCCTTAAGAATGGATAGGTTTGATCTTCTTGCAGTCCATGGGACTCTCAAGAGTCTCCTCCAGCACCATAATTCAAAAGCATCAATTCTTCGGCGATCAGCCTTCTTTATGGTCCAGCTCTCACTTCCATACATCACTACTGGGAAAACCATAGCTTTAACTATATGGACCTTTGTAGGCAAGGTGATGTCTCTGCTTTTTAAGATGCTATCTAGGTTTGTCATTGCTTTTCTCCCAAGAAGCAGGCCTCTTTGTATAGAAAATTCAGGGCAGTTGATGTGTATGCTATTCCTTTCTCACGGGTCTAGCCACAAGGCAGTGGGTGTGTAAGGTCAGAGTGTTCCTTCTCTGCTTTGCTAATTCTGCATCTTCTCCTCTAAAGAAGATTGCAAAAGAGGATTATGTATTTTGTGTTCTCATATCGTACATTTGCGTGTCAAGGTCTCCAAACCACCCTTGAAATAATTCACAATAGACACAGAATTATGGTTTAAGGTTTTTGGCATTATTTTGACCACAACTTTATTGATTACAGCATGTGAGTGGTTGCTTAGGCATTGGTTTGACTATCTGAGCCTGTGCTCAGGGAGGCCCAGAACTGACAACTGCAGCCCTGCAGAGGTCAGTAAGGGAAAACAATCTGGGTGAGGACTGAGCTGTACACCAGTCTCTAACCTCACCCCAAATGTTCCCAGAGGCACACATTCCAGTGTCCCTGGAACTGGCAAAAAAAACAGTAAAACAGTGGAACTATTTGCCACAATTTTTTTCACCAATTTAGCTGAGATGTCTGCGTGGCAGGAGGTTGGACTAGATGACCCCTAGGTCACCTCCAACTGTACAGTTCTATGATTCTACTAGCTGGCCCTGCCACACATTGCTGTGGCTAATCCCTGTGTCTGCCCCCACCCTATGTCGATATAATAATAATATAATATAATATATAATAATAATAATAATAATAATAATAATTTATCATTATAAAGGTTCCCCCAGCCACTCTGGGCGGCTTCCAACAAAATACTAAAATACAGAAATCCATCAAACATTAAAAGCTTCACTAAACAGAAGGCCTTAAGATGCCTTCTAAAGGTCTGGTAATAGTTGTTCTCTTTGACCTCTGGTGGGAGGGTATTCCACAGGGTGGGTGCCACTACCGAGAAGGCCCTCTGCCTGGTTCCCTGTAATTTGGCTTCTCGTAGCGAGGGAACCGCCAGAAGGCCCTCGGCGCTGGATCTCAGTGTCCGGGCAGAACGATGGGGGTAGAGACGCTCCTTCAGGTATACTGGACCGAGGCCGTTTAGGGCTTTAAAAGTCAGCACCAACACTTTGAATTGTGCTTGGAAACGTACTGGGAGCCAATGTAGGTCTTTCAGGACTGGTGTTATGTGGTCTCGGCGGCCGCTCCCAGTCACCAGTCTAGCTGCCGCATTCTGGATTAGTTGTAGTTTCCGGGTCACCTTCAAAGGTAGCCCCACATAGAGCACATTGCGGTAGTCCAAGCAAGAGATAACTAGAGCATGCACCACTCTGGCGAGACAGTCCGCAGGCAGGTAGGGTCTCAGCCTGTGTACCAGATGGAGCTGATAAACTCTGATTTAAAAGAGAGGTAGAGCTGGGTATCATACGCATACTGATGAACACCCAGCCCAAACCCCCTGATGATCTCTGCCAGCGGCTGCATGTAGATGTTAAAAAGCATGGGGGAGAAGACAGAACCCTGAGGTACCCCACAAGTGAGAGCCCAGGGGTCTGAACACTCATCCCCACCACCACCACTTTCTGAACACGGCCCAGGAGGAAGGAGCGGAACCACTGTATGACAGTGCCCCCAGCTCCCAACCCCTCTAGACGGTCCAGAAGGATGTTATGGTCGATGGTGTCAAAAGCCGCTGAGAGATCCAGCAGGACTAGGAAACAGCTCTCACCTTTGTCCCTAGCCCGCCGGAGATCATCTACCACTGCGACCAAGGCAGTTTCAGTCCCATGATGAGGCCTGAATCCCGACTGGAAGGGATCCAAATGGTCCGCTTCTTCCAGGCGTGCCTGGAGTTGATCAGCAAGCACTCACTCAATCACCTTGCCCAGGAATGGAAGCTTTGAGACTGGGCAATAGTTGGCCATATTGGCCGCATCTAAAGATGGTTTTTTAAGAAGCGGTTTAATAACCGCCTCTTTCAGCAGGTCTGGGAAGGCTCCCTCACAGAGAGAATCATTCACCATCCCGCAAAGCCCATCGCCCAGCCCTTCCCGGCTAGCTTTTATAAGCAACGATGGGCAAGGATCAAGGAGACAGATGGTTGGTTTCGCTCGTCCAAGCAGCCTGTCCACATCCTCGGAGGTAACAGATTGGAATTGATCCCACACAACTTGACTAGACAGGACTCTAGCACTTCCCTGCCCCGGCCCTGCTCCCACGGTGGAGTCTACCTCTTCCCGAATCTGAGCGACTTTTTCTGCAAAAAACTTTGCAAAATCATTGCAGGAGATCATGTGGCCCGTACTGGACCCCGATGGAGCAGGTGGTTCCGCTAGATTGCGAACCACCTGAAAGAGTCTCCTGCTGCTGTTCTCCGCAGATGCAATAGAGGCGGCGAAGAAAGTCTTCTTTGCCGTCACTACCGCCACTTGGTAGGCTCGAGATTGAGCTCTAACCCGTGTCCGATCAGCTTCAGAATGAGTTATCCGCCACCGGCGCTCTAGCCGTCTCAGCGATTGTTTCATTGCCCTCAGATCCGTGGAGAACCACGGGGCTGTCCGGGCTCCCTGCAATCGGAGAGGGCGCTTTGGAGCCAAACAGTCAATAGCCCTGGTTAACTCCACATTCCAGCGGGCCACCAGGGAATCGGCTGAAAGGCCATCAACATGGGATAAAGCATCCCCTACCACTCTCTGGAAACCATTTGGATCCATTAGGTGGCAGGGGCAGACCATCCAAATCGGTCCCACCTCCCTGCAGAGGGGAAGGGTTGCGGAGAAGTCCAGTTGCACCAGGTAGTGATCTGACCATGGCACTTCTTTAGTTTCACTTTTGATTAATGTCAGATCACCAACATCCATAGAGGTGAACACCAGGTCCAAGGCATGTCCGCGGCTATGAGTTGGGCCAGACTTATTCAGGGATAGCCCCATGGAGGCCATGCTTTCCACGAAGTCCCGAGCGGCTCCTTGTAAGGCTCTGTCGGCATGGATGTTAAAATCCCCCTAGGACAACCCAACTAGGTGTCTCCAGGAGAACATCCGCCACAGCCTGAAGCAGCTCGGGCAGGGAATCCTTGGTGCAGCGGGGAGGTCGGATACACCAAAAGGAATCCTGTACTGCCCCAATTGCCCAACTTCCAGAACATGCACTCAGAGAACTGGGACTTCCCAATAGGACGCCTGGTATAAACTAATGACTTCCTAAAAATCACTGCAACCCCCCCTCCCCGCCCACAAGGTCTGGGTTGCTGTGCATAAGAGAAACCTGGTAGACAAGCAGCAGCAAGAACAGGCCCATCTGCTTCATCCAACCAAGTCTCCGTTACACATGCCAGGTCAAGTCCTCCATCCACGATCAAGTCATGGATAGCAGTGGTCTTATGAATCATTGACCTGGCATTGCACAGCAGCACCTTCAGGTCGTGTGGGTATCCCTTGCTGATTCCAGTATCCATCCGGTCAGGACCAGACCTGGAGGAAGGGATAGTCCTCAGACAACGACTGAACCTGCCTCCTCGGTAATGACATGGTCTGGTCTTAGCGTAACTCCTCCTCCTACCCATGATCACTGAGATCGGTTGTCCCAGTGCGCCCCCCCCTGTGGAATCTGCCCCAGCCATTTTGTTGGCTGGGACCCACTCCCAGGCAGCCCTGACCCCTCCCCTTAAAATCAAATTAAAACCAATACAGAAAACAAACAAACAAACAAAACAATAAAAAATAAAAACCAAAAACAATAAAAGTTACAAACACATCAAAATTACAAGCCGAGCAGCAGCGGCACTGTTTCAGGCCTCCTAGGAGCCTTAAAAGCTGTGGTGGAGTGTGGGGCCCACCCCAGCCCAAGGTGGAAAGTGGGCTTCATGGGGAGCAGTCCTCCTAAACACTCCCTGGCAGAGCAGCAGCAGCGATCCATGACGTATCCCACCCCCTCCTCCCCCCACCACCAGCTTTTCCCTGTGATTCCCCCCACCCTGTCCCGACCCATGACGTATCATGTCCCCTCTTCCCCCCACCCCCTTGGCTCATCCCTGTGATTGGTCCCACCGTGTCCTGACCAATCCCTCCCCCTCCTCCCCCCAACCCCCACCCAGGCGAGTCAGTACCGCCATTCGGCCTAGTCTGTCAAGTCTTCAGCCTAGTATGTAAACGGGAGCCAAGGTGCTGTTGAGCGGGAAGGTTTTATAGGTGCAGTACCAGTGTACTGCTGAGTGTACACTGAGTGGTGCATTCTGGACATAGCTGCCAAGTCTCCCGTTTTCCCTGGGAAATCCCCGTTTTTAAAGCCGTTTTCTGCTGTCACCCCAAATGGCGAAATATCCCGTAATTCCCCCAGATTTCTTCTGGTGCCGCTTTGACCATGTCTGGGCACCAGAAATCGGGCAGCGCCGACACTGGAAGTTGCTTCTACGCATGTCTGGACACCGGAAGTTGCTTCTACGCATGTCCCAGCATTCAGGGTCTCGAGAGGAGCGCCGCCCTTACTCAAGATGTCGACCCTTAACAAAGATGGCAGCCTTGCGCGGGCGTCACGCGCCCGACCCCTCAGTCCTCGCGAGGGCTGCGCGTGACGCTACCGGGGGTGGGGCCTAGGCAGCTTCCTCAGCGGCGTTCGGGAGAGCGTGGAGCCGGTCTGCCGTTTTCCCTGGGAAATCCCCGTTTTTAAAGCCATTTTCCGCTGTCACCCCAAATGGCGAAATATCCCGTAATTCCCCCAGATTTCTTCCGGTGCCGCTCTGCCCATGTCTGGGCACCGGAAATCGGGCAGCGCCGGCACCGGAAGTTGTTTCTACGCATGTCTGGACGTGCGTAGAAGCGACCTCCAGTACCAGCGCTGCTGATCCCGTAGTTTTCTAACCGGGACTTGGCCGCTATGGTTCTGGAACAGGGGTTTGGGGGGGGGTTGACCTGGCAGAGGTGTGGCATCTGTCTTTGAAAACCTTATAAGAGCCTTCGGACATTCACTTTGGACATAGTGTTCAAATTTGAATGCAATCGGTGAAGCGGTTTTGGAGAAAAGTGGATAGTAACCCACATGCCCAGTTTTCATTTATATATATATAGATGAGTCTTCAATATAGAGAAAGAGAACTTAAGAAAATGGTGGCTGCTGGATCAGGCTGGATCTGGTATAACAACCTGTTCTCTACGTACGTGGCCAACCAAATGCCCCACAAGCACTACCTGAGTGCAACAGCCTGGGGTGCAAATTACTGTAACATGGTTTGATTTTAAGACACTTGTAGTAAGTATGGTTACAGGTAGGTAGCCGTGTTGGTCTGGGTCGAAGTAAAATAAAAAAATTCCTTCAGTAGCACCTTAAAGACCAACTAAGTTTTTATTTTGGTATGAGCTTTCGTGTGCAAAATAAAAACTTAGTTGGTCTTTAAGGTGCTACTGAAGGAATTTTTTTATTGTAGTAAGTAGTTAAGTCCACATGAGGGCAGTAGGAGGCATCTCTGCCGAAGCTCCTGGGGAACTTCTTATTGATACACTGACTTGTGCAACACACCTGCACACACATCCATGCACACACATGGTGGGAGGTGGGGTTGGGAGTTCACAGATAAGAGTTTAAAAAAATAAAGGCTAATTATATATATAACTAAAAAAGAAGAAGGGGTGATTTTTTTTTAAAAAGGGAACAATTAAAAGGGGCAGCTTTAATTCTGCTGTGAGGACCCCGGGGCTTGGGTATTCGGTCCCTAAGTCTAAAAGAGGGGGTGTTTTTCTATGTCCATCTTTTCCCATCTCTGCAGAATGTGAATAGGACAACAAGGTTTTAGTTTAGAAAACTCTGGATGAAAGTGTCAAGATCAAAGGGGCTCCTCCAGACTTTGCTCTCTGCTGCCCTCCTGTGCCCTTTCCTAAGAATGCACTCGGTTCCTCAACGGAGTTGGTTCCAAAACGTGGCTTCCAGCTCAGCACTGCTGTTAACAAATACGACTTCGTACCGGTATTAGCAAATATGAGGTCTTTTCCAAGTGTATCCATGTAAAATCATCATCGTCCCTGGGATTACAGTGGGCAATAAATTGAGATGATAACAGTAATCATAATAACAACAAAATAAAAAATTCCTTCAGTAGCACTTTTAAGACCAACTAAGTTTTTATTTTGGTATGAGCTTTCTTGTGCATGCACACTTCATCAGATACACTACAACTTCTGTTTCAGTGTATCTGATGAAGTGTGCATGCAACCGAAAGCTCATACCAAAATAAAAACTTAGTTGGTCTTTAAGGTGCTACTGAAGGAATTTTTTTATTTTGCTTCGACTCAGACCAACACGGCTACCTACCTGTAACCATAATAACAACAGTGTGATTTTGTAAAACATGAGGTTTTATTAAATGTATTTGTTTTGAGACTGCAGGTTTTATTTCTATTTTGATCAGTTTGACGTCAACTTGTTTTAACAGTTTTTATTGGGATTTGAATTGAATATTTTTTGCGTAAACTGCTTAAATGTGTGTGCGTATTTAAATTAAGCGTTATATAATTATTGCGAAAATAAAGTAAAATTAAACACGTGCTAAACCTGACCAAGCTCTGTCCCAATCAGCGAAGATACTTGGTTTTTTTAAATAATAAAAAACACCTTTCTCCCAAAACGGTTCTCTGCTGCCTCCTTGTGGCCTTTTCCAAGAAAGGGCGGGATTTGTCCATATACAGCAGGCATCCCCAAACTGCGGCCCTCCATATGTTTTGGCCTACAACTCCCCTGATCCCTAGCTAACAGGACCAGTGGTCAGGGAAGATAGGAATTGTAGTCCAAAACATCTGGAGGGCCGAAGTTTGGGGATGCCTGATATACAGTACAGTAGCATCTTGAAGACTTGGTTGTTGTTGCATTTGCCCACATATATTATGGCGATACGCGGCGCCACTGCCCAAAGTAAATATGACCGCACTTCCTCTTTTCCCACATCGCCCATAACCAACATGGCCAAGCTTCCGCTTTTTCTAATATTGCCCGGAACCAACATGGCCGCATCAGCCACAACACCTCTCACCCACTGCTAAACTGAAGAACAGCATCACTCTTTTTAAACATGGCCACAGCCCACTTTGCTCTAGTCCCTCCCTTTTTTTAACATAGCCGGGAAAAGAATCGACTGGCGCCTCCCTTTCAGCGGTTCAGCGTGGTTCTCCCACACACACTCCATGGCTCCTGCGCCCGAAACCAAAAAAGAGGAACTTCAGGGTCTCGAGAGGAGCGTTGCCCTTACTCAAGATGTCGACCCTTAACAAAGATGGCAGCCTTGCGCGGACGTCACGCGCCCGACCCCTCAGTCCTCGCGAGGGCTGCGCGTGACGCTACCGGGGGTGGGGCCGAGGAGCGATGGCGGCTTCCGCAGCGGCGTTCGGGAGAGCGTGGAGCCGGTCTGGGCTCCCGAGGAAGATACCCCTCGCGGGGAGCCTCCGTAGGCAGGTGGGTGATCCAGGGAAGCGGGCGCCAGGCCTCTGCGGCGCTGCCCTGGCCTCGGGGGTCATGACCTTGCGGGCCGGAACCCGAGGGACTAGCAGCTTGGTGCTGTTTCCTTGGAGGGGGAGCGTCGCCTGGTTGGTTTTCTCCTGCCGCGCAGCTGTTGAAGAAGCCCGGGAGACCGTTTCTTTTGTGGCAGGGGGGATGAGGACGGGGACGAGGACTTTCTTGGGTCCCCGGATGTTGGTGGACTACAACTCCCATCACCCCTAGCGAGCACGACCAGTAGTCAGGGATTGTGGGAATTGTAGTCCCACAACACCTGGGGAGCCGAGGTTGAGAGAGAGGCCAGGGTTAAGTCCAGCTGGGGTGTAAAGAGTCTTTGGCCTTCGGGGCAGGTTGAAGAGATCTCAATGAATATACTAACAGTCTGAACAATTGATGTATTTAATAAACATTTGCCGTATTATATTAGGGAGGGTATTCAAACAGGCCAGAGCTGCCTTGGCAGATATTTGTGAAACATGTGAAAATGGCATGGATTACGTGGCGCTATATTGACGGAGGGGTTGTGTGCAGCCCCTTCTTCTTTCCTCCTTTTAGCTCATTTCATATGTTTGTATTCCTTCTATGAAGCGCAAGACACGCTTGCCTTTTATTTGTTTCCTAAAACCTATACAACCGCTTGATTGTAAAAAGAAAACCTCAAAGCAGTTTACAAATGTACAACTGTGCTATAAAACATACAAAGGTTAAAATGCTGGGGGGAGAAATTAAAATTGCTTCAACCTCATAAGCACCTGGGTAGATTTATCTATATTATGTATATTAGTTACATCTGCTGTCCATCAAAATATGATTCACCCTTTCTGCCCTATTGTGTTTTATTGCTTTCTAAGCTATGTCCAGAATTAATAGATTATTAATATATGTGTGTAGATAGAAAAAGAAGCAGTTATGTTGTTGTTCAGTCGTTTAGTCGTGTCTGACTCTTCGTGACCCCATGGACCATAGCACACCAGGCACTCCTTTCTTCCACTGCCTCCCGCAGTTTGGTCAAACTCATGTTCGTAGCTTCAAGAACACTGTCTAACCATCTCGTCCTCTGTTGTCCCCTTCTCCTAGTGCCCTCAATCTTTCCCAACATCAGGGTCTGTTCCAAGGATTCTTCTCTTCTCATGAGGTGGCCAAAGTATTGGAGCCTCAGCTTCAGGATCTGTCCTTCCAGTGAGCACTCAGGGCTGATTTCCTTAAGAATGGATAGGTTTGATCTTCTTGCAGTCCATGGGACTCTCAAGAGTCTCCTCCAGCACCATAATTCAAAAATAGATAGAAAAAGAAGCAGTTATAAAATTATATAAATATACATATTAAATGCACACAGTGGCATACTTGCTTCTAAAACGTTCCCCAGTTTATTCTCAAAAACCCTGTGAAGTAGGTTAGAATGAGAGACTTTGGTTACCCAAAGTTGCTCCACCCAACCCAAAATAATTTTTAAACGTCAAACTATGAATACACCCTGATCCCTAAAACTTGCACAAGCGAGAAAATGGTTTTACAACTGGATTTTGATTCCCTGTCAATTTATAGTGGTTTCCGCTCCCCCTCCGAACCAGAATCAGACGGCAGTGATAAGAGAGCTGAACACTTCAGTTTATGAACAGATTTCCGGAACCAATTGTGTTCATAAACCGAGGTACCACTGTATATCACAGAAGTAGTCATCTTCCTAGCAAGTGCCATTGTCAGGATGCTGATTCTCAGAACTTGCCTTCCAGATCCACAGAACGTCCGTCCCGTTCACGTGGCTCAGAGTTAAATCTCCTTTTGCCCCTCACCCGCGTCCTCAAAACGGCTGCCATGTTCTCCTGCTGAGGCCAACAAACAGGTGTCAGAGCACGGCAGCTGCTGCTGCTGCTGGCACACAGGTAAGAGCAGCATGGTTGTGAAATTTGGAAGGTGACGGTGGAGGGTTGCAAATGAAGGTAGCGAAGAGAACCTAGCAGTTGGGGGCTGAGAGCATTCACATTAGTCAATGCTAACTTACTTTCCTGCCTCTTCCTTCTTCAGGTTCTTCAGCCTGTATCCTCCCCGCCACTAGAGGGTGCGCTCTCTGCAGGGGACCTTGCCCAGGCTGTCCAAGAGCAGAGTTTTGCAGAGCTGGGCCTGGGGTCCCACACTCCGGTGGGTCTGATCCAGAACTTTTTGGAGTCCCTCCATGTGGATATAGGGCTGCCATGGTGGGGAGCCATCGTGACAGGTGAAGGGGCCTGCTGTATTTGGGAAGCGGGTGGAGATTTAGATATACCTTTGGGCTGGCAGAGAGCATCATCAGAGTGGGCACTTTGGCCCCGTGACTTGGACACTGCTGCCAGCAGGGGCCAGAGCTTGGCAACAGAGTGCTTAGCACTTGGCGGGTTTCATGCTCTTGCCAAAAATTGTGCACAGCCCGGAGAGAGACAAGGCTATACACACACACCCCAAACACAAACTTTGTACCTCAAGCTCAGTTCCCTAGAGCATCTCTTGTTAAACGACAAGCTAACTGGTGCAGATGAGAGAGAAGCCTCTCTGCCGAAGATTCTGGGGAGCTGCTGCCAGCCAGAGCAGGCAGTATTGGGCTGGATAGACAAGTAGCGTGATGCAGTGCTAAGGCAGCTCTGGAGCACAGCAGGAAACGTTCAACCCGTTCTCTGAAATGGAAACCGCAGCTGAACTTTGGGCACTGGGGCCAAATTCAGCTTTCCAAGCTTCTCTCTGCACCCCTCAGGACTCCTTCCCCAAAGCCCACACACCCTTACCTGCCCTGCTCCACATTTTCCCTCGTTCTTTGGCTTGACTGGAATGTGTCCTCTAGCTCGCTTGGAGAGGTGTGATGTAGAAAACCTCTGGGTTTAATAAGACAGGCTAGGAACCAAAATTTGTGGCCCCCTAATGATCACCACTACTGCCTTCTGGGTAAACGATGCCTTCAGCCTCTGCAGGAGAAGTTCACCCACCTACCCCTTTTGCACAAGCCTCCCAACAGAAGTTCTGGGTAAGGTAGCGATTTCTGGAATTGCATTGTGGGTGACATCGCGGCCATTGCACTTGAGAGTAACGGGTATCCTCCTCTCTCCCATGCCAAACTCCTCAGGGACGCTTGTGGCCCGTTGCTTGGTTTTCCCGCTCATCGTGAAGGGCCAGCGGGAGGCAGTGAAGCTCAACAACCACATGCCGCAGATTTCAGAGCTGACCGCCCGCATGAACGAGGCCAAGAACTCGGGGAACAAATTTGAGTGTGAGTTGGACGGTGTATGGGGCAAAGGGCTCTGGGGGGAAAGGGCACAGCTGGGGTTGCAAACAAACCACATTGGAAGGGACCACGTTGAATGAATCGGGGAGGGGGTGCTTGGGTTGCTAGGATGAGACAAGGCTGGGGAGGCAGACAGTGGAGCTCTCAAGGAATAGGGTTGCCCCACATGATGTCACCTGTTGGGACCTGATCTATAGGGGAGGGCAAGGGGCTTGTAGAAGGAGATTGTGGGTGATAATCTACTTTGCCTTCCCCGCAAATCATTCCGCTTTTCTCCCGCAGTTGCCAAAGCTTATACAGACCTGAACCTCTACCAGAAAACCCACGATGTCAACCCGCTACGAGGGTTTCTCGTGCCCTTGGTCCAAGTGAGTCTCTGCCCCACTGCTAGGCTGGCTTGTTTTTGTTCTGTTTTTATGAATTTACATCCTGCCCTTTGCCTGTAGACTTCACAGCAATGAATGCAAGCTTACCAGATATGAAAGTCAGTTGAAAGAAGCTTCTCACCCCAAATTTCATGTCTGTGTTGTTCGTTTATTTATCGCTCGCTGTATTTATTTGCCGCTTTTTACGCTGGGGTGCCCTGAAGTGATTTGTGCGACACAAATAGAAATTGCCGGGGACGGGCGGACCATGAAAGCATTAATAAATATAAATGTTTGAATTGTGTGTGTGGTATTTAAATATTACTCCCAGTTCTGCCTCCTCCCCTTCTCACACTCATCCTCTATCCCTTCCTCTCTCTCTCAGGCACCCATTTTCATCTCGTTCTTCATTGCCCTGCGCAAAATGGCGGAGCTCCCTGTGCCCAGCCTTCAAACTGGGGGTCTGTGGTGGTTCTCTGATCTCACGGCTGCCGATCCCTACTATGTCTTGCCCCTGACAGTGACTGTCACCATGTGGGCCATCTTGGAGGTGAGTCTTTGGGTCCCTCCAGGGGTCCTTCTTATACTGCATCCATGGATACAATGGATTTTGACTGGGGAGGTGGAGCCAACTGCCTGCCCACGTGTGACGTCACATCGATGTCAAATTTGGCTCATGTGGCCAATCCGGTTAAGAATCTGGCCTATGGAGCCGATAAGGTTCTCCACCGCTGGTGTAGAGGAAATAGGTTAGGGAGATCCTTATTCTCCCTCTCCATAACGCTTGAATTCATGGCTGAACGTTTGAACTTACAGTTCTGGAAGCCTTCATAAGAGAGCTGCTCCAGAGGAAAAACTGGGAGGGGAGAGAGACTTTCTGTTCCTCATTAGGCAATGGCTTTTCCACCTGCCTTGCCCCTCCCAGCCTTTCCCAGACTATGACTGTGAGAACAGCAGCAGCAGCAGCTGGGAAGAGAGGAAGGAGTTCAGGGATATTTAAAATTTAAAAAATAGCTTTAAAAGTTGTGCTTCTTTGTTTCTCAATCGGATCCTTTTGCATGCTTTTGTATGTTTTGGGGCATTTTATGAGTTGTGATTTGCTGTTATTTTTATTGATTACAGATTGGTAATTCTTTGTTGTGGTTGAACTGTTTAATTATTATTTGCTGGTGTTTAATTTTGCTGTTTACTATTAAATTCTGATGGGATTGTTGAATGTTGCTTTGTTTGATATAAGTGGCTGATTTTAAAGTTACTGTGAGTTTTATATTGGATCAGGTTGTTACTGTTTGATGTTTTATTATGTTTTTATGTCTTGGAAGCCGCCCACAGTGGCTTGGGCAACCCAGCCAGATGGGCGGGGTATAAATGAAATATTATTATTATTTGTTTGTTTGTTTATTGACAGGCAAAGGAAAGTGTTTTTTTCACACAGTGCATAGTTAGGCATTGGATTCTGCAAGAGGCAATGATGGGGGGGATTAAGAGAGGTTTGTGGAGAACAAACCTCTCTGTGGGTACTAGCCCCTATGCTGTGGGGGCAGAAGGTGTGGGGAAGGCAACTGAATTAGTGGACCGATGAAGAAATTTGAGGTGTCTGCATATCACAGAACAAATAGGAAATAAAGAGACCAGAGGCCTCATGGGCTCTGAAACCAGATGTTTCAGACTGGACCAGATGTGTGAATTGGTTTGGTGCCCCTAATATTATGGGTCTGTATTAGACAGGGGTAGACCCAAAGGAGATCATAAGGAACGTTCGGAATTTGCTTTATCCCAAAATAAAGTGGGGGGGGGTTGGGGCCTAGATAATAAGGCTGCAGTGAACCTCCTAAAGCCAGTTGTTGGAGGGATGGGGTGCACTGCCAAGGGCGAGAGAGGCTGTGGCTACCTCTGGATCCTGTCCATCACTAGAAATTCCCCCCACAATTTCAGAATTCCTGCTTGGCAGAAAACCTCATGTAGGAAAGGACAACGCAGTGAAAAATGGGGGAAATGGCAGGAGGGTTAACAGTGTCCACCTTCTCTGCAGCTAGGAGCAGAATCCGGAGTGGCGAACCCGAACCTCCACATTATGAAAACAGTTTTCCGGGTGATGCCACTTGTTATCCTGCCTCTCACGATCTCCTTCCCGACGGTGAGACGCTGCCGCAGGCAGATTGCAATTGCTTTTATGTATTCCCTATGAAACATCTCGTGGCCAGTTCTGACTTGCCCTGCGCTAACCCATGTTCCTTCGTCTCAGCCTTGGCCCCCCCGTTCGGTTCAGAAACCTGCAATTTAGCCTGCACAGTCCAAGAGAAACAAAAAGAGTGTAAATAAAGCTTCAGCTGGATCTGTTCCTCTGTGGCCGGTGCAGGGGGTACTGTGCCCTCCAGATGTTGCCGAACTACAACTCCCATCATTCTTTGCCATCGGCTATGCTTGCTTGGGCAGATGGGAGCTGTGGGCAAGTACAAAGGGGACTTTCCTGAACTTTCATCACACGGGGGGGCGGGGGCAAAACGCCTTTTCCTGTGGGGCTGCTGTTCCCACTTCCTCCCCGCTGACCCTCAATTCTCCAGCACCTCTCATGCCACGGGGCAGCTATCCTGTTGCAACAGGGTGGGCCACGTTCTATACGAACTTCCCCACGTGCAGTGAATGAAGGGGGTCTTTGAGTCTCTCTCTTTCCCTCCCTGCAGGTCATTTTCACCTACTGGCTGACATCCAACCTCTTCTCGCTGGTGCAAGTGGCCTTTCTGCGGTTGCCTGCAGTTCGCACCCGACTTGGCATCCCCGACCGGGTGCAGCACGACCCCAGCGTCCTGCCTGCTCAGGGAGGCTTCATAAAGAGCTTCAAGAAAGGTGATTAAGGCAGCACGTTGTCTGAGATGCAGGAAGGATAGTGGTGTTTTTTTAAATGCACATTTTTACAATGTCCTACAGTTATTAAAGTGAGGAGGAATTAAAGAACCTTTTAATGAGGGTGAAAGAGGAGAGCGCAAAATATGGTCTGAAGCTCAACATCAAAAAACCCAAGATCATGGCCACTGGTCCCATCACCTCCTGGCAAATAGAAGGGGAGGAAATGGAGGCAGTGAGAGATTTTACTTTCTTGGGCTCCTTGATCACTGCAGATGGTGACAGCAGTCACGAAATTAAAAGACGCCTGCTTCTTGGGAGAAAAACAATGACAAACCTAGACAGCATCTTAAAAAGCAGAGACATCACCTTGCCAACAAAGGCCCGTATAGTTAAAGCTATGGTTTTCCCAGTAGTGATGTATGGAAGTAAGAGCTGGACCATAAAGAAGGCTGATCGCCGAAGAATTGATGCTTTTGAATTATGGTGCTGGAGGAGACTCTTGGGAGTCCCATGGACTGCAAGAAGATCAAACCTATCCATTCTGAAGGAAATCAGCCCTGAGTGCTCCCTGGAAGGACAGATCGTGAAGCTGAGGCTCCAATACTTTGGCCACCTCATGAGAAGAGAAGAATCCTTGGAAAAGACCCTGATGTTGGGAAAGATTGAGGGCACTAGGAGAAGGGGACGACAGAGGACGAGATGGTTGGACAGTGTTCTCGAAGCTACGAACATGAGTTTGACCAAACTGCGGGAGGCAGCGCAAGACAGGAGTGCCTGGCGTGCTATGGTCCATGGGGTCACAAAGAGTCGGACATGACTAAACAACAACAACAACAGTTATTAGGTTTGGGGAGGAATGAGCAGATTATATCAATATGACTGTGCTGGAAAAGTTAAAATTTTCAGAGGAAATTTTTTTTGAACTACATATGAAGTTTGATAACTGGGAAACATAAATGGTCGTTGCCCGTAGTAGGTTAAAAATAAACATATTTGTACAGTGGTACCTCGACATACGAAGCCGACAACCCCGGAAGTCTTTTCGTTGCGCCGCTTCCGCGCGCGCATTCTGTGCCTGCGCAGAAGCGCAAAATCACGCGTGCGCAGAACAGGCGCTTCGACATCTGAAAACCTCGACTTACGAAGAGCGCCGCAGAACGGATCGTCTTTGTAAGTCGAGGTACCACTGTATTGGGATGGTAATAATAAGTAGATAAATAGGTACTGCTCCGGCGGGAAGGTAAATGGCGTTTCCATGTGCTGCTTTGGTTTCGCCAAAGGCAGCTTAGTCATGCTGGCCACATGACCCGGAAAAACTGACTGCGGAAGCAGACAAACGCCTGCTCCCTCAGCCTTTAAAGCGAGATGAGCACCGCAACCCCAGAGTTGTTCATGACTAGACTTAATTGTCAGGGGTCCTTTTACCTTTACCTTTAATACCCATATAGTCATACCTTGCTTTTTGAACAGCTTAGTTCTCGAACATTTTGGCTCCCAAACACCGCAAATCCAGAAGTGACTGTTTTGGCTTGCAAATTGTTTTTGGAAGCCGAACATCCAAACATCCTGCAGCCAATCAGAAGCCGCGCTTTGGTTTCTGAACATTTTGGAAATTGAGCGGACTTCCGGAACAGATTCCATTCGACTTCCAAGATACTAGATAATATACTAGATAAGTATATGCAGAACTGTAATTGTTAGCTCTCACAATGATATAGTATACCTTTTCCCACTTTTTATTTTTACTTAAAAACAGACAACAAAAAAGAAAGCTGACTTGGGAGGAGCAGGGTGGCCAAAGGTGGCTGTGGCGCAAGGGAGGGGATAAGGGCTTCTCAAAGGCCTCCAGCTCCTAGGGGGTTAACTTACTTGCGTCTCCACCCCCTTCCAGGCTGGAAAAATGCACAGGTGGCTCGGCAGATGGAAGAGAGGGAGCAGCGCATCAAAAACCACCTGAATTTGGCAGCTAAGGGTAAGTCTACCGCACCCCCTCGCCCTCTCCTGCCGCCATCCACGACCACCAGGCATGTGTGTGATCCTTTTCCTGCAGGGAGGAGGAAATCCTGGGATGGGTTTTTCCCTCCACTTGCTCTGCCCGGCAAGTCAATGTGCAAATATAATAATAATAATAATAATAATAATAATAATAATAATAATAATAATTTATTATTTATACCTCGCACATCTGGCCAGGTTCCCCCAGCCACTCTGGGCGGCTTCCAACCGAATATTAAAAACAGTACAGCATCAAAACATTAAAAACTTCCCTAAACAGGGCCGCCTTCAGTTGTCTTCTAAAAGTAAAATAGTTGCTTATTGCCTTGACATCTGCTGGGAGGGCGTTCCACAGGGCGGGTGCCACTACCGAGAAGGCCCTTTGTCTGGTTCCCTGTAACCTCACTTTTCGCAATGAGGGAACCACCAGAAGGCCCTCGGTGCTGGATCTCAGTGTCGGGGCTGAATGATGGGGGTTTAGATGCTCCTTCAGGTCTACGGGACCGAGGCCATTTAGGGCTTTAAAGGTCAGCACCAACACTTTGAATTGTGCTCGGAACCGTACTGGGAGCCAGTGGAGATCTCTCAGGACCAGTGTTATATGGTCCCGGCAGCCACTCCCAGTCACTACTCCAGCTGCCGCATTCTGGATTAATTGCAGTTTCCAGGTCACCTTCAAAGGTAGCCCCACGTAGAGCCCCAAATCAGAGGTCACTACCTTTCCCAGTTCTCTGCTGTCATTTCATCACTTGAGAAGAGGCAGTTATCTCAGGGTGGCTCTCCTGGCCCTTTCTCCTATTCATAAGTTAGCGGTTCCTCGCCTTCAACTAATTGACATTGATTTCACTCAGGCCTCTGCAGTTGTGTTAGCAACTGTGGGAAGGTCGGCTTTTTCAATGTTTTTTCAATGCTAGAAACCTTTTTCAAGGTTTTTTCAATGCTAGAAGCTAAGAAAGAAAGAAAGAAAGAAAGAAAGAAAGAAAGAAAGAAAGAAAGAAAGAAAGAAAGAAAGAAAGAAAGAAAGAAATCTTGTGCTAAGGACCTGTTTTTGCCATCAGAATAAGTTTTGCAAATTACACATGGGCTTTTTTGATCCTACATAATGTAATTCTGCCCCCTACATCTTAAAAACATGGTACTGTAGGGCAGGGGAGGTGTACAGAAAGGGCAGCCGAAATCATTTGGGGTGGGACGGGACTGGCTGCTTCATCTGAGCCACCTTCCTTCTTAGAAAAGCCTGCAGTATTTGTGGCTTTTCAGCTGAGCAAAATGGCAACTTAAGATATGAGCAAGGAGGCGTGATCGAGGTTTGGGTTGGAGAGAGTAAGTTTCTCTCACACACAATTAACAGAAAATCGGGATAGACCAGTGAAACTGACTTTGTGGTAGCTTCAGGACAGGCAGAAGAACTCGTAGCGCATCCTTAACCTATGGAACTCACTGCCACAAGATGCATTGTGGGCTAGTAGCCAAGACAGGGGCTGGGGTATCTCTGCACCACCAGTTCAGAGTGGGCTCCCAGCTCCCCTCATTCCATACCATCAGTCATTCTGGCTTGGGATAGTAGGACTTGGGGAAGGGCTTCAGGTTGCCCACCGCTTTGGTCCATCCTTCGGAGTCAGGATGCCACTGTATCCTGTTAGGGAACATGAGCAGGGAGGGGGACTCGCCTTCAGACCCTATTTCTGGGACTCCCAGATGTGTGAGGTTGGCCAAGAGGGTGGTGGACTGGGTAGGCAGTTGTTCTGATCATTCAGCCTGGCTCTGCTTGTGTTTATTCTGTTCTCAACGCAGTTCCCAGGTGGGGGCTGACAAGTCTCCTTGCCCACTTTGCGAAAACAAACTAACGAAACGGTGGGCTTCTCTTCCACTCAGGGCCGCTGCGCCAGACCTTTTCCCACAATCCTTTGGAGCAGCACCAGCCGGGTCCTGCGAAGCCGCCGCCACGAAAGAGACCCTGGGAGGACACGTTAGGCTGAGCGGCGAACACCATCAAACCAAAAGACTTTGCACAGGGGAAAGAGCCTCCTTCCCTTTCCCGCCTCCCCACCCCTGGCCCACTCCTTTGTTTTCTGAGATTAGGTAATAAAAGGATGTGGAACTTCCTCTTCCCAAGTTTCGTGCTTCCCAGATTTTTCTCCCCGACTCAAGCTCACTTTTTCTCCCGCAAAGTTTCCACATGGGAATGTAGACAGACAGAACCTGCAGGAGTTGTAAGCCTCTGAATTTGGGATGGAGGAACCCTCTAGATCAGGCATCCCCAAACTTCGGCCTTCCAGATGTTTTGGACTAAAATTCCCATCTTCCCCGACCACTGGTCCTATTAGCTAGGGATCATGGGAGTTGTAGGCCAAAACATCTGGAGGGCCACAGTTTGGGGATGCCTGCTCTAGATGATGTTAAACTCCTGCTTCCAGCAGCCCCCAGGTTAAAGGTCAGGAATGATGGGAGTTGTAGTTTCAAAAGGTCAGGTGGGACATAGGTTCCCTATCCTTTTTCTGGATACCGGAAGTGTGGGCTGCGAGAACGGAGCCCAACCCAGGAGGGGGCTGTTGCCTTATATGCCTCATTTGTTGGCTCCCCGGGCAACACCCAATCAATGAGACGCAAGACTAGTACAACAAACTCCTTGGTCTGATCCAGCTAGGGGTCTTCTCTTGTAGTCCTGGCATGCCAGATCCCTGCTCTCTCTTTCAGAGGGATTAAAGCGAAGCTTTGCTCTTCCAAAACCATCTTAGGCCATGAGCCCTTGGGTGATAATAATATAAAGAGCCCTGCGTTTGGTGAAAGATTCCTGTGTGGCGGGGTTGGACTAGGTGACCCTCATGGTCCCTGCCAACCCTATGATTCTATTATTTTGGAGGTTCAGAAAAGAGCAACCGAAATGATCAAGGAGAAGGAGCACTTGGTTTACAGAAGAGGTGAGTGAGAGGTGACCGAGAAAAGGTTTTCTCCCTCGTTCGTAACACTAGACTCTCGTGGAAACCCAGTGGAGCGAAATGTCAAAAGATTCAAGGACAGATAAAGTTCTACTTCACACAGCGGATAGTTAAACTATGAAACTCACTGCCGCAGGAGGCAGTGATGGTTTTTTAAAGTGTATTAGGCGAGGATAAGACTATCCATGGCTGCTGGCTGCTTCTGGATACCAGCTGTTGGAAAGGGGAGGAGAGAGTGCTCTTGCACTCAGCTCCCAAAGCCACCAGTGAGAACAGGATGCTGCACAAGATAGGCCATGGGCCTGATCCACAAGGCTCATCTTTTGTACATTCTGCATATACTTGCATTCCAGTGGACTCTAGGAGGAATAGGTTTGGCAGGCTGTGAAAAAGGGTTCACTGAGAAGAAAACGAAAGCAAGGAGGGGAGGGACTCAAGGAAGGAGGCGGCAAAACCTAAGCGTGGACAGGAAGGGGCAGAGCTCTGAGCTAGAGCATCTGCCTTGCATGCGGGAGGTCGCAAGTTCAATCCCCAGGGAGAGAATTCTGCCAAGCCACTGCCAGTCAGCAGAGACAGGCCTGAGCTGGGTGAGCCATTGGTCTGACTGTTTAAAGTGGTGTCTTAATATTGCCATGGGGCTCATTTGACAGCAGGCCCAAGAATTCGGAGGTTGCAGACGTGAAGGTAAGAATCATTGTCCACAGGCAAACCTGTGGCTCTCAGGGTTTATTGGGACTTAGCTGCCGAGGGTGAAAGGACACACAGACACTCCTGCGTTAGACAAGAACAAAAATAGGCGAGCGAGTCTCTCAGTTCCTGCAACGGCCGTTCCGACAAAGTCCCCAAAGACTTCCTCACGAATGGGTCTGGGCAAGTAGCAAACAATAAATTAGAGGTCACCAAAGAGTCTGTTACAGAAGGCGCAGGCAAGGGGGAGAAACCGGCTTCCCCACTTCCTCGATCACTGATCCTTCGCTTCTGTGTCGGGATCCATCTCCGTCAGGACACACAAGGATACGAGCTGGATGAGCCGCGTCATGGAGCCTGCGGAGGGAGGAAAGGGACACGTCAGGTCGAGGCCAGAGAGAGCCAGGATTGAGGATGGGAGCATTTGTGGAGTGGCTATGTTTTGTCTCTCCACGGTTGGAGGCAGAAATGCTTCAGAATACCAGCTGCTGGAAAGCACAGGAGGGGAAAGGGTTCTTGCGCTCAGATCCTGCTTGCAGGCTTCTCATTCGGGCATCTGATTGGCCCCATCCTGAGAACCGGATGCTGGACTATAGGGGCCATTGGCCTGATCCTGCAGGCTCTACGTGAGTGAGTGATGCAACAGTTTCTCCAGTTTGCAAATGGGCCCTAGAAAAGTTGGCAACCCCTGCAGTCCAAGCCTCAAGCGGCAGGTGGTTTTGAGCAGGCATCCCCAAACTGCAGCCCTCCAGATGCGTTGGCCTACAACTCCCATGATCCCGAGCTAACGGGACCGGTGGCTGGGGAATATGGGAATTGTAGTCCAAAACATCTGGAGGGCCGAAGTTTGGGGATGCCTGGTTTTGAGGGTGATTGTTAGAATAATAATGATAATCACCCTCCAACTCTGCCTACGCATTACAGTCTAATTATGCAACATGGATCCTGCATTTTTAATATAGTCGTACCTTGGTTGTCAAATGCCTTGGTACTCAGACATTTTGGCTCCAGAACGCCATAAACCCAGAAGTGAGCGTTCCAGTTTGCAAACGTTTTTTGGAAGCTCCTGCAGCCAATCGGAAGCAGAGTCTTGGCTTTCGAACCATTCCGGAAGTCCAATGGACTCGACGAGTTTGACAACCAAGGTACCACTAAATATTTCAGGGAGAACCAGCCCAGTTTTAGATGACTACCGTGTCCCCTCTTACTCGTCTCCAGGACTTAAATGCACCAGACTCCCTTCAGCATTTCCTCATAGGGACTTGGGAGGGGGTTGGGTATGTTTAGCCTAGAGAAGGGAGTTGATTTAAGAGATTATGATTCAAACACCTGAAAGGGCTGTTGGAGAGACTGAGCACATTTGTTTGCTGTTACAGACATCGTGGGGGGGAAAGTACAAAGCTCCCTCCGATATGGGGACCCAACGCTAATTTCTGTTCTGCAATTTAAGCGTAGCTGTTCTAGCCGTGGGGCAGGGAGAGCTAAGAAGCCATCGGTGAAATGGAGGGGGGGGGTGTTTGCCCCTCAGACTCACCCACAGCCCGGCGGAGGAAGTGCGGCCTCTTCTGCTCAGGTACCCTCACCACCAGGTAGTAGATGGGCAGTCCGGAAGCTGCTATGGCAATGCCAATGGCGGAGTTTATGGGGTCGCTGTAGAGGGGGATGGCTACCAGGAAGACAGAGCAGAGGCAGAAGACGATGGGGAAGAAGATGCTGAGCTGGTGGGGAAAGAAAAAAAGGGGTGTCAAGCAGGCACTTGGCATCTCAAACTACCTCCCAGCCTTCACCTCAGGCTCTCCTCCAAAGAACTGAGGGGAAACAAGCTCGGTTCAACGGGTACAGGAGTCTCTTTCCAATAAGCAGCCAGCGGGGTGAGATCATAAGGAAGGCCATGAACTTTCTTCGCCTCCAGTCGACTAGTCCTTGGGGGGTATACTGCACCTGAACATGGAAGCTCAAGCACAGCAACCACACTGGGAATGCAACAATCCCCTTTCTGGAGCCATCTCAAGCTAATGTTCATTGCCACGCACGCTTTCAGAGTGGCTGGGGCAACCCAGTCAGAATGGGCAGGGTACAAATAATAAAATTATTACTACTATTATGCAGAGAGAGAGAGAAATGACTTTTCATCAACTTTTCTCAGCCTTACACTACTACCCTTTTTCCTGGAGTCTGGGGGCCATTGATTTCCAGCACTGCTCTGCCTATTAAAGCCATTATGGCCGAGCTCAGGCCCATCCCCTCCTGGCAGGAGTCTCGGCCACGGCGTTGCAAAGGATGCTGGGGTATGGGCAGAATGCAAATGCTCTGCGAGAGTGGCAGCTCGGTTTTAGGAAGGCAGCCCAAAGAACCGCTGGCTGATTTCTTGCGGACTGCTTCCTGCTGGCTGGGATTGTTGCAAAGGATACCGGACGCGGTGGACTTTGGTCTCATGCAGCAAAACGCTTTGTACCGTTCACAAGAAAGGGTGTGAACGCCTAAATGAGCAATCGAGAGACAGCGTGCATCGTGCCTTGTGAATTTAAGCACAAAACAGCAGGCTGCGGGATCCTTTTTATCTTTTTAAAGACGAGTTTTGAGGGTTTTCCCTGCCCTACCTTGAGGGGACGTTCCCTCGATGGCTCCTTCCAGCGTAGGTAGAGTTGCCCCGCGATCGACAGGCCCACAAAGAACCAGTAACTAAAACTGTAGTAATTGATGAGCTTGAAGATGTCCTCTACGCAGAGGTAGATCAGGGCCATGGCTCCCTGTGAAGATTGGGGGGGGGGGGAATAGCTGGTAAGTGGGATAAGCTCTGCTAGGAAGTCGGTGTGTGGTGTCCAAACAGGGCCGTCTTAAGCGGGTCAGGCGCCCGTTTCTTCCCGCAGCTGGTGGGCGGGCGCAGCGCGCAGCGTGGTTTCCGCACGGCTTCGCTGTGCAGCGCCCCCCTGCCAACCCGGCGCCCTGGCGCCCCGCGCCACCCAGCCTACCCCTAGAGCCAGCCCTGTGTCAAAACTTTTTTCAAAGACAGCCAGATTTGATGAAGTGAAGGGCTGTTGTTGACCTTTTTTAAGGATTGAAGTTGAGCTTTTTTTTGATTTTACCCCAAAGTCGTTGAGCTTTTTTTACCCCAGGAAATAAACTGCCACGAGGGCCGGATTGAACCGACTGGCGGGCCGGATTATGCCCCCGGAACGGACTTTGGACATGCCTGGTTAGAGCATTAGACCAGAACCTGGGAGACCAGGCTTCAAATCCTCACTTGGCCATGAAGCTCCTTGGGTGACCTAGGATTGGTCACTGAGTCCCTCAGCCTAGCCTACCTCTCAGGGCTGTTGTGGGGATTAAACAAGGAGGGGAATGCAATAAATAACACAGCATCCACCGTCTAACCAAACACACAGACACATCTCTCCCTGAAGACTGTGACTCCGTGAACTCAGACCTCCCAAAAAGGGCCACCCACATTCTCCCCACAAGATCTCCCAGGAGCGCAGGTTTGTGCTATTCTGGGTGCTGACTCATGGCGCTTGATTCCCCCATCTTCCTTCCTGGAGCTGAGGGCAGCTGTCTTGGTGGTTTCTAGGACAGCCTCGCAGCCAAGACCCAGCCCTGTTTGCCTCACAGATGGAGCGATATCTAGGCTGCCGTGGTCTGCGGAGAAAGGCTGCTCCGCAGGAACGCAGAGCAGGGCTTTTGGCGCAGCTGCCCCTATTCCGTGGAAGAGCATTCCTGTCGAGATAAGACGGGTGCCCCCAGCCTGCAGTTTCGGGAAATTTCTTCATGGGACGTCTGGTTTATATTGTTTTACATTTGCCTGGTGTTCCTTTCGGTTGTTTAAATTATATTTTGCACATTGCCTCGGAAGGGAGCTGTTACAATGGAACCTCGGTTTTTGAACGTAATCCGTTCCGGATGTCCGTCCGACTTCCAAAACGTTTGAAAACCAAGGATCAAAGGGCTGGCTGCAAAGTCAATAGAAAAAAATGAAAAGCGCGCCTCGGAAGCCTTTTGACTCCCGAGGTGTGTTCGAAAACAGAAGCATTCACTTCTGGGTTTTCAGTGTCCGGCCCTCAAAAGGTTGCCCAGAAGGCAATGCGGCCCTCAGGATGAAAAAGGTTCCTTCCCTACCCCTGCTGCAGACACTGTGGGATGGGATCCTATATAATAAAGTCCAAGTGTCCCTGCATCCAAGTTGTCCCGTGTGTCCCTGGGTTACTGCGCATGTACCCCAGGGACACAGGGATTGGACGGAGAGACAGGACGCACACACACACGCGCTCTCTCCCCCCCCCCCACCTCTGCCTACCGTTTACTCCGCTTTGTCGGGGCGCTCCGCTGAGCCCAGCTGGGCAGCGGGCGCCCAAGAAAAGGCTGTGATTCGGCCTCTTTCTGTGGCAGCGGCGCGTGGGGGGCGGCGGCTGGCCCCTCCCACAGCCGCCGCTTCGTTGGGGTGCTCCGCTGAGCCCAGCTGGGCAGCGGGCGCCCAGAAGAAGGCCGCAATTCGGCCTCTTTCTGTGGCGGCGGCGCGTGGGGGGGGGGCGGCTGGCCCCTCCCACGGCCGCAGCTTCGGCGGGGCTGCACACCCGTTCCCATCATTCCTGCAGGTGAGGGAACTACCCCTCAGATCCCAGACAAAGGGGCATTTGCCCCTGGAGCATCAGTCCCACCCACCCAGTTACTCGATGACAGTGGGGCTTCAGATGAATTTCAGCAGTTCTTTGATTATCTTCTGGAAGGTATTAATGTTTATATGATAAGTCTCGACAGGTAAAGAGATCTGGGTTGATGAATTATGCTCTGTGACTCAGCAACATCAGGCCTTAGTTAACCGTTTGGCCGGTTCTGCTCCGCCTGCTGGAGCAACGAAGTTACCCCCCCCTCGCAACCCTGAAGCTCCGGCGGCAGCGGCGGCCCACCTGACTTCCTTCCCTCCACCCCATGCGCTGCTCTTGGGTCCCAGCCTCTCTGCTTTGCACACTAAAAATCAATAAAATCTGTTCTAGCGCCCGTTTATTTTAACGGGCTGAATTCCACTAGTTCTGAATAAAAAGGCATACGGTTCCTCTCTGTGTTCATTCACAGGGGTTTTTTAATTGAAATGCAGCAGTCCAATAAATAAGCTTGCATTCCAAAATATTTGATCAGTAACAAATTCAGTTTTCCCCATCTCATCTAAGCCGATTAAGAGATCAGGGCGGCAGTCTTTAGCCAGTGACCCGCCCCGGTAGAAGGCTGCCAAGAGCTACAAAGAGTCCTTTTTTCCTTTTGCTTTTTTCCTTTTCTTTTTTTTTTTGAAGACTGGCTTCCCTTCCTCCCCTGCCATGCAGACTAGAGTGTTCTCCCCGGCTACCCGGGACTTACGTTAAAAAGCAGCGCTGGCACAGGCGTGAACCGCTCGACGTGGATCATGCAGATGGCATCAGGCAAGTGCCCCTCGCGGGAACCAACGAAAAACAACCTGCCAAGAGCGAGGGAGCATAAGGAAGCTGCTGGCTGAGGCAAAGCAGAATTGTCCTAGCTGATGACTAAGACCCACAGAGGGGCAGGGCAAGGGGTCAGGCTGTCCCCCCCCCGGGGGGGGGGTGGGCTGGCACAGTTCTCAGAATCCACTGTGCCAATTCAAAAGAACAAGAGAACGGACATTCCATTCAGACAAGGGAACCACCAGCCATTCCCAAAGGACTTCCACACCCCAGACTCCTGCAATCCCTCTTCCTCTGCTTAACTTTACCTCTGAGAAACAGATATATATTTGGCACTTAGAGAGGTTTGCTATACCCACAGGGTGGCACATTGCCTCCTCCAATGAAATAAAATTAGGGCAGATTCAGATCCATTTTGCCACCAACTGTGGACGGAGAACACAGCCGTCATATGGCTATGTATCCACTGAGTTTCCTAGGATCCCAGGTGAGTTTCCAAGGGTCAATCCAGGCATTTATTTATTTTTCTCACATGTAAGAAGCTTTACCACATGGGGGAAGACTTCTGTGCAAAACAGAATCTTTGCACAAAAGTGGAGAGTTACCTAGTTTCTAAACGGCCTCTCTGGCATGCTGACATTTCCCCCCTCCCCGATGTGGTTCACGGTTCCTCGGGTGAAAATGAGTGGGTGTTAATCCATTCGCGGAAGGGCTCCAAAATTACATTTCGAATGACTCCCAGGGCTGGGAGTGTAATGGCATGGGCCAATCTGAATGTTTTCTATGGTTTATTTCTGAAGATCATGGGCACGAGTAAAAGTTGACATAATTGGATATAGAAGGAGATCTCCGTTAGGAACTTTCTTGACCCTGGTACAACTCCTCATCGTGAACGTGTCATGTAAGGCTTCCTGACCTTCTTAATACTTTAGGTAAAGACTAGCACAGTAATCTGGTGTTACCAGCAAAATTTAATTTACACCTCCTGTAAAAAGAATGGGGTCCATGTAGACAAAAGCAAGATAAACTCAGAAGACAAACAAGGTAACCAGTTTTGTCATTTCTAACTAGGATTATGTTCTTTCAAGTCCCAATTATGCAGAGTAAACAAAATAGGGAAATAGGCAGGAAACTGTAGGAAAAGACAACAGAATAGGAATGTAGGTGATCTAACAAATCACTCATCCCAAAGACCCTGTCGCCTCAATGTTGAGAATGCATTGGCTCAAAGCAGCACTAACACCCTAAGATTTTCAGTGGTTGGTGAGATCTTAAAAGCACCAACATCGTCCCCTTTTGACTCTAATGCGGTCAAGGACCAGCCTGACACTAGGAGTCACGATAATAATAATAATAATAATAATAATAATAATAATAATAATAATAATAATAATAATAATTTATTATTTATACCCCGCCCATCTGGCTGGGTTTCCCCAGCCACTCTGGGTGGCTTCCAACAGAAATATTAAAATACACTAATTTCTTAAAGATTAAAAGCTTCCCTAAACAGGGCTGCCTTCAGATGTCCTCTAAGAGTCTGGTAGTTGGTTTTCTTTTTGACATCTGGTGGGAGGGCATTCCACAGGGCGGGTGCCACTACCGAGAAGGCCTTCTGTCTGGTTCCCTGTAACTTGGCTTCTCGTAGCGATGGAACCGCCAGAAGGCCCTCGGCACTGGACCTCAGTGTCCGGGCAGAGTGATGGAGGTGGAGACGCTCCTTCAGATATACTGTACCGAGGTCGATAGGACAGGTATACATTTCCCCTCACCTTTCTTGCTTTGTTTTTTACTGTAGGTTCTGTAGCAAAATTGTCACGCTCATTTTCTTTAGGCTTTGGGGAATAGTTAGGGATTCTTTTACTCCACAAGTTGCTGCCCACTTATATTGCAACTCTGCTGCCTGAAGCAACGTTTATACGCTTTGTCTCTCGTTTCATGTAATAAACCAACCTTTCTTTACTGCTCATGCATGAGAACTTCTCGTAATTTCTTGCATGAGAACATATTCGTAGCAAACGCACATGTGAACTCTAGCGGAAAGCCCGAAACCTGTCGGAAGGGTGTGTAGGAATGCACACAAGTGCTGGGCAGGCATATGGGTTCAGACATACATCTTTATAACAAGAGATGCATGCAGGTTACCTGGAAGCAGCTAAAATGGAAGCATTCAGCCCCCCAAAGCAGGACAGGGCGACAGCAACTGGGATCGTCCAGTTCATAACTCCAAAAACTTGATCGGCAAAGGTCTGAAAGGAAGAGGAACATGAGAAGAAAATGATCTGGTGAATGCCTTGCGGGGGGGTTTCTAGTATAAACTTCATTCCCAACTCAACAAGAGACTACTTGTGCCTGTACTCCAAGAGGCCGAGGCAGGAGGAATGCACCTCATTGCAAATCATTGCAAAAAAAATTACTTCATATTGTACTACTGTCCCTTTGAAGTTGTTCTTTTGAGTAAATGATCCACGCTAATGGCCCCCCGTGGACCAGCCCACTGGATTCCAAAGTGACCTGTCATTCGGGGGCGGGAGGAAGAGGGAACGGGATCTGCTCACCACGGCCACAGCGTCACTTGTTAATATCTCCGTCTTGCTCAGCACTGTGTAATATGCCAAGTTGGTCATGATGTAGATCACTGTGACGATGGGCATCGAGATGCCTATGGAGAGGGGAAGGTTCCTGAGGAATGGCAGTGAGGAAAAACAATGTTAACTCTCTTCCACCGCCCACATCATACTTCCCTTGGCACTACTCCTGCCCAGGGCTAGCAGAATACACTGAAGCCCACATTACCACCCAGAGGCCCTAGAAAGCTGCTTTGCAAAGCCCAGTTCCCAGAATCCCCTGCTCCCTAAGTAGCCTAAGAAACTGTGTCACCCTGGGCTTCCTTTATTTTCATTTGCCTGCTGTACTAAAGAATATTGAGAAAAATTATTACCAGGCGGCGGAGCAGGGTGTTAAATTAAAAAATGCTCCAGCTAAGCAGAAAATATAGTGCTTGACTCTGCAGACTCGCTTTGCTGTGATGAAAATTGCAAGATTGCCACCTCCTCCCTCTTAAGCCAAGCTATTATTTGATTCAATCAAATCAACATTCCTGCCGAGATCCCTTTAAACAATTCTTTAGCCGAAAGTGGATCTTTAGATTACAGCTTGCTCTGCAAAACCCAATACTTTTTATGCTAGGCTTCACACAGCGTCCCCCTTCACTGCCAAGCCCACGGCAGGACCCAGGAAGCAAGCTGAGCCGCTCTCAGCTGTCCCCGGATTGTGATGTAATGCCCAGCTGTGGCAACTAGATGGCAGAGCTCCTCCACAAGAGCCCATCCCAAACAAAGCCCGTTAAAATGAGGAAAGGAACCGGGCGTTCTGCCACCACAACTCCATCACACACACACACATTTTCTTTTCTCGTTTTTTTGAAACTGTATGATGTGCTTTCAAGTACGCAAGAGGGAGAGCACTCGCTCAGCTGTTTTAAAAGCAACTCTCCAGGCAAAGTATGGAGAAGCCTCTTATCCATGTCTCTGCAGAAGAAAGCCCAACTAAAGACCAGAGAGAAAGACTGAAGATGCAGGGGGGGGGGCAGTACTTAAGGCTAGTCAGTTTCAATTCCTTTGGAAGCAGAGCACAGATTTTAAGGAGGGAACAATGTTGCTTGTCCCTAGGGATGATCACACAGGCGCTGTCCAATCGGTCCCTGCAGCCTCATTCCACACAAAATGCCAAAAAACACATCGGTCTCGCTAGCTGAGGACGGAAGTCACATTATCCTCTGCAAATGCTGACCTTTCAGGATTCTTGATTTCCTCGGTGACAAAATTGAGGGTGTCCCACCCCGAGTAGGAGAAGAGGGCGGAGTACAGGGCAAGTGCAATGTCCCCCGCGTGCCAGGAGGATCCTTCGAAAGGGTCGGCAAAGTTCTGCGAATGTCCTACAGGGAAAGATAACCACATCCGTTGTCAATCGGTCAACTTCTAGTTGCGATGAAAAAAACATCCTGCCTGAGGAAAAAGTGGAAGAGGCGCAAAAGTCCCATCTGTGGTGCTGACACAGTGTTCCCTCGCGCAAGCCATCGCTAGACGCTCGCGGCTGTCGAGCAAAAATTGTCCAGGTGCAAACAGACGCCCACAAAGCCAAAAGATGTGGGAAAGTGGGGTGTGAGTCTGTCTGGGTTTGGACTTTGGGTTCAAGTCTCGCCTCAGACGTGGGTTCAGTGAGTGGCCTGGAGGGGACCACTAACTCTCAACTTTCCCACTGCGGAATGGGCACACAGGCCTACACCAAAAGGCTGTGAGGTTGAAACACAGTAAAGGTCAAGAAGGCTCCATTGCTTCTATGCCTATGTGCATCAAAAGTGCCCCGACCGTAATAAAAAGATATTATTACCTTGCCCGATGCGGACCACGCCGGCGATGATCACGGCAATGAGAGCCAGCACCTTGGCGTAGGTGGACAGATCCTGCACCCGCGTGCCCCATTTCACATAGGCACAGTTGACAAATGTGAGGAGGCCTGGAAGAGGAAACAAGCCAGAAGTCATCCCATGGCAAGGGGCCCTTGGACTACATCCACATACACAGCAAAGTCCCATTGAATCCTTCCCTTCTCCGATTTCAAACGTATATCCAATACGGAAATATAAATACATGCCTAAGTGGTTGATTCCTAAAAGGGGAAAAGAGAAAGAAAGAGAGGAGAGGGACAGGGAGAAATTGACGCAGCTGCCCAGTAATTTTCTGCTGGACTCCATTTTATTTTCTCGGTGCAGAGGTGGGAAACTTTTTTTTTTGCAGCACAAGGGCCACATTCCCCTGCAGAGAACCTCCTGGGGGCCACCTCCCAGTCGTGGGTGAGGCCAGTGACAAAAGTGGGTGGAGCAAGAGAGGCAACTCTTACCTTTGTAAAGTATGAATCAGAGTTTTTTACACACACCTCTCTCTACCCAGGCAAACATTAGACAACATCGCAGATCAAGGCCACAATCCAGCCAGGCAAAAGCCCTCAAGGATAAGAGAGAGGAGGGCTGCTGAGGGATGCGGCTTGCGGAGCAGCGTTCTAAGAACTGGACAGAGAGGCCTGGAGGGTCACATTTTGCCTGGAAGGAATGAGGTCCTCGGTTGCTCCAAACGAGGAGCAAATAAAACAAAAGGTGCAAAAGTCTAGTCCTGTTGAACCAAACCTTCCAAGGCATTCTCAGGCAAATGGGGTGGCTGCACCCCTAGAGTGACCTGGTGAAGGAGGGGACTCCTTGCCCCCTTAACTGTGGGTCTCTTGGGCATGAGTTGCTAGGAACGGAAGCCTCTCTGCAGGGGGGGGGGCATGTTGTCTGTCTTGCGATGCACAATTGAGTGGCTGGCATGTGTGCCCCGGAGGAATTGCAAGGAGGCAATGCAGCCCCGGCTCCAAAGAAGGTTAGCCATCTCTAGTCTAGGACCAGGCACAAAGGAGGACAGATCCCCCCCACACACACACACACCACTATGACCCTGCGACCTCCATTTCCTATTGTCATGGGATGATGCTCTCACATGCACCAATTCTCCTAGATTAAGGTTAACATGTGTCCCCGTTTCCCGGGGAACAGTCCCCGGATTTACAAATCAGTCTCCATAAAAAATCCACTGAAGTTGGAAAGTGTCCCTGGATTCATTGGGGGGAAAAAATCTGGTAACCTTATCCTAGATGTGAGAAAGAGTGTGTATTCATGAGATATCACTGCGGGACAAAATCTGAATCTTGACTCCTTGCGATTTTAAAGGGTGGGGAGGTGTTTCCCCGGACCCCCACTACTTGCTTGGCTTCTGTTTATTCCCATGGAAAATTAACGCAGCTGCTGAGCTCAGTCCAATCCTCATAGCCCTGGCCTTCCAGTCCTAGAATCATAGAATCATAGAATCGTAGAGTTGGAAGAGACCACAAGGGCCATCCAGTCCAACCCCCTGCCAAGCAGGAAACACCATCAAAGCATTCTTGACATATGCCTGTCAAGCCTCTGCTTAAAGACCTCCAAAGAAGGAGACTCCGCCACACTCCTTGGCAGCAAATTCCACTGCCGAACAGCTCTTACTGTCAAGAAGTTCTTTCTAATGTTTAGGTGGAATCTTCTTTCTTGTAGTTTGAATCGATTGCTCTGTGTCCGCTTCTCTGGAGCAGCAGAAAACAACCTTTCTCCCTCCTCTATATGACATCCTTTTATATATTTGAGCATGCCTATCATATCACCCCTTAACCTTCTCTTCTCCTACTTCCTTCCTGGGTTGTGATGCAAGGCCGAGTGACAAAGAGAGCGAAAGTAAGCATTGGGAAATTGGCTTCTCAGCAAACCGACTCTATCAAGATGGGGGACCTACAAACGGGACAGCATTGCCCCAACTAAAAGGCGACCTTCATTCCCCTCGTTTCCTGCATGTGTGAGATCTGAGAGATACATGGCGCCTAAGAGATTGAGCAAAAGCGGGGGGGGGGGGCACAGGGCGCAGAGTCTATCACCTATTCCTAGTCCCGAGAAGGAGTGGGGTCTAGCTGTTTGGAGCACCAGCTCTGCCTAAGTCCCAGTTTCCATCCCTGATGGCATTTCCAGGCAGAAGTGAGAGAATGCGCCCTTGCCTGAAACGAAACCGTGCAAAGTCACTGGCAGTCTGTGTTCGCAATGAGCCGGGCAGATCCCAACAGCCTGATTTGGTATAAGGCAGCTCCTGGTCTTTTTATGTCTGAAGGCGGGTGTGTCAGGGGGGGGGACCTTTCCCACCTTCCCTTCTGGGCTAGCTTCTAGACACAGCATGGATCCTCAAGGAGGATGCAAAGCAGGGATGGTGGTTCTGCAGGCTGGGAAACTTGGGGGGGCCCATCAGCATCCTAGCCCCTCATAAAAAAGGTAACATTAACAAAACCAAACAACATGGGAAAACCTAACAAGGATTGTGGCTAATGCACAAACAGTCATCCAGAGTTCGAATTAAGAGGGAGGTGTTGCAGGAATTTATGTATAGGGTTTTTTTGGGGGGGGGTTGCCCCTCCAGCAGATATCATGCACTTGCAGCCCACTACCAAAATCAGCACAATCACTTTTGTGACTTTTGTGATTTGTCCCCACAAAACACTTCATCGCAGTTTCTTCCTATCTATTCAAAGGGCCTCTGCTGCACAATACCAAAGGTATAAAATTCACTGATAAATGCAATCTATGTACTGGCTCACTGGGAAAACTTCAGACATTCATATAGACATGTGAGCTCAGCTACTCAGCAGCCCCTCTGCCTGAAGTGATAATCCATGGCATCCTGATACCTAAGCGCCAGACAGGTAGCCATTCCAGAAATAACAAACCCAGGTGAAGACAAAAGGGTGTGATTAACTTGGCTGGGAAACAGGGAAATGTAAATATCTCTTTTGTTACACTTGAAGGATGTTTGGTGGAGGGCAAGGGGAGGCATGGGGCAGGGTCCAGGATGCTCAGATTACCGCCACCAGACCTCACCTTTCATGATGTGACCATGATGTAGTAGTGATGTAGTTTTGGGGGGGGGGGCGTGTAACATGGGGATTAGCAGCTTTAAAAAGTTTGGGTTCTCTTTTGTACGGGGGCTTCCATCTTGTTTCACCTGGTGGCAGGTGGGAGTCCTGTCGCGACAGTCTTCAATAAAGACCAAGCCTACTGGCTGCTGTTTTGCTCTGGTATTCCTGGCTGGTGTCCTTGTTTTTTTGTCCAAGGGAGCCCTCAGTGGGAGATGGGACTTCCTTGAGAGGAGGTGGAGAAGTTGGTTGTTTATCCCTTTCCTGGCGCTCTGATCTTCTCTCCCCTGCTCACCTTTATCTTTATTCCAGGAACAAGTTGTTGTGACTCAAGGGGCTGTGTGGGACTCAGCTTTCCACCAGACACCCAAACCTGACAGGAGGGTGATGCTAGACACAGGTCAGGGGGGCACAGAGAAGGTGTCCCTCCCTCCCCCCCCAGCTCCAGGGTATGAATGGAGCTTCCCTATTGGCAGGAGCAGGGGGGAACTGGGGACACCTTGCAAACAGCGGCTCTGCTTCTTTATAAACAAGGCCATAAATTCCTCTCTCTTATCAGGCGGGTGACATGCTCTGAACATAGAAAACCACACATACCGTGAGCTACACTCACTTGCACATGGCTCTAGCAATTCCCCAAGCATGAAGCAGCCCAGTTTCCCCAGTTCCCCACCTCAAATCTTGCCCTACAATAGGTTTTTTTGGGGTGATCCCAAATTTAAGGTTAATGAATCTTTCAGCTTCTACATCTGTGAAGAAATGGGGATGACTACACTGGCCTAACTTACAGACCTGTTGCTACTGAGTTAGCATTTGTGAAGCACTGAGGACCTGGGTAGCAGCGGGGGGGGGCACGTAATCCTCTGCTCTAACCTTCTCCCGACCCCCTTTGCTTGAAGACACACTGGGCTTGTGGGGTGCTCTCAGCTAGCTCCCCATCGCCGCTGGCATTCATGCCTGACCTCGTGCCTCCCTCAGCCGGCACATTCCTGTGTGTTGCAACGGGAGCGGTTTCGGGGAGCCTGACATTGCGTCTCTCGCCAGCTGGATCTGGACAACAGCTGCCGACTCAGCACACTGCAGGTCTCCCAGCTGAAGTCGGTCATTTCCTGAGAGAGACCCAGAATTACCCGCAGGGTTAGGAGGAACAGAGAGCCGAGAGGCCCCAGAGGAGAGGCTCGCGCCAGGTTTAGACACCACTGGTGGATCACAAGACCATGAGTCAGAAAGGCTTGGTGTGAAAGCGGTGTCACTTCTGAGCATGTGCAGAGTGCCTGTCCCTCCCCACCGATCAAATACACCCATCTTGCTCAGTCCAAGGAGGCAACAGGTGGCAAAACCCAGCCCCAAACAGCTTCAAGCAGGCACGGACTTGCCCAGATGCAAACAGATGCCAACTCATCTTCCGCAAGAGAGGGAAGCGGAGACTCAGGACCCCCTTCGCTCTCCCTGGAGACCACCCTAGAGCTCCAGCGGGGGAGAATGAGGATGGGTGGCCTTCAGGGTCCCTTCCAACTCTACACTTCTATGATTCTATCTCTCTCCAGCTTGGAGGTGCAAGGTTAACTTCTAACAAAGGCAGCTGATCAAGGCTGTGGAGCCCTGGTGAGGCGGTAATCGTTCTTTTGTCTTTTATGTCTAACTAGAGGAGTGAGATGTATTGTGGGCAAGGGGAGCTATAAGCCGGGCCTTATCTGAGATAACAGCCATATCTATTGGTTTCACCCAGTAACCCCTTCCCCCCCCCCAAATTATGCTCCCGTGCCCCGCCGCCCCTTCCAAAGCAGAGAGGCATGTTGTGGGTGTCAGAATTCCTGGGTCCATCCCACACCCAGTTCCAGAAGCTCAAGGTGGAGCTTTGGCAAAGCACAAAGTCTGAAGCTTCCCTTACACCGGAGATTCAAAACCATTGCCAAGGAAGGAAAGAGTTTCCCAGAACTGGGAAGGAAAGGTCGCAGAAGAGAGAGATAAATGAACAATGGGAGATTAGATAAGGGGGGAAAAGGGCTGCCTGTCAGCCCACCTGAGGCTGAATCAGCTCAGGCACTTCTGCCAGGGCTTTTTTCAGCCCCGCTGGGTTCTCCCAAGTCCTCCCCAACCTCTCCCCACAGTGCCCACTGGCAGTCTCACTCACAGATGCAGACGGCGGCCAAGAGTCGGCCTGCCAGGTAAGGCGCCTCGCAGGACGTGAACATGGGTTGCACCAGGTAGTTGGCGAAGGTGATGGCAATGACGGCCTGGCTGGTGGGCTCAATGATGAGGAGAGAAGTCCACAGGCGGATGAAGGCCGGCAGCTGCCCAAAGGCCTCCAAGATGTAGGCGTAGCTGGCCCCCGATTTTTTGATGGTGGTGCCCAGTTCTGCATAGCACAGGGCCCCAAAGACAGAGAAGAGCCCTCCTATGGCCCAAACCACAAGGGATAGGCCGTACGAGTCACTGTACATCAGCACGCCCTTGGGCGAGACGAAGATGCCAGAGCCGATCATGTTGCCCACGATCAAGCAGACGCCGTTGACCAGGGAGATTTCCTTCTTCAGCTTCATGGAGTCGTCGGGAGACTTGCCGGAGGAGTCCTCGAGGGGCTGGCGGGAGGAGGGATTCGAGGTCCCGTTGGGTACTGAGTTGGCCGGCAGCTCATCCTGAGGAGTCGGCTCGTAGCGGGTGGTCTTGGCCATAGCTTGGCAAGAAGAGGAACGGTTCTGTTATAATTATTATTATTATTATTTATTACCTGCCCTGCAACCAT
Organism: Zootoca vivipara; assembly: GCF_963506605.1. NCBI lineage: Eukaryota > Metazoa > Chordata > Lepidosauria > Squamata > Lacertidae > Zootoca > Zootoca vivipara. The sequence continues at coordinate 47,797,033 of NC_083288.1, forward strand.
AAGGTCTCCCAGGGCAGGTTGCATCACTGAAACGTAACATTAAAGACCATTTGAGACAATTTACAATCATATAGATAAAAATATACGCCTCAAGAGTCAAAATCCAGGGTAAGGAGGGATGTCTTCAGCCTTCAGCATCCTCCAGAAGCTGTATAATGAAGGTGCCAGACACATGTCTGTGGGGAGGAAGATCCACGCCTTAGGGGTTCACCAGAGATCATGTCCTCTCCTGGCCTGCCACTCCACCTACACCCCAGCCTCAGAGGGGGGAGGAACTACCAAGAGGACCCCTTCTGCCAATTTAAGCATCTAAGAGGGTCTGTCAGGATGTAGGCCATCTTTCAGGTGTTTGGGGACCTGAGGCGTTTGAGCTCTAGTGCATCTTTCAAAACCAAGAAGATGGGTTTGTCTCTTGCACTTTAAAGAAAGCGGTTCCCAAACTCCTTAACAACTTGAAGAACACTCTCCCGTTTCTGCTGTACTCAAGGCACATTTTGCTAATATGAAGTAGTAGCTCTAGGAGGTACAACACCCAAAAGGATGGCGTTCTCTTCAAGGAGGCGCAAGTTTCGACAGGGCATTGGGAGAAAAGAGGATGGGGGTGTAAGCTGGCATGCACAGGCAGGTAGGAAACTGGACAGGAGTGGCTCTACTTTCCCGGGGAGGGGAGCATGCTATCATCCCAAGAGACAAGCAAGTGCTAGAAGCGGGCAGATGTCCCTCTGCCTCCCAAATACTGGGACCCAGGGCCTGGTTCTTACCTCTTATTTGCCTGAAGAGCTGCAAAGGGTGAGCTCTAGAACCTTGATCCTCATTTCTGGAAGGCGAGTCCAGCAAGCCAGTTTGGGGCACTGAGGTTACCTAGACACTATCTCTTAAATCTGAACAGCTCAAACAGGTAATGGTTGGGTAATCTTAAGGAGGTTGGGAGCTATGCACTGTGGATTTCCTTTTTCTGCCCAGGGAGAGGTGCCGGGGAGGGGGGCGGAGAATCCAGGGGGCTGGGAACCAGGAAAAGAGAGGGTGGGTTTCAGCTTTGAGAGAGCAGTTCTGGGGCTGGATTAAAACCCACCACCCACACAATATTATTAGGGGACAGAAAGGGGTATATAGATGGGGGTGATGGGAAAGAGAAACTGACAGATACTCACAGTCCACAGTGTAGTTCCTCCTGCTGGCTGCTCTGTCGTCTTATCCCCACGCCAGCTTAAGAATAGAGACAGAAGCTGCCAGAACAGCACTTTTAACATGAGGAACTAACCGGGATTGCCGGGGGCGGGGTGAGGGGGGGGTAAAGGAGGGTGAGCCATTGGCCGAGTCCAAGGTCCGTCTGGTGCCAGGTGGGGGCAGGGGGAGTGCTATGGGAGATAAGAGGACTGGCAGTGCCTCTAGGGCACCCCATGGCTGAGCCGTCCAAGAATTGGCTTCCTGCAGGAACGTCTCACGGGTGCGCACCCTCACAAATGGCGCTATCAGTTTCCCGCAGCAGCCCCCTTATGCATCCTGTGAGACGTCAAGCCTCCCAAGTCACACAGAGTGCCTCTTCAGAGACAAAGAGACCTGTGGGAATCGGCAGCTTGCTAGACCTACCGGGGCAAATGGTTCAAAATGCAAAGGTTATCAGCCCTGAAGGCAACCAAGCCTGTCAGATTGGTTCAAGAGGAAAATCTCGCCACCATTCTTGCATTGCAGGGGATTGGACTAGATGACCCTCGGGTCCCTTCCAACTATACAGTTCTATGATCCACCAACTTAACCTTCGCTTCTCATAGGAGTAGTTGGGAGTTGGAGCAGGGGAGTTGTTGCTTTCACAACTTGACAAATGAACGGCAACTGGGAATCCAAAACTTCAAATGTTATCTTTTCCCAGACTGTATAGATCATACACGATGGCAACTTTCCAAGCCACACCGAACTCTTATTCAGACAGAAAAAGTCCTGTGCGATTCTTGACAATTGCTACACAACACACACCCTGCATCCTGGCTACTTGGAAATTGTTTTCTGGATAAAAGTAAGCCACACATTATTCCACGTTTGCAAATCATATAATGGCTTTGAACCAGGCTGCAACCCTATGCGCACCTACCTGGGAATAAGCTTAATCGAATTCAAATGGGACACGAAACAGGATTACACTGCAAGAGCACAATCCTTTGTACACTTCCCTGGGAGCAAGCCCCGTTCAGTAAAGAGCGTGGGACTGAGGACCTAGCAAGTATTCACAGGATCACGCTGTGGGAGAATTGGGACAAGAGCAGCAGGGGAGGGGTTCATCCTGTTACATTAACACCCCGACCCCACCCCACCCCGTGGCTAAATTTAGGGCTGCTACCTTTTTTACTGGCTGTGTTCCCGCGCCTTTTATTTCAGTTGTATCACAGGCAGAAACACGCATTGATTTGGCTTCACTGAAATGCAAGCGGGTTTGGGCTCCAGTCCACTTGCATGAACCATACATGCACGCCTGTTCAATATATATCAGATCGCAATTTATAAATGTGAGCTTTATAAATCTATAATTTAATAAATATATGTTTTATACACGTGCTTAAAGACTAAGTTCCTTCAAGGGGGGGGGCAGCAACTTGATGCACCCAGCCTCCAGGAACCCAGGAGTCCGAGGTTGCCAGCAAAAAACTCCACAAAGCGACTCCTCTTCCTGTTTATGCCGTTTCCAAGGGCGACGGCTTCCTTAGCAACCAAAGGCCAAGATGGCGACGGAAAAGCCTTGCCCATTTCAAAGATGGCCAAAGAGCCCCTTTCCGCCCTTAGGAAAAATGGCAGTCAGGGCACGTCAGAAATAAATAAACAAACAAACAAAAACGCCGCCTTTCCTGAGGCTATGGGTTGTGTTAAGAGACTGAGGTGTTAGTTCTGAAAGGGAAATGCGTCTTTCACGTCAAAAGGCGACGCAGAGCGTGTTCCCTAACCCAATACAGAGAGTGGGGATATAGCTTCCGGTTTAAATCACAAAATGGCGCCGCGCTTCGTTTGCCGGTACTCACATCCTGGTCCCCGTACCAAAATGGCTGCTCTCACTAATGAAAATATCTCCCTTAGGCAACTAGGAACATTGATCAGCTCACGTTCCCAAGGCCCTGGAGCGGGGCCTGTGGGAATGTGCAGCTATATCTGACCGGGTTTACGGAGTCTTCGGGCGTTTTCTCCTCTTTCCTACGGTTTTTTCTTAGAACTCTGAAACGATCCGTACAAGATGGCGCCCTCCTGGCCTTTTTTTTACGTCTCGCAAGGCTTCCGGATGAGGCGACCTTTCCGGTCGCAAGTGGCTGGTTTCCGCTGACGAATTATCCCAAAAATGGCGGCGCTCATTTAGAAATGGCGACTCCCAGTGGAGGTGTGTGTTTTTTTCCGTACAACCTCTGCGAACGGAAGCGCATGGTCCCTTTCTCCGATGTTTAGTGTCAAAATGGCAGCTTGCGTGGCTCGGAGGCTGGGTACGGAAATCTTACCGGTGGGAGAGCTAGGGAAGGGAGCGGGGCTGTCCAGAAGCAGGATGCTCTATGCTTTTCTTACTATCATCGCAGGTTGCTGTTCCAGAATTATACCCGTGTTAAAATTCTGGAAAGTGAAACATGCACAGTTGTCTCTCTAACAATTTTTTTTAAAGCGGGGGGAGTGCGACTTTTATGGCTTTAAAATGGCGCATATATATATTATATTATATTATATATAATTTCTAAATGGCATTTGCTTAGTTTCTTTTGCTTGTGTGTTGCGATGAAAATATAATATGACTTTCAACATTTTAAGCACGACCCGTTGCCAGAGCCCATAATGGTTATAACTGATTTATGCACCGGCTTTGGCTATAGCATTATGCTATTGTACTGTTGTGCCTATGAAATACCAGTTGCTAGAAGTTGCAAGTGGGTAGATAGAATAGAATAGAATAGAATGATAATTTATTGGCCAAGTACTAACATACAGTACTTGTCTTGGAATTTTGTTTCGACTACATTGCAATGTAAATGTACTTAATACAAAGTGTGCAGAACACTATTTCAAGATCACCAGCGGAGTGACTTCAGAACAGGTTGAGGTGGTTGTTGGTGCCTCTGGCGCCAACTGAATGGCACTAGTTGATAATGCTTGACTTTCGAACCTGCTATAAAACTGATTCAGGTCAGTTGCCAATTTTTTGACTCTCTGGAGCAGAATAAGATGTTCTCTTATATTCAGTAATGTTCTGTAAATTCTTCCAAAGAGTAGCCTGTTTGAGAATTGAGACTGAATCATAGCTTCGTTTTGCCACTTTAATCTCCTTCGTCAGTGCATTCCTAGCTTGGCTGTACAAAAATCTGACTCCTTTCCTGTAAGCCTCCTCTTTAGCATATTGGGAGTTTCTGGAGTTTTCTAGATTAATAAGGTCCAGTTCATCCATTTTATTGGCAAGTGAGCGAAGATTTGAGAGGTGAATAGATGGTAAAGCCGAGATGGCTCGAATCCTGCTTGCAGATTTCCCACAGGCATCTTAGTCAGCCACTGTGAGAACAGGATGCTGGGCTAGATGGCCCGTTGGCCTGATCCTGTAGCCTTCTCTTGTGTTCCTATAAAGTAAGGAGAGGGAGAGGCGATTTGACTCTCCAGGTGTAGGACTTCCAACTACCATGGGAAATAGAGTCCAAAACTGCTGGAGGGCACAGGTTTGGTGAATGTTGGGCTACAGGTTTTCCCCACTCCTGCCATAATTGGGGGGGGGGAATGAGTACCTGCTTTCCTCTACCACACAGCACGTCATTCTTGCAAAGTTCTCAGGTCAATTTTTGCCTCTGCCCATGAACTTGGTGGTAGCCTTGGGGCAGTGGAGCATTTTTAACGATGATGGTGATATTGATGATAGTATAGAGCTGCCTAACAGGGTGGTTGTAACAGTTACCAAGAGAAGGCTTAGAAAGCTTTGGGTCCCCTAAAGCAGTGGTCCTCAACCTTGGGCCTCCAGATGTTTTTGGCCTACAACTCCCATGATCCCTAGCTAGCAGGATCAGTGGTCAGGGATGATGGGAATTGTAGTCTCAAAACATCTGGAGGCCCAAGGTTGAGGACCACTGCCCTAAAGTATATTCATCTATATGCAGTGGTTTCAAGAGTACAAGGCACCGTGATTCTAACTGAGTCCTGAATTTCTCTTTCTACTTCCAACCCTGCAGGACCTCGGCTGGCAAAAATTGCTTCGGTATCTCGCACCTTCCATTGCAGTACTGTCGATCAGTCTGGTGGGGCCTGGAGAGTGAAGTGAGTGCCAGAGATAGAGGGGGGCTATCTTCAGAGCTAGAGAGTGATCCTTCATCTTACTTCATAATTATTATGAAGTCCAGCACCGAGGGCCTTCTGGCAGTTCCCTCGTTGCGAGAAGCCAAGTTGCAGGGAACTAGGCAGAGGGCCTTCTCGGTGGTGGCGCCTGCCCTGTGGAACGCCCTCCCATCAGATGTCAAAAAGGGAAACAACTACCAGACTTTTAGAAGACATCTGAAGGCAACCCTGTTCAGGGAGGCTTTTAATGTTTAATAGATTATTGTGTTTTATTTTTCTGTTGGAAGCCGCCCAGAGTGGCTGGGGAGACCCAGCCAGATGGGCGGGGTATAAATAATAAATTATTATTATTATTATTATTATTATTATTAATACTTTTCTGGCAGCACTGCAAATGACTTTGCCCTCTCTGTATACTTCCTTCCAGGCACGGTTTCCCTATAAACCCTTCACATTACGGACCCTTAACAGACCTTCCCGACTGGTCGTTTGCTGGTAAGAAAAATGGGTGTTTATCTTATTTGTTTTCCTGTATTTAGGCTGCAGACTTGCAAAATAAAAATAACATTGCCTTTACATGATATCAGACCATTGAACCAACAAGGTCATTATTTATAATCTCCTCTTCCACCCCAACTCACAGCTCGGTTAATCTGGAAGAGAACCAGTGTACTTTGCTAAGTGCACTAACTTTTAGTGTTAAAATTTGGCCCATAATCACCATTCCGCCCTCCACCTCTTTCCCCCTTTTCTTCCTAATGTAACACTAATGTCTCACAGCAAATGAAACTGATCTGTAGAAAACGCAGCTTGAAAAAAGAGACATTGCACGTACTTTTGTAAACTAAGAAATCTTTAATAAAAATAATTTTTTAAAATAAATAATTGGCCCATAAAACTTGTTGCTATCTGTCGTGATCTGAGAGCGCAGTAAAAGGGTGTGACTAGCATCCTTTGCTAAGCAGGCGCCTTCCAGAGGTTGTTGGACTACAACTCCTATCAGCCCCTTGCTGGGAGTGATGGGAGTTGTAGTCTAATCTCTGGAGGGCGCCAGCTTGGGAAGGCTGGAAGAGAGCATGCATCCGTGTTGAAATAACCTTAACAACCTGGCGTGAGGTGCAATTGAGATTACTTTTTTTTGTACTTTTGAGCATACGGGGAGGGAGCAAGAATCTGTATCCTTTTTCTCTCTCTACCCCAGATGGGCGGCCAGCCCCACCGATGAAAAATCATCTCCGTCGGAAGGAAAAGAACGAAAACTTGGCTGTAAGTGGGAGCCAGAGCGCCTAAGAGCCGTAGCAGTCCTGGTTTAGGGGGAATTTTGGAATTCCGTTACGGAAGAGGGTGGGGCTTCCTGGATTGGCAGAATGCTGGAAAACCTCACACAGGGGTAACAACAGATGGAAATGAGCCGATCTGGAGCTATTCCTATGCTGTTGCCCTATAGGAAAAGGATCCAGTGGGTTCTGAGGCAGGGAGTTTTCTCTCTAGAGGTCTGTTTGTTTTTTTAAAATGGCAGGCTCAGTCCTGGATCCCATGAATTAAGTCTGCATATGTTCAGAGGTACGTTGCTATGACCATATGCAGAGTGCCCACTGCCTGAGAAACTTCAGCCAGCTCTTTCACCTCTTGAAACTGGGATAAGGATGGATGGAAAGCAGGAGCCTTGGTGGGTTTCCATTAAAGCTATGAACCTAAACCAGTGTGAATCCCATCGCTACCCACGAACGTTTGGAATTTTAGCTTTGTGCCTTCCGGAATAAAACTGAACAGTTCTCAAGATTTCTTGAGAAAGGATAGTGCAGTTTGAAACCCGTTTTAAAATTCATGGTGTAACGTAATGTACCCTCAGCAACGGATTATGTACTTATTTATTTATTTGATCCAGCGTATGAATTGCTTCCCCCTAAAACACCTTGAATTGATTTCGCAGTTTACAAAAGCATCACAGCTAAAAGCAATTCCATATGTAGAAGCGATTTTTAAGATTCCATAGGTTAAAAAGTTTTTTCCATGTATACAAAGAAAACAACGCTGTTCAAAAGCAATTTCATGTGTAGAAACCGTTCCAGATCCAATATGAATATAGGCTGCGATAGAGAGAATCACCCAAGCAGAGCTACAGTTCTCAGACTGGCTTACAAATCTGTCCTTCCTCACAGGGAACTCTGGGAATGATAGTTCTCTGAGGGAAATAGTGGTTTCCTAACAATACTCAGAACCCTTTTCTAATTTTTTTTAAATTTCCTAAAATTTATATACTGCTTGGTTGTGTGGGTGTGGGTGTGATAAAAAAAATTAAAAACTATGGTTCCCAGGAATCGGGCAGAAGCTGTGACAGTTTAAAGTGGTATGATACTGCTTCGAACGTCTAATGCAGATGGGGCCAATAGAGACGACGGCTGTCCAATGGCCGCTGAGGATTTCCTCAGGCGCTGAGCTCACTCCACTCTCCACCTTGCCTCCTCAGCGTCGGGTAGCCATGATCTCCGCAGAAATGGATCACGGGGTGGAGAAGTGGAAAGCTAAGCAGGATGAACGAGAGCGAAAGGCAGAGGAAAAGCGACGCAACAGACTTCAACCTAAAGGAAGCTCCCAAAAGCAAGACCCCGAATAAATACTTTCACCCCTCCAATTTGGGGCTTGGTTTGTTTGTTTTTTTAAACGTTCCCTTTTTTGCAGTGGGGAAACCACCAGATTGTTCCATCGAGAGCCTTTCTAGAACGTTCCTGTCCAAAGAAAATGGAACCTGCAGCTCCTGTTTGTTTGGGTTAAGGGCGAAGTGGGACAAAATGGTGGTCCTTTAGCACAATAGCCGGTCACTGCTTGGCAGAGGATCAATTTTAATGCAGCTTTATGGGTGTGTGAGTTAGGCTTAAAAAAACAGTTTGGGCAGGAGCTGGGGCGTTGCAACAAGCTCATCTCAGGGTCACGCATCTTAGAGTCACCTCCCCACCATACATGTTAAAGGACTGTTGTATCACTCTTAACAGCCATGGAAAATTTTGGGAACCTTGTTTGTTTGTTTGTTTGTTTGTTTGTTTGTTTGTTTGTTTGTTTCAAACTGCACGTCCTCTCTTTTCATCTAGGTTCTCAAACGTGCCTTACAGCAATAACACATTGCTGCAAACAATCAGAAACCTAGATTGGACCTCTGACATTTTAAACTTCGAGAAACTAAAATCTGAAAACTGGGTGGGGGGGGGGGAAGAGAGAAATTAAAATATATGGGGAAGTATTTAGGCTGCAAAGGCCTACCCAAATAATCTGTAGCTGTTAAAGGAGCCCTGGAACCCTGCAGAGAGGACCCAAAAGCACGTGCAAAGTGCTTTCCCTTGCTCCACTGTCCTAGCAGTTTGGAGTCCAGGGAGGTTTTCCAAGAGAAGCTTAAACTACTGCTACCTCTCCCCGAACCGTACAGCCTAAGGGTTAGAGAGGTACAAGGGTTGGAGAGAGTCAGCAGGATTACACACTTAATATTTTTCTGCCTTTGTCAGCTGGCCTGAGGAACTGTGTGTGTGTTTAGGTTGGAGGAGATCTCAGCCTGGCTGCAGACCTCCTGGTGGCCGTAAGCCAGGCTGGAAGGAATCTTGGCCCTCTCCTCTGGAAAAGGGAGCGCTCCTTTTCCCCTCCTGCCATTTAGATTCCCTCTTGAGATGGCTCGCTGCTTCTTTATGTTTTTTTTTTTTCACCTTCCCTCTCTCGGCCCCGTGGGAACCACTGCCTGCTGGAGGTGAAGTCACAGCAATGCAGGAAGGAAGAAGGATCAAGGGCTGAGAACGAGGGACTTGAAAAGCAGAGGTGTGCACACACAAACACAAAAATATTCCTTCCCAATGGAAAAGAGGTTCCCACACATTCACCGCTACCGCAATGATCTATTCTGGTGGTTCTCTACCCCTCCTAAATTGCCCTTTTTTTCCCTAATAGGGTGGGATGTTTCCTGTCACACCCAGTAGCCATTTTTGCAGCGAGCATCACAGTATTGTTACACCTTAACAAAGTGGTTACGCTTGTAATTTCTGGTGCCATAATAATAATAATAATTTAAAAACGGTTAAGTCTTTGGCCCTGTTGCTGATTTTCCCTGGAGGATTTTGTGCAAACGGCGGCCTCTGAAATTTATCGGAGCAAGGATGCCAGTATCTGGGAAATCCTAAGTGGGGAGAATACTGACACACTGCTCACGATCTGCTTTCAGATTTCTCGGACAGTTGAGTTGGTAGAGCACGGCGATCTTAATTCTCGGGGTGGTGGGTTCGAGTCCCACCTTGGGCAAAAGATGGACTAGATGGCTCTCATGGTCCCTTTCCAACTCTACAATTCTATCATTCCCGTTGAGGGCAGAGAAATGGCAACAAGCCTTCTGATTCTGTAGGGTTGGCCTGTGTTGCCTGTGATCTTGGGAGGACGTGGTTTTGCGAAACACTTCCATTGTCTCCAGCGCAGCCTGCCTGCTTGTCCCCTGCATTTGTCTCTGTTTAAGCTTTCTAATACAGGAACTTGGATGCCAAATTTGGGTCAGTGGCTCAGCCAGGGACGGGAACAGAGTAGGGATTTTCCCCTCCGCTCCAAAAAAATCCTCTTTCTATCCCGTGACCCTAGCTGGGAGTGACAACACAAAGCCCAACCCTAAAGCTTCGGGATTTTGAGGCCGTGTGTGTGTGTGTGTGTGTGTGTGTTTAGTTTCTCCCCCTCCCCACCCCATTCTTCCCCCCAACTCTGCCAGCTCTTTCCTTGCTGATCCCAGCTGTGTTTTGAACACATCTCTCACCCCCCCTCCCCCTCCCACCCCATATTAGTAATTGCTTCCAGATGCAGCAGCCACGAAAGCATGGATGAGATCAGCGCCTGGGGCCTCTGCCAAGCGCACGAGACCCACAGGGACATCCAAGGGGCTGGAGAGACAGCAGGGCAGAGGGCTGCCATTTGCTGCAGCCCCCCCACCCCCCCATTGAGCCCCGGCAACCCACCCTCCCAGCCCCACTTTCTCAGGGCTCCCCCCCCCACATCTTCACGCATAAAGCTAATAGGGCAGCCAAAACATTTGAGCTGTAGCCTCACTGCAGCCCTTGTCAGTATCTATTGAATTATTCCTGACTCAGTTGAATGTGTGTGTCGGGGGGGGGGAGAGAGAGACCGCCGCGGTTATACCAACGTCACAGTGCCGGAGACAGGATACAGGGGCTATGTGTCATACGTACATCTCTGGCGATTTGACTTTTATATAGTACATTTGGGGAGAGGGGTGTTAATGCGTTCGTTCTAGCCCTGCGAATGGCTCATGTGGTCTAGCACCCTTTTTATAGAATCGTACGAGTTGGAAGAGATCCCCGAGGGTCATTTAGTCCAACCCCCTGCAATGCAGGAATTTGTGGCTCTCGGCAACTGGCATTTGCAGGTAAACTCTGTCTGACAGTGGAGGGTCGACAACAGCCATCATGGCTAGGAGACACTGCTTAGAATAGTTTTTTTCTCTCTCACACACACAAGCGTGGTTCTTAAAAACAAACCCTTCCTTCAGTTGGCTATAGCTCGCTAGGCTGCGGGCTGCCAGTACAGCACCCATGGGTGCACATTCACCCACAAGGGGGCTTCCTTGGTGCCCACAGGGTTCCCTCCACCCCTGTCCCTGTGGAAACCAGGCTTGAGAGAAGCATTCTGTTGCAGCCCCGAGAATAGGGTGGTGCATGGCACCTGTAAGTTTCTCCATTTTGCAAATGCGCTTGCTGTCCAAAATAGGTTGACTATGGTATGTTAAACAAAGTGCACAGCAGTGCCATAGAGGTAGCCCCCCAAGATGGCCAAAAGTTGCCTTATCCCAGTCAAGGAATACTTGCTAAAACTTCAGCCGGTTTCCAAAACATTGTTCCAGAGGCTGCCCAGGGCTCACTTTGAACCAAAGTGTGATCGGCAGGATTTCAGCCGCGCAACTGTGAAGTCTACAGCTCAGCTCTGGAACACACGCAGAAGATGGAGCACAGTGCTCCTGACCTTGTGCAGAGTGCATGTCCCTAACCGCCTGTGCCAACTCATCTGACTCCCCCAGCAACAAACAACTTGGCCCTGAATTTCCCAGAATTATGGCGTTGACGTGCAAAGCAAAATACAGTACTTCGGAAACTAGATTTCAAAACAAACATTGCACAATGAGACGCACTTTTCCAAATGCGGTATCATCACAAAAAATTTCCCAAACGTGAAGCTTCAATTCTGAAAAGATCAGATGAGCAGGGGGACAGGAAGTATGGGGTTTCTGCAAGTCATCTTCTCCCTGTGACTTTCATCACAGGCAAAGTCTCGCTCTGGTGTTTGATTTCGAGCAGCTAATTTTGGCAGGGAAGCGTTAGTTCATTCAGGGCCATTCCGCACTATACATTTAAAGCGGTATCATAGCACTTTCAACAGTCGCAGCAGCTTCCCCTAAAGCAGGCACCCCCAACCTTCGGCCCTCCAGATGTTTTGGACTACAATTCCCATCATCCCTGACCACTGGTCCTGTTAGCTAGGGATCATGGGAATTGTAGGCCAAAACATCTGGAGGGCCGCAGGTTGGGGGTGCCTGCCCCAAAGCATCCTGGGAAGTGTAGTTTGTTAAGGGTGCTGAAAGTTGTTAAGAGGAGAGCCCTATATCCCTCACAGAGCTACAGTTTTCAAGAGTTCCCTGGGAAAAGGGATTGATTGTTAAAACACTCTTGAGAAGCGTAGCTCTGTGATTATTCTTAGATTTGAACTTGGCTCTTAGCCCTTAATGGGCCAAACACATTGTGGATTTCTATATTAGCATTTCTTTGGGTCAATGAAAAGGAATGGCAAGCAAACTTTCCAAGAATGTGCAGAAATATCTCGGGAGTATTTAGATATCAATTCCCAAAAAAGAAATATAAATCACACTTTAATACAACATACTACTAAAAAGGAGGGGAAATTCCAGCATTTATTTTTTTCCAAAAAAACCAAAAAAACTCTGGTGATTATTTTTAATAACAAAATAGTCATGAACAAATTGTGTGGGGACAAAAATAAAATAAATGTTTGAAAACTCCCAGCATTTTGAGTCCATTTCTACCCAGAAATGGGGGTTTTTATTGCTAAACGTTAAAAGGAATAACAGATTTAAAACAGGCCCCAGCGATGTATGTTATATTCCCCTCCCAAAGAATGGGTGTTTATTAATAATAGCAAAATAATAATAACAATAAAGTGAAACAATAAACAATATTAAAAACCCGCCCACAAACCCAAATGTATCGTTAAACACAGTTTAATTCCGTTTGGAGACCATTTGAAAACAAAAGATCCAGAATCCAGACATGCCCTCCCCGCACCCCCAATGGAAAATGGTCTGAATAGGAGAGAGTTTAGATACCTCGTTCCCGGCCTGCAGGATTGGGGGGTTCCATCTCCCACCCCTATTCTGATTTCCCCACCCTGTTAATGCACTATTTTAAACTTTCTTTTTTCAAAAAAGGCATTTCTATAGAATAATTAAAAAATTACATATTCAACAAACAAACAAAATTAAACATTTTCCCTAAGAAAGGAGGATAAGGCAGTTTGAGGCAGTTCTCTGGTGCAATAGGAATTTTTCTTCCACTTTTTCTTTCTTTCTTTCTTTCTTTCTTTCTTTCTTTCTTTCTTTCTTTCTTTCTTTCTTTCTTTCTTTTCTCGTTTTTGGAAATTGCTACTTTGCTTTGTTTGGTTTTTTTCTTAAGAATCCAGAATGGATTGGAAGTGACAACTGTAAACTTCATGCAGTTATAATCAGACATTGGAGTAAACATTTATGCAAAATCATTTGAACCGCGCTGACCACCTCCATCCCATTCCACACCTCCTCCTCCTCCATCTCCAGACCGACCGCCACAACCACCCTTCCCTTTCCTCCTGCTCCCAAACTTGCCCCACTCTCTGTTGCATTCAGGGTACCAATGGCCAACTCCACCTCTGCTGTGTGGGAGACCTCCACTTTCCCAAGGTTTGGCCCTTTAAGATGCTTCCCCACCTCCAAAAGGTACGAGCTGTCATGCCACGCCCCACATTTTAGACCCCGCCCCTTGCCTTCCACCAAAGGGCCCTCCCGGCCACTCCCTGTTGGGTAATCTACATAAGCGCTTCTATTGGTCAGCCATGGCTCCTCCCTCCTTTTCAAGCCACGCCCAATGGAATGATAAAAGAGTTCCCTTTTTGGAATGCCGTGATTTCTTCCCAGCTACATTGCCCCGCCCCCAAAATCCTGCAGCTTCCCTATTTTGCCTTCATAGCTCCGCCCACCACGAGGCCTGCAACTCCCCTCCCATCACTCCTAATCCTTATGCCCATCATTCATTCCCATGTGACCCTGGAAGAAGGTTGCGGGGTGGGCGGCAGGAACAACAGGGGATACTTGGGAGGGCCGCCGCGATAATTTAACCTCGATCCCACCCATGGGAGAGAGAGCGCGGGGGAAACTTTGGTGGGCGTTCACAGTGTGCCGTCTTATCCCCCTGCCTTGCAGGTCGGCAGGTAAAAGCGAAGTCTCCTTTTCCCGAGCGGAGGTCAAGGGGTGCACTGCGACGGGGGTCGGGCAGAGACCGAAACCAGCATGGGGGAAGAAGGTCCTCTTTTGCCTCCTCAAGTTACACTCACGATGAGCACGCTTGCATGGAAACAGGGGGGGTGGAGGGGATGTGAAGAGACCGAGGAGGAGGAGAGGGAAGGAGAGGAAGGAGGGAGAACAGGACCAGGGAAAAGGATGCAGTAGGAGAAAATGCAAGTGGAGAAGAGGAGATCAGGATATGAGGAAGCAGCACGCAAGGAGCAGTGGCAGAACGAAGGCAAGAAGAGGATGAAATGGCAGCAGGGCAGCACCGGGGAAAGGCAGAGAAGGAAGAGTGTGGCGACTAGGGCAAAAGGGTTCACGAAAGAAGCACCGGAGGAGAGATGGTGGCCAAGGCGGGGGAGACAGGAGTGCCCTTGTGCTCCCGGCCCAGCGAGGGAGCTCGCCTGGTCACACCTTGTCCAGCAGAGAACGCTGGCAATACAGCAACCGCTTGGGCGTGCCGTAGCGCTTGAAGATGAACAGGGCGATCCCCAGGGCAAAGATGGTGAGTAGAAGGAGGATGGGTAGCACCACGGCGGCTGCGTTCACCTCCCCTGCTTCCGCATTGTCCACCTCAATGATGATGACCTCCTCGCCGTCTTCCTGGCGGTCGCCACCCGAGCTACATCCCATCCAGTCTCGGAGCACAGACTTGGGGTACCCTGGCTCCACCTTCAGCTTCTCGTTGTTGAACTTCCAGTAACGGTCTCCCTTGTAAAAGTAGGTGAAAACTGTAGGGGGAGGAGAGAGGAAAAGGGGGTGGTCAAGAAACAGGAGAGATAAGGAAGAAAATGTGGGTCATTTAACAGCAAAGGAAAAAATTACCCGAGAGCAACAATGGGATCATTCCCAATAAAATTCGAGATGGTTTTTGTGAAATTCTGAATCCCACTTTTAAATTGTAAAACCCATCTGAGGCAGGAATGTAGGATCTGTCTGGTGGATACTTCAAAGTTAATTTTCAGTTTCAAGTTGAGGACCTTGCAAAGCACGTTTTATTTCGTGTGCGTATTTGGAATTCAAGTGATATCTGCCTGTGTTTTGCCGATTAAGCTTTGGAATCTGAATTTCATTTTCTGCCCCCATCTTGAGTACATATGGAGAATTTGTGGCCCAAATGTTCATTTCAGACCTTCCCTTTGGATTTTGACACCAATGTGTCAATTATAAAGGCATGTGTAAATTATAAAGGCAATGTTTTATTTCATCCGAGACATTTTTGTGAGAAAAATGGTATTTCACACTGAGTTGTTTCATTATTCTGAAAGCAAAATGTTTTCTATCTGAATCTTCACTTTCATTTCACGTTAGAAATTCGTAAAAATAACCTTTGGCTCCAACAAGTTTTTACGGTTGGGTTTCAATTCAAGCTATAATCACTTTTTAAGGCATTTTACATTTCATCGTAGCAAAATGGCTTTCTGATCAGAGTTGGGAAGGGTAAAGCTTCCTTTAAAAAAAATTCACATAATGAAAAATTCATGTTTTAATAGATGATTACCAGCTGCCACCCGCTGAATCATTTTAGGAACACAACATTAACTGCACAATGACGGTCAACGGTATCACATCAGCCACCTTTCATGAAGGCTCAAACGGTTTTTAGTCATTAAAACGGGATGCCTTTTGAATGGCTGAGTGTGCAGGGGTTTGATTATTCACACAAGAAGCACCTGGGAGACATTCTTTGCATAATCTTTGCACCTAGGTGCATTGCATTTCTTCAGGAGATTCCTGCGGCTGAGGCCAAGCTACCCTCTGTCAACATCAGGGGCCGGGGCAGGCATTGCCTTCACTGCAACAGTGAGGAGAGAGACAATATTGGACGAGGGCCGGGCCTACTCCCATTGAAATCCCTCTCTCAGCCATGATCCTCACTGGGTGACCCTTAGGCCAGCCCATGTCTCTCAGCCTAATCTGCCTCACAAGTGGAGGAGAACCAGGCACTTAATAATCAACAAATGAAGAAGAGGAAGAAGAGTTTGGATTTGATATCCCGCTTTATCACTACCCGAAGGAGTCCCAAAGCGGCTAACAATCTCCTTTCCCCTCCTCCCCCACAACAGACACCCTGTGAGGTGAGTGGGAGACTTCAGAGAAGTGTGACTAGCCCAAGGTCACCCAGCAGCTGCATGTGGAGGAGCGGAGACACGAACCCGGTTCCCCAGATTAGCAGTCTACCGCTCTTAACCACTACACCACACTGTCCCAGAGTGCAGAAATTCCACTTTTTCTGGACAGCTGCAATATGGTGGCTGCTGATTAAGCTCCCTACTAAAAAGAAGATTCCACCTAAACATTAGGAAGAACTTCCTGACAGTGAGAGCTGTTCGGCAGTGGAATTTGCTACCAAGGAGTGTGGTGGAGTCTCCTTCTTTGGAGGTCTTTAAGCAGAGGCTTGACAGGCATATGTCAAGAATGCTTTGATGGTGTTTCCTGCTTGGCAGGGGGTTGGACAGGATGGCCTTTGTGGTCTCTTCCAACTCTATGATTCTATGATTCTACTACAATGACTCCAGCTATTAGGTATCAAATCCTGACCCTATCTGCACACCACCACCCAATTTTATTCGTGTGCATCCTGTTCACTCATTCTTGGTCGCAGAATGTTGGCAGCTGCTTCTTACATACGGTAAGTCAGTATCAGGTGGGCCGCATCCTTCCTAGCTTTGCGTTAGAAAGCGGAGCCCTTTCATAATAACCCCCTTTTCCTCCCACCCAATAGCCCCCCCCTCCGCTCCCCCTTTCTCACCCTCATCGCTGCCCATAAAAGCCCCCCGAAGTGACTCAGGGATCCCTTCCCAGACAGAAATGTGCTTGGGGTAGCCGGGCTCGACCGTTCGGCTCTCCTCATTGAAGCGGTAATATCTGAAGAATGAAAAAGAACGCCGTGTTAAAAAGACTGCAGAGCAGAAAGAGAAAAGTAATTGCTTCCCTCTTTGTAGCAAAACCCCCGATGGGATGAGCAAGAAAACCGCAGCAGCGGTGATCAAACCTCCCTCTGGTGGCCAGACAATGCCTTAAATTGGAATTCAAGATTGCATGATTTGGCACCGACCTACCAGACAAGAGGGCCTTTAGAAAGGGTTAGACCAAGGGTGAAAAACTCCCACCAGCCCTTTCAGCAAGCATGGCCAGTGCTCAGAAAGTGGCAGTCTAAGAATATCTGGAATATCTCATGCCTGCAGGTTTTGGATCTTTGGCCTCATTGAGCAACACAGCTCTTGAGGATCTGCAGGTAAAACGTCTACAGTGTGCAGCCCAGCTTAAATTTACTCAGAAGAACACCCCACCGCCTTGACTTGGGACTTTTTGCCCTGGGCAGTATTCTGAGGTCTGCGGGGCTACTAACCTGCACACAGCAAACTGAAAGAGAGCTAAACCTTTAGGTTTAACAAGGAACCAGAAACACTTGTGATCGCGCAAATCAGAGATTCTGAGAGCAGGCGCAGCGTTCAGTTCAGTCAGCGCTCAGCTGACAATCTCAGCTGCCGTTCTTTTGAAATAAAAGCCAAGCTCTTCGCCCTCAAGGATGTGAAGACAGGCTTGGGAATGTGCATGTGTTGACTGGGGAAATTACAGAACCCAGAAGGGAAGGACGAGGAAGATTCCGAGTTAGCTGGGGGAGCAGAACTTGCTTCCGCGCCCTGATCTTCAGCTCTATGCTTCCCCCCTGCAACTCACAGTAGCATATTGTTTGGAAGGGCTATAGCAACGTCTGACTTGCATGCCGAAGGGGTTCAATCTCTGGCAACTCCAAGCAGGGCTGCCTGAAACCTTAGAGAGCCGCTGTCAGTCAGTGAAGACAGTACTGAGCAAGATGGGGCCCCAATGGCCTAACTCAGTACTATGTCAACCTCCTATCCTCCTGTGTCCATTTGCTTACACTAACAGCCTGTTCTAGGGCTCGGGGCACGTGGCAAAAAAAAAAACCTTCTCAAAAATTATGCACGGAAAGCAAAAAGGACTGCGCTCGCGATTACCACTCGCTTCCCCCAGAGACTTGGCTGGCATTCGCCCGGAGAACCTGCAGCAATTCCCCTACACTCTGCCTAGGGAAGCTGCCATTGGCATGGGAACCCTCTCTGCAAATGGCCTTCTGGACACAGCAATGAGATTCAGACACTCGGGCAGAGAATGCTTCTAAAGACCATGATGGATAGGGGTGGGGCCGCTGAGTAAAGAAAGGGGCTGGGCTATGAGACCTCCAACCTCTTCCAACTCTGTTTTGGTCCCAAGGAGCCGGAGAATTCTGCAGCAGTCAGTCCTGACGTGCAAATTACCCTTCTGACCTGGGTGCGGGGGCAAAGGACTCATTGATCCACCCAGTGGTTTCTTCCCTCAAAACAGCCAGCACTCGTTACCCAAATCCTCCCGCATTTTCATCTGGCAAAGCGAATGGCTAGAAGTCTTGAAGCTGAAACAATTTCAACCGTTCGCTGGGTGAGAAGTCTGGTTTGCTGGGGGCGGAATGTGAGCCGCTTAGCAGGCCACAGCAGCTTATCGGTAACTCACTTGTCTCCCCGGAAGAAGTAGGTCTTCCCGCTCGGCATCCAGAAGAGAGCAGCATCGATCCGGTCTGTGGGAAGCCCTCTGCCCAGCTCCTTGATGTGCTTCGGGTAGCCGGGTTCCAAGGTGGCTTCGTTGAAGACCCAATGCTTGTCCCCTGAAAGAAGGAAGGCCACCTGATTTCCCAAGATGCACCAGCAGCCTTAACCATGTCTACCATTGCCTAGCCAGAGGACCAAACTTCCACCCCCATCAAACACCGCAAAGAACCATGGGGTGGGGCTCTGACCTGCAGGCCAAATTTGGCCCAGCACAGGTCCCAATTTGGCCTGCAATGCTGTTTTCCCATGCAAGGGACTTTGGCAGGACAGCGGCACAGCCCACCCCAGCAATTAAAAGGTATATAAATCACAGAAATATAAAAAAGAGTATTTGGGAAAGGGGGGAATAATATATTTCGTTATATAACATATTGGCATTCCACACTGAGGAAGACCTTGCTGCCTTCAGAAGCAAAAGAGTTCGTAACAGTCCGCCAACCTTTAAAGAACACGAATTTGCCGTCTTTCCTCTCATAGGCTGTGTTGATTGTTGAGGGGAGACCAACCCAGAACTGGCCGATAGGGAGAGGATGCCCGTCCATCACGCGGTTGTTCCGGACTCGCCAAAACCATTTGTCCTGGAAAGCAGTGAGTTTCCAAACACGTCAAATGATGTGAAACAGTGTTTAAATTGCCCTGCATACTTAGATCGGTGGGTCCAATCATGACGATACTGATGCTAATGCAGTAATAGCTGGTGCTTGCACGCTTTTGCAATTCCACAGTCAGGCTGGGTTTGGGCTGACGTTGGTTACTAAAGAAAGTTGATGCTGGGTACTGATTTCTACATTCTGACTATAAAATTTTTAAAAAACCAAGACATTTTCAGCCCTTAAAGTTAAACAGACAAGCTTGAAAATACATAGCAAATAATATTAAGCCTGTGTTTGTGGAGATTCCACTTAGAATTTCAGTCGCTATCAAGGGAATGGGCACTAGAGGCCTACATACACCTTAATCTGCAACCATGACTAATAGAGGCTTAATAAATTATGCAAAATAAGCAGATT
The DNA here is from genome assembly GCF_963506605.1 of Zootoca vivipara. Taxonomy (NCBI): domain Eukaryota; kingdom Metazoa; phylum Chordata; class Lepidosauria; order Squamata; family Lacertidae; genus Zootoca; species Zootoca vivipara. The sequence goes on from NC_083288.1 coordinate 47,816,508, forward strand.
TGCTAAATCTCTGTATTTCATATACAGGTTGCAGAGTTCAGGGTTCCCCCCGAAAAAAATCTTGTTGCAGAATGATGGATCTATCTCTTTTATGTAGCAAACGTAAAACCAGGTAATAGTATTTTCAGAGATGGCTCCAAAGCAGGGCTATCACCCTTCCTACAAACTTATAACCACCTCCGCTCTCTGCCTTGCCCTCCCCACAGCTCTGATTATGCTCCCCGCACTGGGTGCTAACCTTGAAGACAAACATCTCGCCCCTTAGCACAGCGATGGTGTCAAATCTTCCGTCGCAGATGTTGGGGCCGTATGTTGGGTTCTTGGGCGGCCGGTCTGGGACTCGGGGCTTCATAGTGGTTCGAGGGATAGGCGGAGGTTTACTGGGGTGGCCGATTTCGGTCCCTGGAGACAAGGATGGAAAGGGTGAATCTTGAAACCTTTGTGGGCAGGTGAATGAAACATGCAACGAAAGTTCTAAGAAGTCAGGGTTACAGCGAAGAACTGGGGTGATTTTAGTCTGGCCTGCGATTCCTCCCCCCTTTTTTTTGAGGAATTATTTGCCATAACAACTTAAAATCAAACCTCCATGTTCAAGGGCACTATTCCGCCAATTACAAAATGGCAGGGGGCAAACAACAGAGATGAAAGACTCTGTTGTGCTCTGGAGCATATTCCAAAGGAGGCAGCTAGTTGTCAGTGTAAAGTCAGAAAAACAGCTCTGAGTGGAACTGGAAGCAGAAAGTCTGAAAGCAGGCCTGGTAAACATGGCCGCCATTCCCTTGAAGCACTCTCTTAATTGGCCATGCTAAGGGAACAATTGACAGTGGGTTTTGTAGCTACCAGCCACACAGCCCAGCTCCGCTCAGGGATGTGAGGGTGATATAAGAGTACTGTAGAAATGGAATCAGGCCAAGGGGTCAGAAGTCACAGCAGAAGTTAAGTGGGATCATACCATACAATTGCTGTATGCCACGCCGGTCATCTTCCGGAAGCTCAAAGTTCTCTGTTTCCATCCATTGGTAGAAGGGGGCCATGATGGCGGACGGGTCGTTCGAGTGCTCCAAACCCAGCGCGTGGCCCAGTTCATGCACCGCAACCAGGAAAATGTCATTTCCTACGAGGAGGGAAGCAACGATTTACCAGCGTCCTTTGCAAATGGTTTGCCAGAGTCAACCATCCCCTCAAGATGAAGGACACCAAGTGGTTCAAGGAGTGTGAAAATCTTGGCCAAGGGGACACTTCCTCTCGTGGTGAATCCAACACAGCTTGGGTCAAGGATAGCCATTCCTTAACATCGGTTCTGATCGAACAAAGGCTGAGCTCAGGAGAAAATAAGGAATTGGATACAGGGGGTTTCCTTCCTAAGAAGTCCTTCTGCTTTTGTCTAGAACTCACTTCATTATGAGATTTGGGGAACTAGAAAAAGGAAGTGATGTTCTGGCTGGTCTCGAGCTGATGAGGAGAGAGGGGTTCCTTCTTCTCGCCGGTAGTTACTCATAGTGACTCATTCCCAGAAAGGGTTTGTCAGTCATGTCTGCCACCCTTTTATGCTTCTTCCTCCTGATATTTTATCTCCCCAACCCCCCCCCCCAAAGTCCTTCCAGCACCTTAAGCTTCCACTCACCGCTAAGGTCATCGCTGCGGGACGTCCAGGGCTCCGCAGCGTCAAAGTGAGTGTCGCCACCGATGTGGGGCCCAGGGAAGTAGGCATGGGCCAAGAAGCCTCCCTCGCCATCGAAGGGGGTGCTGTCGCCATGGAAGCCTTCGGCGAAGAAGATCATTATGTCGGCCTGCGGCTGGCGGCCCTCGCGCACGTCCGAGTAGGAAACCTCGCGGAAGCGCAGTGGCGTTACAGACTGCCACACGCTGAAGGCGCGTCGGATTGCGGTGAAGGTGGCATGCTCTCCCACCTTGGGTGTGTAGTTCTGGATGCTGGAACGGAAGCAGAAGTTGAAATCCCAAGGGTTTTGGAAAGGCCCGTCCTGATACCTCAACCATCTCAGGCATGTAGGCCTCTGAACCTGCGTTGCTTCCACAAAGGGATCACTTGGACATCCCTTTCAGGATGCCTCCTAAATCCAGCTAAAATTACCTTTCAAGCTCTCCCTCCTTTTTCAGTCATGCACGCCATTTAACTGCTCCCCCCTCTTAAGATGGCTCTTCATGCAGGACAATGGGGCCAAAAGCTTGTTATGACTTCTGCCCTTCCTCTGAAAGTTTGGAAAACTTTCAGGGAAAGCACTGAAAAATAGGGTGGAAGGAATCTGTTCCATTGCCTGGGAACCTGAGGATCTGGATTTGTAGTGCAAAACTTGTTGGCTTATTTGGACCATCAGATTTCTTCCTATCTGAAGTGTTTAGTTCTTGCAAATGATGTTTGCTAGGATAATGTGTTGGGCACTCAGAAATGAAGCTGGAGAGCAAAAAAATGAGAGCTGGGCTTGAGGAGTCAGGCTTTGCCTTCCATGTAGGCCTTCCCAGGTCTTTCTCAAGAGGCCACTACGCTGCCTTTTTACTCATGCTTTTTGCCTCATTGTCTCATTTCCTAAAAGTTTCCCCCTTTGAAGTCCCATGTTGATTTCAACATCAGGACACAAAATGTGTATAAAAATAACCCCGTATTTGCATTTTCTTCTGGCAACAGGTCAGAATTCTGCCCCCAGGAATTCATGCTTTTCTATATCGCCTGCCTTTCTTCCAACAGACCCAGCCCCACAGCTAATTCTCCTTTATCCCTCCTTTCCCGCAGGCCAGCCCTTCGACTCCCTACCCCACACCGTCTCCTCTGCCAACCTCACCAAAAAGTAAGATCGTAGTGCGACCACTTCAGCCCTTGGATGGCGTAGCGCCTGCGCCGGACATTGGCCTTGATCTCCGCCCCAAATTTATCCGGGACGCCACAGCGGGGCCTCTTCATAGCCCTGGAAGAAGGAAGATGCATTTAAGGTTCCAGCTGACCTTGAGAAACGCATTTCTATCTCACCAAAGTCTCTGTAGGTCGACCTCCTCATGTTAGCCATCCGGACAACCTGCCCGGGCTCAGTGACTGTCATGAGGTCTGTCTCTCTTCATGCGCCGTCTCTGAGAGAGGAGGACAATGTGAGAAAAGCTTTTTCATTGATCATGTCCCGGTTGTGGAATGCTCTGCCACTGCCAGCTTTCAGTTGCCAGGCTAAATCGTTCCTGTTTACCCTTGGTTCCTTCTTGGAATCATACCACAGTGTGATTATCGGCCCGTCTGTGGTGTTAATCATTTAGTAGGCTGGGATAGGATGCCTCCTTCTTATAGGGTCAGTATTGCTGGAGGAGCGCTTTCAGCAAAAAAAAAAAAAACCAGTAATTGTATTTTATTGATGTGTTTGCATATTTTATGGACTGCTTTGAGACTTCCAGAAATCATGAGATAAATGGTGATGTTGGTGGTTCGATGCCTTGACACCTGGCCAGCATTTACCGCTGCTTCTGTCGGAATAGTTATTTACATTCTAGCCGTCTTGAAACTAGTGGGGGTTGGGGTGCGAAATCGGGACAGGTAGAACGGAAGACATGGAGACGCAGCAGCAGGTGAAGTCCGAGCCAATGGCAGGCAGAGCCAGCTCATTCTAGTTCTGTCTGCCACCCTCCTCCCTGCTGGGTCCTAAAACGGCAACACTGGGGCTAAGGAGGAGGAAGCGGACAGGGCGCTCCCACCCTTGGGTGGACTGTAGACAGGAAAGCAGGCAGGTGGGGAGCTGCAAACTGAGGTTGGTGGGGCAGTCAGGTATTCACCCTAATAAGCCAGCCTCTGCTGCTTGAAACGACAGATGGAGAACGATTTCAGGATGCTCTGATCGTATATGATGCCCACTGCTATGAAGACCAAAAGAGAAGACTCCTGAGGAGAGAAAGCTCTGTCTCTGCTCTCTGATTACACTATTATTATTATTATTATTATTATTATTATTATTATTATTATTATCATCCTATATAATAAAGTGCAAGTGTCTCTGCGTCCAGATTCCCTGTGTCCCTGTGTCCGTGCTACTGCGCATGTGCCCCACGGACACAGGGATTGGAGGCAGAGACTGCACGCACACACACACACACACACACACACGCTCTCCCCACCCCCACCCCACCTACCGTTTCCCTGCAGCCTCCAACCGCTGCTCCCAGCCGGACTAAGCGTTGGCGGCAGGGGGTGGGAGAGCGTGCGTGTGTGCGTCCAGCAAGGACAGGTCCCGGGGTTCGGAAAAGCGCTGCGCAAGCGCTTCTCCGAACCCCGGGATGTCTCCTTCCTAGCGGCGGCTGGGGGAGAGGAAGGAAGGAGGAGAAAGGGCTGCTTTCTCCTCCTTCATTCCTGTCCCCCTGTCGCCGACAACAAGGACAGGTCCTGGGGTTCGGAGAAGCGCTGCACAAGCGCTTCTCCGAACCCCGGGGTTCTAGTGCCCGTTTACTCAACGGGCTGAATTACACTAGTTATTAAATAATTTTGTTTATTCCCAGCCACTCTGGGTGGCTTCTAGCACATAAAAAGTAAATTTGTACACCACCCCTTCAACCATAGATCTAAGGGCAGTTCACAACATAGAAATACAAGAGGCGGTATCGTAGACTGAGGAAGCTAAGTTTCATAACTCAGACAGCCAATTCTCCATTAGACAGAAGATTGTGCGAAGTAACTTCTTGGTGGATCGGGCCCCTATGGATTCACGCGGAGGGGTATCATCCTGGGCTTCTGCTTCAGGATCCATAGTGTTGTGGGAGAGTAGCACAAAGTGTTGCATGGGGGGGAAAGGACCTGAGAGACCACGGTTTGAAGCCCCACTCAGCTCCCTGGGTGGACCCGAGGCCGATCTCAGCAACCTACTTCACAGGGTTGTTGTGAGGCGGAGCTGCTGCCTGAAACAATGATGGCATACGCATGCCAACTTGTTTCTCCGGCACTGTCGTTTGCCAGTGTCCACGCTAAGTCAGTCTCTGCCAATCCCACACAGTTCCCCCTCCCTTCCTCCACACCCAAAACTCTCTGACTTCCTCTGCATAGCACAAAGAAGCCTTTCTAGGATGCTTTCGGCACAGGGATAAGGAAACCAGTAGCCCCACCGCACCAAAGTTGTTGGACTACAAGCCCCATCATCCCTCTGGCCCAGCCCTTCCCCGTATCATCACTAACCCAGAACAGACAAGCAAATAACATGTTTTAAAGGGTATCTCTCGCCCCACTCTTCCTCCAAAATGCTTTTTGCAAAGGATCTCCAAACCAGCTTTCCCCAGCTCTGGATGCCTTGGACTACAAATCCCATCATCCAGCGTGTGCGTGGAGTTCTTACACTGGTTTATCAGCTTTATACAGGCCAAGGGGTGCCAATTTGCTGCCGGTCACCTAGCTCTATATGCCAAACATAGTGGAAGATGTGTGACACTTTTCTCTTTCCCAATCTTTGTTGACCAAGGCAGAGAAGACCCCAGGCCTGCCACCCTCAGCTTGGCCAGGCTGGCAAAAGCGGCAAGTAGCAAGGCTGGCAAAAGCGAGACAAGGCCAGCTCCGGGCAGGAGAGCAGAGGGCAGTCCTGGGATACCTCACCGGCCGTGGCAAATAAAATTGCTCTTTCGACTGGAGTGTGCAATTACGCGACAGGCAAGTTCTGGCCCTAGACTAAACTGGGTTGGGGGGGAGCTTAGAAAGAGGGGGCAGAGAGGGGATGGAGAGGGGAAATGTAAACACTCAATGGATCGTAAACACTCAATGGATCGAGATTTCTAGTAAAAAAATGTCAATTAAATCTTTTGCTAGCTTATAGTTTAGGAACCACTTAACGTGATTTAAAGGACGATGTTGCACATTGCAGTTGGCAACTACGCGCTGCCACCGCGAAAGATGAGCCCCCACCCCACAAAGAGAGAGAGAGAGAGTTCACAATCAAAGAGGGGGAACAGCAGTGCACACATTTGCTCCCCCCCCCTTGCAAAATTTGTAGATCCGACAATAGAAGAGCCACTATTCCCCAGCCGGAAGCTGCTTCTGAGTCCTGTTTAAAATTCTCCTCCTCCTCTGTTCTTTGTACCCTCGCCAAGCTCTTGTGGTGTGGAGTTCCACTGGTCAGCCCTAACTCCACCAGACACTGCTTGCTCTGTATGCAATACGAGGGCCACCCCTGGGACAGGATGCCGCTCAGCCGTTCTGCCTGCTTGCCAGCGCTGGGAACTGGAAGCCAGCCAGCCACCGAGCCACAACCACAGTCCCAGCCTTTCTCTCGGTTACATCATGGGCCTTTTAGGTGGTTTCATATCGTTCTCCCACCAGCAGCGTTTGCAGCATTTTGGGGAAAAACTGCCCATAGTCCTTCAAATCTTCGGAAGTCTGGATAGGAGAAGTTTTCCGGATGCAGGAAGCACCTCGCAAGGGACAAATCTCAGCTCCTGGACTGGTGGTCTTGCCTGTCCTGAGTTCGAGATTTATCACCTATGAGGTGCTCCTTGAATTCAGAAAAGTTTCTCCTATCCAGTAGAGTTTTATCAAGGCTGGGTCTCGCCAACCGCGTACCCCAAATAAGAAGGCCCTCACAGTTGTCCTCTCCTTCAATTCTCCTCTTTACCCAACTTAGGCCGGCAGGCAACCAAGGGACAAAGTTGCCGACCACACACTCATTTCAAAATGGCTGAAGCACAGTCACTAAAGACCGCCATGATAGGACCTGTGAGAAATATATCCCATTTGCTTGATTGATGCTTGGTAGGAAGACAATTCCCCTCTGATACTGTTTTCCAGTAAAGCAAAACAGTTTTGTTTTTTACCCCCACCTCATGACTAAAAGACCCCACGTACCAAAAACACTGCGGTTGCCACAGCACCTCAGTGAACCATGTAAATACAATCCGTTGTTGTTGTTTTCTGACATGGCTTGCAATAAATCACTATTGTTGTTATTATTATTACTATTTACTGCTACACCTTAAAACTTGGGGTCCCAAATGATAAACTGTTTTAGGGGAGCCTCAAAAGCACTCATTTCACATAAGAAAAACTGGCAATGCTCAGAAACCCCTCGAGAAAGAAAAGAAGGCAAAACAGCTACAAACACCTCAAAATGAATGAAAACACAGACAAACGCCGCAGGCAGCAGCCTTCTCTAGAAACATGCAACTTTCCCAGCCAAACAACCCCCACACACACCCCAAAAAAAGTTTAAAAATTAAATTATTGGGAGGGAGAAGGGCATTATTGGCTTCAAAAGGGCATGGGTCTAAAAGAGATTTTTAAAAGGGGTCTTCACTTGTGGGTAGGGGTGAAGCGAAGGTCCCAAGGCTTTTATTGGTGAAAACAGAGAAGAGTTGCCACCGGATTTTGAAAAGGAGAATTCGTCACACCAAGGGCCATGGTGACAGAGCCTGAGCATTGCAACAAAGGCATCCGAGAGGTCCCCTGCCGGACACCCTGGACAGCTGCTGCCAGTCAGTGTAGGCAATGCTGAACTGGACGGACCCAGGAAGGAAGTGAGCAGCGGCAGCATCAGGAGGAGGGAACTTACTTCATGGTCTCGGAGTCCGCCGTGCCCGTCACCTGAAGGCCGTAGAACCGCTGCATGGCCGAAATGGCAGCCGTGAGCGACTGCGGGGAGCGTTGAGTGTGCGTTCGAAGGTCTCCGGGGGGAAGGTAGCCATACTGCTGCAGCCAGGCCTGGGGGGAGAAGGAGAAGGGTGTGAGAAACACAGATGGCAGGAAGGACAGCCGTCCTCACAAGCAGCGGTCGAAATTCCCCAGGCTCGTTTTGCTTATTTATTGCATTTATATCTCCAAGGAGTACATGGTTGACACACACACACACACACACACACACACCCGGTTAATCCCGACAACAACCCTGTAAGGTAGGTTTGTAAGGTAGGTTAAGTGGCTGTGACTGGCCCAGTGACCTTCATGTCTGAGTGGGGATTTGAACCCCGATCTCCCTGGTCCTAGTCTGACACTCTTAATGGCTTCCAGCCCACTGGCTTCCTGGAGCACTTCTGCAATGGGGCAGCTCTATAAGTTAAGTAGGTGAATAAAATATGGGGAAAGCCAAATGTCACTTAGAAAAGGATCTGAAATGTTTTCTTTGAAGCTCGAACCTGTTTTATTCCGGGTTGTTTTATTTGACGTTTCAATTAGTTGTAAACCACTTTTTGAGATCGTTTCTTTTAAAATATAACGCAGTATAGAAATGAAATGAATAATAATCATAACGACGACAATAAATTCTACCGCAAAAAAGGTGCCTAGACATTGCACTGCAGTGACCAAGTTTAAGAAGGAGCGTCTCCACCCCCATCGTTCTGTCCGGACACTGAGGTCCAGCGCCGAGGGCCTTCTGGCGGTTCCCTCACTACGAGAAGCCAAGTTGCAAGGAACCAGGCAGAGGGCCTTCTCGGTAGTGGCACCCGCCCTGTGGAACGCCCTCCCACCAGAGGTCAAAGAGAACAACAATTACCAGACCTTTAGAAGGCATCTCAAGGCAGCCCTGTTTAGGGAAGCTTTTAATGTTTGATGGATTTCTGTATTTTAATGTTTTGTTGTAAGCCGTCCAGAGTGGCTGGGGGAACCCGGCCAGATGGGCGGGGTATAAATAATAAATTATTATTATTATTAGCCAATTGGTGAGTTTATATCTCTCGAGTTTGGTCACAAGCGCATTTGTGAAGCCAGAACCACCGCAAAGAGTGCACAACCCAAAAAAGAAGAATGGAGGACTGAGCCACGGCAAATTATTTCAGGATTTTTCCTTTCCTCTGTCCATTTCTACCTATAGGCTTCATTCTCACCAAGGTGGTCAAACCTGTGTCTGGAATATGCCACCTCAATCTGCGGGGGGGGGGGGGGGGCTCACCCTATTTAAAACAAAAGCCCTTCAGGCAGAAGATGAGCACGGCAAAGAATATTAGAGCAGAGCAGCCGCCTCTCTGGTGTGCTGATATTTTATGCCAGGGGGGTTATTTTCATATGGACATGCGTTTGGGCCTACACGCCCACCCCTTCGACCATCTGAAGTGGTACAGCCCAGTCTTGGCTCACCGCTTTGGTGAGAGCTAGGCCACAGAATCATAGGGTTCGAAGGAACCAGACACAGATAGAGGCCAACCCCTGGCCTCAGAACAAGGTTTTCCCACAAATCCCAGCCCTTCTCCTGCTAGCTCCGCTCGCCGCATGATAGCTCAAGAAAAACAAAATAGCTGGCTGCCAGGAGTGACGGTGGATCGAACAAACTGGGCTGGGGAGCCTGTGGCCTTCAAGACCGTTGCAGGACTACATCTCCCATCATCCTTAGCCACTGGCCACGCTGGCTGGGGTTGATGGGATTTGGAGTGCATCAACGTCCGGAAGGCCCACATGTCTCCCACCCCTGATCTATGTCCATATACTGTCAGCTCAGCCATACTATCTGCTGAATAGTGGGTAAGAAGGATGAAGACACAGCTCTCAAAACAACCAGCTCTTTATTCTACCTCTGAGTCCCAGACTGAACAGTAGCTTAGCCAACTGGCTTATATAGTACTCAGTAACTTGCAACAGTAACAAACTTCCCCTAGCTACCCAATCAGTGAACAGCACTCTCAATCCTTCATTTGCATGTTGTGGACCTGAGTGAGAACTGCAGCCACACTGGGCAGGGTAAGAACTGCAGCCACGGTGGCCAGAAGGAGTACTGCAGTTAACTTAATACATAACACTATCCATGGCAAAGACCCACTGCCCGATAATTGCTGGTATCAGTCCCACTCAGTGTCTCCACCTTTCAGCATATTCCCGTCTATCTGTCCTTCCCACACTCCTCCCTACATATCAATCCATTTGTGTGTTCTCTGTTGCCTGCTTTGAGGTAGGGCATCCTTTATAAAGGACGCCCCTCAACTATCAACCTTCCCCTCCACATTCATTCATCTATCCACCTACATAATCGCTTTGCGGTTTCGTTTTTACAATCCAGCGGTATATCAAATTTATGAACTAAACAAATAAAGTTCACAGTGCAATCCTTCTGTTTCCATATATATACAGTGGTACCTCGCAAGACGAAAATAATTCTTTCCACGGGTCGGGTCGTGTTACGAAAATTTTCGTCTTGCAGAAACAAACAGCAGACGGCAAAAAAAATTGTCTTGCGAGACGCGGCCATAGAAAGTTTCGTCTTGCGAGGCAACAAAGAATCGCTAGACGCTTTCGTCTAGCGAGTTTTCCGTTGCGCGAGGCATTCGTCTTGCGATCGTGGGGTCTGAGGACCTGTTTAGTCCTTTGGATGCTGTCGGACTCCAACTCCCATCAGCATGGTCAATAGCCAGGGATGATGGGAGCTGTAGTCCAACAACACCTGACTGCCCCAGCACATAGCTGCCAAGTTTTCCCTTTTCTCGTGAGGAAGCCTATTCAGCATAAGGGAAAATCCCTTTAAAAAGGGGATAACTTGGCAGCTATGCCCCAGCATCCTCAGTCCTGATCTATTGCCTCCATCTTTCTTTCCTTTCTCTGTCCATCCACTTTTCCTCCCCAATCACTGCCCATCCACCGACTCATTCCCATACGTCGAACTCATCTTTCTGTCCATCTGCCGATCCGTTAAAAGTGTGCTGTGAGCCCAAAGCATCTACCCATTCAGGAGCTGACACATTGTGCCTCTGCGTGATCGCCTTGCCCTCCTTCCCATCATTCTCTGCTGGATGGAAGGCAACAGCGATGAATAGGGCAGGATAAATTCATTCCATCGCTCCCAATACAAAGAGGTGCCAAAGAACCACCTGATCTCAAGAGGAGTCATACCCAGAACAGTGACTCATCCAGGGGATGAATCTATATATATATATAAATGTAAAAAATGTGAAACTGTGGGCTCCAGTTTTCTCCGAAACCGCTTGACCGATTGTCCTGGAATTTGGACACAACGGTCCATGCCACTAGCCGAGTGTTTGCACAACCTCGGATCGCTCACATCTCATACCTGCACGGGTAAAAACCTGCTTTTCCACAAACTAAAACAGTGCCCTCAAGTGGCGTTATTCCCACAGCTCCTCCTCCACCTCCTCCTCCTCCCTCCCCATGGAGTCTAGCCCGCACCCACAAACTCCGCCTCCGCCACGAGATCCTGTAAAACAGGAACTCTGAGACTCAGGGGGATCTGAAGGGGGGCTATTACCCTCCATTTGACAGACTAATGCACAGCAACGCGTACAGGGCCAGCTAGTATTAAACATATTTTGAAAATTAAAGGAGTACACTTTGGGGAGCCGTGTAAGAGGGTTGGAAGTTTGGGAAACCCTGAAATACTCCAAAATAAAACCTTCTCCTTATTCTGCCTGTCTGTCTGCACCAGCTTTCCCCTTCAGCTCAGTCAGTACAGAAGGAGACTCTTAATCTCAGGGTCGTGGCTTCGAGCCCCACACTGGACAAGAGATCCCTGCATTGCAGGAGGTTGGGCTAGAAGACCCTTGGGGTCCCTTCCAACTCTACAATTCTGTGATGATTGTGGCTGGTGCTAAGGGGAGCTTATCCCCCCCCCCTGCCCCCTGCCCAGTTCAGTCAGGGGAACATCAAATGCCATCTTAAGTTCCACTAACTTCAGTGGGATTTATTAAGTGCTTCCTTCCTTTATCAGTTGCTTTTGTGTGTCAGCTCCTGCCAGGCACACAGGCCTTGTGGCTGTCTCAGTTCCTCCCCCCCTCACCGCCCCACTGCTAGCCTTCCATTGATCTTTACAGTGAATCACTATGTCTGCAGCCATTTCCAGGCATGGTGACCCTTGGTAAAAGCAGGCTGGGCAAAGCTCTCCTCAGATCTAAGAGGCCTGGGATCAGATCTTCAGATGCTGGTCTTCTGCAATGCTTTGGGGGTAAGGGGAGCTGCTTGAGCAGCATGAAAAGAGAAGAGCAGGAAGAAGAAGAAGGGGAAGGGGGGCGGTCCGTCTCTACAAGGAACTGCGGTCCAGGATTGACACTCATTATAGATCATCTCCTTGCGTAACACCAGGTGATTCAAAAGGGATGTTACTCAGAGGGAGAAACCCAGGAAACAAGCAGCAAATGAATTATCCTGGGGAAGACAGAGAGAAGAGCTGGGAAAGGAGAAGATTTAACCCTTTGTGATGCGATAGGTTTTGTGATGGCGATTCTCGCCCCCCCCCCCTCAAAATGAAACTGCATGGCCGGATAATTCAACAGGGCCTCCTAGCCCTGTGCAACGACAGCCAAGGTGGCATTTTTCCATCTCCGCCGCATTAAGCAGTTGGTCCCCTACCTCTCTCAACCTGATCTGGCCACAGTGATCCATGCGATGGTCACCTCTAGGCTTGATTATTGTAACTCGCTCTACGCGGGGCTGCCCTTGAAACTGACCCAGAAACTCCAGCGGGTGCAGAATGCCGCGGTGAGGCTCCTTACGGGGTCCCGGCCGCGGGATCACATTCATCCAGTGCTTTACCAACTGCACTGGCTCCCGGTGGAGTACAGGATCAGGTTTAAGGTGCTGGTTTTGACCTTTAAAGCCTTATGCGGCTTAGGACCCTCGTACCTACGGGACCGCCTCTCCCGGTATGACCCACAGAGGACATTAAGGTCCACAAATAATAACATATTGGAGATCCCAAGTCACAAGGTGGTTAGGCTGGCCTCGACCAGGACCAGGGCCTTCTCAGTACTGGCCCCGACCTGGTGGAACGCTCTGTCCCAGGAGACTAGGGCCCTGCGGGATTTGTCATCTTTTCGTAGGGCCTGCAAGACAGAGCTGTTCCGTTTGGCCTTCGGACTGACGCAGTCTGACCCCACGGTTACCCTCCCCTAAGGTTTTATTTCATAATGGTTTTATCTTATTCGTAGATTTTTAATTTCAAAATTGAATTTTAACATTGTATTAATCTGCGTTTTAACTGAATTGTTTCTTTTATACTTGTGTTGATATTATTTGTTGTTAGCTGCCCTGAGCCGGGTCTTGACTGGGAAGGGCGGGGTATAAATAAAAATCATTATTATTATTAGCCTGTCGATCCATTTTCTGACAGCCGCCAGCCCGTTCCCCCCAAAAGAACGTCCTGAGCCATAAGCATGGCAGGTCTTTCCTGATGTCTATCCCTAGTGCCTGTTCTTTACTCACGAGGTAGACTGCCTCTCCACACGGACGGTGTCATTTAGCTACAGAGAAAAATGTTTCTCCCTCTCTTGGAAGACTAGAACTCAGGGGCACCCCGTGAAAAATCAGCTGAGAGGGCCGACAGTGCAACTTGCAAATTTTTCAGCAGCGAGGTATGGCAATGGCCAGCTTGGCTTGGGCAGGCATCAGAGGGGCAATCATCCACATTCCCAGAGGGAAAGAGAGGTCTGCCTGTGGTTATTGGCCTTGACAAATGAAATCCTGTAGAATCTCCAGGCTTAGGAGCAGTGTACCTCTCTCTCTCAATGCCAGTTGCTGGAAGGGCACAAATACAGGAGAGGGCTATTCTTGCTTACACGCTCTGCTCGCGAGTTTCCTGGCCACCCCTAGAAAGAGGATGCTGGATGAGATTGACTCTTGGCCTGATCCAGCAGCGCTCTTCTTCTATTCTGGTATTCTTATCATGGCTGGTAGCCATTGGCAGCCCTGTCCTTGGAACACCCTAATTTTGGCTTCCCATACAGTGGGTGATACAACACAGCTGCTGGCTCTCTTTCTGCAAGTTTATTTTTAATAGCTGTCAAACAATCCAAGAGGGTTGGTTTTTTTAGCTGATTAGTCACCTACCTTTTAACCAATTAATCAGCTGATTAAAGCCCACTGGGGAGGGTTATTGGGTTGTTGTTTTTCATTTGATTATATTTTTTGTGGTTTCATATTTTGATTTTTTTCTGTGAACTGCCCTGAGACCTCCTGGTATAAGGAGGAATATAAATTTAATAAATAATAATAACAGCACACCGACCCGGCTTAGCCATGATTTAATGCGAATGCACAAATATGCAGGTTTGTGACCACTTGTCCTCCTGCACTGCTGTTTGCTAAGCCATGGTTTGGCTTAGCATAATGTCTGAACATGGGGATTTTGAGTTGCAACCAATGTTTGTTCTGTGGTTTTACCATTCATGGTTTGTCCGGAATATGATAAAACACAAGTTTGGGATCAGACGTAACACTGTGCCAAACCATAGCTTCACTCGCAGCTGCAGGGCCAGAAAAGGAACAAAACAGCCACAGCCTAGGAATCTGTTTGCTCTTTCTCACTTAAACCATGGTTTGCGGCTTAACGCTTTGTATACACTGAGCCAGTGAGATGTACTTTGAAGTAAACACACACACGACTGCACTGTTAAGCTTTAAGAAACTTAGCAACTGTGACCTGGCCACCTGATCTCTAGCACCCTCCAGCTTGGACTACTATAATGTGCTACGCATGGGGCTGCCCTTGAATACAGTTCAGAACCCTCACCTAATACAGAATTCACCTGCTACCATTCTGGATGGTTTATCTAGATAGAGACATATCGCATCAACTCTGAAGGAACTACAGGTATGCTGGCTCCCTATTCATCAGATAGGATGTTGTTGTTGTTTAGTCGTTTAGTCGTGTCCGACTCTTCGCGACCCCATGGACCAGAGCACACCAGGCACTCCTGTCTTCCACTGCCTCCCGCAGTTTGGCCAGACTCATGTTCGTAGCTTCGAGAACACTGTCCAGCCATCTCGTCCTCTGTCGTCCCCTTCTCCTAGTGCCCTCAATCTTTCCCAACATCAGGGTCTTTTCCAGGGAGTCTTCTCTTCTCATGAGGTGGCCAAAGTATTGGAGCCTCAGCTTCACGATCTGTCCTTCCAGTGAGCACTCAGGGCTGATCTCCTTCACAATGGATAGGTTTGATCTTATAGTGATCTTCAAATATCTCAAGGGCTGTCACCTGGAAGAGGGGACAGGCTTGTTTTCTCCTGCTTTGGAGGGTAGGAGTCAAACCAATGGCTTGAAATTACAAGAAAGGAGATTCCGACTCAACATCAGGAAGAACTTTCTGACCGTAAGAGCTGTTTGGCAATGGAACAGTCTCCCTCAGGAGGTTGTGGACTCTCCTCCCTTGGAGGTTTTCAAACAGAGGTTGGATGGCCACCTGCCATGGATGCTTTAGATGAGATTCCTGCATTGCAGGGGGTTGGACTGGATGACCCTCGGGGTCCCTTTCAACTCTACCATTCTAAGATTCTACCACGGAGACCAGTTCAAGGCATTGCTGCCCTAAATCAACCTTCACCGACCTGGTGCTTGCCAGATGTTCTGCACTCTCCATCACCCTTTAGCCCCAGCCAGCATGACGATGGGAATTGTACTCCAAAACAGTTGGGAGGACACCCAAAGTTAGCGACACCTGCTGTATAAGAGCCTGGGGTTCAAATATCTGCCTCCTCTTGTGCCAAGCTACTCGAGCTCTTAACATCACCAGAGGAGATCCTTTTCCATGCTCCACTAAAGGAGAAGACTACTATGCATGCACAATCTTATATGTGCTTACTCAGAAGTAAGGTGGTGTAGTGGTTAGAGCGTTGGACTAGGGCCTGGGAGACCAGGGTTCAAATCCCCTCTCAATCTTGATGCTCGTTGGGTGACCTTGGGCCAGTCACTGTCTCTTAGCCTAAACTACCTCCCAGGATAAGATGAGATGGGAGGGGGGAAACCATGCTACCTTGAGGAAAGGTGTGATATAAATCTAATAAATAATCAAAGTGGGTATTTGATGGGGCTCACTCCCTAGCAAGTGTGCAGCCTAAACCTTTTCCTGGTATCTTTGGCCTTACTTTTGAGAGTTATGTCAAGTAAGTGGGCACAAGGAAATGGGGACTTTAGGGTCAAAGTGAGCAGCAATGTATACATTTCAGACTCTATACATAAAGGCCTTTTGTGTGTGTGTGTGTTTTCCAGAAACACACCCCCTTAAGGCAAAGATTTTAAAAAAGAACTTGGAGCAGGCCCAGGTGATGATGTCAAGGAGCCTGACAAATTTCGACACCCTCGGGCGTTGCCAATTATTTTCTTGCCTTCCTATCCGTCCATAACGCGCGTCCCCCCCCCCAATTTCCCTTGCTCCACTCGCCAACGTTGGGTATAAAAAAAGACCCCGTGCCCCCGCTTTTTTCCGCTTGCTCTCCCTTCGCACTCCCTCTTGCCTCCCTTCCCTCGCTTCGGGACGGAGCGGTCCCTAAAAAAAGTCACCGTGCCTCATCCCCGAAGTCTCAAAAATATCCCTTGGAAGAGAGACACAAACAACCCACCGCCCACGCGGCCTTTGGGTACAGTAACCGTCCTGCCCTCCTCCTTCGTTTCATCCTAGGCCAGAGCCTTCCTTAGAGTGAATTCCCCAGCAGTCCCCGGCCTTCGCTCTTGTCCGGGCAAACTTGCAAACTTCCTCGAGGGTTCAGACAAGGCTTTCTTTTGTCTCGTCCCTCCCCACATCCTCATTCCTGGCATTCGGAGAGTGGCTTAAGGTCACAGCCGCCAACCCCCTTTCAGAGCTGGTACCGCCACTTCCCTGACCTGTTCTTTCCTCTGCCTTCCTATGCTGGGTCCATTTCCTTTTCTTCTTATTATTTTTTTCTTCCAATTGTGAAATTGGCTGAGAACACCCACATGAAAAGCTACCCTTTTCCTGCCTGGGTTCTTTTCCCCATATTCCTCTCTCTCTCTCTCTCTCTCTCTCTCTCTCTCTCTCTCTCTCTGCATTCATTTTTTTCCTTCCAAACTTATCACAACAATTATGTTACAAGGTAAAAGACATCCTTCCAGTTGCATCTTCTGCCAGTGGATGTCCACCACCATCATTCTAGCCCTCATTGATCCCTAAGTGCTTCACAGCTCTTTCTTCCAAACCAGCCACCAATGCCACAGACTTTGTTCCTCTTTGTTCCTCCGAGGACATTTCAGGACTAGATTCGGGTTCTTCCCCTTTAACATAAAATATTCCCAGCTACCACAAATAATAATAATAATTTTGTGTGTGTGTGTGTGTGTGTGTGTGTGTGTTTCAGCAGCAAAAGTTGCTTGGATCGGCAAGAAAATCGAGGAACAAAAAGAAAAAAGAGAGAGAAAGGAACTGTAACAATAACAGACACCCCGTCAAAAGCCAAGGAAAAATTGGAAGGAGACCAAGGTGGTTTGTTTGGGGTTGTTTTTTTTCCCCTCTTCAAGGATTGCGTAACTGAGAGCAGTATGATCAAGATCAAGAAAGAGGGAAGGAAGATGGAAGAATGATGGATGGGGGAGCCTGAGATATGTATGGCTAAATTGAGAAATATGGATGAGAGAGGTTCAATGGGTGACAGAGAGATGGCAGACTAAGAAGTAGATAAGGTTATGATTGATGGGCAGGTAGAAACTTTTTTTAAAGGGAGTTGAAAGTGGTTTGAGACAGACTTCACTCTCTCCGGTGTATACACATAATTCTTTTGTCTGGCTGAGTGAGGCAAAGAAGAAGAAGAGGAGGGATGATGAGTGTGACCACCATAAGTAGCAATTCCTCTTTCAAACTCCCTTCAAAACAGTGGATGGAGAGAGAGATATAAGCGGACAAGCGGACAGATAGCTATGGGAAGATAGGGAGGGAGTTTGAGAACAAAGTGGGCAAAGGAAATGGGTCACAATGAAAGAGGGAGTTATCTGCTTGTTGAGAATGGTGAAGGCTCAGAAGCAAGGAATGAATTGTGACTTCACATTACTTGATTTATAAAGGAGCAGGGAGCCAGTTCAAATAACAGAAAGGAAGGAAGAGATTGCATGACAATCTGATGGACTGTTGCAAGCTGCCTCGAGGGTGTCTGGGTGGAAATGTGGTGTGTGAACCCAGTACGTAAATGCAAATAAATAAAACTTTTAAAGTACATAAACAAAGCGGTAGGGAAGGGAAGGGAACAGGCAAGCTGGATTACCATCCACTTTAGGGGAGTTTAAACTGCAATGTTTCTCCAAAAGGGAAGAGAAAAGGTTGTGAAAGAGAATAAAGGCCTTAAAACTAAGGGATTTTGGTAGACATCAATATATGGGGAGCGGGGGGCAGAAGGCATGAAATTGTTTAAGCTGATGGGCAAAATCAAGGAAGAAAGGGAGCTTGCATCCAAGGGACAGCCATCCAAAACTGGAACACGAAAGCGCAGGGAAGTGAGGGAATGGGGAAGGTTGGCAAAAGAACGAATGGAACAGAAAATGCCTTGGCATAGAAAACACCACCTCTCTGTCCAGCTGCAGAACACATCCAAGAAAAGAGGGGAGGGGGTGAACACAAAGGATGGTAAAAGAAAAAAGCAAGGGAGGAGGAGATGGAAAGAACAGCTGGAGAAGGAATGTGAATAAAAGAATAGGAGCAAAGGTGATGGGAAGTTTGGCAGAAGGGAGATACAGGAAGGAAAATTCAGAACGTGCCTGACTCGTGAAGGGGCGTCTCAAGAAGAAGAAGAAAAGGGGAGGAAAAAATCAGGAGTGATTGGGAAAGGCCATATTGACCACCAGGGAAGGGTGGATGTCAGAAGCTTCCTAAAGGAGGAGTGCAGTGGAAGGCAGAACACATACAAATGAATTTGCAAAAAGGAAGGCAGAAATATTGAACTGCAAGCAGCAATAAAGCAATATATAAACCCAGTTAATGGGAAGAGGTGAAGGCTCTATCATTGGAGAGATGGAAGAATCCTGTTTAGGTGGAGGGCAGCCACTTGGTTGATGAATAAGTGGAGAATAATGTGTGACAAGCTTAAAGCGAATGAGTGTGGCAGAGGCCGAGGGAAAGAGCGAGCACAGGAGAGAGGGAACGGAGCCATCTCTGCAGCAGGCAAGTGGAGACAAGAACATCGAAGAATGGAGTATTTAAGAGAAGTTTAGCAGGAGGGAAAGGCACAGAAGGAAGGAATGAGAAACCTGGGCTGGCAGAGGAGTGCAGGATGAAAACGAGGGAAAGAGGAGAGAGAGAGAGAGGTGAGAGAAGAGTGAAACAAGGGTGAAGTCTACTGCGGGCGCAAGAGAATGAGAGAGCGAGGCAGAGAGCAGGAAGAAGGGAGTGGGAAAGCCAGCAAGTGGGGTGGAAATAAGGGGGAGATCTTCTCCAATGGGTCTCATTCATACAAAAACAATAATAAAAGTTTCCCAGAACAAAAGCGCACCAAGCGGGAACGTGGAGGAATGAACTGTCCGGCCAGGAAAAGAAAAGGAGGAAAAAAACGTAAGGGAGGAGGAAAGCAGAGAGCAAAGGAGTGGGGAAGGCAGGCGGGTGGAGGGATGCAAGGGAAGGAACGGAGAAGCAGGTCGGGCAGAGGAAAGCCTGGGAAATTCAGAGAGAAAGAGGAGGGAGGCAACGGAGGATAGCTGGCCAGGAGGACCTGGCAAATGCATTACCTCTCCCCACCCCCCTCCCCTCGATTTTGCAGGGCACTCACCTCGGGGCTGAAGCGGGAGGTGGAGGATCCTCGGGGCAGGAGGGCGCTCAAGGCCACGGCGAGGGGCAGCAGCCGGAGGAGGGCGAGCCACGGACACATGTTGCTTCTCTCCCCGAGTGTGGCGCTCTGTGGCGATCCCACTCACTCGAAAGCCTTTTTTTCTTCTTCTTCCCCCTCTCCCTTCTCCCGTTGTGCAAAAAAAGAAAAAAAAAGTTGCTGGTGTCGAGTTTCTCTGTCCCTCCCTCCTTACCCGTCTCCCTCTCTCTCTCTCCTCTCCCCTCCTCGCGCTGCTTTTCCCTCGCTCCCTCCTTCCGCCCCGTCTCTCCCCCTCGCCCAAAGTGGAGACGTGGTCGGGCGCGGGGTCTGGCTCCAATTAGAGGGTTGCGAGGAGGATGGAGGGAGAGAGAGAGAGAGAGAGAGAGAGAGAGACTCCCCTTGCAGGGGGGGGGGGGGAGAAGATGGGAGGAGGGAGGGACGGAGGGAGGAGGAAAAGAAAGGAAAGGAAGAAAGCCAGGGAGCCTCCAATCTGCATGCGCCTATTGAACTCAACTTCTGAGCAGAGGATCGCTGCGCATGCGACCCAAATGCAGGCATGCTCTTTCCCGCTTCCACCACCACCTCTCTTTTCCCATCCCCCGGTTCTTCCCTCTGCGCTGAACTTTTAACACCGTAAGTCCCCCACTTCGGGGCAGGAACTTACCTTCGCCTTAATGTTACTGTACAGCGACTTCTATTGCATGCATACCGGGTAGGCCGCCTTTCTACCGGGGAGCTCAAGGCGGCATGCAGACATGGTTCTCTCCCGCTGTCACCGTTGCCTGCTCACCACAACCCTAAAAGGTAGGCTAGGGCAGTGAAAGAACGAGTCTGGCCCCAAGGCACCTCCTGAGGCTCATGGCTGAGGCTGAGTGGGGATTGAGCCCCCGGTCCATAGCCGGATTTATGTACAGTGGTACCTCGGGTTACAGACGCTTCAGGTTACAGACTCCACTAACCCAGAAATAGCACCTCGGGTTAAGAACTTTGCTTCAGGATGAGAACAGAAATTGCGCAACGGCGGCGAGCGACAGCGGGAGGCCCCATTAGCTAAAGTGGTACTTCAGGTTAAGAATGGACCTCCAGAACGAATTAAGTTCTTAACCCGAGGTATAAGCTAAACAAGCTATAGCTTAGAGCCCTACTCTCTTGGGGGCCCCAAAAAAATTGAAAGGGAAAAAAACCTTGATGTACATTTCCAAAATATAAAACCAATTAAATAACCATTTACCAAATAAAACCTACATACAGCAACAGTGTTTTGTGTTGTGTAGGCTCCTATTTTGTTATGTGCAAATGGCTTTAGACACCTGTTAGGTCCATAAATTACCATATACAGTACTGTAGCATATATTCAACACATAAAAAACAGCAACAATTTGTTGTTGAAAAAGGACAGTTGGATATACAAAGGGCCTCATTACCTTCAGTAGCTTAGGGCCTCATCAAACCTAAATCCGGCCCTGCCCTGGCCTCCCAAGTCCTAGTCCTATACTTTAACCACTACCCCACATTGCCTTTCTGGTCTTTCTCTATCATGCTACTAGTATTGGTGGTGGTGGTGTTATGCCATCACTGTGCCTGGCAAAATAATAATAATAATAATAATAATAATAATAATAATAATAATAATAATAATAATAATGTTATTATTACTTTATTATTTAATAATTTCCTTTATTCACGGCCACTCTGGGTGGCTTAAACACATAAAAATTGTAAAGAATTAGACATTAACGTAAAACATTATTATTATTATTATTATTATTATTATTTACACAGCTTGGGTATTCTCTGAATGTAGAGCAATGTGTAAATTCTGAAATTAATTAGGTAATCAAATAATAGAATCATAGAGCTGGAAGGGACCCGGGGGGTCATCTAGCCCAACCCCCTGCAAGGCAAAAATCTTTTGCCCAACATGGGGCTCGAACCCACGACCCTGGGATTAAGAGCCTCATGCTCTAGTCTACCTACTGGAGAGGGAGGGAGAAATTCAGATCTAGAAAGGGGACTGGAATTCCCCTCTGAGGAAAGGTTGCAACATGTGGGGCTTTTCAATTTAAAGAGAAGGCAAGCAGAGGCAACAAGACGAAAGTTAATGTAAAACTATGCAAGTCATGGAGAAAAGTGGTTAGAGGGTGATTTCCCCCCACCCCCTCATAATGCTAGAACTTCCGAAGAAGCTGGATATTGAAGAATTTGGGTCAGAGGAAAGAAAGGTCTTTTTCACATAGCACTTAGTTAAGTTCTCGGAATTTGATCCCACAGGAGGCAAGGAGGGCCTTCAAGTTGGATGGCTCTATAAGGGAGATTAGGGACCCAGGTGGTGCTGTGGGTTAAACCACAGAGTCTAGGGCTTGCTGATCAGAAGGTTGGCGGTTCGAATCCCTGCAACTGGGTGAGCTCCCGTTGCTCGGTCCCGTTGCTCGGTCCCGTTGCTCGGTCCCAGCTCCTGCCCACCTAGCAGTTCAAAAGCACATCAAAGTGCAAGTAGATAAATAGGGACCGCTCCGGCGGGAAGGTAAACGGCGTTTCCGTGTGCTGCTCTGGTTCGCCAGAAGCAGCTTTGTCATGTTGGCCACATGACCCGGAAGCTGTCTGCGGACAAACGGCGGCTCCCTCGGCCTATAGAGCGAGATGAGCGCCGCAACCCCAGAGTCGGACACGACTGGACCTGATGGTCAGGGCCCTTTTACCTTTACCTTTATAAAAGGGATTAGATAAATTCATGGAGCGGCTACTAGCCACAATGGCTATATACTCTGCCTCCACTGGTCAGAGGCAGTAAATGCTTCTGAATCCCATCCACTCGAAACTGCAGGAAGTGAGTGTGTTGCTGTGCTTCAATGCCACAGGCACCTGGCTGGCCGCTGTGATGACAGGATGCTGGGCTAGAGGGCCAGGAAGCTCTACTTAAATGTCCTTCTGGAACAAAGGGTTGGAGCAGGAGGAGCAGGGTAGGTTAATGGGGTGACAGCGGCCAGACGAGACCGAGAGTGGGTCCAATGGTCAAGAAAGCGGTTTCTGCATGTCTTGGAGAGAGAAGCGAGGGGCAGACGGGACTCGCCCACCTGGGAACGTAGCCCATCTAGGACAAGGAAAATTCTGATCCTAAACCTCCGCTGCCTTGTGGCTAAACTCATTTGAGAGAAAGGGCTTTAGGAGTAAACCCTGAGGACAAATCCGTACCCTCTGTCTTGTGGGACATCTTAAACCCTGCACAAATCCAGAGTGGAGTACCTGCCTAAGCGGGTTGGATGCCTCCTTCCACCAACTCCTGCAGCCAAGCTGGTGCCAAATGTCTTGCTCTGCTTTCCTTTAGACCACATAAGTGAGACCGGGGGAAGGGGGGTGCCTTGTTGTCTGGCCAGTCCAGGACCTCCATACACACTGCCCAGGCTTGCCTCCCAGACAGGTCACTTGAGTGCCGCTAAACAACGTGGGAGGCAGCAGTTACAAGTCACCGGTCTCTGCAGCCACAGCAGGCGCTGCGATTCTCCAGAGGTTTGACTTCGCCCCTGGAGGCGCGGTCCATTGTCTCTCAAGAAACAGAAATATATCAACATCCAGCCAACATTTCCATAGCATGAGGCGTAGGAGAAATGTTCAGAGCAGGACCGGGGCAAATGTTACAATATCTTTTTTTTAAATCACTTTTATTTGATTTTACAAATATAAATTTATAACAAAACCAAATACATTTCCATATAAAGAGATTTCTCTGAATTTCGAGACCTCCCCCCACCCATCCCCTCCCTGGGTCCTATTGTCAATGTTCCCAACTGCACATTATATAATACTCTATATTTTATATCTATCCATATCAATATCAATTAGCGCCAATCAATTGGAGGAAATTATTCCCGAGAATTAGCCTGGGCACAAAAGCTTTTCGACTCAGAATGGTGTAGTAATTCTTTCTGAAATAGATTAGCAGCTCAAAATATTAAGTGAAATCATTGCTGTTTTAATTGTTATTATTACTGTTTGTTTGTTTTTCCTGTAAAGCACTCGAGAGATTTTTATGATATTAAGCAGTATTGCGTTTGTTTTTTAAAAAAAACAAATAAACAATAAAAGCACCATTTCAACTAAAAAAAAAAGCAGGACCGGGCAGCTGGAATGCTGGTTTATTTTCCAGTGAACAAAAAGAAATGCTATGGCCTGGGACTCTTGGATTCTGCCTCTGCCTCCGAGCGCAATGCACTTTGAGCCAGAGCTCACCACCCCCACCCAGATTTCAGACCAGGGAGGTAGGGCTGGGCTGAGCGAACCGGTGGTCTTGGCTTCCAGAGAAAGTGAGGAAATGGTTGGAGCCAAAGGACCTTCCTGTTAAGACAAACATGTTACAATGCGAGGGATTACTCGGCGAGGTTCGGCTCCAGCTGCTCTGCCCTGGAGGTTTGCCTGAGCATCGTCTATTTCAGGAGTTGCACCGCAGCCTTTCTTAGCAGGGCAGACAGGTGGCCGCTTCTTGTATACGAGAGGCGGTGACTCAGAGGCATGAATGGTCTGCTGCGCAAACCCAGATATTCCTAATATCCGCTTTGCGGGAGGATATGAAACGTGAAATCATTAGGGGCTTCCTTCCTGATAAGGATGGGACTGTTCAGCAGCGCTGGGTGGCAGCAGCCAGCCAGCCAGCACTGGGCAATTGCCAAATCCTGGGCAAGGGAATTCTCCGGTGAGGCCTGCCCTGTGCCTACTTAAGACCACACCATTTGAGGCAGCCCACACCCCACCATCCCTCACCACTCTGCCTCTTTTAAGAGGGTCTCTCTTTCCGCAGAGGGAAAACAAGCTCTGCCCTGCTTTCTAGGGCAAAGCCAACTCTGTTCTGGAAGGGCAATTCCAGGTATGCGTCCTGTGGACTTTGGCATGGCTTTATCAACCCCACACATGAAACACACACCACCTTTGACATGGGTGTAGACAGGGGGGGCAGGAGGGGGCAGCTGCCCCCCCCTAGAAGCAAAAAATT
Source organism: Zootoca vivipara (assembly GCF_963506605.1). Lineage (NCBI taxonomy): Eukaryota > Metazoa > Chordata > Lepidosauria > Squamata > Lacertidae > Zootoca > Zootoca vivipara. Next base: position 47,840,894 of record NC_083288.1, read on the forward strand.
ATTGTATTTTACAGACCATAACCAATACTTTGCCCCTCCAAAAACTGAAGTGGAAAGGGCTTTGCTTTAGCAAGAGCAGCTCTCCACTTGCTGGGGGCGGGAACACAGCTGTAACAAAAACACATCAAATAAATAAAGCAAAGTGGCTACCAGTACTTAAGCAGTTAAGACAATGGAGCAGAATATCCCTTCAGGCAAGGTCCACCCTATTCACCCTATTGTTATTCAGTGGGAGTTGTTAATGGGCATTCAGGGATCGCATTAACAGTTCTATTGGCGATTTAATGAGGGTGCAGAGGATTCAATTTGACTAAGGTGGCCCTGCAAGGCTAAAAGGAAGTGAATAAGAGGGGGGGGCTGTAGCTTTGATAGACACAGTGATGTTTATAAAAAGCATTGGTGTTCCAGTCTGCCCCTCCTCCTGCATCTGTATACTGTAAATCAGGGGTGGCCACCTCCCAAGAGACTCTGATCTACTCACAGAGTTAAAAACTGGGAGTGATCTACCCCCTTTTGGGGGGTTCAGGTCAAAGCTGTTGAGTTTTTTTAAGGAAGGGAAGCCCTGTTTTGGGGGGTTTAGGTCAAACTTGTTGAGCTTCTTTTAGGAGGGAGGGAGGCCCATTTTTGTTTAGGGCTTCAGGTCATAGTTCAGCTTTTTTTAGGGAGGAGGAAAAATTTGGGTTGCTTTTTTAGGGGTGCCAGTGATCTAGCAGTGATCTACCACAGACATCCAGTGATCTACTGGTAGATCACAATCTACCTGTTGGACGTGCCTGCTGTAAATCAAGCAGAGAGAAAGCTGCTTACAAGGCTCCTGTACAGGTGTACCGGTATCTTCCTCTTGCTGCAGAGTTCTAGCATCACAGCGTCACCCAGAGGCACCCACAAATGTGAGTTATCCCTCTCTCTATTTCTTCCTTCCTTTCCTCCCTCTTCCATCCTCAATAAAATACGGGGGGGCAGATAAGCCCCACATAGAAAGCCCATCAACATGGGGGGGGGATGACTCTTTAAAATACAGTATTTACCAGTAATTTCTTTTGGGGGGGAGGCACCTAGGCCTCTAGGAGTTGGCTGCTATGCCTAGGACAATTCAAGAAAGCAGAATCATGCATATGCTATGGTAATATATCAATAGAATCATGGAATTGTAGTCGGAAGGGACCACAAGGGTCATCTAGTCCAACCCCCTGCAATGCAGGAATTTTTCCCCAATGTGGGGCTTGAACCCACAACATGGTTGAAATATTATGCTGATATGCAGCAACGCCTCGGAGCCATCGAGACTGCGGCCCTGTCTTGCCTCGCCCTCGCCCGCCCTGCCACCCCCTCTCCCCTGCCCAACCCTCCCATCCTCTTGCTGCAGAGTTCCAGCTTCACAGCATCACCCAGAGGCACCCACAAATATGAGGTATCCCTCTCTCTATTATTCCTTCCTTCCCTCCCTCTTCCATCCTTAATAAAATACTGGGGGGGGGCAGATAAGCCCCACATAGAAAGCCCATCAAAATGGGGGGGTGACTCTTTCAAATATGGTATTTACCAGTAATTGGGGGGGGGAGAGGCACCTAGGCCTCTAGGATTTGGCTGCTATGCCTAGGAGTAGGACAATTCAAGAAAGCAGAATGATGCATATGCTATGGTAATATATCAATGGAATCATAGAATTGTAGTCGGAAGGGACCACAAGGGTCATCTAGTCCAACCCCCTGCAATGCAGGATTTTTCCCCCAAGGTGGGGCTTGAACCCACAACATGGTTGAAATATTATGCTGATATGCAGCAACGCCTCGGAGCTGTCGTGACTGCGGCCGTGCCTTCCCTCGCCCTAACCCGCCCTGCCACCCCCTCTTGCCTGCCCGACCCTCCCGTCCTCTTGCTGCAGAGTTCCAGCATCACAGCGTCACCCAGAGGCACCCACAAATATGAGTTATCCCTCTCTCTATTTCTTCCTTCCTTCCCTCCCTCTTCCATTCTTAATAAAATACGGGGGGGGGCAGATAAGCCCCACATAGAAAGCCCATCAACATGGGGGGGATGACTCTTTCACATATGGTATTTACTAGTAATTGGGGGGGGGAGGCACCTAGGCCTCTAGGAGTTGGCTGCTATGCCTAGGAGTAGGACAATTCAAGAAAGCAGAATGATGCATATGCTATGGTAATATATCAATAGAATCATAGAATTGTAGTCGGAAGGGGCCACAAGGGTCATCTAGTCCAACCCCCTGCAATGCAGGAATTTTTTCCTAAGGTGGGGCTTGAACCCACAATATGGTTGAAATATTATGCTGATATGCAGCAACGCCTCGGAGCCGTCGTGACTGCGGCCGTGCCTTGCCTTGCCCTCGCCCACCCTGTCACCCCCTCTTGCCTGCCCGACCCTCCCGTCCTCTCCAGCCAAGCAGGGTAGCCGCTGCCGTTGCCAACCCCAGAAGCACAAGGTGGCCGCTGCCGCCGCTGCTGCCACCACGATGTCGTCAGGCCAGCTGGCCCTGTAGCCCCGCCCACGTTCCCACTTTGTGGCCCCGCCCCTGAATGATCATGGCTTGCCCCCCCCTAGTTTTGATCCTGGCTACGCCCTTGACCTTTGAGCTGAAACTTTGGTTCCAAGAACTAAGACTAGATAGGATCTGGGCCCTCGGTGGTAGTTCCACTGCCCTCAGAAGTTCAGGGGTGGGGGTGGGGAGGGCAGCAGCCCAGGAAGAGGGCATTGTCTGTGACAGCCTCTTAAGTATTTCCTCCCCAAAGAGTTGTGTCCTGGCACTTGCATGATGCACTTTCCGTTGTATGCTGAAGATGCAAGTCTTTGCTCTTTCTGGCCTTGGAAATTATATAGAAATAGGTACAGTATAGGGATATAGATGACCCACCCTAATATCTTACCTGCAACTTGCTTTTAACTGATATTAATATTATATTTATACACCCCTGTAAGCCACCCTGAGGCTCTATGGTGAAGGGAAGGGGGGAAATCACCACCATAACCCAAGGGTTGTTGTTGTTTAGTTGTTTAGTCGTGTCCGACTCTTTGTGACCCCATGGACCAGAGCACGCCAGGCACTCCTGTCTTGCACTGCCTCCCGCAGTTTGGTCAAACTCATGTTTGTAGCTTCGAGAACACTGTCCAACCACCTCATCCTCTGTCGTCCCCTTCTCCTTGCGCCCTCAATCTTTCCCAACATCAGGGTCTTTTCCAGGGAGTCTTCTCTTCTCATGAGGTGGCCAAAGTACTGGAGCCTCAGCTTCAGGATCTGTCCTTCCAGTGAGCACTCAGGGCTGATTTCCCTCAGAATGGATAGGTTTGATCTTCTTGCAGTCCATGGGACTCTCAAGAGTCTCCTCCAGCACCATAATTCAAAAGCATCCATTCTTCGGCGATCAGCCTTCTTTATGGTCCAAGGGTAGAAATAAGCAAATACAGTCAGTTCTGCAGTGCTACTAGTATTGCTTAGAAATGTGACGTGAATCCAGTTTTTTTCTCTCTCTCCTAATGCTAGAGCTGCAGACAAGAGCTGGTGTCCATCCATCTGTCTCGGGAGACAATGGAAAAGTGGGCCTTTGTTTGGGGATTAAGTCATACTATTGGAGAGTTAACAGCGCCTGTTGTGGCTGTGGGGAGCAATACGGGAGAGACATGTTTCTTGCAGCCGGGGCAGATCAAGACATCCGGTTTCGCTGTTGCAGACGCACTGGGCACCTCTTTTCTATGCGCTCCTCCCAGCAGTCATTCCTCCTCTGGTCACTGCTGTGGATGCACAACTTGTCTGTCTGTCTCCTGTTTCTGTGGTCGTCTGCAAGGGATTCCCACATGGCTGGGTTACGTTGCCAGCCCTCATGTCATATTTGCAGACTTCTTTGTAACGCAGAATTGGTCTGCCGACGGGCCTGGTGCCTAAAGCCAGCTCCCCATAGAGCACGTCCTTGGGGTTCCTGCCCGCTTTAATTCTGTGTACATGACCAAGCCAGTGTAGATGTCGCTGAGACAGGAGCATGAACATGCTTAAAGCGCATTCAAAACACTTTCACCCACCTTCCAGAAGCTCCACTTGTTAATTGCAAATACGTGTGCAGAGGCTGAGAGAATGGCACTCTGTGCGTTCTCATAGGCCGCTTTTACTTCCACATATACAACCGCTTCCCGCAGAAAGGGTGTGGCCAAAGCTTGTGATGCGGTGCTAAGTGGGTGTGGTCAAAGGAGAAAGGGGTGGAGCTAGCGGGCCAAGAGGTTTTCAAAGCAGGCACCTTAGTGCCTCTGGTGGGTTTCAAAACATCCAACCATCAATGGAGGAGGAGGAGGAGTTAATTTAAAAACCAAAGGACAAAAATATTGCCCAAGCGATCAAACACAATTCTCGATGTTAGTAAATCAAGAGATTGAACAGAAAATTAAACTAATGGAACAGGAAAAAATTTGAATTTGCCAATAAACCAGGTAAATTGTTAGCACGGCAGCTTAAAAGAGAACCTGCAGCCTTTCAACAGGACTAATAGGAAGGAAATCGAAAGGGTGTGTAGGGGAAGCAAGTCAAGTCAGTGGAGGATGTTGATTTTGCAAATGATGTGGGCTTCCCCTCTCAGCAAAAAATTATTCCCCCTCCTTCTCCCCCATCCTGCATGTCTCTCTCTGATCCTTGTCTGCTCCCCTGCTGGGTTGGGGACACTGGCTCCTACAGTTGACTCAGCAAACACTGATTTTTGCTGAGTTGGAAGAAGAGAGCCTCCTCTTGGTCCCTGCCTTCTCTAGCCCGCAAGATCCCTCCCGGATAAAGGGATGGAATTCAAGAGTCCTGCATCCTGCGTTTCTCTCTCCCACTGGGGAGCTTAGCTATAACTTGGTAACCACCAAAACAAAACCCGTTAGTCCTAGTGGCACCTAGCTCCCTTCCTCTCCCCCTCTCCACTGCACCCCCCCTCCATTTCACCCCCCAGGCCGGCAGCTGGGACTGAGGAATCCTGCTTCTCTGCCTACCCCCCACCCACCCATCAAATGACCTCCTTTTGCAATCTCATTACACCCACCGCAAACATCTACATCCTTCCTCCCAGGTATGGTGGGCTGGGGGCGGCTCAGATTTAATCTGTATGATCACTGGAGCATGCTTCCCCTTCCTAGAGAACCCCAGGAGTCCTGGGACCCAGCCAGCACAAGAAGAGAAGAGAAAATGCATAGGGCAAAGGAGAAAGAGGAAGTGGGAAACCTTAAAAAAAAAAAAATCTGGGATCAGCAAAATGTAAACGCCAGGAACCACGTCTGGAGAGACCGACAGCAAGAGATCCAAGTTCTATGGAATGAGAGGGGGAAAGAAAGAGTGGTGGTGTGTGTGTGTGTGTGTGTGTGTGTGTGTGTGTGTGTGTGCTCTTCATGCAGAAGATACTTTCGGGAAAAGGCCATACGTCTCTGTTAGGATTAGGGACGGGTTAGGATCCCATAGACATTGTTGTTGTTGTTGTTTAGTCGTTTAGTCGTGTCCGACTCTTCGTGACCCCATGGACCATAGTACGCCAGGCACTCCTGTCTTGCACTGCCTCCCGCAGTTTGGTCAAACTCTTGTTTGTAGCTTTGAGAACACTGTCCAACCATCTCGTCCTCTGTCGTCCCCTTCTCCTTGTGCCCTCCATCTTTCCCAACATCAGGGTCTTTTCCAGGGAGTCTTCTCTTCTCATGAGGTGGCCAAAGTATTGGAGCCTCAGCTTCAGGATCTGTCCTTCCAGTGAGTACTCAGGGCTGATTTCCTTCACAATGGATAGGTTTGATCTTCTTGCAGTCCATGGGACTCTCAAGAGTCTCCTCCAGCACCATAATTCAAAAGCATCAATTCTTCGGCGATCTGCCTTCTTTATGCAAAATAAAAAAATTCCTTCAGTAGCACCTTAAAGACCAACTAAGTTTTTATTTTGGTATGAGCTTTCGTGTGCATGCACACTTCGTCAGATACCTTCTTTATGGTCCAGCTCTCACTTCCATACATCATTACTGGGGAAACCATAGCTTTAACTATACGGACCTTTGTCGGCAAGGTGATGTCTCTGCTTTTTAAGATGCTGTCTAGGTTTGTCATTGCTTTTCTCCCAAGAAGCAGGCATCTTTTAATTTTGTGACTGCTGTCACCATCTGCAGTGATCAAGGACATAAACCATAGACATGCACTCTTTTAAAGCGATCTGCGTTGGTGGCCATCACTGCCTCCTGTGGGAGGGAGTTTCATAGTTTAGCTATGCTCTGCATGAAGGACTTTCATCTATCCTGAATCTTCCAACATCCAGCGTCACTGAATGTCCACAGTTTCTAGTGCAATGAAACGCAGGAGGACAACTATTCTCTATCCACTTTCTCTATGCTATGCATAATTTTACAAAAATTCTATCATGCCACCTTTTACTGGCATTTTCTCTAAAAAGTCCCAAATGCTGCAAAAAAAAGCTTCGAGAGCACTGCTTGCCTGTTTGGAAATAGTGCACAAGGAAGGGGGAATCGCTGTTCCGAATTCTTTTCTAAACAAAGAGGCTCCAGGGATTAAGCTTGATGTGAAAGGACTACCCTCTAACTTAGTGGGAATGGGTTTAGGTTGGTGTGTGATGTGAGTGGAAGTGCACTCTGCACATGGTCAAAGATTGCCTTGTCTTTATAATAGTGGAATATTTACCTATTGGTTTTGGTGAGGGCCTGTTTTAGTTTTGCAAAAGCCACTGTGGCAAGTTAGTACCACTGGGTTTCGTTGCTGCTGCTGTTTTGGCCATCAAACTGCCTAGGAGTGCCAGAGTGGAGCAGCAATTGGTAGAAGCTAGTCGGACTTAAATGCGCTCCCTGCTTCTGATGTTAGCAGGAATGTGTTAGCACACTCTGTTGCCTGCTTGCATTCAGTGAAACTATATATTAATCATCCAGATTATTCTGGGGCAGGCAGAAGAAGAAAGAAAAAAGAAGGGCGAAACAGCTGGAGAGAGACTATGATGGATGAGATGCAACTCTTCGCAAAAAAAGGGTTAAAGCTGGCGATAGGAAACGGGGGCGATGGGGGGGGGAGGAATGCAAGCTGCAGCCTGAGCAAGCAAATTTGAAACCTGCAATTTGAGGCCGGGGTGGCGCTTGGCTTCCCTTCTTGTCCCGGCTTGCAGAATCGCGCCGAAGCCGCTAGATGGCGCCAAACGCTGGCCAACGGCGGAGTCCGGGGAGGGGAGCGCCCACTCTTAAAAGGACAGACCCACATTATAACGTCGGACAATTGGGTGTGTTTGGGAGGTGAAATTATGGGATTCCCCCCCCCCCCAGGGCAAGCAGGATCATAAAAAGGGGTGCTGACTCTTCCGCTCGATCCTTTTGGATGGGAAGGATTCAGAAGGAGCGGGGGGGAGGAATTGTTTGGAAGATCAGGTTTTCATGTAAAGACCGGTGTCACTCCGGTTTAATGCCCCCTATTGCTTTTTGTGGGCCCTGCTTCGTTTTCAGGTCGTTTTCAGGTCGGGAGAGTCTCCCTCTCTGTCTCTCTTTCCTTTTTTGAGTCTATCCCACGGGGCGGGCGGCGGGGAGGGAATAAAATACAAAAATTGCTGGCAGTGCCACGAAGTAGTTAAAAAGAGGAGGAGGATGGGTGTGCGTGTGAAAACAGGAACGAGGAAAGGGGAGGGTCAGGAAGGAAGAGGTCACGTGCCTCGCCCCTCCACCTCTCCACCCCACCCCGCGCTCCTCCCCGCCAAGGGCTGAGAAAGTTGCAAAGGCAGGAAGTGGAAGGAGGAAACAAAAGTTTGCAAACATTCGGGGCGGAGAGGAGGAGGAGGAGGGCGACGGGGACGCGTCCTCTGCAGCGCCAGCGCCAGAAAAAAAACACCCCGAAAAACAAGAAACCCCGGGGAGGAGTCGGCGGAACGGGGCGCCACGAGGCCCGAGGCCGCGGCGATGGGCCACAAGCAGCCCTGACTTGGCAAAGGGGCCGGGGATGGAGGCGTAGAGGTCAAAGCGGGGGAGGGAGGCGCGAGAAAGTGAAAGCGGCCGGCTTCCATCGCAGATTCGGGGGAGTCTTTTCTTTTTTTGGAAGGGGGGGGAGGATTATCTCCTCTCCACCATCCCCAAGGAAGGATCCACCGACCAGCCTTGAGACCTGGCTTCCTCCTCCGGGGCCACGACGCGTGGGAACCCAGCAGGCGCCGGAGAGGATGGAGAATCGGGCGGAGGGGGCGATGGGGCCCCCCAAGATGCCGACGCCTTCGGGGCTCGCCCGGGGCTTCCTCCTGGCTCTCCTCCTGGGTAAGAGAGAGATTGGCGCGTGGGGCGCGGGGTCGGTTTCCCTTTGGGGGCACAAGCGCCCCTTTTCACATGTCGCCCAGTTGCTGAAATGATGGCGATGGGCATAGCTGTCAAGTTTTCCCTTTTTCGCGCGAGGAAGCCTATTCAGCATAAGGGAATTTCCCTTTAAAAAGGGGGGGGGAGAACTTGACAGCTATGGCGACGGGAGAGGGCTCAATCTGTGCCCCCTCCCCAAGAAATGCCGGGGCTCCGGTTCCCATCAGCCCGGACCAGCATACCCAGTGGTCAGAGATGATGGTTGCAGTTGTGGTCCAGCGAAACCCGGAGGGTCAAAGGTCGTCCGCTCGGAGCCCTATGCAGCACCCCACATTTTTGGTAGTCAGGGGTGGGGGCAGAGATCTGCCCATTCAAAGGCACACCTGTAAAGTTTGGTCTCTAAACCTCGAGTCTAAGCTAAGTCTGGGGATGGCCAATCCACTGGTGTCAACATTAACATCAGATATACTGTATCAGCGCAGCACTTTTTGCTGCTATGGGTCCTTTTCTGAGAGTCCTTTTCTCCCAGGAGACTTGGTATCAGCCCAGGTGAGGAGGAAGTTTCCTTGATGGAGGGAGTTTAATAAGCATTTCCCTTGCATTCATTCCGGTTTATACCTGATGGAGGAAACCTGAGACTCTGGAGTTCAGCCTAATAGCCCTCCTGCCTGCCTTCCCCAACCTGGTGCCTCTAAGTTGTTTTGAACTTCAGTCTCTAAAACATATGGGGAACAGAATCTGCTCTGAGTCATGCACCAGGTCAAACCTGCTCTGAGTCGCCTCTGTTTCCTCCAGGCAACCTGTCAAAGGCCTTGTTTTCCTCTCTGGTAATCTGATTCTCTAATCTGAGAGGAATGTGACATCAAAATACAGGTGAAACTCGGAAAATTAGAATATCGTCGAAAAGTGCATTTATTTCAGTAATGCAACTTAAAAGGTGAAGCCAATGTATGAGATAGATGCATGACATGCAAAGCAAGATATGTCAAGCCTTTATTTGTTGTAATTGTAATTATTTGTCGTTAGGCGGGTCAATTATAAATGTAATTAATGAAATGTCATAGCAATGTTTATTTTTGTATTATTGTAACTATTTGTTTTATAACTGTGGAATTTCCAAAAGAAAGCATTTGTAAAAAAATTACAAGAAAAATAAATAATAATAAGTGGCATTACTGAAATAAATGCACTTTTCGTCGATATCCTAATTTTCCGAGTTACACCTGTATGTCAGTGTTCAGAGAACTCTGGAAAACACACTATGGTCTTGCGGGGCACTCTTCTGCTGACCTCAGAGTCCCCGTAGTCCAGGAATATATATATATTGCAAAGGGAGGCCACATTGTGGAACTAACTTTTCTTTTTTAATGGATTTATTGGATTCAGACTCGCTCCTGACTGTGGTATCTTTCCCACCAGATAAAGTAATTCCTCTCCATATTGTATGTTAGCAATAAAGATAGCATTATCACCTGCTGAAGGGTATTGGGAAAGGGTTGCTCTGTTCTTATCTTGCTTTTAACAGGCTTTTCACCTTTCTGTTCATAAGGGAAGGGGCTTCGTGTATTTAGTTCATAGAATTTATACACTGCTTTATATAGCAGCAGCAACAACAACAACAAACCAGCCTCGAAGTTGTTTACAAAAAGTATAAGTAGAATCATAAGAGTTGGAAGGGACCCCCAAGGGTCATCTAATCCAACCCCCTGCAATGCAGGAATCTCAAGTAAAACATTCAGAGATAATTAAAATCAACGATCAGCTAAAAACCACACTAGAACACCTGTCAGTGTTCTTCTTCCTGTCGAGATGGGCTTGCCTAAACAAAATTGTTTTAGCAGGCACCAAAAAGAGTATAGCAAAGGTGCCTGTCTTGTATCAAGGGGCAAAGAGTTATTATTATTATTATTATTATTATTTGAATTTATATACTGCCCTATGTTCGGGGATCTCACGGCAGTTCACAGAATAAAATCAAGATTTAAAACCACAAAATACCTAATAAAAATAAAAATAGTCCTTCCCCCCCCAAAAAAACCACATTTTAAAAGGGCATAGGATGTAAATCGGATCAACCCAAAGGCCTGGTTAAAAAGGAACATTTTTGCCTGGCGCCTAAAGATGTATAACGAAAGCATCTTTAATGAAAAGCGTAAGGCGAACCTCCCTGGGGAGAGCATTCCACAGACGGGGAGCCACTGCAGAGAAGGCCCTGTTCTCGTGTTGCCACCCTCCAGACCTCTCGAGGAGGAGACATGCGAAGAAGGGCCTCAGAAGATGATCTCAGGTAGGTTCACATGGAAAGAGGCGGTCCTTGAGGTATTGCGGCCCTGAGCCGTTCCAAAGTGTGGCTGTCGCTGCACTAAAATACTGATTTCTTACCAATGTGGAACAGACAATATGTGTCACCTGTAACAGTTCCCCAGGTTGAAGTGGCCAAGTGGGCATATAAAGAAATAAAACACCTTGTAAATATATTGTAGGTATGTTATTCCCAAGCTGCTGAGGGCTTTATATACGAGGCTGGGTAGCAAATCGGCAACCGTTGCAAAGGTTTTCTATGCTGGCAAGGAAATGTTTGTTGTTGTTGCCATGCATGAGTTTTTAATCTGCCAGCTGAACTCTGGCAAAGTGCACTCCAGCCTAACAGCCGTTTAGGCCACAAGGAATGTGCTCCTTCAACATACCAGGAAGTCCTAGGTTTGTGTGTTTTTCAGATAAGCAGACTTAACACAGACATGTTAAGTCTGGAATTTGACTTTCTCTTTCCTTTCTAATCCCTAGGTGGGATTCGGTCCACTGAGAGCAACTCCGCACACATGGGTGAGTTGGGGGATAGAGGTGGGGGCTCAAGGCATGGGGCAGAGAGGGAAGGTGGGGGCGGAGGAGGGGGGTATTGTTTATATCTGAAGGTCCAGAAAAGGGTAACAAAAATTGTCAAGGGGGTGGAGCGATTCCCAAGAGAAAAGGCTGTAGCATTTGAGACTTAGTGAGTGGGGTGTGTGTGTGTGACATGATAGAAAATTTATAAAATTATGCATGTCCTAGAGAAAAGGAGATGGAGAAAAGTTTTTTTCTCTCATAACTTTTCATTTTCATTTCATTTTTAATTTGTATACCACCTTTCTATATTAACGATACCCAAGGCGGTTCACGGTAACAAAATATGCAACAAACAGCATATTTTGTTGCACACAAAAAGTCGTAATAAAACATAAATTTCAAATGGAATGACTTGTATCAGATAAAGTCATGTTCAATCATCTGTTAGTCACAGTACACAATAAAATCAACTCACAAAACACCAGCAAGTAATTATGAAACGAAGATCACCCTTAACAATTGGAATAAATAATTGCTAAACTACGATCGATAAAAATAACTGCAAGTCACAATGCCTGGAAACACCACAATGCATACACACAAAACCACGTAAAAGGGCCAAGTTGGGAAACAGACACAGGACTTTAAAAACTATTTCCCCCCTTGCTCCCACAGGAGGCAGTGATGACCATCTTGTGTGACTTTAAAATGGGATTAGGCACGACAAGGTCTAGCAGCTAGGCAGTAATGCTTCTGAACGCCAGTTGCTAGAAACCTCGGGAGGAGAAAATGCTCCTGTGTTCGAATCTTGCTTGTGGGTTTCCCACAAGCAACTGCGATATCAGGATGCTGGACCAGATGGGCCATTGTCCTGATCCAGCAGGCTCGTATTGTGGCCTAGTTTTATTTTTATGCAGCCACCTAAATAGCCGTTTGCTAGAAATAAGGTTCCTGTGGCCCTTCAGACTCTGTGGGACTCCAGCTCCCCTCAGCCGCAGCCAGCATGGCTCCTGATCAGGGATGAGGAGAATTACAGCCCATAAATATTTGGGGTGTCACACATTCAGCACCCCTGAGGGAAAGGCAAGGGTAGCCTTGGTCCAGTATACCTGAAGGAGCGTCTCCTCCCCCATCGTTCTGCCTGGACACTGAGGTCCAGCGCCGAGGGCCTTCTGGCGGTTCCCTCGCTACGAGAAGCTAAGTTACAGGGAACCAGGCAGAGGGCCTTCTCGGTAGTGGCACCCACCCTGTGGAATGCCCTCCCACCAGAGGTCAAAGAGAACAACAATTACCAGACCTTTAGAAGGCATCTTAAGGCAGCCCTGTTTAGGGAAGCTTTTAATGTTTGATGGATTTCTGTATTTTGGTGTTTTGTTGGAAGCCGCCCAGAGTGGCTGGGGGAACCCGGCCAGATGGGCGGGGTATAAATAATAAATTATTATTATTATATTATATTATAGTAGCCAACCTGGTGCTCAAGCAATATAGCCCTTATAAGATGCGAGTTGCTGTCCAAAAATAGCTGGAGGTCACAATGTTGGCTATCTCTGCATTGGGTTTGGAGAACCAGGATGTCGTGACAAAGGCTCAGAAAAAGAAGGTTAAGGACCGAGGAGGGCACTGAGCGGAGTGGGGTGGTGGTAGCCATTTCAGGGATAAGTGACAGCAAGGGAGAGAAGCCTGAAATGACCATGGAGACCAGGTTGCTTAGAAAGATACCTCGGTTTTCGAACGTAATCTGCTCCAGAAGACCATTTGACTTCTGAAACGTTCGGAAACCAAAGCATGCCCTTTCCGGAAGCATTTACTTCTGGGAAACTCAACGGGGAAGCCGTGTGGCACATTCGGCTTCCAAAAAGAGTTCGGAAACCAAAGCTTCTGGGTTTCCGGCGTGCGGAAGCCGAAACGTTTGACTTCCGAGACGTCCGGAAACGGAGAGGTACCACTGTATTACGAAGGGGAACTATAAGTCAGGAGGAGCTGGAAGTATGGGGGAAAGGGGCTCAACGTTGCTTAACTGACCTTCTCCTCCCCCCCCCCAGCTATCTGTCAAGGCTTCCCTGACGTCCGGAGGGAGCCACAAGGCCAGATTCGTAGCCCTTCTTCCCAAGGGACGACATACAGCAGTTGTAGCTGGGTCATTCTGGCCGACCCTGAGGAGATCATCAGTATCAGGTGAGAAGGGAGCACTTTTAGTTGCGCCCAGAAACCAACCTCACACGAGCGCATCCTTCAGATTTCCCGGGGAGCGCCACATAGAAGCAAAAGTTGGCATGCACACATGATATTCTTAGAATTTTGAAGTGTCAGGCATAGCTCTAGTGGCTTTAGCCCGAACGTAGCAGAGTTTTCCTGCACAGCGCAGAAGCTAGTTAAGGTAGAAATGACTAGTCGGCTAGACGCAGAATAACTATTTACAGGATTTATTAAAAGAAAATAAAAGAAGCAGAGTTTCTGCATACAAAGCAAAGCAAAATAAATCCTCTCTGTCTCTCTCTCTCTCCAACCATACGCAGCACTCCTACTCCTAACACCCAACAAGAAACAACTGTGCTAGCATTCCTAGATAACAGAGTTCAGTGCTGGTCAATAACCAATCAGAGAGTAGTTTCCAGGCCAGGCAGACCTTGGCTTTCTGCCAAGGGTAAATTGACACTGCCTTGAGTTAATTGTATGAAGCAAGAATCTGTAAGTTTCCCATGAGAACCAATTAACAGAAACTGAACAGATATCTATTTCTCTTTTCCTTCCACAGGTTCCAGCACTTCCATCTCTCCTGTACCTCAGAGATGTTGATCATCCAGTCAGCCTCGCTCCCTTCATCTCCTTGGAAAATCTGTGGCTACCACACTCCAGAGCCCCTCCGGATAAAGGGAGGCAACGTCACCCTGAGTTACAACTGGAAGTTCATGACAGGAGATGGGTTTCAGCTGAAATATGAGAGAGGTACGGAGGAGTCTTGCGCATTATGGGAAGAGAAGAGAAGCTTCTCTCCCAATCCATTTCCCTCCCTGATTACTGTTTCCAATTATCCATCTCCTTCTACACACAGGCATGTCTACATGGACCTCCTTTCCCTCCGTTTCGTGGGTGGGGTGCTATTTTTCCTCTAAAGTGTGGCTCTCCCTTCTCTCTCATTTAAAAAGCAACCACCACAAACTGATTTGGGAATGAGGAAAGAAAACCTCAAGGCTGAAAAAATCAGAAAGTGAGAGAAACCAGAACTGAAGGGGGTCCCCCATCCCTACCGTTTCCGAGCACAATTCAAAGTGTTGGTGCTGACCTTGAAAGCCCTAAATGGCCTCAAAGGCCCAGTAGACCTGAAGGAGCATCTCCACCCCCATCCTTCAGCCCAGGCACTGAGGCCCAGCTCCGAGCGCCTTCTGGCGGTTCCCTCCCTGCAAGAAGTGCAGCTACAGGGAACCGGGCAGAGGGCCTTCTCGGTAGGTGCCCGCCCTGTGGAACGCCCTCCCATCAGATGTCAAGGAAATAAGTAGCTATCTGACTTTTAGAAGACATCTGAAGGCAGCCCTGTTTAGGGAAGTTTTTAATGTTTGATGCTGTATCGTGTTTTTCGTATTCTGTTGGGAGCCACCCAGAGTGGCTGGGGAAACCCAGCCAGATGGGTGGGGTATAAATATGTTGTTGTTGCTGCTGTTGCTGTTGTTGTTGTTCCCAGCAACCCACATCTCCAAAACTGATGGAATACAAATCTGTGTATTATTGGCTCTGGCCATTCCATGCCTCTTTTGGCTTCCTATCAGTCCTTCTGAGAGCCTCATTCTGTGTTTTCCACACCCCTTTCCTCACTCTCTTTCTCTGCTCCAGAAGCCATCAGGCCACCCGTCTTCCCTTGCAACCTCACCCTGGACAACTTCTACGGCATCTTTTTCTCGCCCGGCTTCGCCTCCGACTCCTACCTGGCCGCTGCTGCGCATTGCCAGTGGGCCCTTGATGCCCACGACAGCCGGCCTCTGAGCATCCGCTTCACCGCCCTCAGCCTGGACGTCGGGGACTCCCTGAGGGTGTACGAGGGGGCACCTGGATCCGTGCCGCTCCCCCACTTGCTGCGCAACCTTGACTACACCAGCAACAAGAAAGTGGTCTCCGTGGACTCGCCTTCCAGCCGTGCGTGGGTGTCCTACCAGGCGGCGCCGGGAACTTCCGGCCGGGGCTTCAACGCCACCTACCATGTGCGGGGCTTTTGCGTACCATGGGACTTCCCCTGCGGCGGAGGCGACAGCGAGGGGGCCACTTGCTACAGCGCCGCCGAACGCTGCGACGGGTTCTGGGACTGCGCCAGCGGTGCCGACGAGGACGGCTGCAAAGGCTGCCCGGCGGGGCAGTACCCCTGCGGGGGGCGCGGGATCGGTGGGGCCGGCTGCTACGGGCCGGCCGACCGCTGCAATTACCAGACTTTCTGCGCCGACGCCGCAGACGAGCGCCACTGCTACACATGCCAACCGGGGAACTTCCGGTGCCGGGACGGGCGCTGCATCTACGAGAGCTGGGTGTGCGACGGGCAGGCGGACTGCATTGACGGTTCCGACGAGGCGGACTGCTCCTACGTCCTCCCGCGGAAAGTGGTGACGGCGGCCGTCATCGGAAGCCTGGTGTGCGGCCTTCTCTTGGTGATCGCGCTGGGCTGCACCTGCCGGCTGTATGCCCTCCGCAGCCACGAGTTTGGGTGAGGGACATAACCAGGCAGCGAGGGGCAAGGCTGGGGCTTAGGGAATGTGCACACGAGATATCAAAAATGAGGAGAGCAATGGAAAGTGGGGGGACAGGACTGGGAAGGCGGGTGGGAAGTAATAGGAATACAGCCATACAGAGAGGGAAGACAGGTGTCCCCAGGAAGTGCTGTGCAGTGATCACAGTACCCTGGTGTATAAAAATCTACTTTATTTGCTTAAATACACTCTTCAGCCCAGGGTGGATTTAATTTAAATCAAATCAATCTAAAATCACTAGTCAGTAAGACTTGATTTAAATCATTCCCCCCCCCCCCAGAAAGACTCATTCTTGCTGGTATAATTTAATATTTACAAGCAGATTTAAATATTATTCATTTTTGGAATAATAGATTTTCAGAGTAGTTTTTACAGTTACCCTATATACTCGAGTATAAGCCTACCTTTTCCGCACCAAAAATGTGCTGAAAAAGCCATCCTCGGCTTATATTCGAGTGAGGCAGGCGGCGGTGGTGGAGAAAGGCACAGGACCGGGCGTTCGGAGAAGCGCTGCGACTCTCCGAACCCCCATCCTATGCCTGCTCTGTGTGAGGCAGCGGGGAGCCGACAGCTAGGAAAGGCATAGGATGGTATTTATTTTTATTTTTTAAATTTACCAGTAGCTGCTGTATTTCCCACCCTTGGCCTATACTCGAGTCAATAAGTTTTCCCAGTTTTTTTGAGGTAAAATTAGATGCCTCGGCTTATATTCGGGTTGGCTTATGCTCTAGTATATACAGTATATAAAAAATTACAGATTTGGTTATACTATTAGTAATACATAGACAGATAATTATGACTTTATTGTGAGGTTTAATAAGTTAACTGTTTATATTGGGACAACTTTTCTGCTGTACTTTATTGGAAGGAGAAAAATAATAATTTCCTTAATAACAATTTAAACAATTTATTTAGCTAAAACAATAACATTATAGCGCATGTATACATGTTTGTTAACTGATGTGGTTAGATAATTTTTAAAAAACCAGACTGAGTTTTAGCATACATGAAAAACTTAAAACAAATCCTTATTTCCTGATGAATAAAAGGTAAAGGGACCCCCGACCATTAGGTCCAGTCGTGACCGACTCTGGGGTTGCGGCGCTCATCTCGCTTTATTGGCCGAGGGAGCCGGCATTCAGCTTCTAGGTCATGTGGCCAGCATGACAAAGCCGCTTCTGGCGAACCAGAGCAGCACACGGAAACGCCGTTTACCTTCCTGCTGTAGTGGTACCTATTTATCTACTTGCACTTTGACGTACTTTCGAACTGCTAGGTTGGCAGGAGCTGCTCTGGTTCGCCAGAGGTGGCTTTGTCATGCTGGCCACATGACCTGGAAGCTGTACGCCGGCTCCCTCGCCCAATAACGCGAGATGAGCGCCGCAACCCCAGAGTCGGTCACGACTGGACCTAATGGTCAGGGGTCCCTTTACCTTTATTGTAGAGCTGGAAAACGTGGGCAATGAAAATTAACTCGGGGGCACCCAACGAAAGTGGGTGTTGGAAGATTCGGGACAGACAAAATAAAGGGCTTCTTCTCTCAGCGCCTAGTTAAAACTATGGAATCGGTTCCCATGAGAAGCAGTGAGGACCCCCAGCTTGTACATTTGTGGAGGATAACGCTATCAATGGCTGATAGCCACAGGGGCTATGCTCCACCTGCATGGCCAGAGGCAATGGGAATCGCATTTGGGGAGAGTGCCGTTGCACCCTGTTCCTTTTTTGTGGACCTTAGGTTGGCGACTTGTAGGAACAGGATGTTGGGCTGGACAGGCCCCCAGCCAGAACGAGTAGGGCTGTTCTTATGAAGTGAAAGGAAGTTGAAGTTAGAAGCTTCCACTCAGGCAGAGAGAGGGAGAGTTGAGGAGGGATTTTGTTGTTTAGTCGTTTAGTCATGTCCGACTCTTCGTGACCCCATGGACCATAGCACGTCAGGCACTCCTGTCTTGCACTGCCTCCCGCACTTTGGTCAAACTCATGTTCGTAGCTTCGAGAACACTGTCCAACCATCTCGTCCTCTGTCGTCCCCTTTCTTATCCTGAGGAGGGATAAGAAAAGAATGTTATGGAGGGATGGAGAGGGTTGATGGGTGCCAACTCTCACATTTTGTGTGTGTGTGTGTGTGTTTCTCCCGACAGTATCTTATCCCCCTTGTCGCGGATGGAGGCCCAGCTGGTGCAGCGGCAGGCGCCGCCTTCCTACGGGCAACTCATTGCTCGCGGCGTCATCCCCCCCGTCGAAGGCTTCCCCACAGAGCACCCTCATCAGGTCAGCAAATTTCTTACGTTTGTAGAACCTGAGGTAGGAGGCAAAATGTACAGGCCTCACTCTCCTCATTTGTGTGTGTGTGAGAAATTGGCCTGCTCCCCAAAGCATTTTGTTTTGTCCACCCTACTGAGAATATTCCTACGGGTGCTCCATGTCTTGACTCCTCATGTCTCCCCACAAGGTTCCCTTCCTGAAATTGCCTCTGAGGTCTAAGATTTTACATTATTCTGGCTACTTGGCTGCCACAGGGATTCCAAACTGCACAGATGCCACTCTGTAAGCTCCATTGCTTGTACGATGGGCTATCCATATGGTCCGGGCCAGCTGGGAAATGGCCCTCATATTAAGATGCAATTCGTTCTCAGAAAGCCGTGTCTTCGAGGCAGAAGTCTGGGGACTCTGAGCCGGGAGTTTTGAGGAGCGATAGGCAACAAGAGCACTCGGGCGAGGCTTCACTGTATGGATATGTGTCAGCTAGCTCTCGCCGTATTGAGGGCTGCAATGAATGTCAGTATTGCAGCCCCCCATATCACTCAGTTCTGAAGAGGTCTCTGAAAACTCTGGGACCATCACATGCGAAGATGCGAAGACCTGAATAAAAGGTGTGCCCAGCAAAGGAACTGTAGGGCATGCACCTGTAGAAGGAGAGCGAAAATACCTTACTGGAGTCTTCCCAACATATTGACCATCTCAGGCCCTATGATTGGCAGGGGAGGCCCTGTTAATGTTACCGCCTCTGCCTGGATGGTGTTGACCCAAGACAGGGACTTTGGGTGGTGGCTTCTTGTGTGATGCACTCAATGGTGAGGTGCACCTGTCTCCCTCATTATTGGCTTTCCGGATGAATTTTTATGACATCCTGACATGCCTGACATCCCAGGCATTTGACTGGTGACGGCTACTGAAAATGTTGGAAATTAGTAACTGTGAGGAAATGCAATTGTTTTTAGTGTTTTCCAGATTTGCGTTTTTGATGTTTCAAATATCTTTTCTAGTTTAGATTGTACTTGTTTCGGCATGTTTGCCACACTGGGCTGCTTTGGGGAGTGGGAAGGGCAGGTTGCAAATGTAGAATCATAGTTGGAAGAGACCACAAGGGCCATCCAGTCCAACCCCCTGCCAAGCAGGAAACGCCATCAAAGCATTCTTGACATATGGCTGTCAAGCCTCTGCTTAAAGACCTCCAAAGAAGGAGACTTCACCACACTCCTTGGTAGCAAATTCCACTCCCGAACAGTGTAATAAATCAACGAATGAATAAATATGCCCTCCGGGGATTTCTTGAGGGACTCTCCCTGCCAGGTAAACACACTTGTGTTTGGTTTTCGGTCTGTCCGAATTCCTCACCCACCCACCCCTCACTCTGCTCTTTCATTTCAGAACTCAGTGCTGGGGAACTTGAGGTCTCTACTGCATTTGTTCCGCCATGACACAGCCGCCGCCACTGCCGCTGGTGGGAACCGCCGCCCGCACCGCGGCCGCTTCCTGCGCCGCTTGGCGAGGCGCATGCGGCGGTTGGGACTGCTGCCTCGGCCTGCTCCAGCCACCTCCCCTTCTGCCGCCTCTGCCGCCACCGCCACAACCACCTCTTCGTCACACTCCACTCCCGACACCCTGCCTGAGCCACTACCCGGAGAGGAGAATGCAACTTCCTGCCAGCTGGAAGAGCAAGCCCCGCCTCTTCCCCAGAAGGCCCCGCCCCCGCCTGCTGAGCCTGCGCCAGAGCCCCAGCCCCCGCCCCCTCCCACCCCGCGGTTCTCGGGGATGATGCGGTCTCTCCGCGTACGGCTGTTCTCCCCTGTGCTGCCGTGCTCTGTGGAGACGGGCAACCCGCTCAGTGCCCCTCCGTCCCCCGAAGACGAGGATGATGTACTTCTGGTGTCCCTCACGGTGCCCGACTCCGAGAGCGGAAGTGCGTCTGCCGACTGGGCTGCAGACGACGAGCCCCTCCTGACCTGAGCGGCCTTCTGCAGCAGCATCTGGGCCATCGGGGACTCTCTTACCCAAACACTGGACGTTGCCTTTTAAGAACTGCAAACAGGGTTATTTGTGCACAACAGCAGGAGCAGAATTTTTTCCAGCTCTCTCCCGCTTACCACCTCTCCCTCTCCCTTTCCCCCCACCCCACCCCACCAGCAATCCCTTCCCCTCCCGCTCCCCTAAAGGTATATTTTGTGGTGTATGGGAAAGGGTGGCAGTTTTAAAAAAGGAAGTTCTTAAAGGTTATTTTCCATGCTTGGTGTTTGAGCAAGAGAATATGCTCCTAGGGGCCACCGCGACATCTCTCTTTCCTCGGTCACTTTGAGGATTCAAATACCAGCTCAGCGGAACAGGGGAGCGATATTTGCGTGCCACGTAAATCGTGGTTCTTAAAAGGGGAGAGATTCTGATCTGGTATACCGCCGCTGTTCCTAGTTCTGCGCAACGAGGCGAGAGGAAACAAATCCCTAGGGCCCACCCAGCTATCTTGACACCTCCATCTTCTGAGAGCTGCCTGCTGCGGTTTTTGTTTCAGTCGGTGCTGAAATCGCGGCTTGTGTGGAAGAAGTGATAGGAATGTACATGCACTTGACATTTTAAGAAATGTTCTTGGAAAGTGAGGAGGAGGAGGAGGAGGAAGGGACGGAAATGAAATATGCTTCTGCGGGGAGAAGCTCAGATATGTCTGCCTGAAGGAAGAAGAGTTATGTAGTAGTCAGAAGTAATCCTTACAGGCACTGTAACCCTTAAAAGCAATGACTAAATTGGGGGGGGCCCCAATCCTTATTTTGCAATGCCACAGCAGAGAGAGAAAAATCACGTGATTCGAGTTGTGGAAAGATTAAAAGAAGGGGGAGAGGATGAAGTCAGCAACTCAGCTTAAATTCTTCTGCAGTAGTTGCAAAGCAACGTTTTAACCGTGCACTCCCTATGTATGTTTACTCAGGAGCAAATCCCAAATTTGTTCAAATGGACTTACTCCCTAGTATAGAGACAGAATCACAGCCTTAGGCAAAGAAAAAGATGGAACAATGTTTTGTTCCATTTATTGATTAAATGTTTTGTAAGTAAGCTATTTTTTTGAAAGACACAGAAAATGAAAGAAGTTAAATTTTGCACATGGAATATCCGAACAGCTTTAAATAAGGAAAATGTGTATGAAGGATTTATTTTTTTAAAGAAAACACTCCTCGAGAGCAATGATCAGTTCAGATTTTTAGTCGTGATCATTGCAGATTATTTCTTTGGCGGTGACCAAAAGCACAGAAAATGTTGCATGGATCCAAAGGCCCAATAAATTAACATAACTTGGTATAAATGAATAAATGCTGATAAAAATTAGATTTTAAAAGGTAACTCTGGCTATTTAATATAAAGAATACTATTTTTTAAATATGAAGCTAAGGCTTCATTCAAGCCAGTCAGAGCATGAAGATACGGTTTTCTAAACATGAAGTTAGAAAAGTTAACAACTCTTAATTCTACCTGATTTTTTTTAAGGCAACGGCTCATTCTTAAGCGTCTTTCTTAGATAGGTATTTAAAAAGAAGCATAAAAGGGTAATATCTGCACTGAGTCTTTGCCCAAATCTTTGTATGTCTATTTTTAATAATAATAATAATAATAATAATAATAATAATAATAATAATAATTAATTTAACTGACAATATTTGGAAAAACAATTTCAAAAGGATGTTGTGGGTGACTTCCAATGTTATCTGCCCATTTGTGCAACAGAGATCAGCTTTGCGCAAGGAGGTTTCTGGTTTCTCCTCTGCTGCCTCCAGATCTTCTTCCCTTACCTTTTGGAGCATCATTTGAGGGTTTCAGGAGGGGCTGAAGGGGCAAGAGAGGAAGGAGGAGAGCCCACATCTCAAAAGTGGAAGTTCTCTCACACTCTATTTGGCTCTTGCCCATTAGTTGTGAATTGGAGCTGGGGAACCTCTGGGACATTGTTGGACTCCAACTCCCAGCACCCCAACTATCTTAGAAGTTGGCAGTCATGGGAGTTGGAGTCCAGCAGCATGTGAGGAATCGTAGGTCCCACAGGGAGTGTGGTGGCAATAACAGGCTCAGATGCAATGACCACGATGGATTCTTCTTCAATTGTTGATATGCAAACAGGGTGGGAGCCCCACCGGATTAGAAAATCTGCAGAACATCCCAAATCAAAACGATACACTACAATCCTGTCAGGTGAAGAAACCTCCTAACAGGATTTAGCTAAACCGGTGCCTTCTTAATCGCACAATCTATGGGCGCTCCATGTGACTCAGACGAAGCAAACCAGGGCAGAGGTGGCAGCTATTACTGTACCTCTCCTGGCCCACCTGGGCCTTGAACTCCTTCCCCAGCAAGGATGGGAAGTGGGCCTGCGAATCCCATCATCCCTAAGCCAGCACAGTCGGTAAACGGGGATTATGGGAGCTGCTGCCTAGCAACATCTGGAAGGCCACAAATTCTCTGTCTTTCCCCTTAAAAAAAAAAAGAATTAGGTGAGATGGCTTTGTTGGCTGCTGGCACAAGTATGTATGGGTGTGAGATATATAGATATATATATATACATATATAAATTATATATAATTTATTCTTGTTTGCTGACAAGAGATGCTTCTCGAAGAAATCGGTGGCGACATTTAATGGAAGCCAGGAGTTCATGTTTTCCTGCTGTCTTGTTCTGTTCTCTCTCTCCCCCACCCCCCCCCACCCCCGGGTAGGTGTGATGTGTGGATAACTGACAATATTGAGTTCTAGATGAGTAAATATTTGCACTGTGTATTTTAGTCCGTTGAGCTGTGACCACTAACGGGCCACGCACTGTTTTGTTATTTCACCTTCTGTTGCCTTTTCGAGTTTTTTGCTAAGAATTAAAAAGAGAGATTTTGAACTGTAAGGTGGATTTCTGTTCCTGAGCCAACTAATTAACCGGCTGCCAAAACAGGCTCGTAGGTTTCGGGGATATGATGAGGAGGGAGAGACCCGATTGCCTAGAGCTGTTTCCACGGTCAGTTGTATCAGTTCCTTCAACTCTGGTCCGCCTCTGATGTGCTTATGAGGGCAAGTCCCAAATTGGAGAGTCTACCCCAGGCATCCCCAAACTGCGGCCCTCCAGATGTTTTGGCCTACAACTCCCACGATCCCTAGCTAACAGGACCAGTGGTCAGGGATGATGGGGATTGTAGTCCAAAACATCTGGAGGGCCAAAGTTTGGGGATGCCTGGTCTACCCCCTCTAGCCATGATCAATGTTGTGTCTCTTCCATCCCAGGGTTAGCAGATTGTGTAAACCAGCCGGTGCCCTCGAGATGTTTTGGGAACCACAATTCCCAACAGTCCCTGCCAGCCAGGATCCCCCCTCCCCAAAACGTAGTGCAGAATTAAGAAATGTGGGGAGCCACAGAGAGACAGAATGGCTTGACGTTATCCCAGGATACTTGGCAAAGACGTACGCGGGTGAAAATACACCGGGACCCTTTGTTCTTACAGATTACTACATCAGTCTATAAGAACAGCAGCCCCAAAGCCTTCGCTATGGAAACAAGCCATGGATGGCTCAGAGTCGTCCTCGCTCAGAGTCTCAGTTTCCTGTATGTGAGACAGAACCGACAAAAACAGTGCCTTTGTTGAGCTGCTGTGAAGATAACTCAGCCAATGGACCCACGCAGTTCTAAAAGTGGGAAGAGGGAGAAGTGTTGCCTGGTGGCAGGTAAATCAAGAAAGTGTCTCTGGCAGTGCCCTCTGCTTTTTGCAGTTAGCACAGGTCAAGCAGTGAGTGCTCTGAAGAAGCTGGCGATTGAAGCCTGCGGCAGCTAGATTGATAACTGAGAGTAGCTGCCGAGACCATGTAACACTGGTCCTGAAAGATCTACATTGGCTCCCAGTACGTTTCCAAGCACAATTCAAAGTGTTGGTGCTGACCTTGAAAGCCCTAAACGGCCTCAAAGGCCCAGTATACCTGAAGGAGCGTCTCCACCCCCATCGTTCAGGCCGGACACTGAGGTCCAGCGCCAGGGGCCTTCTGACAGTTCCCTCCCTGCGAGAAGTGAGGTTACAGGGAACCAGGCAGAGGGCCTTCTCGGTGGTGGCCCCCACCCTGTGGAACTCCCTCCCATCCGATGTCGAGGAAATAAACAGCTATAACTTTTAGAAGACATGTGAAAGCAGCCCTGTTTAGGGAAGTTTATAATGTTTAATGGGACCCAGGTGGCGCTGTGGTTAAACCACTGAGCCTAGGGCTTGCTGATCAGAAGGTCGGCGGTTCGAATCCCTGTGACGGGGTGAACTCCCGTTGGTTGGTCCCAGCTCCTGCCAACCTAGCAGTTCGAAAGCACGTCAAAATGCAAGTAGATAAATAGGAACCGCTACAGCGGGAAGGTAAACAGTGTTTCCATGTGCTGCTCTGGTTTGCCAGAAGCGGCTTTGTCATGCTGACCACATGACCTGGAAGCTGTACACCAGCTCCCTCGGCCAATAATGCGAGATGAGCGCGCAACCCCAGAGTCGGTCACGACTGGACCTAATGGTCAGGGGTCCCTTTACCTTTACCTATAATGTTTAATGTTTTATCATGTTTTTAATATTCTATTGGGAGCCACCCAGAGTGGCTGCGGAAACCCAGCCAAATGGATGGGGTATAAATAATAATTATATATTTGTTGTTGTTGTTGTTGTTGTTGTTATGCCTTTGCAGGGGGGGGTCAGACTGAATGGCCTCTTGATGTTCCTTCCCAGCTCTTCTAACAAACATATCTACACACACTTCAGATTGATTTAACTAAGCAGCGTGCAGTAAATTCAGTACTACAAACAAAAGGTTGGCATACAGATCAACTTCTGTTACCTCTTTGCTAAGTGTCCAAATAGGGAAACATTGGGATGGGAAGCTTTGCTAAGAAAACGGCACGAGGGGAAGTGATCAGCTACCACCACCCAACAGGATGAGCTATCTTATTTGCAAATAACCCTTTACCAAGATTATCCCTTAATACCTTTTTTTCCCCAGCCTAAAAGTTCTTGTGGGTGAGGGGGTTTTGGAGCCATTTCAGCGACTGCCTAGGCCCGTTGGGAAAGAACCGCAGTTGGCACAGCTGCCAGGCACCAATAAACAGGGAAATCCCAGCAACTGTGTGTAAAAAAAAAATAAGCTATTGATTTTCAGTCATAAGGTTAAGGGGTAGCTTTGCTCTGCATGGCTAATATCATGCAGGCTGCATCGGGGGCCTTGTTCACACAGAAAGCTTTCCACATGCCGCACTGCTGTGCCAAATGGGTGGTCATTCTGGATTCATTAACACAGATGGAAAACGGAGGCCCAGAGTTTGTCCCTTTCTCTACCGCCGCCATGAGTTCAAATCCTCCCCGGGCTGCAATTAGGGCAAGGAGGACGCCTCGCTGATTGCAGCTGAGGCTGAATGTGTGTGTGTGTGTGTGTGTGTGAGTGTGTGTGTGTGTGTGTGTGAGAGAGAGAGAGAGAGAGATATGCCAAAAGCGCAAGGATGCTGAACCAGGGCTTGCAAAGCGACCAGGTGTGCTGTCATTTGGATGCCTCTAAACCTCTAAACACAAAGGAACAGAATCAGCAGTCAGGAGGGGGCGCTTGCCCGCAGAGGATCCCCACGGGCCCAGCCAGCCTCAGCCTTGTTTCCTGTGTCTCCCAGGGGGGCTCCCTTCTCTCACCCTATGGCAGGCATTAATTATGCCTAATTAGCATCCTCCCACCCGTGACTAACTCTGTAATTCCCTCCCCCCTGCCTAATTAGGCTGAGCAGCTAATTCAGCATCATTAAAGAGGGAGAGAGTCTCTCCTGCGCGCTCGCTCTCATCTCTGCCCATCCCCTTCCTATACGAAAACCCTTCACCAGTGGATGCTCCCCGCCCCCCCCCCCTCCCCACGCTCTTGGTTTCATTCTCCATCCAATTACTTTGTTTACTCTTTCTTCCTCCCGTGACTGTTTTGAATATCCATTTACCCACCTAACATTCACCGTCTTTCCACATCATCAGTTGCCTCGACGGCTGAATCCGTGTTTTGGATATACTGTATTTTTAAAGCCGTTTAAAATATAGGGGCAGGTAATAATAATAATGCATTGTTTTGCTTTTGTGTGCGCCCATGTTTTCCACCCTGGGCTCCTTTGGGATGAAGGCGGGGGATACAAATTTAACAAACCAATAAACACACACTACCTGCCGAAGTTCTAATTAGAGTAGACCCATTGAAATCAACGAACCTAATTTAGCCATGTGTTAATTAACTTCAGTGGGTCTGCTCTGCTGCAGGACTAGCAGCGGCTACAGCAGAGTGGATTTTGCAAATGTGCTTTCGCAATCACACAAATTGCCCTTATCAGTCTTTCCCTTAATCCCCCCATCCATCTGTCTCCTTTGTTTATCCCTCCATGCTCACTTTCTCATTATCTTATATGCCCCATACTCACTCTTTGCGTTAGGCTGTCTCGCTCTCGCTACTCCTTCCAACAAATACCCGCCCCCACACACAAACAAATATACACACACACCATATTTCTTTCTTTGGCCCCATTTGTGCTATACAGTACTGTAAATTTAAAGCAGTATCATGCCACTTTAAAATAGTCAATGCTTCTCCCAAATAATCCCGGGAAGCAGGGTCCCCCAAACTTGGGTCGGCAGCTGTCTTGGACTACAACTCCCATCATCCTTAGCTTGCAGGAACAGTGGTCAAGGGTGATGGGGATTGTAGTTCAAAAACCCTGCTGGGAAGTGCAGTTTGTTGAGCATGCTGACCGCTGTTAGGAGACCCCTGTATTCCCTTCAGAGAGCTCCCTGAGAAGATGGACAGACAGTTAAACCACTCTGGAAACCGTAGCACTGCAGGAGGCGGGTCTTCTAAAAACTCTCCAAACTGCAGCTCCCAGTAATCTTTTTTTTGGGGGGTGAGGGGAGCCATTGCCCTATAAAATTGTATGACGCTGTTTCAAATGCCTAGAACAGATGGGGGTCACCATTCCAGATCCTCAGTGTCTCTCACACACAGATATACCTCTACTGTATTGTTAATTTTATATTGCTCTACCTCAGGCTTCCTCAACCTCGGCCCTCCAGATGTTTTTGGCCTACAGCTCCCATGATCCCTAGCTAGCAGGACCAGTGGTCAGGGGTGATGGGAATTGTTGTAGTCTCAAAACATCTGGAGGGCCGAGGTTGATTGAGGGAGCCTGCTCTACCTACAGTGTGTGCAGCATGGCTCGCTTCCTTGAGTCGCCTGCAAGGCACTTTTACCGCAAGGCACCTTACCCACCCTCTTTGTGGACACTGGTCAGGGGGAAGGGGCTGGTGGGTGTGTAACCCTGTCCTGCAGCTGAGGGAATCGGCCACAGCACCTCCAAGCCCAGTTCTGAAAGGTGTTAAGGACCAATTGGTTGGGCAATGGCCAACCTAGCTCAACGTCCTGTTCTCACACAGTGGCCAAGCAGAGGCCTCTAGGGAGCCACACAAGCAAGACCTGGGTGCCACAGCGCTCTCCCCAGTTGTGATTCCCCCAGCAAGTGGCAATCAGAGACACAAAACAAAGCCCATGCCATGTCTTTTTTCACCCTTTCATCATGTTGGGTTTTAAACCTGGGGTTTAGTTGCCGAAAGGCAGAATAGATGTGTGTGTGTGTGTGTGTGTGTTCTCCTCCTTTGCCTGTCTCTCTTCTCCCTCAATCCACCAGCACCCTCGTCCCCCTAAGATTAATCAGCCTATTGATCCGTTCCCAGTGCAAATGTCCCTGCCTAGCAATTTGCCAAGCCATGCACAGATCCATAGGCTTTCTTAATCCCCCATATACATGCCCTAATCTTGTTTCCCATCTGGCTGTGCCTCCCTCCGTGCACCTCTCTCCCCCTCCCTCTCCATCCATCCTCCAATCATTTACTGTCTCTCTCTCTCTCTCTCTCTCCCCCCCCCTCCATGCTCTCCCCTCTCCATAAACACACCCCCTTCGCCTAGGTCCACCTGTCTATCATCCCAACACATCCCTCCTGCTAATTCTCCCCCTTCCTTCCTTCCTCCCTTCCTCCCTCCCTCCACATTTGGGCTGCAGGGAGCCGTGGGCATAACCTGGGATCCCCTCCAAAATTGGCATCCTCGCCTCTGGCTCTTGGCGTTCCGCGAACAGGTGGGTTTGAGGACAAGGACCGGCCTCGCAGTTTCCAAACATGTGCGACGACTCCCCTCCAGGGCGGGGCATCCCCAGGTTTGTTTGGATTATTTTCCCCCTGCTATTTTTGTGTTTTAAATAAGGGAGGGGAAGGGGTTTTAAAAGGGGAGCTTAGCTGGCAGCTCTAGAGGCAACAGGAAGAAGAAGGCAGATATTTAAAGGAAGGGGTGAAGCTGGTGGTGAGCTGGGTATAAATGTTCTCTGGTGTGTGTGTGTGTGGAGGGACTGTAGGTGGGGGAAGGCGATGTGGGTGGGTGTCCCCTTGACAAGGTATTGTGCCTTTGTCGCCGTGTCTACGACAGATGTCTGTGAGAGACAGCGTGTGCCAAGACTGGCATTGTTGCACAGATGAGTGTGCCAGCCAGGGTATGAGCGGAGAACATGGCAGAGCATGAGTGCCTCCGCCGGAGACATGAGATCAGAGTTGCCGGTGCCTCTGCGAGAGAGAGGGCCCTGACAGTCAAAAGCCCCCATCATCTGACAAAAGTAGGCTGCTGCCTGACTGCAAACGCTCCTGCCACAATCTAAGCGGTGATTAAACTGGTGCGCCGCCCTGCGCACTTTTCTGACCTGGAGAAACAATTGTGGCTATTCGAACTCTAGTCCACCTTGCTCCCATAATACTAGATTGGTGGGGAAAAGCATCCAGAGGAAACTAATTGCCCTAAAGGATTCCAGCAGGAACAACTCTTCCAGCAAGGTAGATTTTGACAAGCTTGGGGTGTGTGTGGTGGAGTATGGGGGGGGGGGTGTAAAGGGAGATGATCAAACCCACCACACGGTGGGCTCCTTCAGACAACTGAGTACCACTGAGAATACAATTCAGGCAGCCCATCTCGGCTCAACTGAATTCGCCTCTATGGTGCATTGTGGATTTTGCCTCCAAGTAAGAATCAGATGGGTCTAATGTGCGGTGCTTGCCAGTGTTGTCACAATGTTCACGAGTTTGTTGCAAGTTGTCTAATGTGGTAGCCTCACCGGACCCCTTTAGGCAACTGGTCACAGCTGCAATAGTCACAACTGGGGAAAATCATTGACATGTGCTTTGGTGTGCAACAGCCAAAAGTACAATTTAATGTTCGTGTTCCTGATTTTATGGTGGTGTTTGAGGACACGCACCTTGTCTGCATTGGGTGTGGGTGCTTGCAAGCAGCGTTCACAAGGAACGAGAGGGTTTGTGTGGATAAAAGAGTGTGTCTGTGGCATCAGCGAGATTGGTGCTACCACAGCGAGTGTGCCATGGGTCCCCATGCAGAAGTTGTGATTATGACAAAGGGTCTGGAAACCATGCCTTATGAAGAATGGTTGAGGGAGTTGCATGTGCTTAGGCTTGGAGAAGAGAAGACTTGAGA
Source organism: Zootoca vivipara (assembly GCF_963506605.1). Classification (NCBI taxonomy): domain Eukaryota; kingdom Metazoa; phylum Chordata; class Lepidosauria; order Squamata; family Lacertidae; genus Zootoca; species Zootoca vivipara. The sequence goes on from NC_083288.1 coordinate 47,870,509, forward strand.
GGTGATAAGATAGCCATCTTCAAATATCTAAAGGGCTGTCACATTGGAAGACGGAGCAAGCTGGCTTCCTGCTGCTCCACGGGGTAGGACCTGAACCAATGGATTCAAATTGCAATGAAGGAGCTTCCAGCTAAATATTAGGAAGAACTTCCCAACGTTAAGAAGCGTTTGGCAGTGGAACTGACTCCCTCGGAAGGTGGTGGACTCTCCTTCCTTGGAGGTTTTTAAGCAGAGATTAGATGGCAGGGACCTGTGAGGGATTCTTTAGCATTGGATCCCTGCATTGCAGGGGGTTGGACTAGATGACCCCTGGGGGTCCCCCTTCCAACCCTACAGTTCTGTGATTCTAACCCATGCTCCGATGGAGCAGCTATATTTGGGCTGGCTCTTTGTTCTTGCGGCTCACGAGGTCGTGAGTGACATGCCGTAGACGTCTGTCATTCCAGTAGTCAATGAAATGGAGGGTAATTAGGTTTGTGTAAGTATTGATGTTTGGAATGCTATTATCTCTGCTATTAGGCTCACAAGGTGAGGAATGTCGATGTGTCTGTGTGGCGTTACTGCGCATGCCTCCATATTCCTTCAGTGTTCAGTAGACAACCTATGCATCAAATATTTGGGTGCCTGAGAGATGCATTGTGATGCCCGCTTAAACCTTAGCTATGTTTTGAGTCTGAAGCTGTGTACGCACGGTGCATTTGGTGCTTCTCCCATAGAATCCTGGTGCACGGTGCTTCTCCCATAGAATCCTGGGAACTGTAGTTTGCCAAGTGGAATTGCAGCTCTGTTAGGGGTAAACTACAGCTCCCAGTATTCTTTAGGGGTGGTACAATTAGCTACTAGTTCAAGATGCTAGTTTGGTCTATACACAGTGTGGGACCAGGACACCTGAAATATTGTCTCACCCCTTATACGCCCGCTCGATCTACAGCTGAGGGCTTCCTACAAGCACCACCTTATCAGGAGGTACGTTCCGCACAATGAAGATATCAGACTTTTAGTGTTGTTCCACCTGCCCTTTGGAATGTCTTCCCCTTGACCATCAGATGTGCGCCATCTCTGTTGTCTTCTAGGTGCTTGCTGAGCCCAAACATCTTCAACAAGCCATTGAATTGGAAGTCTTTCCCAGTTTGCATCTGTGCCTGAATCGTTTTTTTCAAGATATGCTTGTTGCTTAACCCCTTGTTTGCTACCCTCGACTCCTTTGGGAGGAAGGTGGGCTGGGCTATAAATGCAGTCAACACACACAGTGTGTATATACAGCCACGGTGTGCAGTTGCGCGTGTGCGCACACATGCCCTCTGCCAATGTGCGTACACAGCAAACCTGTTAGTTTTGGGGGGGGGCTCTGCGTTTCGGTGCCTACTGAACCCATCATGTGGATTGAATGAGGATATAGTTTTAACCCAAGCATGCATGGCGTTTGCAGGCACATGGCGATCATGCTGTTGTGCGCACGCCGGCCTTGTGACCCTGCCACATGTATTGGTGTGTTTCTCCAGGGAGGGACCACATGCACATGAGATGCAGTCCTGTTGTGTATTGGTGTTAAACTGACACTGTCTCTTTTGGTTGAGTATATTGGCTGGGCTGGTGTCATTTTCTGTGGGTGTGTCTGTCCGCCTATGTGAGCGGAAGGCGTTTGCTCGTTCTCTCGTTCTATTTGTGCATGCTCCTAAGCAGGGGGACGTGTGTGGGTTTTATCGGCAGGCCCTGGCTTTTCCCGAAGGTGTGTTTATTCCTGTGTTGTGTAGAATTAGAAAGCTGTAAAAGCAGCCCCCTTTTCTGCCTAAAGCCAGGATCCTGTTCCCACCTGTCCTTTTAAGATGGCCACTCCACACACCCCAGCAAAGCTCCTCTTCTGCCTTGTACAAACTGCACGCTAGGCAAAATGTATTCCGTTATTGCACCTCCAACCTAGAGAAAGCTCTGCCAGTTGAATTTCTGTCTGTATTGCAGAATAGGAGGTCTGCAAGGGGGAAAGAAAAAAAGCAGCGAGGTGGGGGAGCAACTTCACTTACTCAAATTCCCCTGACTTAGAAGGAGAGAGGCCCATATGCAAACCACAACAGTAGAACAGAAATAAACGCCCAGGTGCCGGGTAGCTCAAGAAAGCGAGCCAAGCTGCGAGGGATGGCAATACACGTCAAACTACGCAAGGGTCAACCCTGGTGAAAATTCTATGTGCCAATTCAGACATCAAAGCCTCAACCCCGGGTGTCTCTGAAAAACCATTTATTTCCCGTGGAGCAGAGAAAAAGACTTGACCCACTGCTTTCCTATCAAAATCGTCATAATCAGAGATCCTCCTGAGTGTGCTATATTGCTCAGAGATATTCCTGATTTGGAAAAGGGAAAGGGCCTTTTCAGTGGCTTCCTCCAAAGGGAGGCCCGCCTCGTAGCTTCTCAAATGGCTTTACTTACGACACTCCAAAATCTTATCTTGTGGTGCACAAAATCTTATCAGTGTGGTGTAGTGGTTAAGAGCGGTGGACTCGTAATCTGGTGAACCGGGTTTGCTTCCCCGCTCCTCCACATGCAGCTGCTGGGTGACCTTAGGCTAGTCACACTTCTTTGAAGTCTCTCAGCCTCACTCACCTCACAGAGTGTTTGTTGTGGGGGAGGAAGGGAAAGGAGAATGTTAGCCGCTTTGAGACTCCTTAGGGTAGTGATAAAGCAGGATATCAAATCCAAATTATTATTATTATTCTTATCTCTTTTGAGGGAGGACGGATATAAATTGTTGCTCCGTTTTTAGAAGTGACAAGTTGTATCCAGCTAGATTAGACCCACTAACCTAAGTCATGTCTATTCACTTCAATGACCCAGCAGGACTAGCATTGGATAAAAGCCGTAGCAATTGCTATGGTTTAATTACGTTTGATTGATTTAATGATTGCCGTACTGTTTCTCTTCTAAGTGTTTTATGGCTGCTTCGTTGAAGGCGATTAAATTGTTTATTAAAATTGCAAACTAAGCCTGGTGCCCCATGCTCACTTATTTAGTAGAAATATTATTACGTTTTTAAATTTTCATTTGACACTTGCAAAGTACCCACTATTTTTAAAGCACTGTACGTATGGTATATTAAAAAGTACACCAGCCCCTGCCTGCAGGTTCACAATCTTGAGTCATGATGCAAAAGGAATAACGAATGGGGAGGGAGGAGGAAAGCAAGCGTTTGAGCAGCTGAACATTCACTGGCCAATGGATGGGGCCAAGCTGGTCTGTTTCTTGCCCTGATGTAATTTCTGGGAGAATAGGGTACAGTCTTCTTCTATACAGACATGTATCAAATTCCACCATTATTTTCACTTGTATGATCACTCCTTGATCTCATGGAGAAAAGGCAAGGTGTAAATATTTTGAATAAACAAAGAGAGCATTGAATATTGTGCCTGCCTGCCTTTATACTCTGCAATATGGGTAGTTTTAATGTGTTTGTGAAGTAGAGAGTGTGCAAGAGAAGGCGGTAGAGAAAATGTGCTTGTTTGTGTGAGAGAGATGTGCATTGTTTATGTCAGGCTTCCTCAACCTCGGCCCTCCAGATGTTTTTTGCCTACAACTCCCATGATCCCTAGCTAGCAGGACAAGTGGTCAGGGATGATGGGAATTGTAGTCTCAAAACTTCTGGAGGGCCAAGGTTGAGGAAGCCTGTTTTATGTGCTTTACTGTGTCTCTAGCTGTGTGTGAAAAAGAAGGGGAGTTTGGTGCTTCTAACCAAAGTGTGATTGTGTGTTGTGCCATGTTGAAAACCTGCAGAACAGACACACGGTATTGCACACACTTTGGCTACATATACAACATAGATTTCAAGCACACACACACACACAGAGGAATGCTGGGAACTGTGCATTATGAAAGGGGCTGGGAATTGTAGCTCTGTGGGGGTAAACTACAGTTCCCAGTATTTTGGGGGGGAGAAGCCATGACTGTTAAAGAGGTAAATGGATTGTAAATGAACGGTGTGCACACTCAGCATCCTTCCCTCCTTCTCCCTCTGTCATGCCCCTGGTGAATATATTTGTATTTTTCCACGTGGGAACATAGGCATTGCCTCAGAGAATGTGTGCTATTAGCCTGGCACATGAGCCTAGTTGGTATTCTGTGTGTGGCATGGAGCTGTGATGAAAATAAAGTTTACCATTTAGAGATAACTCAAGATTTCCTCAAAGATACTTGTGGACATCTCAGCTACTAAAGGGCAAGCAAAGAAAACCCACAACAATTTTCATATTCCTTTTTTTCACACATTATTTTGGGGGCAGAGAGTACACTGAGTATCTTTGGACAACCTTGTGATATCTCTACACACCCTGTGGTAAAATTAATGGGATCCATTCGCTATTCCAGACTGTCCTTTTATGTAGTAAAGAGCCAGTGAGTGAAGAAGAACCACACAAGTATCATAAAGATATAACCAACATTATAAAATACAAATGCAAATAAAAAGAATTAAAACGGCAGCACAAAACCAATACATTCTGGGTTTAAAAAACTATTTAAGAGTCCATTTAAAGCACATGGCTTCCCCTCAAGGATCTTGGGAACTGTAGTTTGTTAAGGGTGCTGTGAATGGTGCCTCCGTGAGGAGGGGTAGCCTACAGTTCCCAGCATCCTTTGGAGGAAGCCACAAAGTGGCATAAATGTGCTTTAAACGCATGGGGCAGTTGTGACCAAAGATAATTCACTTGCCGCTGATAACTCCGCTATCTGGGTCACAGGCAACCTCAGACCCTCCAAGTGCCCCTATTTTCCAGGGACAGTCCTGGATTTAGAGAAGCCGACCCAGTTTCTGATTTGATCGTGGAAGCTCCCACTTTTCCTTAGGATGTCCCTGTTTTCTTTGGAGAAATGTTGGAGGGTAAGGAGTTATCTTGCCCCTGAGCCTGAGTGAATTGCACCTGAAAATGTTTTGTGTGCATGATGTGTCCTGGTGCTGAAATGCTCTGACCTCTTGCGCATCTCGCCCCTGTTCCTGCAGCTTGCCGTCCACCATGACGTTGCCCGCGGCGCTGGTGGGTGCTGGACCACGGCGTGGGAGCATGCCTTTGCCCATCAAGCACCAGCTGGTGAGGGCGTCGGCGGTGGATGAACTGGACTCTCCCCCCAGCTCCCCCGAAGTGGGAAGCACTGGGGGGGCAAGCCCCGCAGGAGGACGCGGCCCCTACAAAGTCATGTTGCTTGGCGAGAGCGGGGTGGGGAAGACCACCTTGGCGGCCATATTCGGAGGCCTTAGAGGAGGCGCCCACCATGAGGAAGAGCACACAGGTGAGCCCAAGAAGATGCCAGGGGAAGGCGTTGCAATATTTCACTCTGCAAAAAAAAGCAAAAGTTCAACGGGTCCTGCTTTTCCTGCCATACATGCAGCAGACGTGGAACAGGAGAGAACGGCGTGCTCCACCTGAGGACATTTTATTTTTATTGATTTAAATAGACAGGAGAAGAGCCATATTGGATCAGGCGTCCTGCTCTCGATTCACCTGTTGAATTTCTGCCTTCCATAGCATTGTTGTTGAGGAAGGGGAAGGTAGAAACTCGCCAGATAAATGGAGGTTTTGTGTTGAATTTAAGCTGTTAGGCCAGAATTTCAAAGTGGCAGCTGTGGGAAATGACTTTGCGCTGGTGATTTTCTTAAAATCCTGAGGGGGTAAGTATGGGAAGCTGTGAGATAGATCTTCTGAAAAAGTTTCAAATCGCTGCTATCTTAAAAACCTGACATCATATAATATATGTGTGTTTGTGTCTAAGGCTGTGTACACACTAAGCCTTCAAAGCACACGTGCAAATAAATAATGGGCAGGATGTAAGCTAAAGGTTGCTGGAAATTGTGACTCGGTGAGGGGTAAACTACACTACCTTGAGATGTTTCTCAAAAAATAATTCCATTTATCTAATTCCTACCCCACATTTATACCCAGAAGGCTCCCCTGAACTTTTCAAACTATTAAATGTATAGGGTTGCAGCTAGTCCTACTCAGAGCAGACCCACTGAAATTAATGGACATGGCTAATTTAGTCCCATTAATGGTTTCCTTTGAGTAGAATATGGTCAAATCCTACCCATATAACTTGACAAATCAGCCACAAAGTGGATATTTGATGGTACAGACATATCTGGCAATAGTTTGTAAGGTAATATTCAAGTTATACTAATCCTCTCTTTCCCCTTCCACATTTCTTTTATTCCCTCAGAGGATTCCTACGAAAGAAATTTCTACGTAGATGATGAAGAAGTCACTCTAATATTATACGACATCTGGGACCAGGTAGGTTCATTTCTGTCGCCTTGCTACCCATTGAGGTGGGATGTACCCAGAGTGTTAACCCCAGGAAATATTACAGGAAGAAGTTCTCTTATCCCATCTAACGGCTACAATGTTTAGTCATAAACCGATTTGAAAGCCTTTGACCAACTTAAAAGCGGATAAATCTGGCAACACACCAGAAAGAAAGATTTAAAAAATTATTATTAATGCAAGTAGTTGCGTCAGCCATAAGATGGAAGGCATGACCATATAGAATTATCTCTTACACACAAACGAAGGAATACCTTTGATTCTAAAATAAGCATCTGTTGGGACACAGACCACTTGGAATCCAAAACAACAAAAGGTGATAGTCAATGAAGTTTTACCCAGTGCAGACCCACCGAAATTAACGGGCCTAACATCGTCATGTTCGTTCCTTTCCAGTGGGTTTACTTTGGGCATGACTTATCTGAATACCACCCACAGAAAATGTGCTCTGGTCTTCAAAGCTGTTGGCTTGTTCATAAGCAAAGGCACGATGACTGAATCAAAACTCATAACCGGACCATACAATGGAGACTTGTGATTTGATCTCTCATTCCTTTTAGTTTTAACATACAGTGGTACCTCAGTTTAAGTACACAATTGGTTCCGGAAGTCTGTACTTAACCTGAAGCGTACTTAACCTGAAGCGAACATTCCCATGGAAAGTAATGGAAAGTGGATTAATCCGTTCCAGGCGGGTCTGTGGAGTACTCAACCTGAAGCGTACTTAACCCGAGGTATGAGTGTAATTGGTTCTGGAAGTCCGTACTTAACCTGAAGTGTACTTAACCCGAAGCGAACTTTCCCATTGAAAGTAATGGAAAGTGGATTAATCAATTCCAGACGGGTCCGCAGAGTACTCAACTGAAGCACACTTAACCCGAGGTAGGAGTGTAATTGGTTCTGGAAGTCCGTACTCAGGGCCGTCTTAAGCATACCTGGCGCGAAGATCCCTCCGGCGTTCCCCCGCCCCGTTTCCCAGCGCGGCTGTCTGGCGGGTGTAGCGCGGCAGCCGCAGGCACAGCTGTGCAGCGCCCCCGTCGGCCCGGCACCCCCCAGCCTTGCCGTAGGGCCGGCCCCGTCCGTACTTAACCTGAAGCGTACTTAACCTGAAGTGAACTTTCCCACTGAAAGTAATGGAAAGTGGATTAATCTGTTCCAGGCGGTCCACGGAGTACTTAAACTGAAAGTACTCAAACCGAAGCATACTTAAACCGAGGTATGACTGTACGGTACAGCTGTCACCAGGAGCAGAAGGGGTGGATTGCAACTGTAGCGGCATGGGTGGGGAATTTATCTTCCTCCCCAAACAGCATTTTGTGAGTCACGCACCCATCTACCAAAGTGGATTCATTGCCCCACGAATGGTAATATATATCTTTAGATGGGTGACAGCCCCAATCTAACCAGTCTAGCACAGTACATAGCAGGCTTCACCCTGACGAGATTGAGAGTATTTATTTACACCTTTGGTTCCAGCATCTGCCCTGGTTTTCTGTTTTCAAAATTGGGGTATTCCACAATTTTTCAGGTCTACAGAAATTCTCAGTTACAAATCCAGCATTCTGAGAATCTCTGTTGTTATTGTTTATTTGAACCAGTTTTCTACATCTTAAGTCTTAGGAGAATATTGTGGGCAATGCCAGGCAATATCAGAATGTTTTAGAGATTGTCGAGTGGGATTTCCGGTTGGCAAGGGCATAGTTTTCTCTGCAGTTCTTGGGTTACTGCAAGGGGCAAACGGAAACAAGACAAAATTATGCAAAAAAAAAAAATATGGCATGGTTGTGAGGAATGTATGCAATTATATCCAAGATTTACGCAAAGCTAGACAACCGGATGGAATTGCCTTGTTTTATTATTGTTTTGTTTTAGCATTTCGTTTGCATGGAAATGCGTTCCAAAATTGCACAGCATCCCTGAAGTGAGGGAGAGTGGTATGCAAATTTATGCAAATCCATATTAAATTAACACAGCCGTTTGGGAGTCAGGCGTGGGTGTATACCACTGACATGCATGGATATGCAAATTGTTCTGGAAACTGGCAGCGTTCTTGGGCGGCTTGATTGCAGCATACAGTGCTATTATGCAAATATATGGAGAGCATATTCAACTGCCCAGGAGAGTAAGCAATAGAACCCCCATTATCTGCATTCCTATTATCCAAATTCCCCGATTATCAAAATCTGCGTTTTCAAATACCTGCATGTCTTCTCCCCTCCCGCCGTTGCCAATTCGGAAGGGCCCAGGGAAGGATCCTGATGAGCTGCTCTATGTTTCAATATCATCTTAATTGCGATTTTGATTATTGTGTTTTGACTTTAGTTGTAAGTCACCTTGGAACAATTTGTATCCTTAAAGGTGAGGTGTGAATAATTATAATAAAAAAATATGTAAAACACACTCCTGTTTATCTGAACTTTCCAGTAACCAAACACACCAATCGGAAATGTTCAACAGCCACCCACCTTAATATCGCTGTCACGTTCACTCTGGTAACATGCTGGATTGATCCATTACATTTTCCAATATATTTAAAAGCTGCAGCTTTGGTTAACGTACCGTAGTTCTTTTTAATATCACCCACATATACAAAAAATGCAGGTAGTTCTTGGGAGAGAGAGAGAGGTTGCTTCTTTTAACATGTTGCTGATTATGAACAATTTGTTGTTTCTTCAGAACAATTTGTGTGTGTGAATATCTTTTTAAATCTCATACAGCTATAGAAAAATAAAACTTGCATGATTTACTAGCTAAGATTTAACAGGGGAAATGTCCATAGCAATAGATTCTGTATGTAGCTGTGAACTATAACTGGGTTATTGTTGTTGTTTAGTAGTTTAGTCGTGTCCGACTCTTCGGGACCCCATGGACCAGAGCACGCCAGGCACTCCTGTCTTCCCCTGCCTCCCGCAATTTGGTCAAACTCATGTTCGTAGCTTCGAGAACACTGTCCAACCCTCTCGTCCTCTGTCGTCCCCTTCTCCTAGTGCCCTCAATCTTTCCCAGCATCAGGGTCTTTTCCAAGGATTCTTCTCTTCTCATGAGGTGGCCAAAGTATTGGAGCCTCAGCTTCACGACCTGTCCTTCCAGTGAGCACTCAGGGCTGATTTCCTTAAGAATGGATAGGTTTGATTTTCTTGCAGTCCATGGGACTCTCAAGAGTCTCCTCCAGCACCATAATTCATCACCAAATAAGCCACACCAGCGTGGCTCTCGTGTCTCCATCCCCACCCCACCCCTCAAATATATGAGAGGCACTGTTTGGGAGGCAGGAGTGGGTTTCCCCCCATTTTGTGGTCCTGTCTCTTGTTCAGGTGGGGGAGCCGTTTTGTCTTATTATGCCACACCCCCAATGGCGGCCATTTTGTGACTGGCGCCCACGGCACTTCCCCCCAAATGCTATCAAACAAAGTTTGGCAGCCCCTGATCTGGACATGCACATGCCCTCACTTTCCCTGACTTTGACCTCTTCCCTCCCCGCAAACTATTTCCGCAGGGAGATCCCGGAGGCTGGATGCAGGAATCCTGCCTACAGACGGGAGACGCCTTCCTGTTGGTTTTCTCGGTGACCGATCGCCGCAGCTTCACACGGGTCCCCCCCACCCTGCTGAGCCTACGGGCAGGGTGCCCTCGGACAGACCCCCCTATTATCCTGGTGGGGAACAAGAGCGACTTGGCGCGATCCCGGGAGGTCTCACGCGAAGGTGAGTTGCTAGAGGTCCCGCTCCCTAAACGCTGGGGAGACCGTCTGTGCACCGCCCAGGTGGCTTCCGGCCTACCATTTGGGAATAATTCGTTCTTTCAGAAGGGCCGAGGCAGGAGAAGAAACCCAGGAGAATTGTTTGCTCGTTTATTTTCTCATGTTTCTTGCCTCCATATCCAGAGGGCCGCAGCCTAGCTGTCATGATGAACTGCAAGCACATCGAGACGTCCGCGGCGCTGCATCACAACACGGAGGAGCTCTTCGAAGGCGTCGTGCGGCAGATACGGCTGCGCCGCCATCGGCGCGAGGGCGATGCCTTCAGCAGGGAAGGGGCTGGGGGCCGGCGCGAGAGCCTCACCAAGAAAGCCAAACGCTTCCTCTCTAGCCTCGTGCCGAGGAATGGACGCTTCTTCAAGCAAAGGTCAAAATCCTGCAACGACCTTTCAGTGCTATGAGCCCCATCGCTCTCCATCGCCAGCCAGCATGCCAGAAATCTCTGCAACGAAAGGAAACACGTAAGACTCCCCTTACCCCCAGCTGCATCAAGTTCAGGAGAGCAGCCACGTCGGCCGAGGGCAGTTCCCAAACATAGCAAGGCTCCCAAAATCCTCCTTGGCTCAGCTCTCCTCCCATCATCTTCAAAGCATAACCGAACAAACTATTTGCTCCTGTCCTCTGCACCATCTTGGCTCTTCGAGAGGCCTTCTCAAACACACACACACACACACACACGTTTTTACAAAAAACACACATTTAATATACAGTATGCTTTACAGGACTGGAGGCGCCTACTGCTCTCCAAACTCACGTGCCTCTCACTTTTTCAAATATTGCTCGTGGCGCTCTTGTGAGATTTAAATTTTTTTGTCTGCCTTTAAGGGCGTCTGTCTTAAACGTGCCCAACTGGTACAAAACGCTTCAGTAAAGAGACTCAGGACTTTTGTTCAGGATTTCTGTTCTTTTCTTGTCCGTGACGCTCAGGTGCCCATAATCTCTCATGGGACAATTTTTCCCCCCCAAGGCACTAACTCTGGAGTGAAACGTTATGTCTACTGTATATGTAAACAAATGGCCCCTAGACTCTTTGCGCAAAGCCTTACCCCTCGTGCTATCTTAGGAGGCATTATTTTGCTGCCCTCTGCGTCTGTACATATACCGAAGAGGATACAGAGGATATGAAATGCTAGAAGTTTATTCTCTCTATAGTCGTGCGGCGCACCTCGCTTTTAAGAGGCCCTTGCTTAAAGGCACCAACTTTAGAATGTATGGTCTAGCAAACAGGAATGCTTTGTGTTCGCTTAAAGGCACCAGCTGGGGGATATTTCAATCTCATTGCATCGATACGGTGGAGGAATAGCATCTCTAAAGCTTTGTGTACCTCACTTTTAAAGAGCACATAAGGGCGTCCCCAAAACCTGTGCTTATTTCAACCATCTAACTGCAGCTTTGGAAAGCTTTAATTCCTTTGCTTAATGATGCTTCCTATGCCAATGCTCACCTTTTAAACAATTGCTCTGTTTTATTATTAAGGAATTCATCAAAGGAATTGCTGTTTTAAATACACATATGCTTCTCTTTTTAATATCACCATCCACCTGAAGGGCATGCTCTTCTTAAGGAGAGTCGTTGTGGAAGATGGATGATCAGTTAACCGCCATATCTAGCACATCGTTTTAAAGAAGCCATCGTGACAGCAGTCTTTTCCATTCAGCTACAGATGGAGAATCCCCCACATGCCGTAGCTTATAACCTCCCTTTTAAGAGGCAGACTAAAGGCACAAACCTCAAAGAATTTGAGATTGTGGGGCAGGGATGTGTGTGTGTGTGTCTTCTGACTGACTTGCTGGACCTTTTGTTTCGAAGGCTACACCAATAATGAAATGGAACATTTAATGATTAACCAGCTTGGAGCCTGGTTCTTTTAAGCAGCTCTTAAAGGGACAGGAAGAAAAAGACTGCTTTCAGCTTCCAAAAAGACGGATTTGAAGGATGTAGCCTTATATGTACACCCCACACCTGCCAAAAACAAACAAACAACAAAACACCTTGAGGAAGAGTGCCTGACAAATGCTGTGTGCTTATTTTCCAATTAAAGCCATTTTCTATTATAGTACCTTCATTTATCTTACCTGTAGCGTCTGGGCCAGGGGTTGCTCAGAAGTGGTGTGGGATGTAGAGAGCAAAAATGGTAAAGGGACCCCTGACCCATTCGGTCCAGTCATGACCGACTCTGGGATTGCGGCGCTTGTCTCGCATTATTGGCCGAGGGAGCCGGCGTACAGCTTCCAGGACATGTGGCCAGCATGACAAAGCCGCTTCTGGCGAACCAGAGCAGCACATGGAAATGCCGTTTACCTTCCCGCTTGGAGTGGTACCTATTTATCTACTTGCACTTTGACGTGCTTTCGAACTGCTAGGTTGGCAGGAGCTGGGACCGAGCAACGGGAGCTTAGCCCGCCGCAGGGATTCAAACCGCCGACCTTCTGATCAGCAAGCCCTAGGCTCTGTGGTTTAACCCACAGCGCCACCTGCAAAAAAGGGATGCAAAAGGATGGGCTGGCAGGGGAATTGCAGGGAAGGAGGAAGAACGCAGGAGGCAAGGCAGTGAGTGGTAAAGCCAGGAGATGACTTGTGGAAAGGCCATTAAAATTATGCGATCCTGGAAGTGCACAGCTCCTACTCAAGAAGTGGACATTAGCATGATTTGACAGCAGGGTGGGGCATAGGATGAGAAGCTCAAACGCAGTGGACCTCCATTGTGTTCACAACTGGATCAGGGCAGTTATACGTGATCCCGTTTTCCATGTTTGTGCCTGCAAGAGTTTCGAGGGAGACCGGCTGATCCACACCTTTGCTCAGCCCGATTCCCCTGGGTCAGAGAGCTTTTCTTGTCATTCTGTGGCTCTGCCTTGCACACAAAAAAACCCCAATCTTACCCACTGAATTGGATTTTATCAGATGCACAGAAAAATCTGAAGAAATATTTTGCTGAACTGAACTTCAGCTCAGCAGGCAAGATCACATTTTCGCAAGGCAGAACAGTGAGAAAAGCTCCCGAACCCAGAGGAATTAATCAGGAAGCAACACAATCGAAACAAGGGTCAACCCAAAGGGTGGCTAAGCTCACGGCTTTGTTTCCAATCAGCACGTGTCCCTTAACTTCCTGGTGAAATCCTGCAGGATTTTATACCACAAAATGCTCCTTTTTTGTTGTTGTGCTTTCGTGCAAGAGCTCCCCTCCAGACTCAGCAGTGGAGGAAGCATCGCAGAACGACTCGTGAATTAGACAGGGCAGTGTAAATCCTCCACCAATTCCCTATTAGTGAGTCATTACTAAAAGAAAGTACTTCTTCATGCAATGCATAGGTAAACTATGGAACTCACTTCCAGAGGCGGCAGCAGCAATGATCAACAATCAAGGTGGCTTATAAAAGAGGACTGAACCAATTAATGGAAGGCAAGGCTATAAACAGCTACTAGGCACAATGGCTAACGCTACCTTCGCTGAGACAGTCATGCTTCTTGAATACCACTAGCTGGGAAGCACAGGGAGGATGCTGTTGTGTTAAAATCCCGCTTGCGGGTTTGCAGGATGAGATGGGCCACTGGCCTGATCCAGAAGGCTCTTCTTAAAATTGCAGGGTGCATCCACACACAAAAAAGCCGAACAGAAAACCCACCGGTATGGAGGTCCCTCCAAGATGTGATTTCCTCTTAGCTTTGCAGGGACCTGGCTGTGACAAGAAAGGCAGGCCTTCTGTACATGCTCTGTTACCAGTCCATTCCTTCATCTGTTCCCTGGGCTTTAACCCACTCAAGAGCAGGTTTCAAGGGGCTGCACTTTGCCTCTATAGGCCGGGGGTGGGGAAAGGACAGATAAAGGAGCAGGAGAGGGAGAAAGAGGAGGGGGTTTGCCTACAGAAGCCGAGGCCTGATGAGCAATGAGAGCGGCAGAGCAGAGGAAGGAGTCAGCGGGGCTACAAGCGAAAGGCAGCGCAAGGAGCCTGCTTAAGATGCAAGCCGTGTGCCTCCCCTCATCAGCAGAGGAGACAGGCTGACGGTTCAAGCTGTCAGCGCTTTCCAGGGGCCCTCCTACGCCTGCCTTAAAAGAGAAGCACCTGCAACGAAGATTTCTATTCCCTCTCCACCCCTCCCCTCCCCTCCCTGCAAACCTTTGCACAGATCCTGAGCATCCACTGCCACCTTCAAAACATCCACCCTGAGCCGCCTCTGCCCCTGTGCCTTTACCACTGCTAAGGAGTGGGTAGGGAGAGAAAGGGGCTTATCAAAAACTTCAGAAGCACTTGCATTTTCTGAAGGGACCAGCTGGTCACACCTCACAGCCACAAGGCAGATTTGAGGTGGGCGGAGGGTGTCTGAGTCCTGTAGAAGAGAGGAACTTAACACCTGGATGTGTTATGTGTTATGCAACCCCTTTGCCCATTACAAGTTCTTAAACTTGGGAGGGCTTTAAAAGAGAGCCAGGCCAATCGAGGACGCAGAAGCCTATTGAAGGTAAAAGGTAAAGGGACCCCTGACCCTTTGGTCCAGTCGTGACCGACTCTGGGGTTGCGGCGCTCATCTCGCGTTATTGGCCGAGGGAGCTGGCGTACAGCTTCCAGGTGATGTGGCCAGCATGACAAAGCCGCTTCTGGCAAACCAGTACCTTCCCATCGCAGGTATTCGAACCGCCGACCTTCTAATCAGCAAGCCCTAGGCTCTGTGGTTTAAGCTACAGCGGGGTCCCTGGGTTAAGAATTGAAGGTATAAACAGGTATATATATTCCAGCGGTGGCCACTATGAAAACAGGATTCCTGACTAGATGGACTGCTGGCTATAGATGCATTAACACACACACACCTCCCTATGTATATTAGAAATCCTTACATTACACATTCTATGAGTATAACACTATACTGTTGGTGTACACTGGTTGTATACTTGCTGAATGTAATGTGTGAACACCCCTGCAGTTAGCTACATAGCCAAGTGGGGATTTGAACATCTCCCAGCTCCTAAACCAACGCTCTGAGCATGCTGGTCCTCAAAGTGAATCTGCCCCCCCCCCCCAAGAATTGAACCCACAAGAGAACCAACAGAATGCATCCTTGAATTTCAACCAAAGACGAAAAATGCCTCAATAATATAAACTTTCCCCTTCACACGTCTCCAAAACCAGATAACTGGTTCGAAGCAGACCCTCTCATTTTCATACACGGGAGCACATAAGACAGATTGCTCATCAACTAACACAGGTTTGTTCACCATGAAGATGGCTCTTTTTTTTAATAAAAAGGGGGGAGGGTAAAAAGAGAGATCATTCATTCAGTAAACACCTAAATGCAATTTCAGGTCACCAAGGACGGTAGTTGCCGCCGTACAAATATTGCAGAAAGAGGGTGCGATCTTTTTGCACAAGGAGCAAGGAATGCTTTCGCCTCTGCTGCCTCCTAGCTTAGCAAACCCAAACCCACATTGCAGCCCCTTATTCTCTCTCCCCTCCCCAATCCCTTCCTTTGCCAGCGAAAGCTATCAAAGCTATGACACTTGAGAAAATGAGGAACAAAATGTCTTCCCCTTCCCCTCCCCTCCCTTTCCATGGCTCAAGTGCTCAGAAATTGGATGAGCAAGGAAAAGGGGGGGATGGGAAGGAGATGTGCATCTCTTCACCATGGAAACACCCTTGTGGGTCCACAGCTGGGTGGTTGCCATGGAGACAAAATGTTTCCCATTGCCATAGCGATGATCATCGATTAAGCAAGCTGGCAGCCAGACTGCCACCCTAGCCTTCTGCAACCGAAATAAAGGACAAGGGGCTTGGGGGCGGGATATAAATAAAAAATTATTATTATTATTATTATTATTATTATTATTATTATTATTATTATTATTATGTGGAGTCCCCACAGATGAACCCAGGCCTGTAATCAGGGGAAAGGAACGCCATTTGGGAAAGAGGAGAAAAGGTTAAAGTTATTTATGGATCATCACTCTCCGTGTCCCTAGGGGAGGCCATGCAGGTGTACAGCTAGAGGTTGCGGGAGGCTGGGGGGGGGTAGATGCTGAATTTGCTGACAGATTTCACAGGCGTACATTCAGAGCCATCTGCAGCTCACAGCACCTGGGAGCCAAGGAGCAGGCAACCGAGAAGCCCGCCTTGCACAAAGAGCAGGAGGCAGCAGAAGAATGGGTCACATGATTTACTCCTGGGGTGTGCGCACACCCTCCACCTCCAAAGGAAGAAGGAGAAAAAGATCTGCCAAGATATCCATGAGCAAAAGCAGCATGGGGAAAAATAATAATAATAATCTCACACCCTACAAGTCACGCATTCCGTCACAAGGATGGCAGAAGGGAGCCTGGAGGGTTGCCCCTCCGCTCCCACACCAGCTGGATCCCGTGGCTTTCAAGCGACAAACAACAGCCACAGCTGAGCAACTGCTCTGGCCATCTTCCTGCAAGACCAGGAGCAAAAAAACCCCCTGAAGCGCACCAATGCATGTACATCTGCACTCACCCAAGCAGTGAACGTTTGACCCAATTACCAACATATGCCTTGTATTTCACAACTCTCTAAACGCGGCGAAGAGAACAAGAGGAGAGCATCAGAAAATAAGACAAGGTGGCAGCTCAGGGCAACGTGCGCTGTGAACAGCCATTTTCTCTACACTAACCACTCTCTCTGCCGGGCAAGGGGATCACGCATACTCGAGGAACCCCCTGGGAATAAAAGCTGCAGGAAATCCTTTGGGGGGTGGGGTAGCCCAGGGCTCTTAGCTGTTTCCCACCAGGAGGCAAGCTTAGGTGGGCCAACCAGGATCAAGAGACTCCTTTGAGTCACAAGGAGTGTGTGTAGGGGATGAGTGATGGCGAGTGGGCTGAATCTGGCCCAGGGACACCCAGGCAGCCTAACCGCGGATGTTGACTTGCACAGTTCAAGCAAGGCATCCTGCCCAGAGCCTCGGTGGAAAACAGTCCGTCTCCTTCTCAAATCAGTCGTTCCTGAACAGGGAGCCATGGGAGGGAAGACTGGGGATGTGCCATAAACAAGTTAAAAAACCAAAGGCTCCTGGCAAGTCGACAGAAGGGGAAAGCAGATCAAGATCTCATGGTAGATCTCAAGATCAGCTGTCGGGACCAACAAGGTTTCAGACTCCCAGTTATTTGACAGGAGCAACAAAAATGCGATCTCTTCTGCCTAAATCAGGTTGCTGAAACAAGCTGACAAACCGTGGACTTTTTGTGTGCCCAAATTCTGGCGCGGAAAATGAACTTCAAAGGCTGCTGAGGCACCTTCTTACCCTTTAATTCTAATTGTATAGCTTTCGGACCTGGCTCTCATTTTGAGGAAACAAGTGTTATTCCAGCAAACCTGAAAGTCTGCCTACCCCTAGTCCAGGGCTGCCCTGGACTTCCTTCCTTTGGCCTTGGGGCCTTCCACTCATCGACTCTGCCAGGGGTGGCAATTTTGCCAATTGTCTGGCATGAGGTATGAGCGGACCCATCAATCACTCGTGATGGAGAAATGCTTGGTTAGTTCTGAGGATGTTTCCGTTCTGACTTAATTTGGTGTACATGACTGAAGTGTGCATCTGCCCCCAGACGGTTTGGAAATGCTTATCTAGACTAAGAACCACAGCATCCGCCCTGTCTCTCCAACCAATACCTCTTAACCTGACAGACCCTCCCAATAACACTTTCAGCCCCATATTTCAGCCTCAACCTGCAGATGTGCATCACCTCTGCCCCTCAATTCCAGGAGTAGAAGCAACCTCACCTCTTGCTGCCCTTTCACTGCCACAAAATGAAAAACACACCTAGCTACATTTGGTGACTTTTTATTATTCATTTATAAGCAAAAAAGAGAAAAAAAGAGAAAAAAATTAAAGAGACAGATAAAAAGAAAACCAAAATACACCTTCAAATCTGGGGGTGGAGGGGGAAGGGGAAAGATGTGATCCAAGGGACTTGTTGAAGGGAAGGTGCAGCAGAAAACGGGAACATCAAGAAGAGGATACAGACCCAAGAAAAAGGAGGGGTGAGGGAAAGGAAAGGGAGGAACGGGACGACATCCCCACACTATAGGCAACCTCAGAGAGATCGAAAGGGGATTACAAAACACTGCTTGGGAAGGAGGGGGGTATCCCCTCAGGGCCAGGCCTCCCACCCAAATGCTGGTTCTCAACTCTCCCCATTTCCTCCCTCTCTGCTATGTACAAGACAACCACGCACACCCATCTGCAATGAGCTCAATTCGTGAAGCTGTCCAGCAAATACCCACGACACACCACTGGAGGGTGGGGAAGAGGAATGGCAAATGTACACCCTGGCACTGCAAGCCCTGCAGGGCCTCTGCCAGGAGGCGGCAAAAAAGAAGAGATGCTGAGAGCCCACGTCTGTGGGGAAAACGGGTCCCTGGTCCTCCTGAGGGTCCCATGCAGGGGATTTAATGCAACCCCCCCCCATTTGATTATGATTCCAGAATCAAGGGAAAGAACACCAACCCCCTCCCACCCCCAGGCTCCTGGTGAGAAGGGAATCGGAGTAAAATCAGTTCGCATTGAGAAGGGGCCCCGAGGAGGAGGGGGTGTTCCTTCAGAGTCCATCCCGCTCTGCCTTTCATTCAATGAGGGCGGTGATGTGGTGATGATGTGGAGATGATCATTCCCCTCCTGGCTCCGTGGGAGAGGGAGGGCAGGGGGGGAACTGGGTTGAGTTACCTGGGGAGAGAGAAAGAGAGACATAAAGGATTAGGAAGATACAGTATAAACCCTCTCTGTCTAGCATCCAGTTGCACAGATTCCATGCAAGCACAAACCGTAATCAACATAAAATACTGAGAGCAGATTAGGCCTTTGTGTGTCGGTTTCTAAAAGTAGAGTTTTCTGAGCCACAAGGTTGCAGAAAAGAAAAAAAAGGCTGGAAAACCAATTCTGGGAAACCACCTCTCTCTTTCCACCCCACTTCGCCACATAGGTTTCATGCCAAAATATTGCAGCTCAGAAAAAAATCACACAGAAGTTGTTTGATGTGAAAACTGAGTATATGCTGAGGAGAACTGTCAGAACACTGATGGACATCCTGACATCTGTGGGTAGCAAGTTTAGAAGTGAGGGGGACTCAGGGATAAGGCAGGAAGGGAACAGCCTGGCAGTGCATTTTGGGAATGCGGGAGAACAGTAGGCCAGGAGGCCTCCATTTCCACACACCATTTTAAGAGAGTATCAGCAAAATCTGGTTACGGGAAATTAAACAGGCACCATTAGATTTTCCGGCACATAAACCACAGTCCTTGCCCCCCACCCTACCCGTCTCTGTGATTCAGCCACTCACATTGTCTGGGGAGTGAAGAGGCCCGAAAGCTGGAAGCACTGGGAAGCCAACGTCTGTGAAGCCAGGTTCAGTGCTGGACTGAGAGCTAGAAGTGGAGAAGAACAGAGGAAAACATTAAGATATTTTTATTTTTTTAAAGGAAGCAATTCTCAAACAAGACAGTGGTAAAATGGCTTCATGCCTTAGGGTGCCACACAAGCTTCTTAGCAGAGCCCTCTGTAAGCAGGCTGGGCAAATGTCTGGTTGGATTATGGCCAGGGTAGCCTTCCCCTACTGGGTGCCCTCAAGAGGTTGGGCTGCAAATTCCCATCAGCCCCAGACAGCATCGTCAATATTAAGCAGTGATGGGAGCTTATGGTTCAATAATATCTGAAGAGCACCAGGTTAGGAAAGCTTCATCCACTGGAGAATAGCACAATGCATGCCTTGAACGCAGAGTGACCCACCTTTCCGTAATCTGCAGCATCTCAAGTTTAGAGAAGCTCATGCAGCAGAGGTGGAAAGGACCCATCCTGAAGACTGTGGAGAACTGCTGCCAGTCAGAGCAGACAAATGGGGCCGATGACTGGCTCAGTATAAAGAGGTATCTCCAGACACAATTCCCAGGAGTGTCCAACAATGGTCAGGGATCTGTCTCCTTGCTGAATATGCTTTATTAAAGATTGTGGCTGGACCTCGTGTCTCTCAAGTTCTCTCCAAACAAGCCCATCCGATGGATCGCACACATTTCCCACCTTACCTGTCAGGGCAGCTGGGTTCAGTGCTCCCAGGGGTATCGCTCCATTGAGCTGCAGGGCCGCCTGAGCTGCAGCTGTAGTTGACAATGGGATCCCGGAACCTGCTGAGAGGGGAGAAGCCCCAAAGGAGGCACTCAGCCACAGACACATTTTCATTCAACAAGCATTTCCTTAGCAGAAGGCATTAAGAGATTTAACAACTCTTTGCACTAGGCTGCTGCCCAAGCTACAACTATATTGGGACATGAATGAGGACCCTTTCAAAAGTTCCCCCTGCACTCCCCCCAAAACCCAATCTGAGGTTAGTGATATGCACTTTTCGGTGCGCCACCCCTCAACTGCAGGTGGCCACACAAACTCTCCGAAGCAACTGAAGAATCCAAGGGGATCTCTTTTTCAGTATGACTAAGTGCTCAAAAATAGTAAAAGCTGCTATGTGGATAACGTTACGATGAACCCAATGAACTTTTTTTTGCTCTCCTTCCCACAAAATGGTGAACTATAATCTTTTCGGACAATTCTGCAGGAAACGCAACTGTCCTCTTAGTGTCTCCTCTCCCCGTCATATTATTCTGATTTCCTTCCCAGCATATTACAAAGGCCCAGAGAGGACAGCACCCTCTAGTAATTTATCCTCACAAGCTTATGAGGCAGGCTATCTGGAGATCATAGCAGAGAGCATCGACCTCTGTAAGAAGCAAGACTCCTGTCATGTTGAATGGAGGGGTCTGGGGAAGAAGAGAGGCAGACCCGACTCTGCAGCCAAAAGGAGGCACAGTGTTCCTGCTTCTGCCACACTAACTCTTTTCTCCATGAGAACAGAAGATGAAGTATATTGAAGGGTTCTAATTTAGCAGGAGCTGTTATGTGCTGAACACAGACAGAGGAAGGGATAGATTTATTCCATCCCCTCGAATAGAACCAATGCAAGAAAAGGTGTAATTAGCCTACAGGGGTGGGTGGGGCTGAAGTTCTCTATACCTGAACTAGGGGGCAACCTACTTCTTCTTCTCCACTGCCACAACTGTTAATAACGAAAGAATAGAGGAGAGGCTGGAGATTTGTGATTTCCTCATCCCTCTACCCCAGCATTTCTCAACCGCTGTTCCGCGGCACACTAGTGTGCCGCGAGACGCTGGCTGGTGTGCCGCGACGAGAAGGGCGATTTGCATTGTCACGTGCCTGGCGGCCGCCAATACACAGCACTGGCCTGCCGGAAAGCAGCAATTGGCAAGTGTTTCTTACAGTCATAATTATATAGTCAATATAGGGCGGCACAGAGTTAATTTTTTAAACTTTTTTAATGGTGGTGTGCCTCGTGATTTTTTTCACGGAACAAGTGTGCCGTGGCCCAAAAAAGGTTGAGAAACACTGCTCTACCCCACTCTCACCCACCCCTAGGTTTACATAACTTCCAGCTTCGTTAAGAGTTCTGGAGAACTTGGAAGGTTGCTCAATGTTTTGTGACATTTCAGTTGGTCATAATAAAAGTATTAATTATACAGTGGTACCTCTACTTACGAATAACTCTACTTACGAATGTTTCTACTTACGAATGGAGCTCCGTCCACCATCTTGGATGCGGTTTAGATAGGATTTTTTCTACTTACGAATTTTTAGATAGGGTTGCTTCTACTTACGAATTTTTTCTTCCAATGCATTCCTATGGGATTCGACTTACAATTTTTTTCGACTTATGAATGTGCGTTCGGAACGCATTAAATTCGTAAGTAGAAGTACCACTGTAATTATGAAGTTTTCTATACCAGCCTTCATCCGAAGATCAGAGGGCAGTTCACAATATAAAAACACAGAAATATATAACATAACACACACACAATACACTCCCCGCCTGCACAATTAAATTCGCCAAAGGCCAATAGAAGAGGAACGTTTTCATCTGGCACCTAGAGATATGCAATGAAGCTGCCAGGTGAGCCTCCCTGGGGAGAGCATTCCATAAGTGGGGAGCCACTGCAGAAAAGGCCCGTTTGTGTGTTGCCACCCTCTGGACCTCTTGTGGAAGAGGCACACAAAGGGCCTCAGATGGTGATCGCAGGGTCCAGGTTGGTTCATATGTGGAGAGGCAGTCCTTGAGATATTGTGGTCCTGAGTATTGCCCAACAACTTGATTTTGGTGTGTTCCCAGTTAAAGAGAGTTCAAAGTTTTTAAGACCAAAATGGCCTGGGAATGGGATATCTGAAGGACCGTCTTCTACTGTACAATCCCTTGAAAACAAGAGATCTAGAGATGAGGTCTTATTTGCAAGCTAGGCAGACGTCTACTAGAAGCAGGTGCTTCCTGGTGGTACCTTCCCTTCTGTAAAATTTACTTCCTTTCAGATCAACACCCTCAATTGTAGTGCCAAGCTTTTAAAGACTGCTGCTCTCCAGATATCCGCCTTCTTGTCTCCAGCCTGTTTTAATATTGCTTTTATTGCTCCCTGCATGGCGTATCACTTCTTAATAAACAAATCAGTTTGTTTCCATGATTCATGTGAAAAAAAATCTCTCCCAGTTTCCTCGTTGCTCAATTCCTACCAGGAAACTCACCTTCTGCCAGTTTGGCCATGAGCTGGAGCTGGGAGCCAGTGGTGCTGAGATTAAGGGCCGACCGCTCGGTCTCATCACCATCTGGGAAGGTGATGTCGGTGGTGCCGTCCAGCCGCTCAGTGACCTGCCCCACCCGCATGGGTCGGCCGGCCAGCTCGAAACCATTCAGCTGCTCCAGGGCACGCCGGGCACACTCAGCCTCTGCAAACTGATAGGGGAAGAAAGTGCTTTAAAAGGGAAGTATCCAGGGCCGTCTTAAGCATATCTGGCACCGTGGTGCAGAAGGGGCGGGTGGCGACGTTCTCGGTGCTCCTCCCCCTCCCCGTCCCCTGCGCTGGGCAGCTTGAGGCTCACTTGCCATGCAGGCTTCCCCAGCAGTCCCGCTACTGTTGCGGGGCGGGCAGGAGGGAGAAGGGCGATGCATAGCTTTGTACACCGCTGCCGGTGCTTCCTCTCCCAAGCAGGAAGCGTGGCTGGCTGTAGGAAGAGCCGCCGCCGCCGCCACCATCCAGCATACCCTCGCAGCTGTTCCCAGTCAGTCCTGGACTCCCGCTGCTGGGTGCCCCTGATGGGCGGGCGCTGTGGTGCAGGGCGTCACTAACCCTAATGGGTAAGATGGCCCTGGAAGTACCGGTATCTGAGGCTCTCCACCCACCTTCAAAATCAGGAGAGAGGAGATACATACCGTGATGAAGCCATAGCCCTTGGACTGCCCGGTATCCTGGTCACGCATCAGCACAATGCTGTCAATCTGCATGTAGGGCAGAAAAGCCACAAATCAGAATTCCGTGAGCCCCCACCACACTCTGCCCACTCGCTCCTCCACCCCTCCCACCTCACCCCAGTTATGGCCTCCTACCTTGCCAAAGGGCTCAAAGATCCCACGCAGCATCTCTTTGGTGATGTTGCAGTGAAGGGAGCCAACATAGAGCCGCATGGGCCCCCCACTGCCTTTCTGAAGGTTGTTAGCCATGGCTGCCAGCCGGTTCTTCTCTGCCTAAGGCCAGGGAAAACCAGGCAGAATTAGAAACAGCCGCAAGCAATAGGCACCATTTTTTAAAAAATCAAAAATCAATTTCCCCCCCAAATATTTGTTCCCACAAGATGGCTCGCAATATTAAAAAACAGTAACAGCATTAAAAAGTCGAGAGCTGGATATGAGTCTTACACAAGTGTAAGAGGCTCCTCATCCCCTGGCATTTGGGAGGGAGAAGAGGGCTGCACAAACAGGCCCAAAGAAGTATCTTACTAACTCTGGGCTTGGGCTTTAAGAACTTCAAGCCCTTTCCTTAAAAACCCAACCCTGCCAGTTCCTCCCAACACTCCTTTGCTCCACCTCTCTGCATCCTCCCTAGCTCCATTTTCTGCCATCAACGTGCTCACCAGGTCACATACACCTACCCCATTCCACACCCCTCATTCTCTTTCTCAGGCCACACATACAAAATTTCTTTACCCGCCCCCTCAAACCTCAAATGTTGGCTAGTTCACACCCCGTCTCGCACCTGGGAGGCCTGGACAATGATGGGCACCCCGAGGAGGCGCTGCCCTGTCAGCCCAATGGCCAACGGTACCGACTGGATCTCACAGAACTCCACGTAGGCGATGCCCTTGGAGCGGCGGGAGTTTCGGTCGGAGATGATCCGCACATCACGCACCTGCTCAGAGGTACAAGGGGAGGCAAGTGAGAGACTGAATGGCTGCAGGAACCCCATAGAAGTGCAGCTGAGGATGACTAAAAAGGCGTTCCTGGTTGAGATCATACCATACAGAATACAGAGGGAACTGTGGGTTTCAAGTCTGCACTTGAAGGGGGTGGGGGGAGAGAAATAAGCAGATGTCAAAGCCCAATGGAGGGAGGGAGGGAGGGGAGACGGCCAACCTTGCCGACAGCGGAGAAAAAGTCCTCAAGGTCACGTGGGCGAATGCGGGCAGCCAGCTGCATGCAGAAGACAGTGCGGGCATCACGCTCCTCTGGGCTCAAGCTGCCCAAGGGCTCCCTGTGGGAGAAAAGCAGAAGTTGCCAAGGAGCAGAAAAGGAGGTTCAAACCTGGGAGGAGGAACTCAACAAGCCTTATTGGTTCTGGGGGACAAGGGGTGGGCAGGTGGGGAGGAATCCCTGGTCCTGAATGGGGTAACTGTGCCCCTGAAGGACCAGGTGCAAAGCCTGGGGGTCATTTTGGACTCACAGTTGTCCACGGAGGTGCAGGTTAATTCTACATGCAAGGCAACTGTCTACCAGCCCCATCTGGTACGCTGGCTGAGACCCCACCTGCCTGTGCCCTGTTTTGCCAGAGTGGTGCATGCTCTGGTTATCTCCCACCTTGACTACTGCAATGCGCTCTACATGGGGCTACCTTCGAAGGTGACTTGGAAACTACAACTAATCCAGAATGTAGCAGCTAGACTGGTCATTGCAAGCGGCCGCCGGGACCATATAACACCAGCCCAAAAGGATCTACACTGGCTCCCAGTACATTTCCAAGCCCAATTCAAAGTGTTGGTGCTGACCTTCAAAGCCCTAAATGGCCTCAGCCCTGTATACCTAAAGGACCGTCTCCATCCCATTGTTCACCCTGAACACTGAGATCCAGTGGGCCTTCTGGCGGAAGTGAGGTTACAGGGAACCAGGCAGAGAGCCCTCTTGGTAGTGGCACCCACCCTGTGGAATACCCTCCCATCAGATGTCAGATAAACAGCTTTTTTTTTACTTTTAGAAGACATCTGTATAGGGAAGCTATTAACATTTGATATTTTGTTGTGTTTTTATATTTTGCCCAGAGTAGCTAGGGCAACCCAGTCAGATTGGTGGCATATAAAAAATTAAATTATTATCATTATTATTATTCTGGCCCAAGAACCACCACCCAGCCCTCCCCAGTTGCAAACACTCACCGAAGGGGGCTTTTCTCTCTGTACAAGGGACTCTTGCTGTGCCCAAACCGACGCCTGAAAGGAAAGGGAACGGGACACAATGCAAGATGGCCTAGTTCAACCACAAGAGCATAAACAGAGCAAGCACTGTCAAAATACACAAACCACCAAGTCCTTTCTCATTTGCTTGAGATCAAAGCCAAGAGAAAACATCCCAATGCAAGTGACAGCCTGGCTATCCAGGGAGATGCTCAGTACCACTGCTACTATCTGCTGCCATATATTACCCACTCCCCAATACTGTTGCTTCTTTTCTTAGGTCTTTCACCTGAAACACCTTCCAGGGCAGGGTTCAGATAGGAAACAGCAATCCTACACTGTTTATATATAGATTGTCTAGCCAGTGCGGGGAACCTTTGGCCGTCTGGATGCTGCCAAACTACAACCCTCCTCAGCCCCAGCAATAACGACAAAGGGTCAAGGATCATCCGGGTTGTGGTTAAGCAAACATCTGGAAGGCCAAAGGTTCCCCACACTTGATATGTACATTGATTATTGTACATATCATTTGTATTGTACAATAAATTTGCATCGTTTGCGTATCGTCAGTCACTTTGGGCTTCCAGTCTGAAATTCGTTTTTAAAGAGAGAGACTTGTGCATTTAATGAAATGCCGGGGAGGGGGGAGATTGTTTCTGGGATACACAATGGGTGGAGAAAGTTTCAAGCCATGTAATGGAGATGCTGCTGTGGCAGAGAAGGCCGAGGATTTGGGAGACATGGAAAGGAGATGGAGGGAGAAGTTCAGAGGGAAATGGTCCACTGCTATAAGATTGGCATAACTCAGCCTTTCTCGCCATCCCTGATGCTGACACAGCTGAGATGAACTATTTCCTCTCTTTGCGTTAAACATTTGATCACCCGGGGCTTTTGTGACAGGACTATGGTGGTGTCCCTTACCCAGGGGGTGGGGGGCTCCGGTAGCGCACTCTCTCGTCCCGCCGGCGCTCTCTGCTGCGAGACCGACTGCCCCGCCTGCGGTCCCGGCTGCGGCTCCGGTGGCGGCTTCTGCTCCGGTGGCGGCTTCTGCGATCTCTGCTGCGGCTGCGCCTGCGGTGGCGGTCTCGGTCCCGACTACGGCTAGAATAGGTTTGAAGAATGAGAAAGGCTTATGAAACATGGTGATCTCCCCCAAACTGCCCTTGTTGCGCCTCCTACCACAGGACCGTGGGACAGGGAACTAAGCGTGCTGGGCGATAACCAGGCCCTCCTTTCACCCCACGGTGCACGACTCATTCAAAGTACATTCAGAATCCTGGGAACTGCAGTGTCCCCCCCCCTCACAGCGCTACAACTGCCAGGGCCCTTCTCCCGGGAAGTCTGCGGGGGAAGTTTGCGGAATGCACTTTAAACGTATGACGTGGATCTGCCCAAAGATACTGGCTGAAATGCACGCATGCAGCTAAAATCCAACCAGCCTGGCCAAAATCCTCCAATCTCTCTGGAGCATGCAAGGGGAAGTGCTTCCCCTCTTGCACTCCCTGGAAAAGGAAGGCAATAAGCTCCTGACAGCTACATGTTTGCCAACCATGGCAAGTGGGGGTCCTAAGCTAGCAACCCACACAACTCCTTACTCACTGCTCAATCCTCTCTCTGTGCTCATTGGAGCCCATCCCTACCTACCTATGTCTGTGGTCACGGCTCCTGCTACGACTCTTGCTCCTCTTCTTTTTGCTGCAATCGGGAAGGAAGGAGGTGAGAGATGCGCAGGAAAGAGAGAAGGGAGAAGGAAACGCCAGAGGAAGCAGACCAACTCACCTGCTGCTTTCCCCACTGCTGCTGGGGGCGCTTTCTTTCTTTGCGTCCTTTGCTTGCTCCTCCTGAGGTGGCTGGAAAAAGGGTCGGAAGACAGAAGAGAGGGGGGTAATATGCAGCGCCTGCTCCTCCCTCGCATGCCCTGAAGCCCAGCCCCACTCTGCCCCCCCCCAGCAGCTCCCGACCGCATTCATACATTACCTGTGCTGTGGGGGGATCAGCTGGTGACTTTGAGGGTCCTGGCTGGGCCTGGAGCAAACACAGGAGGGATGGGCCCAGCAGGGAAGGGTCACTGAGACACACAGGGAGGGGGGGGCATACATACACACACTCCACCATTCCTGACCCCACTCAAACCAAGAAAACAACAACCCAAAACACGTTTCTTTCCATATGTCTAGCACAGAACGGCACATCTGAGGGACCTGGGAGAATCACTGGCAGTACGTCCCAGCTCATTAATTATATGAGCCATGGCAGGGAGGACCCAGAACCCCAACACTTAGAATTAAAGCACCTGCACCCTCCCGTTCCTTGGAGGGTGCAGCTGCTTTAAGATACTACGCTTTGAACGTTTTGTCTTTTGTAAACATTGGGAGCACACCTGCAAGCACAACTGAGTACTTAAGCTGCCTCAGCAGACTGGGATATAAGAGCAAAACACACACATGCACCCCAATATAGGCTTGTCCCCCACCAAATGCTGGGAGGGGGACCTCCAGGGCTCTTTGGCAGGGAGATAAGCCACTTTTGAAGTTTGAAAACCAAAGTTTTTATTAGGAAAGTTAGAATTATTAGCTTTTCAAAACTCCCCCTGCCCATCATTCTACTACCAGGAATTGTTTCCTTTTAAAAAAAGGGCAATATTCTGTTCAACACAGAATTGTCATAAGTAGCTGATATTCAGCAACTCATCTTTCATCCCCTCTGCTTAAAGAAGGATCAAATCTGCTTGCCTTACACCCACTTTGAAACTGGTGCAGGATTTGCTTCCCTGAGAACCCCAACTTCTACTGTAAAGGAAAAAAACAACAACTTTTCACCCACTGTTGAGCCTACCCAAAATACCAGTGACACTTAACTGAGTTCTCTCCTATTGCCAAGACCCACTCTAGGAACATTTACCTGGCAAGTATTCAGTTTCCCGGGACGCGGGAACCTGCAGTCGGAATCAACAACAACAAAATTCCTCGATTTAATTAATACAGAATTTGTTGTTTTTGAGCTCATAACTGCATGAGCCAAGGCTCTGCATGGGGTGCTGCTGTTTTGGTCACAACAGCAAGTGGGGCAAAGTACTGCATGCAACCAATGCTTAGGGAGAGATAAATGTCACCACGGCCCAAAATTGTGGCCAGATTCGCACCCAATGATTTCTAATGGGAGCTGCTTCTAAATAAGTGCATTCCAGAACTACCTTAAATAAATAAAGGCCAGGGGAAAAACAGCATGTCACACAAATGCACATAGCTTTCTTTGGAATGGGTTATTCTGCTGCAAAGTTTGGGTGATCTTTGGCAGGGATGGAGAGGACAAGTGGTCTAAGGCTTATGAAAGAAAAGGAACGTTTTTATTTTATTTTCTAAACTCTAGGCAGCATGGTGACCGAATTGTGGCAAGCAACTGGCAACTCCTGAACCAAGAAGCTTGTTTCTGAATTATCATGATTTCACATCTTTAGTGGGAGCTGCCCCTGCACCTATATGCAGGCAAATAACCAATTTCTTTGGTGGCCTCACATTAACAATGGAAATAATAAAATGCAGCTACGTAGGTTAGAAATGATGCTTTAAAAAAAACAAAAAACAAAGTTGAGGCCCTCAGGGAAGGGAGCTACACAAGGAACTGCATTAGGCACTACACTGCAATCTTGGTAGCATGGCTAAGAACCTCTTTTTTTCACAGGCTGGGCATGCTGCTGCTGCTGCTTTCAAGAACTCACTCCTTACCTCCTCTTTCTTGTATGGGGCCTCCAACATGGCCTCTATCACGATATCAAAGTCATCCGAGGCCATGCCGTCCTCTTGGCTCTGCAAGTAGGAAGAGGGGGGAAAGGGTTAAATGCAGAGTTCCCTGCAATGAAACCCCACAACACTACCTTCCCGAAGAATAAGAGAAGGGGGTGAGGGTGGGTACTCACTGGGTCCTGGGATGGATTGGGGAACGCCGGATCCATGGCTGGCCCAAACGGGTGGGCTCCCCACCACCCCGAGACACAGGAGCTGCTAGTGGAGAAGGGCTTCTAGCAGGCAAAGAATTCGATCACAGCCTGGAGAAGATGGAGGCATGAGTGAAATTGAGAAGTGGGCTACGCAGGGGTGGGCAGGGAGGGTCGTGCATGTTGCTTGGATACGCTAGAGTTCTAGAATCTACGGATCTGTAAAACCAACTGGAGCCCACCATGTGACCTCTGGGATTCTGGAATGCCAAGACAAACATGAAAGAGCATCTCAAGTTGCCTGCCCACCTCCCATGCAAACAATACCTCTCCTCTAGCAACCTGCCCCTGCCTCCTTTTCTAATCTAGAATGATCTCAATCCATCCAGTAAACTCCTTCACATGGGAACCTGCACTCCACACTCCTTCCAGAGACCCCACACTGCAAAACATATATAAACACCCCACTTCTCCATCTGGGTAAAGGGGTGCCTATCAGATACACCTGCAAAATACTGGTTGCAGTATTTTTGCTTTAGAATGAGGTGGGCAGGAGTGGATGCAGGGAAATAATTATTATGTGACGTATTTTAATAAAATCAAGGTTTGGGCACAGAAACTGTATTTTTAGAGGGGGAGCAGAGACAGGACATAGAGGGACTGTGTACTGGCAACCTCTGTATTTTTACTCTAGAAAACCAGAGATCTATAGTGACACCTCATAATCTCAAATATCTCCACTCTGAACTGCCTTGCACTTAGTTCTATGGGATTTTGCATAGGATGGGGCAGTTAAGTCTTTCGCAAACAGGAGAGCTGTTGTTTTCTCTATAGCCATGAAGTCTTCACAGGCAATACCTGATTTTACATGAAAATGGTGAGATTCTTGTCTCATACCATTGTAGCAGTACTGAATTTTAGGCACACACCCCAATGCCAAAACACATGGTTCTTCAAACATTTTAAACTCTCATATTCTTCTGTGTTTACCCTAGCTACCTGAGCTCGGAAGTTACTATGCAGAAACCTTGCACCCTTTTTTTTACGTTTACTGTGAGTGTAAGGATCTGAGCACTGGGGCACTAATCTAACACTGGCAGTAGGAGAACCAGAAGTGGGCATCTCTGATCCCCTCCTACAGCCAGCCAGCCATTCAGAGAAGAAGGAAGAGCTGCTTGATCAGAAACTCTAGTCTGTTCCCTTCCTCTTTGCCGCCTTCACTGTTAGCAAAGTAGATTGGGTGGTTGCAAACTTCTGCTGCCAGGAGGAAAGCATATCTGGCTCTGCCTGTTGCAGGATCCACTGCCCTAAGAGTACCCCACAGTAGATTCACACAACCGAGAGTAACCCTAAGGCTAAGAAAAACCTTCACCTTTTGGATGCATGGAATTCACATAGTTTGTGCACTATCAAAGACCTGCTGAATAGTGAGTCATAGTCTGTAAACATGCAGGTTATGAGAGGCGTCCTCTGAAATTCCTAAGTATACATGTAGGAAGGAACCTTCATGTAGCTTTCCAACAGGGAAAAGACTATCACAACATTGTTTTAAATTTTAAGTTGATTCAAAGTTTCTAGTCCTTGTTGTTTCGTTCTAACAATTCGTTTTCTCACCGCTATGGAATTCTCCCCGTCTTTGCCCTGGAGTTTTTTGGGATTTAACTCTTCCATAGAAAAAAAGAGAACCTTGCTCTAGAATAGCAGCTGATCATTTACTGGGATACAGAAGCAACAATTTCCCACCTTCCAGTGATTTACTCAGGCAGAAAGATCAAGTGACAGTATCTGCTAGATATAACAGTACAATTAATTTCTTCATTTCTCTCTATAAATGCCTAGGCTTTATTACAACAGTGACAGCTTTTAAAGGACACACAGTCTACTGAAGACTCAGAAGCTAAAAATGGACTTCAGAAGTATTCCCAATGGTCATGCATGGCCTAGAAAACTCTCCATAACTCCTACAGGCTACCAAACACAGCCTAGATTCTGGGTTGGGTGGTGGTGTCCGTTCTTGGGTTTTTTTTAGCTTAAATATTCTGATGAAGCCTAAAAAGTGCCCCCAACAGACCATGCATATTGCACACATGCAGATATTTGCCTAAGCTTGGGTTTTCCTTGGAATTTGGAATGTGCCCAAGCTTAGTTAAGATCTCTCGTGGTGTATAGCTGCATTCAGTAGTGACAGCATGCATGGGCTTCTTATGTTAACAGACAAAAGATGCAGAGGAACTGCTCTTCCAGTCACTTGCAGATGTTTTCTGGAGTATCCAGAATTGCCCAGTTCGAGTCTTCATGGTACAGTAGAAGCTATTATGTTTCCATCATGAGGAATTTAACCACACCAAAGAAGGCTAGCAGAGAGAGGCTAGAACACAGGATCTTAACCACCCTGATAAAGAACTCACTTGGATCTCAGGCTTTTCAAATCTCTGTATCCCCTAAAACAGAAGCAGCCAACGTGGTGCCCTCCAGAAGCTGTTGGCCTGCAACTCCCACCACCCCACACCGCTAATGTGAGCTGGCAGTCCAACATCCAATGGAAGGCACCAATAGTGACTACCCCTGCCCTAAAGCATGAAAATGATAAAGCATCTATGAAGATCGTCAAGCCTCAAATTTAAGGATTCACTATGCAGAACCTGCTTGCTCCCTACTCGCCCCAATTCCAGTCTTTAATTACTGCTCAGGTTTTATTACAGTGTGCAACTTTTCCATCATGAAATCTATGACCAGCTTGATACCTGTAGCTCCAGACACCCACTAGTCTAAGGCAGTTGTGGGGAGCCTTTGGGCCTCCAGAGCTGGTTGGACTCCAACTCCCAGTAACCATTGACAACAAGGCCAGTAAGTAAGAGGTGATGTGAGTTGTAGTCCAGCAATATCTGGAAGAAGAAGAAGAAGAGTAGTAGTAGTAGTAGTAGTAGTAGTTTGGATTTGATATCCCGCTTTATCACTACCCGAAGGAGTCTCAAAGTGGCTAACTTTCTCCTTTCCCTTCCTCCCCCACAACAAACACACTGTGAGGTGAGTGGGGCTGAGAGACTTCAGAGAAGTGTGACTAGCCCAAGGTCACCCAGCAGCTGCATGTGGAGGAGCGGAGACACAAACCAGATTACCAGTCTACTGCTCTTAACCACTACACCACACTGGAAGGCCACAACATCCCCACCCCTGTTCTATCATGTCAGATATAGGTGAGGTGGCCACAGGACAAGTCCTCTTTAATATCAAAACAAACAAAACATGCAACTCCAACTCCATCATTTGTTTACTAGACTTTGGTCAAGGAGCTCACACATGTATTACAGAAGACCAACTCACAGCCTACTCCAGCTGAACTATTCCCTCTCCACCACAGAGCTACCTACCACCAACTGCACTGTGGGAAGGATTCTCGCAGGCAAAAATCACCCCAGAGTATACTCTGGCTACACTTCCTTCATTCTCCCATAGGGCAATACTACCAACAATGGCTGGATGGGAAGAATTGTGAAGGCTTTTACTGATGTTGTTGTTGTTGATGATGATTATTATATGTGTTTGAATGTTTCTTGCAAGTTGCCTTTGAGGAACTTGCAGCCTGAGTTATCCTGAAAGGAGGTTTTAAAGAAATGAAATGAACAGAAGCCACCATATTCTCAGGGGTAGCCTCCAAATGTTCTTATACTACAATTCCCATCTCCCCTGACTATTGGGCATGTTGTGTTCTAACAACATGAGGAAAGCACCACATTGCCTACCCCTAGCGTTAAATAAACCCTTAGTTTGACTTTTCCTAATATAACTCAGCTTTCCAGACTTCAATCAAGCAGAATCTAGAGACAGACAAGAATGGTTCACAACGTTCCAAAGTTCCCCCCTAAATAATATCCCTAGATAATTCCACTCCAGCACCTGCTGGCTCTTCTTCAACTCCCTGCCTACCCCAAATAGTCTACTGAACTTTGAAATATTAGATTCTCACAGCTCACTTAATACCTGTTCTGCCTTCAACTCAACTGTCAAAGTTACACATACTTCAGAGTTGATGAGGTTGGCAACAAGGGGACTGCAAACTACAAGAAGAAAAACAGCACTTCTTGTGCTTCAGGGACTGCAATACCATGCATGCTAACCTGAACACAACAGTGTTTACTTTTTAGGAAAGATACACAGGTCTATACTAGACCTGCAGTCTAACAGGGAACCCAATAGGCTGCAATCATGTACAGTACTTGCAACATCAGAACCTCACAGCATCCATACCGTATCTATGTACTATATGCACAACCCACTTTTCCACCAAAGTCTTCAAAGGGTCTCTTCACGTTTACCGAAGTACAATGGATACACCACAACAGTCACCTCCCCCACTCCAAAGTGTGGCCTTGAGGTTTTTCATCCTGAGGGGGGTTGGCCCTCCTCGAGTCCTAACTCTCTTTAAAATGGAGTAAGCTATACCACCACTCCAAAAACAAACACCGCCTGCAAGTAGGAAATGAGCCACATACATCTTGAACATTTATGTTGCAAACCGCCCTGCGATTCTTGGATGAAGGGCGGTATATAAATTTAATAAGGATGAGCATACATACATATATAAAACACACATACCGCCATGTTTAGCACCCCTCCCCCCGCTCTCTTTTAGGCTCAGAGGCACCATCTTGTTACCTGTCTGGAAACCCCCTCCCCACCCCAATCGGAAGGAGACCCTGCACCGCCTACCTGGCCTTTCATCCACCACCTGCCCCCGCCCGCAATGCGGGAGGCGGGTGGGAAGGAAAGCGGGAGGGCAACCAAAGGCCAGGCCAGGCCACGCCCCCTCCACCCAAAGCCCCGCCCTTTGCCTCTGCGGCCCTTCGGCCCGCGCTCCCGTCTTTTTCAGAACAGCGGGGAGCCCTAGAAACCCCTCCCGCTGACGTCACCGCCGCGGCCGTGACGTCACCGCCGCCACTTCTGCCCGTTCGGCGCCTCCGGGTTCTTCCCCCCTCCCTCCCCTCAGGCCTTTCTCGAAGTCACTCACCCACCTCCCCCTCCCCTTTGGCCGTTAGACCTCAGAGGTCTCTTTCCGGCCCGGGTCAGCTCCAAAGTCTTTCGCTCTCTCCTCAGACACGGCCGCAACAAGCAGCAGCGGCGATGCTAAGATGGCGGCGAACACTTCTCCCTCCAGAAGCTTCCCCCTCCCTTCTCCTTCGCCTCGCGAGGCCCCAAAGCGCATGCGCGTGGACTCTAACGCTGTTGATTGGCTAAGAGCGGAGGAGGAGGAGAAAAAAAGAGCAAGAATGGGAGGGGGGGTGTCATTACAATAAAGACGGCGATTGGTCGGGCTACAGTACGAAGGCGGGCTTTCAAGCTGTGATCTCGATGCTCACTCGATAATGGCTCAGGAACGTTTGAGGTAAGGTTTTCCTTTCGCCCCTGCCCCCGAGTGGAACCAATGGTTGCGAGGCGAAGGCGGGCCGAAGGCGGGATATACTTAAATGCGATTGGCCGAAACGACGGAGGAACTGTGAGGACGAAGTCTGATTGGGTAAAAGTGCGGAAAAAATAAAGTGTATTGTTCGCCATAACAATCAGTGTTGGCTGTCATTCCTCGAAGGAGAGGGGGCTCCTCGAGCTATCATTTAATTATATGAAAAGTTTAGGAAACAGCACACAATCGCTTGAGCTGATTGGACGGAGGCCTTCGTGGTGGAAGCGAATCCGATTGGCCGCTTTGCGGCAGCGGCAAGTCCTCTTTCCTGGTAGAGGCCAAAAGCCGCTGAGCTCCTGTAAAAAAGATGGAACGGAGGGGAGGAGGCTGTGCCGCGCAGTTGCCATGGCAACAGAACCACAGGTCTGCTACGACTCCCGCGGTCCTACGGGCCGCGGTGGAAGCCAATCACCGCCCAGCCCGATCCAAGATGGCTTCCCTCCCCGGGGCACCTCTCGCTCCACCTTTAAACCATATAGTGTAAAGTGGGGGGGGGGCATATGGGACACCCAAGAGCCATATTTTGCCACCCCTTCATATTCCCGGTGAATCCTGCATCAAGCATAAAAAGAGTCATTTCCTTTTAAATACCTTTGGGGGCAAAGGGCACATCACCAAATCAGATAAAATGATAATGGCAGCAGTACTTCATATACGCTGCTCCTGTGGTCAGAGCACATACCAGATTTAAACTGGTTTGCAACTAGTTTTGGCACCTGCGGGTCCACAACCCTGACCAGCAAAAAAAGAGCTGAAGCGTTTTGGAATGAGAAAGCTATGTGGGTGCTGAACCTGTTTGGGCACTTTGGAACTCCCTGCCTCTTGACATCAAGCAGGTGCCTCTGCTGTGCTCTTTTTCGGCACCTGCTGATGCTTAGGAAGTTGAAGGAATTTTAACCCGTTTTAGTATTTTAACTTTTGTATGTTTATCATAACAACTGTTGGGTGTTCTGCTTGGTAAGACCGGAGCGGCTCAGGGATGCTTGGGGCCTCCAGCTGACGTGCATCCTGTTGGCCCTGATTCCTGATAGACTGCCTCTGAACATGGAAGTTCTACTTAGCGGCGACAGTTAACAGCCATCAGCAGGGCTATCTTCAACTGGTTTTGTTGTTTAAAGCCATCTAAGTTAAGACAGAAGATGGCAGCTAATTCTATAATGGTTGTATCGCTTTCAAAACCCAATATTGAAAACGAGTTCCTTGCTTCATTACAGACAACAGCTCCAAATACACATTTGAATGACTTTATTGAAATTTCAGACCAGAAGCAACACATAGAACAATGGCAGGCATTAAGAATCGACCTTTCCTGGACCTAAACCCGCAGCGTGGTTGGAGCCCCTCCAGACCTCTGCACAGTCTCAGATGCTACTCTGAGTGGAAAGAGGATTTCTTGTCGCTCAGGGCTGGCAGCAAGAAGAACTTGGTTAAGGGGAATGGACTTGACTCCCCTCATAGTCCAATGGTGTAGGAACGTCCTGTGGGGTTGTGGATGACGGAGCACATGGGAGAGACTACGGCCCACTCGTACCACACTTTCTTCGAGTTGCTGCAGCGCCAGAAGGCCACACGAATGCGCTCGCCTGCCTGCACGTTCATGGGTTGCTGGGGGGGGGGGGTAGGGAGAAGAGCATTAATAGCTGGGGGTCCATTCATGAACCAGGAAAACACCACCCCAACACAGTATTAAATCAGGAACCTTTGTCCACAAGTCCTTTTCCCTCAGCAGTCTGCTAAAGACTTTTCTTCCCTTCTCTTGTTTGGCTGTAAATCACTTTGGGTTGCCTTGGGCAAGAGAGAGGTTTAAAGACTCTCTCAAGGCAAATCTAAAAAAATGTAGTATAAACACAGACAACTGGGAAACACTGGCCTGCGAGCACTCCAACTGGAGAACAGCTTTTACCAAAGGTGTCATGGGCGTTGAAGACGCTCGAACTCCAGTGTTGAAAGCAATGATTCTTCAACATCAACTTCGTTGGACTGGTCATGTTGTGCAGATGCCTGATTATCGTCTTTCAAAGCAGCTACTCTATTCTGAACTTTAAAATGGAAAGCGTAAAAACTGTCTCAAGGCAAATCTTTAAAAATGTAGTATAAACACCGACAACTGGGAAACACTGGCCTGCGAGCATTCCAACTGGAGAACAGCCTTTACCAAAGGTGTCATGGGCGGTGAAGGCGCTCGAACTCAGGACGAAAGGGAGAAACGTGCTAAGAGGAAGGAACATTTGGCAAACCCTCACAGTGATCAGTTCCTGCCCAGAAACCTATGTCCCCACTGTGGAAGGACGTGTGGATCCAGAAGTGGCCTCCACAGTCACTGTTAAAACCGTTTTCATGGAAGAAAATCTTACTTGGCTACGAGTGATCACCAAAGAAGAAGAATGCAACTAACAATGCGAGAAATAATAAATAATTTCCCCGCTGGAGGCAGTCTACTAGGGCAAACGGAGCACTGCTCCATCAAGCTCAGCCTGTGCTCAGACAGCTCTGACTTGCCTATGTATTCAAAACACGACCAGTTGGGAGGTGCCAGCCACTGGCTGCCAGCTCCCTTGATGTTGCCTTTGTAGCTCCTCCCTGCTAAGTTAGATTTAGTTGGCTCAGCCTATCACTGGGCTCTGGCTCTACCTACTATTACCCACCAGGCCTTCCACCCTTACCAGCACTGCACTGCTTTTCTCCCAGACAAGAACTTGTTTATTTATAAGATTTTATTGCATGCAGAGGAAAATGACAAGAAAGGGTTCGTTTAGGTGTGCTTGCCCTTGCCCTACACCTGCAGCTGGCTAAGATGTGAAAACTTGTGAGAGTAAGTCAAGAGAGCGACTTGGCACAATCTAAAGTATAAATACCCATGTGTTTGTAGCACGTTTGCCTTGGGCCCCTGCCCCTTGGCTAGAAACTAACCTGTGTTTTATTATTTTTGCTGTAAGCTGTCTGTTCGGAGAGACCAAGATTACTTTATGCTGCAACTGCATGTAACTGCTAAGATACGGATCTGCATTATACTTTGGACACTGAAGGAACTGACCTCACCCCAATGCCTGGTGCTCTTTTTTGACAACCCCATTCCAGGTTTTCCATTTGCACATTCAGCTGGCGTGTTGAATGGGCACTCTGCACATGCCCCAACAGACCTTGCCACACGGATCCCCCAAAAGTTACACTTTTGACATTCCTCCATATATCCCCAACCCTTTAATTTCTGGAAGTAAAAACCATCACATTTTAGAACTGCTTTGTTGCTCCTGTTCTGCTGTACACCTAAACGGAGAAGCGGCAAGCCTTCCTCCCTCAGTCCATGCTACACGAGAGCCAGAACCTGGTGCCTCCCACCCTACTCTTGACGAAAGCCTTGTGCTCTCAGCCCTAATCTTAAAGCGTTAGGAATGTGTGGGCTAGCTGGGAGAATCCTGTTTTGTTATTTCCCCCCGCCAAATAGGTTTTCTTATAGATGTGAAAACCAGTTTAGAAGAACCATCCAGTCCTACCACCACCACTAACAAAAAAGGAAAAAAGTCAAAAGGAGATCAAAAGCAAAGAAAAGGTGTGTAAGAGGGCAGAGGAGGAGACAGTGGGGGAAGAAGTAGCAAAGACAGAGACGAGGAGACAGAAACCGTGTTGCCTTAAATAGCATTTGATTATCCTGGCACACATTGTTGTGTTACCCCCCACTGAATGTAAAGCGCACAAAACGCCCACACCTCCTACAGCTGTTCTTATCACCTTGGAGGTTCCCAGCGGTAACAAGGGATGCCTTCCTCTCCCACAAGGGAGCGTTCAAGGAAGCACTTACCTTGAGAGGGAAGAAGATAGGGAACCATGAAAACATGCCAGGTGAGTGAGTCTCAGGCCGAATACCTAGGCGGAGGAAACATTGAAAAAAGGCATGTTCTGCAACATCAATGAACATCAACGCAAGATCGCTCACTCCACACCTTCAACCTCTGAGGGGGGGCACACCTGGTGGCTCCCCACCACCTGAGCTTCTGTTGGCCTTTGCTAGGAACCAAACCTTCAGTGTGACAGGTTCCCTACCCTGTGGAACTCCCTGCCATTAGAGGTTCAGCAGGAACCATTCAGAAGGAATGGCTCAGGACTGCAATACCTCAACTCCGCCTCTCTCCCTATGAACCTACCCGGACCCTGAGATCATCATCTGGACCATTCTGCGTGTGCCGCCTCCATGGGAAGTCCGAAGGGAGGCAACACGAGAACAAGCCTTTTCTGCAGTGGCTTCCTGTTTGTGCAATGCTTGGGCTGGCACTTTCATTATACACCTTTAAGTGCCGGGCAAAAATGTTCCTTTTCAACTAGGCCTTTGGCTGACTGACATCCAACACCCTTTGAAATGTGTTGTGGAAGGGGGATTGTTGAGTTGGTTTTGCTGTTATTTTTATTATGTACTAGCTGGCACTGCCACGCGTTGCTGTGGGTTATCCCTGTGGCTGCCCCCACCCTGTGACGATCCATGACGCGTTGCTGTGCCTGACTCAGGTTCCTTGTTTCCCAGGAAAGGGGGAGGATGTGTACGTTCCCCCCCTGGACTATGTGTTTTTTCCCTCTCCCCCCCCCCCCCGTTGTGTCTCAACCCTGTGATTCCTCCCATCCTGTAGCAACCCTTGAGGTATTTCGTCCCCCCTCCCCCGGGTCATCCCTATGACTCCCTCCACCCTGTCTCAACCCATTACCTATTCGGGCCCCTCCTCCCCCCACCCCCCACCCAGGGCTCCACTCGGGATATTCTGTAAAGTGGAGCCGAGGCCTAGTCTGTAAAGTAGAGCCAAGGCCTAGTCTGTAGGCTGTAGAGCAAAGCCGAGGCCTAGTCTGTAGGCTGTAAAGTAGAGCCGAGGCCTAATCTGTAGGCTGTAAAGCAAAGCCGAGGCCTAGTCTGTAGGCTGTAAAGTAGAGCCGAGGCCTAGTCTGTCGGCCTTGGCTTGGGCTAGTATGTAAATGCGAGCCAAGGCCTCCGCCCTGTATCTCCATTCCTTGGCCCTGGCCTGACTCTGTGGGTTTTTGCAGATGAGGGTTTGGGCTAGTTGCGTTGCTTGTTGTGTGAGCGTTTGCGGGTGTGTATGCGTGTATTTTTGGGTTGCGGCCTATGGCAGCGGGCTGTGGTGTCCTGTGGCAGTGGCTCTGGGTTTAGCCGTTTGCCTTTGTCTGGTAATGGCTGTCTTGGTGGTGTCCGTCCTTGGGCTTTGGGTGTGGAATGGCCGTTTTGGCGGTTGTTGGACGGTGGTTGATGATGTAACGATTTGGCCCCGCCCTCGGAGATCTGCCTTTCTATTGGATGCTGCTGGAATCTTCAGAGCTTTTGCTGGTGACGTCTAATTTGGGTGCCACTTTTTTGTGTTTAATCATTATTTTAGGTATAAAAGGTGTTTTTTAAAAAAATTAAAAAAAAGTATAACAGATTCCTCCCTAATGGGCAAGGTACGCTTTGTCCTAATTTGATGCAATTTGGTCCAGCGGTTACGGAGCAAGGGTGTTACCTCCACGCACGCAGTGTGAACATTTATATATATATAGATTTTGTGTGTTTTTTATATTGTAATTTTATGCCATGGACCGCCATGAGATCTACAGATACAGGGCGGTATACAAATTTAATAAATAATAGAATATTAATTCTTGCCTCTTGGGAGTCTCTAAAAAAAACCTGTTATTCGGACAGGCCTTCTACCAGTGGCTACTGACGTTTTAAATTGCTTTTGTTACAGTTTTGTATGCCGTACACCGCCCTGTCGTACTTTCCATGGGCATGCAGTTTAAAAGTATTTAAATGAAATAAATAACCCCACTTATCTGCCCTCAACTTACTGAGAGTGACGTCTCCATATAGAGTGGTCTCAAAGTAGCCGGCAAAACCGTGAAGCACTGTGTTTACATCCACAGGGAACTCCAGCGTCTGGTAGCGGTTGTTGTCTTTGACTCTGTCTACAAGGAGGGAGAGGGTGTGGTCAGCCAAGGCCACGCCCCCTCAAAGGGCGGCCCACCTTGCTCTCTTAAGAGCACAAGCTGATCGCCCACCACTCACCTGGGCTGTGCCAACCCAGGTTCTGTGGAGAGTTTGGTTTTTAAAGGTGTGACTAGCCGTTCCGGCCACATCACGTGGCTAGTCCAAGCCCCACCCTCCTCAGCAGGGAACATGTGGTTAGCTCCTCTGCAGCCCTTCTCCTACCTGGGTTAGGGTGCTTGAAGGAGAAGCATGCCTGCGGGGGTGCCAACTGGTGGAAGTTGTGAAGCCGGACAACGTAAGGCATTTCAAACTGAGCCTGGGGATGTGAAAGACAGGAACAGAACAAAACACTGTTAGGACACTGCTCTAAAATTCACCTTGCATGCATAGGCACCGACTGCTTGTCATACTTGAGAGAGCCATGTTAAAGGTTTGCAATTATTTCCTCCTATTATTTGGGAGGGCGGGGAGTGAGACAGTTGTACAAAAACTGTGTCGGACCTTCTTCAAAAGAATACAGTCTTTGTCTGCCGAGTTTGTGGAACTTGAACTGAACAGTTCAAAACAGCTCAGTTCATGTCACTAATCTCTCCTGTCCCTACAGAACATGTCATTCCCCGTGCTCTTAACACTGATTCTTTTACAAATGCATTAACAAGAAGCGTCTAGTCCTTAATGTAACAAGCTCTTCGCCTCTGATTACATTTAGGCTGGAAGCCAAGCCTTATGGGGAACGGTTGAGGGAGTTGGGCAGGTTTAGCCTGCAAAAGAGGCTGGGAGAAGATATGAGAGCCATATTGTAGCAACTGGAAAACTAGCACATTTATTATGTCCTAAAAGCCATCAGTAACACACACTGTGCCGTCCAGATGTTGTTGAACCACAATGTCCATCATCCCTGGTTGTTGGCTCTGCAGGTTTGGGCTGATGGGAGCTGAGAGTTCAATACTGACATACACTTTTCCAGATAAGAGTCCATTCCACAAAAGCTTATGGCCGTAACATATGTTCCCATCTTCCAGGCGCTACAAGACTCTGTTGTCTTAGCTGAATTTAGCTGTCTGGTCTCATATCCTTCCAAATACATTTGTGTGTGTGTGGTATTGAAACAATAAAGGGGTATTTCTTTTTAACCTTGACCCAATGTTTTCATGCATTACTGACGGTTAGGAAAAGCGCCATTTTCTGCCTGTGTTATTCACAAAGATCGCAGGATCCTGCTTTTTCTCCACGCAACAGTTTTTTATTTCTTTTATAAATGCAGAACTGCAGATTGCAGGGCACGGGGTATGGAGGAACTCCCACCTCGGGGTCGCGGTCTTTCTCGCGACAGACACGCACTTCATTGTAGAGCTTCGAGGATGAGATTGGGCCCAGGAAGGAAGTGTAGTCACCTGGGATGCTCACCCCTCCTTCTGCGTAGGTGGAGAAGAGAAAAGGCATCAAGTGCTTGGAATTGGCTGGTAGCCCCAACCCACTAAGCATCTAGATCAGGCACCCCCAAACTTCGGCCCTCCAGATGTTTTGGCCTACAACTCCCATGATCCCTAGCTAACAGGGCCAGTGGTTGGGGAAGATGCGAATTGTAGTCCAAAACATCTGGAGGGCCGAAGTTTGGGGGTACCTGATCTAGATGCTCAAAGCAGTGCTCCCTCCCTACTCAAAACGACCCCCCCCCAATTATACTCTCCCTGTCTGTGGGCTGCCCTCCACTGTGCCCCACTCACCTTTCAGGCAGTGCTCTGCCCCATCCAGGCACTCTGGGGACAACTCGTTGTCGGCAAAGGAGCCCAGCAACTCTGACACCATGAGGTCAGCCTTCTCGGGGGCTTCCCACTCACGCATGTCGCAAGAGACCACCGTCACCTGGGAACCCCATTCCTCGTACTGCCAGCTCTCCAGCCTGCAGGAAGGGAAGGGAGCGGTCAAGGGCGCCGAAGTGGCACAGTTTCAGCCTCAGCTGCTGTTGCCCTCAGGCAGGACCGGCTTGTGGGCTTCCAAGAAGAGACATCTAGTTGGCTACTGTGAGAACAGGATGCTGGACTAGATGGGCCCGATTCAGCTCTTCTTATGAGGCTCCTTAGGAGGGTCATAAAACACCTTGGTGTGCAGAGCAGGTTATCCCGACATTTCAACCCCACAAGGACATTAGGGAGACTCAAGGCATGGGCATGGGGACGCCTCAACCCCACTCAAAGGAAGGCTGGAATGAGTAACTGTTCCCAGCCTTTTCCATCCCTGGATCTTTGTTCCGGCGACACCACAGCTCCACCACCTTCCCCCTTATCGCTACAACACAAAGCAGGGGTTTTAGTGCAAGAACATAGGGGAAGCCCTGCTGGATTGAGTTACAGGCCCTTCTGGCCCAGTATTATCCTCTCTCAGTGGCCAACAAGACACCTAGGAGAAGCCTGCAAACTGGAGCACAACAGCACTGCAGTTTCATTCATTCATATTTTCTTTCGTGTGTGTGTGTGTGTGTGTGTGTGTGTGTGTGTGTGTGTGTGTACACACACACACATACACACACACACAGTTTTAGAATTGAGAATATACATTTAAACAACCTTAAGATATCAATGACTTCCCTTCTTCTCTTTCCATGCATATTTTATATAAACTAAACCATTCAGTATTCCATTATTACACCCATCAAAACTTATTTACACTGTTGCATTTATCTTAATGCTGCCAACATTTTCAAGTGTACACAGTTTCCCCCCAATATATTCAATAAACATTTTCCAATCATTAAGAAGAACAAATGTTCTTCTTGTTCTCTTATTCCTTAAGTTAGATCCACAAGCTGTGCATATTGCATCACTTTTAAGTTGCCATTCTTCTTTGGTTGGGACATCGCTCACATTCCATTTTTGGGCTAACAGAATACGGGCCACCATAGTGGCATACATAAATTACCTTTTTTTTGACACCTGGGAATTTTCATCTGAATTATCCCCAACAAAAAGAACTCTGGCTTTTTATGGGAAAGTGCTTTAAAAGATTTTTTTTTCCAATTCATGATAAATTATTTCCCAATACTCTTTTACCTTTTTACAGGTCCATCACATATGAAAGAACGTATCCTCGACCTCATTGCAATGTGCCCTGCAGTTTCTAGTAACTGGTAATCCCAGCAGCGGAAGGAGAGCCTAGCTATAAGGGTTAGTAGCCCTCAATAGCTTAATCCTCCGTGAATTTCTCTAATCCACTTTGAAAGCCATTCAAGTTAACCGCCACGTTCGCACAAGGCTGAGAAGGAAAGTCACAGCAAAAGCAAACTTTCTCTGTTTCCTAGTACAGTCATACCTCATGTTGCGTCCACTGCAGGTTTAGTTTTCCCCGGTTACAAATGCGGAGGACCCGGAAGTGTTTACTCATGGGTTTCGCCGTGCACGCATGTGCAGAAGCGCTCTACCGTGCTTTCGTGCATGTGCGAAAGCGCCACTTAGGTTGCAGACTTTTCAGGGTGCGAACGGCACCCTGGAACAGATCGGGTCCGCAACCCAAGGTACCACTGTAATACACCTCTGCAGTCCAGACTAGTTGTGGGGAAGCCTTTGCTGTTGCTGAACTACTACAACTGCGATCGGGCATACACGCTAAGGCTCATGGGAGTTGTAGTCCAGCAACAGCCAGAGGACTACAGGTCTTCCAAA
Organism: Zootoca vivipara; assembly: GCF_963506605.1. NCBI lineage: Eukaryota > Metazoa > Chordata > Lepidosauria > Squamata > Lacertidae > Zootoca > Zootoca vivipara. Next base: position 47,915,061 of record NC_083288.1, read on the forward strand.
CCTGGCTAGGACAATGCCATTTCCCCAAGGGCACTGTGAACTGAAATCCACACCTGACTCACAGTATGAAGCTGTAAGATAAAAACGAGTGTGTCATCAGATCTCCCACCTGCAGCTTATATGGGGAGTACGACAGGGTTGGGTGAGGCCTCTAAGAAGGAACAAAGCCTTTTCCCACCTAATGCCGCAGTGAAGTACAGTAATAGTATTATTTATTGCTGTTATATTTAATAACGGGAAGTGCAAATGTGCCTGTAATTATATTTTAGCAGCCTGCTAAAATCTTTTGATTTATTAGGAACCTGCCCAAAGAATACTAACCAATGTACAAGATATCTGCCTAGAAGCTTCCATTTTAAACTAACATGTAATACCAAAGGGAAGGGGGACGGAGAGGAAACGCAAGCCCTCCCTCGTTCAGAAGGCATTTTCTCTTCCCCAGTTATGAAACAACAACAAAGAAGGGGGTGGGTGCCAGAGAGCAAAATCTGCACGTTAAAACTATCTGTTAATCTGCAGACAGCAAAACATTCTAGATTACGGTTTCCTGCGTTATCTCCCATCTCGGTTCCTGTTTTGGAGCATTTGCCTCAGGTAATAGATGCAATGGGCTGTGGGGTACTTACTGAAGTAAGTTACCGCCCAACTATTGTAAAAAAAAAAAAGTTATCTTTCAATTTGTTAGTTTGTGCAGGGTGAAGAGCAGAGCCCTGCTCCTGTAAACCTTCCCAAATCCTGCAGTTTTCCGGTTTCCTTTTCGTCACAGCCAGTACGGGGGCCTGTGTGGGTTTCACCTGCTCTCCTCTCAGAAGAGTGAGCACAAAACATTTCTTTTCCATTTCACCGGGGGGGGGGGGGCGGCGGCTGAAGTACTTACGTCACCACAGCATTGGGGTTTTTCTCCACGGCGTAAATCTTGATGTGCCTGTCAGCCTGTCGCGCAGCGCGGAGGGAGGCATTCACAAGGGGGCCCCGTCCTGCCCCCAGCACCATCACCACCCTGGGCGGTTGGGGAAGGAGAGAAGGGAGAAGAGGGAGAAGAGGCTGACTGGGGTGCTAAAGTAACAGGCAACAACTGAGCAGCTTATTCTCCAAGATGGCTGACCAGCTGGAAAGAGGCGTTGGCGCAGACCCCGAAAGCACAATAAAACTCAAGGCCCACCGACATCTTGTGTGGGAAGGCCACTATCTGTGCTCCGTTTCTGGAGTTACGCCAATTCCCGCTAGGCCACATTCGAACCCAAGTCGGGCTACTTCATTTTAACCGACGCACGCAGTTGGATTTTTGACCTTTACTCCTCAGGAGCGGTCATGCAGGGTTCAATGGTGTTCGCTCCCAATTTAAGTGTGTGCAGGAAACGGGCACAGCGCTCCCGAACACAGTCTTCTCAGCGAGGGAAGAGTTAAAATTGAAGGAGTGCCAATTTTTTCTTAAAAATGAGAAACCCTACTTCCGAACGGTTCATTCCTCTTTATTTATTTTTAATGCGCTGCAAGGAACTGCTGGAGCCTGCGCTCGGGGCAAGGCAGAGTCAAAAAAGGAGAAAGCATCATCAAACAGTGTGTTTCTCTGGGTGCACACTGTGGTAGTTTTGATGTCAAGCTTTACTTGGAAGAGCCGGCAGTAAATTTGTTGCTCCTGCGGGTGGGGGACGGCTTGAAAGACACTGTGCAGATTAGAGGATCTGGGAGTTCAAGCCGAGTACGAAGAAACAGGGAGAGGGCCCTTTTCAACTTATAATTTCTGAAAGGAAAATAGGGCAGGTGGTGCCGAACAAGAGTTTCATCCCCACTAAGGTGGCACCACAAGCTGAACAGAACTGAAATAGTATATTACCAAAGCTTCCCTGTCTGCTCATTTACTACCGAGCCTGCTGAAACTTTTCTATTCCTCCAGGCAATTGGAAATACGTCCTTCCACAACGGTTAACCACTGTTTGTTATTAACCTTTTAATACGTTTTTATTGTACGGTTATATGTTTTTATTGCTGTAAACAGCTTTGACACACACACACACACACACACACACACATATATGTTACCTATAACGACATACCAATATAGAAATGTTTTCATAAAGAAATATAACATGGCAATAAACGGCTGGCTAAAAAGCGCCCAAAATGTGCCTCCCACACCCATTTCCCAGCATTCTCTGCAAAGGCGGTCAAATGAGGCCAACCCGGCTCATCGTTGGGATTCTTACTCACTGAACGTTAGTTTCTTTCTCCTCCTCAGGCACACGGTCTAGCAGGTACTTGTATATCGCCTGATGGGAGGGAGAATAATGGGCTTTTGAGTGTGTCTGTAAAAGTCCGTTCCTCTCCCCGCCATTGAGAACTAGCTGATAATGTTCCCACTTCAATCTCCCCTTCACAAAACACCTTCCTTATAAGGCAGACATCCCCAAACTTCGGCCCTCCAGATGTTTTGGACTACAATTCCCATCTTCCCTGACCACTGGTCCTGTTAGCTAGGGATCATGGGAGTTGTAGGCCAAAACATCTGGAGGGCCACAGTTTGGGGATGCCTGTTATAAGGCCTCTACTCTCTAACCCGAATGTGGTGTCCTCCAGGTCCTGCTAAACTACAACTCCCATCATCCCTGACTATTTGCCATCAGCTGAGGCTGATAGGAGAGTTGGAGTCCAACAACACCAGGAAGGCCAATTAGCTACCCTTCCCTCTAGTTTCGCCTCCTTCCCACAAAATGTTGGCCCTTCAGTGCTCCAACCGGCTTCCGTGTTCCACCCAATCACAAATATTTGGCCTATGCTCCTCCCCACGTACCCCTCCCCTGCACTCTTTTCCCCTCCCCACTTCTTGCCCCTCTCTCATAGCTCCAACCTCCCTCCCACACCTTTTCTCCGCCACGCACCAACCTGTTGGTACTGGGAGTACTTGATAGGGTCCTTCTCAAACACCTCATAGGTCTGGGATTCCAGGTTGTCCATCAGGGGCTGCAGGGGGAGAAGCACCACAAGGAGAAAGGCTTCACACCCAGTGTGGGCAACACAGCAAACAAAGGGGCCGGGTGTGTGTTAGGGAGCAAGACTTCCAGCATTGTGGGTAAGGAGAGGGGCGGATGAAAAAGACACACCAAGGAAAAGGTCAAATGGGAAGATCACAGAATCATATAGCTCAGGCACCCCCAAACTTTGGCCCTCCAGGTGTTTTGGACTACAATTCCCATCATCCCTGACCACTGGTCCTGTTAGCTAGGGATCATGGGAGTTGTAGGCCAAAACATCTGGAGGGCCGCAGTTTGGGGGGTGCCCGATATAGCTGGAAGGGACCCCGAGGGAATTCCAGTCCAACCCCTGCAACGCAGGAATCTTAACTAAGGCATCACCATCATAATTTATTAGCATCCTTAAAGCATCCAGAGATAGACCAGACTATTTTAGTCCAACAACAACCAGGGCTACAATCCTGGCTGTGGTGGAAGTCAGATGAGGAAGAGGCGAGTGCGAAAGGCGACGTTGGCAGGGGGCAGCCCGACAGGGAGGGCCCCCCCTGCTCCTTTGCCTCTACAGGCTGGGGGAAAGGAGGCAGTCTTAACTGCTCCCTGTCCTGCCCCCCCCCCCAGTGCAATTTGGGAAGGGCGCCGACCAACCAGGAAAGAAGGCGCTTGGAAAACCGTAGCCAAGCAAGTTACACCAACGCAGAATATGTGCAGGCTTCCTCACTGCGGGTTTTGTACCAGGATGGTGGAATTCAGCCAAAACACATGGCAGTCCTCTTTGCAACATCTTTGATCTGATGCTTATAACACATCCAAGGGGGGGTCAAATTTCAGAGGTGGGGAATGAAGGCTGAGGGGGAGCAACTTGCGTATTTTTAAGAGCTGGAGAGGACCTTGAGCCCAGGAGACTCACCTGCAGCGGGGACTGGAGATAGTCTTCATAGCCCTTTGCAAAGAGCTCATAGGCAGAAGGAGGAGGGCGGTTCTGGCTCAGGTACTCCAGGTACTGCAGGTAGGAGCAGAACTCCTTTTCCGGATGGTGGTGGGAACCTGTGATGATGAACTGCACCTCAAGCTGGGGGAAGGGAATGGAAGGTCCAAGTTTATTTCTTTACACCCAGCCTTTCCCCAAGGAGCTCAAAGTGGTGAACAGGGTTCTCTACCTCCCTCCTTTATCCTCACAACAACCCTGCAAAGTAGGTCAGGCTGACAGACTGCGATAGACCCAAGGTCACCCAGCAAGCTTCATGGCCGAGTGGGGATTTGAACCCTGATCTCCTGTATCTTAGGTCCAACAGTCTGACCCCTACACCATCCTGGCTTATGGCCCATACTAAAATATTCGCTCACCCGCCCTGGTGACCCATCGCTCTGCAAATTATTCTTTGTGTACATGATGCTGCGGGGAACCTTCCTGGCCTGGCGGGCCACTTCCTCATCTCCCCTTTGCAAAACCTGCCTATGAATAATTTGATAGGTGACTGACACCTGTCAAAGTCCCGTGCGCAGCACTTCTCAAATGCCTAGCAACCATCCGGCTCTTGGGAAGTGCCATACAATAGGCTTTGCAGGCTCTGCAAATCACTCAAGCTCAACTTTTATCAGCCCCGCACCTGACATTACATCTAACGTGGAGCAGGGAGGCCTGGATTAGGCCCACATGCTGGATGATCGCGCCCCAGATCTAAAAACAGACCCACAGAAACAGGGGAAGGAGAGGGATGGAGGCGGGAACAAGCAGGCAAATAATGTAAGATTATTTCAACTGCAGGTTATTTTGGCTTCGCTAGATCTCCCAAACGCCTGCTTCAACCGCACAGACTGCAAGTCCCTCAGGAATTACCTGCCAGGCACCTGTTCTAGTCATACATCTTTTCACACGTAGAGCTAACGTTTTCTCTTCAAGAGGATTTAATTTAGCAAAATCACGTGGGGCCGTAGCTCAGAATTCTCTGCTGCTAATTCCCCCCGCCCTTCACTTCTTGTGTGCCCTCGCAAAAAACGAGGCTCTCTCCCGACATCGGGAAATGGCTTTGTTGCAGAAAATGGCGCCCTAGAGAGGACGGTGCTGTGCTCTTTCCAACAGGGAAAGGTAGAGAAGAATTTAGACAGGTAGCCCTTCACACAGGCGATTAACTCAGGGTTCCAGTGATGGAAAGAAGCAGGTAAGAACGCAAGAGGCTGCTGGATCAGGCCAATGGCCCATCCAGCCCAGCGTCCTGTTCTCAAGGTAGAAAAGGGGGAAGCTGACCTTCAGCAGGCGGAAGACCAGGCGCTGATGCATCTTGGAGAGGACAGGGAAGCCTTTCTTATTGGTCAGGAAGATGTTGGTGGGCAGTATAGCCGCTTTGATTGGCTCCCCCAGCCAGCGGTCAATGACGTGATTGGACGGCAGGTCGGGGCCCACCTCCAGCGCTGGGGAGAAGGCATAAAAAGGCGTCAAAGGAAGAGAAGAGGCACCCGTCTCTGCACCTCGAGGGTGCCAAGGGGTGCAAGCCTCCCTCCCTCTGGGGGTGCCCCCCCCGTCTCGGCCCAGCAGCACTCACCCACGGCAACACGCTTGTTGTAGTCACACAGCGTCCGGAAATTGTGCCACCTGGAGAAACAAGAAATGTGGCCCCATGGGAAGACTGGCATCTCTTGTCTCTTCCTCTGACCTGCATCGTCCTCTTCCCCTCCCTCCATTCCTCTCTCAGGACTTGTTTACGCAACTAGCGGAGCAACTGATGTGTTCAGGAGGTGAGTCAGAAGACTCAGGTGTTGAGTCTCGGGAGAGGGGAGCCAAAAGGGCAGCCCCACTTTACCACAAATGGCCACACGAATTGAAACAGCCGGTATCGAAGGGTCGAAACATTAAAGAAAAAAGAAAAAAGAACACGATTATCTAGTTCAGGCACCCCCAAACTGCAGCCCTCCAGATGTTTTGGCCTACAACTCCCATGATCCCTAGCTAGCAGGACCAGTGGTCAGGGATGATGGGAACTGTAGTCCAAAACATCTGGAGGGCCGAAGTTTGGGAATGCCTGATCTAGTTCTTCAGCAGCATAACAAGAGTTCCAAGAACAAATCTGGATTCCGCCCCTGCTTTTGAAGAGAGACGACAATCTCTAGCACGGTTGACCCCTTGATTCACTTCTTGCCCAGTTTGGGATAAATGAATACGGGGTTATGGAAACCATCTTACTCCTGCCTTAAGTACTGGGCTGAATCTAGGTGAAAAAGGACCTCTTTGCAATTGTTTATATACATGTTTATTTAGGTATGTGATTGTCTCAACTGTTTTCATATATGAAATTATGTATTTATTTGCCAAGTCATTTCAAGAGGTTTCATAGGAAGAGATTAATAGTTTTTTAAAAATAAAAATAAATTTGTATACCGCCCTTCATCCATAGATCTCAGAGCGGTTAAAATGAAAATAAAACAAACAAGCAAAACCTCAGCTTCAGAAGTGTGACTTGCACACTGTTCTTATTCAGTAGCAAACTGGCTCTACCTTCCCAACATCTGCCCAGATGCCGGCTGACAGCCACTCACCACTGCCAGGTCTTCTCCTCGCCTGCAGACTCATCCTCTACCTCCTGCACTGCCTCATTCTCGATAACGTCGTCCCGCAAGTCCTCAGGGTCCAGCAGTGGGACGCGCATCCAGAACTAGATTTGGGGGAGGGGGAGGGGGGAAGAGAGAGGGGGAGAAATGATCACATGCATGAGGCAGGAAGGATAGGGTTGGTCGGGCTTTATCTTCAACACTGACCTGAGCATACTGACAGAATCAGAGAATCGTGGGGTTGGAAGGAACCCCCAGGGGTCATCTAGTCCAACCCCCCCCAGCAATGCAGGAATCAGAGAGAAAGAATCCCTAGTGGATGTCCACCCAACCTCTGCATTAAAACCTCCATCAGCTTCTGATGAAAGATTAATTCCAATGAAAGGTAAATTAGGGTTTTCATTTTGGAAGCTGAATTTTAGAAGGCACCTGAAGGCAGCCCTATATAGGGAAGTTTTTAATTGATGTTTTATTGTGATTCTTAATATTCTGTTGGAAGCCAGCCAGATTGTGGTTGGGACAACCCAGCCAGATAAGGCAGCATATAAATGTTGTTGTTGTTGTTGATGATGTTGTTGTTTTGTATTGTGCTTCATTGCTTTGAATGGCATTTATTTTTTCTTTATTTTTTAAATACTTTATTAATTTCTCTCTTTAAAAACATAAACACTCAACAGGCGCACACACTTTTACAGACAAAAAGAACAATACATTCTGAAGATCCAATCATATAACCAAAAACGCAGTCACAAAAAAAAACAAGAATAAAAACAACAAAAATTAGAAAAAGTAAAGTCATTCATTTATATCTTCTTTTAACTGACTTCCGATTATTCTCTCTGTAATCTATGTATTCACCTTATTGTATCATATCACACAACTTTTATCTTCCATTTATAATAATCTTCCATTAAATTCAATTTAGGTTCAATCTTAGTCTGAATGGCATTTATTTTTTCTTTTATTTTTTTCAATTGTTGTACCAACAAACAAAACAGCATGTCAGAGGGATGCGGTGAGGTTTCTGCAGGTGTACTGTGGATATAATGGCAGAAGGGGGGACGTATTTGATGGCCTTACCATGGAAGTGTGATGCCCTGTATTGATGTGGTTACACAGAACGCGGGCCAAGTTGGGGTTGTCGGCCTGCTTCAGGGGCAGCAGGAACGCTGGGAGTCCCAAGTATGCCCCAAAATTCAGCTCCTGTAACATGGCCTGCGGAGGACAGAGAAAGCATAGAATAGCATGTAAAGTTATTGCCAAAATCAAACTTGAAAGCATATGCAGCACAACTGGAGGAAGGTTTAGAATGGCTGGTGTTTTGTCTTTGAAAGGGCAATGCAATAAAAGAAAGGAAACCTCATTTTCCCTCCACAACAACTCCAAGCGATACAAGGAAACGAGCCAATGAGAGGTTCAGGACAAAAGAAAAGGAAGAACTATTGGAAATGGCCAGCAGCTAAGATGGCTCCCTCAAGATTTTGTTGGACTACAACTCCCATCATCTCTAACCATTGGTCACACCACACATGCCGGGTATGATAATAGTTGAAGTCCAACAGCATCTTAGAGCAGGGAGGCACAACTTGCGGCCCTCCAGATGTTTCTGGACTACAACTCCCATCATCCCTGATCACTGGCTGGAGGGTAGCAGGTTGTGTACCCCTGGTCTAGAGTGTACCGTATTGGCTACTCCTGGCTTAGTGGCTCAGGGTTCAATCCTCAGAATCTCTAGCTAAAAGAATATCAGGTAGCAGGCCTGGAAAGAGTCCCTGGAGAGTTTCCACCAATCAGAGTAGCTGATGCTGGGCTAGAACGACCAAAGTTCTGTCTCTTTATGCAATGCACAAGTAATTTACAGAATTCAGTGCCACAGATGTCATGACAGCCACTGGCATTATTATCATTAATTCAATTTATATGCCGCCCTTTATCAAACGATGCTAGGGTAGCGTACAATATTATAAACACATTACAGAACATCAATGACAAAAACATAATAAAAACATAGTAAAAAGCATACCAACGTACAGCCTAATAATAAAATCATCATAACAGTCTTATCCCCCACAATTTTACAGGTCATAGATTATTCAATAGCCATAGACCTGAGTAAAGAGAAAAGTTTTTGCCTGGTGCCTAAAGATATGTAACGATGGTACCAGGCGAGCCTCTCTGGGGAGAGCTTTCCATAATTGGGGAACCATCACAGAAAAGGCCCATTCTCTTGCTGCCACCCTCTGAAACGCTCTGGGAGGGTGGGGACATAGTGAAGGGCCTCCGATGACAAGTGCAGGGTCGGGTCGGTTTGTATGGGGAGAGGCGGTCCTTAAGCTACTGACCAGTTACACGTACCTGGTCAAAAAAAGGAAGCTCCTTCTAATTTATATTTCAGAGGACATTAGTTAGGATGGCTAGGACCAGACGTTCTCATGCAAGATACCTCCAATTTCCATATGCCAGGAGCACACAGACCATCATCTCTGTTGAAATGTTTATTCGGCACGTCAACAATAAATGGAATTTGCAGAGATTTTAATAGACAAATCTTGCTTATGATCTGGCTGGCCACTTCTGAAACGGTGGCCAAGACGGAGTTTTGAGTCTAGCAAGTCTTGGTGGACAGTTTCCCCCTCTCCCAAGCACTGCACGCAAACCTTCGCAGACCAGCCCAGAAACACCTCCCAACCCTTCGTTGCCAAGCTCACTCACCGCCTCAGAATTCCTGCGAACCTTTTCCACATTGGAATCTGCCCGGATCCATGGGGACAGTTTGCCCACAATCAGGGTGTTCCAGTCTGCAAGGAAGCAGGATGTAAAGGAGAATGTTCATTTGGGGAGGGACAGGCAGCTTGTTCAGAGCCAATAGCCACAATGAGAATGCAGCTTGCCCTTTAAAATCAAATGAAAGCTTTTTTTAAAAAACAAACAAACACCCTTTTACTACTCATGGGTCACACAGTAACAAGTACTCAGTGACCTCCTCCTACTAAGGAATTATCTCCCCTCCCCATTTTTTGGTCCAAATCCTGACCTGAATACCTTCCAGCATTTGTAGTGGAAAACATTTGTCTGAACTGGCAATCACTGGAGAGAGATGGACATACAGTGGTACCTCGGTTTATGAACACAATTGGTTCCGGAAGTCTGTTCATAAACTGAAGCGTTCATAAACTGAAGCGAACTTTCCCATTGAAAGTAATGGAAAGTGGATTAATCTGTTCCAGACGGTCCGCGGGGTACTTAAACTGAAGCGTTCATAAACTGAAGCGAACTTTCCCATTGAAAGTAATGGAAAGTGGATTAATCCGTTCCAGATGGGTCCGCGGAGTACTTAAACTGAAGCGTTCATAAACTGAAGCATGGGTAGCACCTTAAAGACCAACTAAGTTTATATTTTGGTATGAGCTTTCGTGTGCATGCACACTTCTTCAGATACCTGTTACAGGTAGGTAGCCGTGTTGGTCTGAGTCGAAGCAAAATAAGAAAATTCCTTCAGTAGCAACTTAAAGACCAACTAAGTTTATAAACTTAGTTGGTCTTTAAGGTGCTACTGAAGGAATTTTGCTTCGACTCAGACCAACACGGCTACCTACCTGTAACTTGAAGCATGGGTGTAATTGGTTCCGGAAGTCTGTTCATAAACTGAAGCGTTCATAAACTGAAGCGAACTTTCCCATTGAAAGTAATGGAAAATGAATTAATCCGTTCCAGATGGGTCTGCGGTGTTCATAAACTGAAAATTCATAAACCGAGGTGTTCATAAACCGAGGTTCCACTGTACTTCAATTGCTGTGTTTTTTACTGCAATTTTGTCCCTTTCTTTTAAACTTTGTTTCCTGTAAACTGCATAGAGGTCATTCATCAAGTAAGTGTGTGTGTGTGTGTGTGTGCGCGCACCAAAATAAAAAATAAACCAAAGCGGCTTTCCTATACCACGCCCTTGAGAATATCACTACATTTTAACAAGTGAACAAATCCATTACTTCCCGCCCTGTCTTTTATAGACAGAGAAAGCAACAGCAAGCAATCTGGGCTCCCAAGTTCTCACCTCTCCCCGAGAGCAAGAGGTCAGAGCGTGTCTGGGGTCCCGGTCGGTTTTTAGCTGGCTCCTGGAAAAACTCCCTCTTGTAGCGAGGGTGGAAAATGGGCATGCAAAGGAAATCAAACCTATAGGGTGAGGAGAAAGGAAATTGTGAAGTTAAGATCCTGGTACCGCGAGTTAAAATGACAACACTGCATCCCACCAGCACCTGAGATGTGTTTGGTTGGGATGCAGAAAAGAACCTTCTCTGTGGATGTGTCTGGAGTCGCATCTTAACATTGTTGTTGTTTAGTCGTTTAGTCGTGTCCGACTCTTCGTGACCCCATGGACCATAGCACGCCAGGCACTCCTGTCTTGCACTGCCTCCCGCAGTTTGGTCAAACTCATGTTCGTAGCTTTGAGAACACTGTCCAACCACCTTGTCCTCTGACGTCCCCTTCTCCTAGTGCCCTCAATCTTTCCCAACATCAGGGTCTTTTCCAAGGATTCTTCTCTTCTCATGAGGTGGCTAAAGTATTGGAGCCTCAGCTTCACGATCTGTCCTTCCAGGGAGCGCATCTTAACATACAGACCCCATATTTTCTAGACATTTAAAACAGTATCATGCTACAGTTTGCTAAGGGTGCTGAGAATTGTCAGGTGTTCCCTACTCCTCTCAAAGAGCTTCATTTCCCTGAGTGCTTTAAGAAATCTATCCTTTTTCTCAGGGATCTCTGGAGGAAGCTATGTCTGTTTGAACTGGCATGATATTGCTTTAACGTATAGTGCAGATTGAGCCACTCGCTCTGTTGGCATTTGATTGTTGTGCAACCCCATTTATTTCCCACTTGGTCGCCCAGGCAATTAAATTTAACCTCCCTGATATGTTAGTTCATGTGCTACCTACTGCCTCTTCTCTCTTTTATCGCTGATTATTTCATGGGTTTTTTTGTTTTTGTTTTTAACCTGCCAATCAGAATGTAAGCACCTTCAGCATCTCTACTAATTGAAAGATAGAATAGCAAATGCTTTTATAAAAAAAGATAAGCTGCCTGTAGTTTTTCTAAGTTTATTAATTAATGGATTAAAATGATTAACTAGTGGATTAAAATTTTAATACGGTTGTACAGCTTATGCCAACATCCCTTCCCCATTTCTTTTCTTTTTGGGGATGATGTTATCTTTATAGTGGTGATAATCAACACTGTCTCCAGTGAATTGTTGAGTTTTTTTCTACAGAATCCCTTGAGACAGAATTGAAGCTTGAGCAAGAACTGGGGGAAACTCTCACTTGTTGGAAAAGTTAATTTCTTTTCTCCTCCAAGGTCATCAATATCCACTAACAACAGTCACAGGGTTCACCTACAGCTCTGCGGGTTTGTGACTACAGGAATTTGACTGAGAAGAAATCTTACAATATACAGTACAAAGACTGAATCTAATTTTTTAGAGCTACAAAATATATACGGTGAAGGATGTCACTACAAAGCTAGAACGTAGTGTCTAAACACAGCAACTCACCCAGATGATATCCAAGTTCATGGCTGGCTAGGTGGTTACAAGCTACTTCCCAAGCGAGGATGAGGGTGAGGAAACTCAGTTTAAGTGTTTCCGCAATGAATCATAGAGTTGGACGGGACCCTAAGGGTCATCTGGCCCAACCCCCTGCACTGCAGGAATCCTGCCCATGGCCATTCCTGGGTGAGCTCAAACAGCCAGAGTGTCCCATTGTGCTACCTGCTTCACTCATCAGTGAGCTTAACAGCAGAAATCAAGCAGAGTTGCCACCACACCCTACATCAGGCATCCCCAAACTGTGGCCTTTAGGATGTTTTGGCCTACAACTCCCATGATCCTAACAGGACCAGTGGTTGGGGAAGATGGGAATTGTAGTCCAAAACATCTGGAGGGCCGAAGTTTGGGGATGCCTGCTCTACGTCCAGATGCCGTTATAGACTCCAGTTTTGTCAGCCCCAGCCATGGCGGCCAACCCCTTGACTGGGTTACAAAAGTTGTAGGCCAGCAAGATCTGGAATGCCAAAGGTTCCATTGTCCTGATCTATGAAGCGGAGACGTTAATCCCCCTCAATCTATCTGTTCAAAAGTGGAACGGTCTCCCTCGGGTGGAGGTGGACTTTCCTTCACTGGAGGTTTATAAGCTGAGGCAGGATGGCCACCTGTCATGGATGCTTGATGAGATTCCTGTGCTGCAGGGGGTTGGACTAGATGACTCTTGGGGGTCCCTTCCAACTCTACCATTCTACGATCTTTTATGGTAGGGGAGTCTCTGCCTGCTGGGAAGCTGTTGAAGCCACACAGAGGCAGCACCTTTGCATTCTCTGAGGTCAAGGGTCAGGTGGCATGACCTCCCCTGGGGTCAGAGGTCACCCCAGGAATCCTGAGTAAATGGGAAGGCATTAAAAAAATAAAGCAAAGCAAACCCAACCAGCCCTCAGCCCAGGATGGTCCCAGGTGACCCGCAGGTAGAGGTCAGGGGTCACCATGGCACACTTAAGGGAGGGGTCAAGGGTCAGCAGAGGACCACGTGGTCCCTCTCACCCCTGCCTGGCGACCGCTCCGAGGGTGCCCGCCACTTCCGGGACGCAGCTCAAGTCCCTCCCGCAGGAGACGCGCGCCGCCGCCGCCCCCGGCCCCACTGCTGCCGCCGCCATCGCCGCCGCTGCGCTCGCCGCCATGTCCCGCCACACAAGGAGCCGGGAGCCCGGCAGCCGCGCCCACTTCGTCGTCCTGGCCAATCAGCGGACGTCCTCGGAGGGGAAAAAATAATAATAAAAGGTCCAGCCAATCGCAGGAGGCCGTTCCCGGGCAGGAATGAGAGGAGGAGCCAATTAGACTCCAAACCGGGGGCGGGGAAACAGCTTTTTAGCTCAATGAGGCGTCCGGGGAAAGAAATCAGTTTCCCATCATGCTCTTGGGTTGAGAGGCGCCTGAGGTTTTTTATGTTCCCCTGCTGTTCTTACTAAAGATCAGCATGCCTTGCTCTCTGCTCGTGTGAGGACTGCAGTTCCCGGCATGCATCGCGGCACAGGCTTTTAGCTGTCGTTCATCCCGCTCGCCCACCGTAGCGTGCTCTATAAGGAAGGTGCCGTGAAACTCCCAAAACGTCCAAGGGCCAGTGGCGCAATGGATAACGCGTCTGACTACGGATCAGAAGATTCTAGGTTCGACTCCTGGCTGGCTCGGAAAGGACGTAATTTTGCCCCCACCACCCAAAAAAGACAAAAGAATTATAAAATTGTAACTAGATAATATTATTGCCATTTAGGCATTGGCGTTATTTTACATCTAGCCTCCGCCTCATACTGCAGGGGGAATCTGCAAAAAAATAAGCCTGCCCAAACGTGGCAGAAAGCTTTGCCCACAAATTATAAAAAAATATTTTCATATGAACCCATTAGCTTTGAGCAATATTTAAATACATCAGGAAAAGTCCTATTTTTTCACATTGGGCTTAAGCAATTGAATATTTCCTTACATCATATTTGCATTTTAAATTCCCAAGCAATGAATATTTGCTTGCAAACCTAAGAAACCCTTTAGCTACTACTGGGACCAAGATAGGAAGCTGGTTTTCTTTTATGCAGTTAAATATGGGCTTCTGGCAGAATGCCCTTATTTGTTTTTCCTAAATAATGCAGTAGCTGAGCACATCATCATTGAAAAGGCATCCCTTCTTCTCGCCTTCAAGAGGTATTTTTTAAATGCATCAAAGTTAGCCTCTTCAATAAGCAATAACGCTTTTAAAAATAATCAAAAACATCAAGCAACAAATAGCAACCATTACAAAGTTAATTAATTGAAGTTGTCCAAGATATACTGAAAAATACTGGAGGTGTCTTCTTTTTAAATCCCTTTATACCAACAGCAGTCTCTTTTTAATTTCTGCCTGCTAAAAATTTTTCACAAGTGTGTCACACTTTATGGCTGTTTAGTAACTCAAAATATAGCCGGAAAACCTGCTATCCACAAAATAAAAATAAAATAGAAAAATTCCTTCCAGTAGCACCTTAGAAACCAACTAAGTTTGCCATTGGTGTGAGCTTTCGTGTGCATGCACACTTCTTCAGATACCACAGGAATCCACAGGTCTGGAAGCAGATAGATAGATAGATAGATAGATAGATAGATAGATAGATAGATAGACAGACAGACAGATATTCATGTATTGTATTCATAATTCAGTTGAATATTATATTTATACGTGTCTTTGAAGCCAACTGGCTCCCACGGAAGCTTAAAATTACAGCCCAAACAGAAGCAGAACAATTTATTTTGGGTACAGTATCTGGAGATGTTTAAGGCTGTATTTCCAGGTTCTTTCTCCAGCAGGATGCGCTGCAGATGGAACTTGGGAGCTGGTCAAGATGCCAAGCCACAAAAGCCATCCTTCCACTTATCTGCACATTTCACAAAGTAAGAAAGCACGGGGACAAACAGTTGCAGGGTGTGTGGTTTTTTTTTTGCTTTTGGGTAAAGAGCAAGCCAGGAAAAGCCACAGGGACAACCACAACAACTGCCGGTGTGATTCATTTGCTCTAATTAACAAAAGGTTTGCAGACTTCACCAACACGATGTGCAAATCTGGTCATTATGGAATATGTAAGTGCAACCTTTTCTTCTGGGAAATGCTAATGTTTTAGGTAAAGGGACCCCTGACGATTAGGTCCAGTCGTGACCGACTCTGGGGTTGCGCGCTCATCTCGCATTATTGGCCGAGGGAGCCAGCGTATAGCTTCCAGGTCATGTGGCCAGCATGACAAAGCCGCTTCTGGCAAACCAGAGCAGCACATGGAAACGCCGTTTACCTTCCCGCTGTAGCGGTTCCTATTTATCTACTTGCATTTTGACGTGCTTTCGAACTGCTAGGTTGGCAGGAGCTGGGACCGAGCAACGGGAGCTCACCCCGTCACAGGGATTCGAGCCGCCGACCTTCTGATCAGCAAGCCCTAGGCTCAGTGGTTTAACCACAGCGCCACCTGGGTCCCTCTGCTAATGTTTTAGTGAGAAATACCGCGAGAAATCCAGCAGGGGAGAAAAGCAGGACCCATGTGTCTATCCATTAGAGGGAAAGCAATAGAGACATGTGAAGCCAGCCAGCCTTTCCTCCATACTTTATTGTACAAAACAGTCGTTACACACTAAACGGATCAATATTCAACCAGTCCGTGGCCAAACAGGGCCTCAGTCTTTGCTGAATTCTCTCAGGGCCCAGCGCCTGTTCTCAATGATGGCTTGCAGCCGGGCATATTCCTTCACCAGTTCTTCGAACTCTGGGCCCAGTGTCTCATAGTTGGAGACGATTTTGCGAGAAGTGGCCAGGTCTTGCTCCTCTTGGCTTAGTGCTGTCTGCAGTTTGTCCCTAGGGGAAAAAAACGAAGAATGAAGGACTGGTATGTAGGACGAGCTTTTGCAAAATCTATGCAGAGACACACTTTTCTAGTCTCCTAGCAGCTACCCAACACCCAGCTTCATTCCAAATCCGTTCCTGTCCATCTGGAAAAAAGTCCGACTAGAGTCGTGTTACTGAGAAGGTACTTCCTTGCCTTTGGCCTATCTCCACAGGTAGCTGAAAGAAGCCTCTTCAGTGTTATCTCCTTGTGCCCTCCAAGCCTCAAGAACAAAGACCATTCCTTATATTTCTGGTATGGCATATTGGTTAGAGCATGGTTGCCAATCCAGTGCCCGCGGGCACCAGGGTACCCGCAAAGACTACCTTCTCAGCCTAGCCTGCCTCACAGGGTTGTCCTCCTTGGAGGAAAGGAGGGATAGAAACATAATGGTACTCAGGCTGTGAGTACTATTGCTTTTGTCAAAGCCAAAAATGGCACCACACACACAGAGAAATGGGACGTACAGTACTGTATTGGCAGGCCTGGGGAACCCCGAGGTGTACAAAAAAACAACAACAACCCCCAACTAGAATGAAGACTAAGAATGTTCAGAGTACTGGCTGACCTTGGGAGGTAGGGTATGGAGGAAGAAAGAGAATGAACAGAAAGCCAGCCAGGAGGAAGAATGGAGGGGATCAGATGGAATACTGAACAGCAACATTTTTGTTGCTGGTCCCAGTTCTCCAATTCTCTATGTAGGGCTGGACAGAGACCACAAACAAGCAAGTTTCCTGCATTGCAGGGGTTGGACTAGATGACCCTTTAGGTCCCTCCTGAGACTACAGTTCTGTGATTCAATAAGATCTTGGCATTACCCCCTAGTGCAGATGCAAAGTCAGCAAAAGCTCTGCAGCACAACTCGTCGTGACTTAGGGTACCTCAGAGATTTTTAAAAATAAATAAATAAAAGGGAGATGCCTGCCAACAAAACACCATTTGCTGGTAATCACCTTCCAGCTGCTATCTGTATTCACACCTGCCACAGCAGTGGGACCCACGGGAGTCTCCGTGTTTAGCTTTACGGCCATAAATAAAGACTGGCCGCTCCAACTCACTCTCTCTCTCTTACCTCATCATCCGATGCACATCCACTTTCTCAGGTGTGTAGGTGTCCAAAAGGATGCTCAGCTCCTCGAGCCTGTAGCAGACAGAATTATTTGGAGGAGCAGGATTGACAGACACTAGAGTCCTCTTCCTATAACGCCGTACGGCTTCTGCTCTGCCCCTCACTCACAGATGACCGCAACACTCCGAACCGCTGAGCTGTACCCAACTTCCTACTCAGAAAAGGCCTACTCAAATTAACAAACCCGAGTTAGTCATGTCCCTTCGTTTCAAAGGGTCTGTTGCAAGTTCGACCAGCATTATGTGCAAACCAAAGTTTCAAAGCGTCTCCTGGATTCTAATTCTCTCTTGGGAACTACAGAAAACCTCCCTTTAGGGACATAATGACTTGCTACCCTATGACAGACACCCCAGGTTGGATACAAGGCGGATCTCTAAACCATATTCACCAGATAGATCTGATCTGGGTGAGTGTAGGAAGTTGCCTTACACCGAGTCAGACCATTGGTCAATCAGGCTCCATATTGTCTGCACTGACCGGCAGTGGATTTTCAGGCAGGGTTCTCCCCGCACCCTACCCAGAGACGCCACCTTACTTTACCATTCAGAGAGTCTTTAATGATCACAGCAAAAGAAAAAAGCAGCCATTCTCGGAATGAAGGTGCTCCCAGTTAAGGTTTCCACCCACTTTCCGCCTAGTCACTTCTGCACCTTGCAACCTGATCTCGCAACCAATGTGCTTTTTGTGTATCCAACTTATCTGCTCTACGTGACCTTGGACTGATAGGCTGGACACTTTCCAGTGAGAGAGTCTGTTTAGCTCAGACTCTCTCTTCTAGTTCTTCTTCATTTTGCTGTCCACCCCCCGGTTTTTCCCAACTTTTGTCTTTAGAACTATGCCCCTCAGCAAACCACTGTTCTAAGTCTATACTGCTCCACAGCTCCTGGGAAGCTTCAGGGTCCTGGTCAGGAGCAGGGGGAGGGGGAGGCTCCCACCATTCCTCATCAGAGCAGTACTCCTCAGCCTGGTCTCTGACACGGGGTGAAATCTAAACCATCTTTCGTTTCATCCCCAGCCTTGCAAGCAATCTCTGACCTGGCATGAACAGACACAGCCAAGGCCTCACCGTATCTTGAAGAACATGGCATTGCACTTGGTCTCTAGGTACTGGGTGTTGAAATAGTCGAGTTCAGACTGAGCGTTAAGGCGGAGCTCACGGGCCAAGCGTTTCAGTATGGCCAAGCAGCGTAACAAGACCTGCGGCGCATGGGAGAGTGAAATTAGTGCTTAATCGATTAATCACTTTCTCGGCGGCTTACAAAGCTTTAAAGACATAGGGCTGGGCTGGGCTGAACCCTGATCAGAGCATTGAAATTAATGGACCTAACTTAAGTCATGACGTATACAGGCAGAAGCAAGTTGTGAATGAAAATGTCCGGCTTGTTTTCATCAGACAAAAATGAAGTGCCTCTGTTTGATAGACAGGGTGTAAATATGCATATTTAGGAAACGATAAAGCGCAATGTTATCTGGCAGAGGCATTGATTCATTTTAAAGATTTGCTGTAGGGCTAGCAACACATTTATTTCCAGGTTATTTAATATTTACCTAGTTACAATTTATTCAAGAGAAACAGGGTATTTTGCACAGTGGCGGAGCTCCATGCTCCGGCACCGGGGGCGGGGCTGGCACCCGTTCTGGGGGCAGGGCGCGCCTGCCGGAGGGGTGTGATACACATTGCGGGGGAGGGGTGGGTGCCCGCAATGGTGCCCCTTGGAGCCCGCTGCTCGGGGCGGCCTGCCCCTACCGCCTCTATCTTCCTACGCCCCTGATTTTGCACTTAAAAAAAATAAATCAAAGCAGTCGGTGGTCTCCAACATTTTTGGAATACTCAGAAAAAATATTGGACTCATTGAAACATTCTGATTTTTTTTAACAAGGTGCTCCACTTACACAACAAGACTTTGCTTTCCTCTCCTCTCCCCATGTCCCCCCAAAATCTGTCCCAGGGTGTCCCCTGTCCTTCAGGGGCAAATTTTGAGAGGGGGTGAGCACAAGGGAGAGGAAGGAAAATATTGCTTTTAACTATGTTATCAATTTAATCCTCCCCGCGACAAACACACAAAATGTGTTTTAAACTGTGCAAGCTGAAGGAATTTTCCCCCTTATTTGCACCATTTTCTTGGCAAAGCGTGCACGGAGGCTTCTGGCATGCCCACAGCACACACTGGCAGACTTCCCTCCTCCAGCTGTTACCTGGGGATAGGCGGCTTTCTGCTGCTCCAGCAACCCCACCAGTTCCTGGTGCCGAGCCTGGCTTTCTCGCAGACGCTGCTTCTCTGCAGCCAAGCACTCTGCCAAGGTCCCCAGCATTGCTGCCCGTGCAACGTCTCCAGCGCCATCTGAGAAGAAGAGAGGTCAGGTCAACAGGCATCCTTAAATCTCCTGGAATTGCCATGGGCTTCCCACACACACACCTGCAGGGGGCTCCCCCCTATTTGTATTACAAGTATTTGTACCCCACTCTTCAGCCAAAAAGGCTCCCGGAGCAGTTGGCACACAATCCATTAAAACTAAACGGTCCCTGCTGCACATAGGCCTACAAACTAGAAAACACGACACACAAGGGAGAGGGGACAGGGAGGGAAGAGGGGGAAAGCAAACTTAGGCAACGCTTCTTCCGATAATGACCAGCTGGCGCAGAAACAGCTCAAGGGCAGAAGGCGCCCGCTGGAGCCGATGTCTCGGCAAAGCCTGATGGAACAAGAAACCCTCTCCTGTGAGGCAGCCCAGGGGGAAGAACGGCATCTCACCACTCTCAGGGAGGTAGTAACCGAGCACGGCAAGGCATTTGGACTTAAGGCGTTTCTCCAGTTCCGCAGGGAGGTGTTTTCGCATTTGCTCCAGCTCCTGTGGCAAAGTGCAGAAAAGAGAGGTACTATAAATGTGAATGAGCTTAACTGTCGCCGGGGATTTTTCCAAGAGTGCTTTCAGGTAGCGTTGGGCAAATTGGATCTGTACATCAAACACTCGCAAGCCATGTCGACTGAAGTAACAGGGAGAGAGGAGATAAAAGCCCCTAAAGGACCATCCCCTCATGCAGTGACCATACTACTACTACTAATAGTAACACAGTGGTGCCTCGGCTTAAGTACACAATTGGTTCCGGAAGTCTGTACTTAACCTGAAGCGTACTTAACCTGAAGCGTACTTAACCTGAAGTGAACTTTCCCATTGAAAGGAATGGAAAGTGGATTAATCCGTTCCAGACAGGTCCGCGGAGTACTTAAACTGAAAGTACTCAAACCGAAGCGTACTTAAACCGAGGTATGACTGTAATTTATTATTTATACCCCGCCTATCTGGCTGGGTTTCCCCAGCCACTCTGGGCAGCTCCCAATAGAATATTTAAAAAGCAATAAAATATCAAATATTTAAAATTTCCCTAAACAGGGCTGCCTTCAGATGTCTTCTAAAGGTCAAGATAGTTGTTTATTTCCTTGACATCCAGTGGGAGGGTGTTCCACAGGATGGGCGCCGCCACCGAGAAGGCCCTCTTCCTGGTTCCCTGTAACCTCACTTCTCGCAACGAGGGAACTGCCAGAAGGCCCTCGGCGGTGGACTCAGTGTCCGGGCTAAATGATGGGGTGGAGACACTCCTTCAGGTATACAGGACCGAGGCCTTTTAGGGCTTTAAAGGTCAGCACCAACACTTTGAATTGTGCTCGGAAAAGTCCTGGGAGCCAATGTAGGTCTTTCAGGACCGGTGTTACATGGTCCCGACGGCCACTCCCAGTCACCGGACTAGCTGTCGCATTCTGGATTAATTGTAGTTTCTGGGTCACCTTCAAAGGCAGCCCCACATAGAGCACATTGCAGTAGTCCAAGCGGGAACTAACTAGAGCATGCACCACTCCAGACTAGTAGGTCTTTCTTTCTTGAAAAATAGCTTCACTCACACCTAGTTTGGTGATAAAAACATGGATTGTGGGGGTGGGAGGGAATACCACCATTTTTAATTTCACAAAGGCACTAAGAACTCCCTTACTAAGCTAAGATTTCCAGGGTTCATTGAGAGGAAACGTGGCAAGTTAAGCCATGTTTTTTTCTGGTAAAGACGCACCTTTTGGGGGAGGTGGGGGTTTCACGTTGGCCCAGGACACAGACAGGATCTCTCATATATTAGCCCCTGCCCTACAGATGAATCTTCACCAGGCACCCCCAAACTCACCCCTCCAGATGTTTTGGGACTACAATTCCCATCACCCCTGACCACTGGTCCTGTTAGCTAGGGATGATGGGAGTCCCAAAACATCTGGAGGGCCAAGTTTGGGGGTGCCTGATCTTCACCATGCCCATTAAGCCTACCTTGAACAGGAGGGAAAGGCCAGTTGGGGAATAACACACCCTCTTCCTGCAGTAAATTATAAGTTTCGTAATGGGATCTAAAAACGAAGGATCGGGCCTCTACGCTTGGGCCTCTCAACAGGTCTACTTGTTGGGAATTCTCCTGCTTATGCCCATCTTACTTGGTTAGGGGGAAGAAGCTCCTGTAGATCAGAGGCCTCCAAACCCAAAAGAGACGGTTGTGTGTCTTGCAGAGAAGGGCCGAGATCAAGCATCCGTTTCAGCTCAGCTACCGAAAGCTGCTGCTCCAGGACCTCAAGGAACTGAGGGACAGGAATGAAAGAGGTTGGGGGAAGGGAAGCAAATCCCCCCCACACAAAGCCTCTCATCAGCCTCGCCAGACCTTCCACACACACAAGGCTTTTCTCTGAAGCTTGCATAACACCATCACATTTCACTGTTTCAAGGCTTGATGTTCCCGTTTATCACCCCATGTTTCTTTCCCCGACAAGAAGCAGCCAGGAGTTGACCTGCTCCTCTAAACGGCCAGAATCTACACAGACAAAACTTCATTATAAGAACAGTAGGTTTAAGAACATGGGCTTGAGCTTGCTTCTCTTTTCCTCTCTCTTCCATCCCATTTTCCTCATGGGTCATGGGTTTCTTAGATAGTAGACTGGCAAGATCATCTTAGTACTCATTTCTGTAAGCTACCAGAGTCTTTCTGGCTAAAGGGCACGGTGTAAATGCCTTAAACAAACAAACCAAGATCTCTGAAATATACTCGGAGTCAAGAGTGAATTTCATGCTCTTTATTCAGCTCATAGTCATCAAGGAGGAGAAGAGAAGACGAATGGCTCTTTTCCCCAAACCGTCTGCTTATATACATTATTTACACAATGGGCCTTGCGTGATTGGCTACTTCAGGGCTACACCTGTGGGCCAATTATATTGTGGATTGACTTCTGCCTGCAGCCTGATTGGCTGCTCCTACAGGCCAATCAGGTAGCAGATTCACTTCTGCCAGCCGCCTGATTGGCTGCTCCAGCAGGCCAATCAGGTTGCGGATTCACTTCCACCTGGAGTTGGATTGGGTAGCTCCCGCTGATTCTGAATCCTATTGTTCTAGGATTCAGCTCAGTACATAACACCCCTCCCCTCTAAGTTCCAGTCCTGCCCAGGAAGTTGCATTCGTAGTCCCCAAGGTCTGCTGGCCGCCTCCGTGTGCGTTGTGGCCTGGGGTGTTCCTTGGTCAGGGGTTCTGGTTCTGGCTCGTGTTCCGAGGCTGCTGGCTGTGCCAGGGCTGTCTGGTCTGGCGCCACTGAACCACTAGGTTGTAGCTCTGGTTCCGGTGTCCTTCCAGCCTCGGGGCGCCCCTCTGTGCCTACTGCTTCTGCTTCCCCTGCCCACCCCTCTCGCTCTACAGGCCTCACTGCCCTGCTGTCCCCTTGGGACCCCTCTGTCCCGCTCTCCTCCCGGGTTCCTCCTGGGAATCGTCGCCGTAGCTGGTCGCAGTGGCGGCGCCAACATTGCCCCCCTTCCGTTAGTACCTCGTACGACACGGGACCGGTCACCTTGGTGACTGTGGCGGGTACCCATGCTGGGCCTGCCCCAAAATTCTTTGCATACACTGGGTCCTGGGCCACAAATGTCCGGGGGTTCCTGCCTTTCCCCACCACTACCTCATCCTGAGCTCTGTCGGGGTGAAGTCGGTCCAGTCTAGTTGCAAGGCGCCGGCCCATTAGTAATTCAGCTGGGCTCCGGCCCGTCGTTGTGCTTGGGGTGCTGTGCTGTGCTAGAAGAAATGCGGCAAGGCGGTATTCCCAGTCCCCTTGTGTCATGCGGCGGAGGCTGTCCTTGGTGGTCCGCACCATGCGCTCCGCTTGGCCATTGGTGGCAGGGTGGAATGGTGCTGAGCGGATGTGGCGGATGGCGTTCTGCGCTGTGAAGGTCTGGAACTCCTCTGACGTGAATGCGGTTCCATTGTCCGAGACGAGGGTGTCAGGGAGCCCGTGGGTCGCAAACAGCTTACGTAGTACCCGGATGGCCGCCGCCGTAGAAGTGGATGGTACCAGTGCGACCTCCAGCCATTTGGTGTAGGAATCCACCACTATGAAGAATGTTTTTCCCTGGAAGGGGCCAGCGAAGTCCACGTGCAAGCGTGACCATGGATGTCGGGCGGACTCCCAGGGCTGGACTGGGGCCCTTGGGGGATCCGGGCGGGATTCTTGGCAGGTCTGGCAGTGTTGGACCCAGGCCTCTATCTCTCTGTCAATCCCCGGCCACCACACATAACTCCTGGCAAGGGCCTTCATCCTCACTACCCCTGGGTGTGTCTCGTGTAGGGCTGTGAGGACCCTTTTGCGGAGGGGCTGGGGAACAACAACCCTGCTTCCCCATAACAGGCACCCCTTGTGGGCCGACAGTTCATGTTTGCGGTTTGTGTAGCCAGCGAATTCTGGCCCGGGGCTGCTGCTGGGCCATCCTCGCCACACCCAGTCCAGGACCCGGGAGATGACCCTATCTTTTGTGGAATGGTGCGCAACTTCTTGTGCCTGAATGGGTCGGTCGGGAAGCAGCTCCAGGGTCATAACCTCTTGCGCAGGTGCTGGGTCGGGGCCTGTTTCTGGTAGTGGTAGCCTGCTGAGGGCGTCTGCGTGGCCCATCGCCTTCCCAGGGCGGTGGATTAGTGCATACTGGTAGCCGGCAAGGAAAATTGACCACCTGAGGACACGTGGAGACAACACTTGGGGGGTCTGCTTCTCAGGAGCAAACAGGCCAAGCAACGGCTTGTGGTCAGTCACTATGGTAAAGGGCCGCCCGTACAAGAAATCATGGAATTTTTTTACGCCCTTCACGATTGCCAGACCCTCCTTGTCAATCTGTGAGTAGTTTTGTTCGGCTGCAGCAAGCGTCTGGGAGAAGTATGCCACCGGCACCTCTCTTCCATCCGGGAGTTGGTGTCCCAGGACAGCGCCGATGCCATAGGGAGAGGCGTCACATGCCAGCACCACTGGCAGCCTCTCGTCGAAGTGTGCTAAGACCGAGTTCGAGACGAGCAAGTCCTTGACTGCCTGGAATGCGGCCCTTTGTCGCTGGCCCCACACCCAAGGGGCCCTTTTATCTAGGAGTCTGTGTAGGGGCTCCGCTACCGCTGCCTTATGGGGAAGGAAGGCATGGTAAAAGTTCAATAGTCCCAAGAATGATTGAAGTTCGGGCTTGCTCTTGGGCGCTGGGGCCTCACAAATGGCCCGTACCTTGTCACCGGTTGGATGGACCCCTTCTGCGTCCACCTTAAATCCCAGAAAGTCCACCTGCGGCACTCCCAGTAAACACTTTTCCCGCTTCACCTTGAGGCCCGCCGTCTGGAAACGGTGCAGGACGGAGCGGAGGCGGTCCTCAAATTCCTCTGGTGTGGGCCCGGCGATCAGTACATCATCGAAGAAGGGGGTGACGCCAGGAATCCCTTTAAGGAGAGAGTCCATTAGATTCTGGAATATGCCTGGTGCCACGCTAACGCCAAATTGCAGCCGCTTAACTCTGAATGCCCCTCTGTGCGTCACAATCGTCTGAGCCTCTGCTGTGGCTTCGTCCACTGGCAACTGTTGATACGCTTGGGCCAAGTCCAGTTTGCCAAAGATTTTTGACCCAGCCAGGGTGGCGAGGACATGGCTGACCACTGGCACTGGGTATGCATGGGCCGTGAGAGCCTTGTTTATGGTGCATTTGTAGTCTGCACAGATGCGGACCGAACCGTTAGGCTTGACGGGTGTGACAATTGGAGTTTCCCAGGGGGCGTTGGGCACCGGCTCCAGTACTCCTTGCTCCACGAGCCGGTCCAATTCCTCGTCTATGCGGGGTTTCAGGGCGAACGGGACCCGGCGGGCCTTGTGCCTGATGGGTCGTACAGCGGGGTCTAGCTGTAGGGCAATGGGGGGTCCTGTATATCGTCCCAATGCCCCATCGAAAACCCCTGGAAACTCTTTGCATATGGCGTCCACGTCCACTTGTAAGCTAGTGCGGTTCACCCCGGTAACGGCTAGCCCCAGAGGTCCAAACCATGCCAGTCCCAGTAAGCTAACGTAGGGGCCCTTAACTACCAGCAAGTCCAATTGTTGCTTTCGCCCTCGATATTGCACCCTGAAGGTCCCCACCCCCATAGTAGGGACCTTACGTTTCTGGAAGTCCCGGAGGGTGAATGGGGCCGGCCTTAGTTTGGGACCCCCATTAGGGCACAGTTCCCTTAATGTTCGGGCCGAGATTATGGATAGAGTTGAACCCGTGTCCAGCTCCATGCGGCATGGGGCTCCCTCTATCTGTACCTCTATATAAATTTTCTCTGTGCTGGGATGGGGCAACTGGAATACCTGGTAGTCCGTGATCTCCGTCGAATTGCCTTGGTGCATGGTGCCGTGTGACCTGGGGCTCCTGGGTCGGTCATCTGATGCTTGTCGACGGGTGAGTCGAGCCCGACACACCCGGGCGATGTGTCCCAATTTTCTGCACTGCCTGCACTCTGCGTTGCGGAAACGACAGGTCCTCCTCTCGTGGTTCTCCCCGCAGCTTGCACAGTTCCCTCCTTCTCGTCGAGGCTGCTGTGGTGTGTGTGCTGCTTGAGTGCGCCGCTGTACTCGGTGTACTTCCTCCCTGTCAGATTCGGATTCGTCGGTGAGGTCTTCGTGGTAGACCCTCGGTTGGGATGGCGGGGACGGTCGTGCCTCTTGCGTTGACCTCTCGGCGGCTTCGGTTGCCAGGGCTTCCTCCAGAGCAATCTGGAACGTGAGGTCTTTTTTGGCGTAGAGGCGTCGTTGCAACATCTCGTCCCTCAGGCCACCGACGAGGCCGTCACGAAGCATGTTCTCCAATTCTGAGAAGTTGCATAACCGGGCGGCTTGGCGGAGGGAGGTCACAAACCCAGTTATGGTTTCCCCCGGGGCTTGCCGCTTTGCATAGAAGGCATTTCGGCAAGCTACCACCGAGGGCTGTGGTGAGAAGTGCTCCTTCAGCCGTTCCATTATTGTTTTGTAAGAGACGGTAGCGACATCTCTAGGTGCAAGGAGAGCCCGGGCAATTTCAAACGTCTCCTCTCCACAGACGCTGAAGAATGTTGCCCTCTTCATGGCATCGTTGGTGACTTCTTTCGCTTGCAGGAGGAAGTTGAAACGGGCGGCGTACCCTTCCCAGTCTCCTGATGCTGGTTTGAATGGCGAGAAGCTGCTGTCGGTTGCCATTCTGGGTTCCTTGGGTCCTGGAGCTGAAGCCTGGATGCACGGTGCGATGCAGCGGTGCAGCAGGTGGCGGTGCTGCGGTGCAGTGCGTGGTGGCGGTCAGCTCAGCAGGATCCCATCCTCGTCGCCAGTGAAATATACTCGGAGTCAAGAGTGAATTTCATGCTCTTTATTCAGCTCATAGTCATCAAGGAGGAGAAGAGAAGACGAATGGCTCTTTTCCCCAAACCGTCTGCTTATATACATTATTTACACAATGGGCCTTGCGTGATTGGCTACTTCAGGGCTACACCTGTGGGCCAATTATATTGTGGATTGACTTCTGCCTGCAGCCTGATTGGCTGCTCCTACAGGCCAATCAGGTAGCAGATTCACTTCTGCCAGCCGCCTGATTGGCTGCTCCAGCAGGCCAATCAGGTTGCGGATTCACTTCCACCTGGAGTTGGATTGGGTAGCTCCCGCTGATTCTGAATCCTATTGTTCTAGGATTCAGCTCAGTACATAACAATCTCGCTGTCTGTTTCTGAGCCTTGTTAGAGCGCTCCAGGAACCCACTTCAAAAGCCGACTATAAGCACACCATTTTTCTTCAGTGATGCTTATTGCCAAACGCTTTAACCAGCCTTTCTCAAAGCTCTGCCTACTTCCAGATTCCTACTGACAGCCCTCACTCACCCTCCAATTCCCCCCCACACACTTTTTCCCTTCAAGCATTACTTTTTGGTCCCGTGGAGACAGGCCAGTTCCCAGTTCCCTTAGCGCCTCCTGCAGAAGCCGGTGGACCACTTCCCATTTCAACCAGTTTCCTCGGCACCGCTGCAATTCCTTTCTTGCCTACGAAAGAGGAAATGTGTGGCCATTGGGGGGGGGGCAGAAGAGAGAGACAGCAGTGAGGATACCTCCTTCATAATAAAATAAACACACTCTTACAGTCTTAATGTACAAATCCTACATTAGGCAATGGAGGAGGACCAATGCAGCTCAGAGGAAAGCCAAATCATGCAACCTGAATTCTATTCTTCTTCTTCTTCTTCTTCTTCTTCTTCTTCTTCTTCTTCTTCTTCTTCTTCTTCTTCTTTGGTGATCACTTGTAGCCGAGTAAGATTGTCTTCCATAAACATGATTTTAACAATGGGTCCCTAAGTGACTGTGGAGGCCAATTCTGGATCCACACGTCCTTCCACAGTGGGGACATTGGTTTCCAGGCGGGAGTTGATCACGGTGTGGATTTGCCGAGTGTGCCTTCCTCCTAGCACGTTTCTCCCTTGCGTCCTGAGATCGAGTTTCATCAAAGCCCATGACACCTTTGGTAAAGGCTGTTCTCCAACTGGAGCGCTCGCAGGCCAGTGTTTCCTAGTTTTCAGTGTTTATACTACATTTTTAAAGATTTGACTTGAGACAGTCTTTAAACCTCTTTTGTTGACCACCAGCATTACGCTTTCCATTTTTAAGTTCGGAATAGAGTAGTTGCTTTGGAAGACGATCACCAGGCATCTGCACAACATGACCAGTCCAATGAAGTTGATGTTGAAGAATCATTGCTTCAACACTGGTGATCTTTGCTTCTTCCAGTACATGGGCATTAGTTTGCCTGTCTTCCCAAGTGATGTGGATCCTAAAAAGGGCTGCTCAGTCATGGATACAGCTGCCGAGCTGCTCAACTGCCTCATTCCTTGAGTCAGAACGACTGAATCTGTATCCACCGCCCATGTGCCGGTCTATGACAAGGGGCTTCCAGATTTCACGATCCTGCCCCCGTTACCATTTGCCGATTTCCATGGGACTTTTGGGGTTTGGGTTGGGTTTTTGGAAGACGCCTGTGCGTGATTTTGTTTTATGTGTGTAGATCAGTGCACGCTGACCAGTGCACAGTCTTCACAGTAGGGCTCTGTTCCGATGGCATGAAGTAGTCACGACAAACCAGTAGATTCCTATCTGCTGCAGCTGAATTCTATATAGGGCAGGGCAAACAGGTCACATGGGGATGGGCCACTGAGCCTTGCCATAATGGCTAGTAACCATCAGTAGCTGTTTCTTCCCTAAATTTGCCTAAACCTCTTTCATAGCCGTCCAAGTTGATAGCCATCATTGCTTCCCTGTGGGAGCGAGTTCTATAGTTTTAACTATTCACTGCATGAAGAAATACTTCTTTGTTTATCTGCCCTGAGGCGACCAAAACTGTGCACAGTATTCCAAATGCAGCTACACCATAGATTTGTACGAGGGCACTTTGCATAACAGCACAGCTGAGAGTCGGCATGTCAACACCCTGCCACTTTCAGGACTCACGTCTGTCGCCATCAACCCTGGAATCTTACCACGGCAGAGCCAGAAGGGACACCCTTCCGCCTAAAAATGAGAGGTCGGATTTGCAGTCTGGCGGTTTTTATTGTCCAACACGGCCGCATGGTCATGAAGCACAGAGTAGCCTGGATGAGACAACCTGCTCTTACCTCCTCCATTTGTTGTGCCAAGTGTACACTGAGCCCACTGGAGTCCATATGGCTGGTCAGGCCCAAAAGGAGGTTAGCCAAGCCAGGGTAGGCAGCCAGGTCCTCATCGGTGAGTGAGCAAGGGGGCAGGCAGCTCCCACAACCTGCGGGGACAGGAAATGGCAAAAGAGAGTAAAGCTCTGTGCCAGGAGCAGAGAACTTTTGTCCCTCCAGATGTTGCTGAACTACAAATCCCATCAGTTCTGGCAAGCATAGCCAATGGCCAGGGATAGTAGGCATTGTAGTTCAGCAGCATCTGGGGGGTTAAAGGTGCCCCCCACATTTGCTTTACACCTCAGTCTCCCCTCAGATAACCCCAGTGAAGTTACCTGGCTGCCGCAGCAACTGAACACCGACAGTCCCTAAGGCAGATGCCATTGGCCCTTTACCAGGGAAAATCAGCTAGAAAAGAAAAAGGTGAGATGAGAGCTGTTAGCAGGCATAAAGATAGACAGGTCCCTCGGGGGAAATATATACTTGCTGCCATACAGAAACAGCCCCTACTGTGCAGCAACAAGCAAACCTAGAAGCACAGCTGGTCTCTGGCATATCAGTGCTGGCTGAAGAAGGAATCTACATACCTCTGCCAGCCAGATAAGGATATGTAAAAGGTGTCAGCGGAAGGGAAGGTAATGAGTTTGTCTCACGCCAACTTTAGGAGATGCCTGTTGGAAGTGTGCCCCAACATATACATAGGCACTGCTATGGAGGCATCTACTCAAAGCTTCCTACACAGGAATACATAAACTCCTCCCCTCCATCACCCCCAATTTCAGGGAAGTCATGCTAATCCCTAAAGGAGATCCACACATATGCCAAACTCCAACCTGACACTCTGAGCTAAACTGAGGAAGACCCTTTTTGTTCTCTCCTTACGGAATCAGATAATTATCGAGTTAAACGGGACCTCAAGGCTCATCTAGTCCAACCCCTGCTTTAAAACCTCCAAGGAAGAAGAGTCCACAACCTCCAGAGGGAGACAGTCCCATTGTCAAAACAGCTCTTACTATCAGGAAGTTCTTCCCGATGTCAAGTTGGAATCTTCTTTCTTGTAACTTGAACCAAGTTGGTTTGGGTCCTAATCTCCGAAGCAAGAGAAAACAAGCTCCTCCAGGTGTAAGCCAGGTGTCCCCCATCTTATATTTGTGCAGCTGCTTCTTCCTGCCTAAGTGCAGAACCTGTAATTTGTCTCTATTGAAATTCACTTTGTGAGTTTGGGCCTGGCTCTCCAATCTGTTAGGGTCACCTTGAATCCCAATTCTCTCTTCAGCGGCACTGGCTACCCCTCCCTGTTTGGTGTCATCTGAAAATGAGCATACTAGGTCATGCTAACCTATAAGAAGCATCCTTGAACGTCTTCACAGAGATTGTGTGATCCTAAAGTAGATCTGTGTGTGATCCTAAAGTAGATTAATGAGGGTGAAAGAGGAGAGCGCAAAATATGGTCTGAAGCTCAACATCAAAAAAAACCCAAGATCATGGCCACTGGTCCCATCACCTCCTGGCAAATAGAAGGGGAAGAAATGGAGGCAGTGAGAGATTTCACCTTCTTGGGCTCCTTGATCACTGCAGATGGTGACAGCAGTCACAAAATTAAAAGACGCCTGCTTCTTGGGAGAAAAGCAATGACAAACCTAGACAGCATCTTAAAAAGCAGAGACATCACCTTGCTGACAAAGGTCCGTATAGTTAAAGCTATGGTTTTCCCAGTAGTGATGTATGGAAGTGAGAGCTGGACCATAAAGAAGGCTGATCGCCGAAGAATTGATGCTTTTGAATTGTGGTGCTGGAGGAGACTCTTGAGAGTCCCATGGACTGCAAGAAGATCAAACCTATCCATTCTTAAGGAAATCAGCCCTGAGTGCTCCCTGGAAGGACAGATCGTGAAGCTGAGGCTCCAATACTTTGGCCACCTCATAAGAAGAGAAGAATCCTTGGAAAAGACCCTGATGTTGGGAAAGATGGAGGGCACTAGGAGAAGGGGACGTCAGAGGACAAGATGGTTGGACAGTGTTCTCGAAGCTACGAACATGAGTTTGAACAAACTGCGGGAGGCAGTGCAAGACAGGAGTGCCTGGCGTGCTATGGTCCATGGGGTCACGAAGAGTCGGACACGACTAAACGACTAAACAACAACAAAAGTAGATCTACTTTAAGGCACCCCAGTTAATTGGTCCTCCTCTTGCTAATCCCACGGTAAGCACGAGGAAGGTGTCCTTCCCATTTGCTCTCCCTCAAGGGGTAGGACAAGTTGAGGGAGACATCACTAAATGCTGCTACAGCCAATCACACTGACCCAAAACCAGACTCTTCATCCCATTGCCCCAGAATGCAATGGGCCCACACCAAGCTAAACATCCCATCCTTTGCACAGATCCACCACTGCCATCACACGACATTTCCAGCCCTGTGCTTGAGGCAACTGGTCTTCAACTGGCAGGCCCAGGAGGCCGCAGCAGCAGCACTGCCACCATACAAAGATATGGCAGAGGAAAGAAATGGGTCCTCCCAATGCGTATAAATAGGATTTTAGGCGCTTCTTTCCAGGAGGGTCATTGCTTCCTGTGGGAAAAGCTCCACGGCCTTAAAAATCTGCTAGGCGGGCAGAAATTCAATTGGTGCAGTTTCCCTTTAAAACGAAGAGGGGAAGCTTCACCAGGTGAATGTCTGCCTGCCTGCCTGCCTGGTGCAAAACAGTCAAAAAGCATGTGCACCTTGCCATATATGGATTTTTTAAAAAAAAGTGTTAGCCCACAAACACCCCGCCTACTCACCCCAAAAGCCCATTTTCTTTGCAAAAAGTAAAAATTAGCATGAGGTAAACATCGAGGCACATCAATATGCCCACCACCAATTCCGCGCTCGTTTCTTTTTTAGGGGAAAAAGTGGGGGTTCTGCTAGTGACGTCACGAGAACCTTTCACCTATTCCCACCTTTTCTTTCTGCCCCTGAGGGCTCGATTTGCACGCGGCCAAAATAGGGCTTCCAACCGTCTCCCCCGCGCGCCCGGTAAAGCCAAAGTTCCGAGAGGAGGCGGAGCCACCTACTTGGGGCGCGCCTTAGAAACCGGAAGCCAATGAGGAGCGGCGAGAAGAAAAGGAAGGCGGGAGGTTGGTGTCAGAAAGGGCGGGACCTCGTCCGCTTATTTACAACCCGATTGGTCTGTGTCTGCAAACCGCCTTCGTTGGGCGCTTTTAATATTCATTCTGAATCTTAAGGCCTTCACCCGCTGGGGCCGATGGGAGTTGTAGTCGTAAACATCTGGAGGGGCTGGCGAGGAGTTTTATTTTAGTTAGTCTATTCTGTTGTGGTTTTAACATTCTGTAGATTATGGTTGTAGATTTCTTTAGTTATAATTTTATCGTTTTATCTTTTTTGTAAACCGCATTAAGGTATTTTCTACAATCAAGCAGTGTATAAATTTTATGAAATAAAAATTCCCAGCCAATGCTTTTGTTTTTGCACGACTCCCAATGTTCTTTCTCTGTGTCCCCAGCATCACAGATGCACCTCAAGACTTATTGGGGAGTGACACACCGACAACAGAACAAAGGGCTCCCTCTTTAATAGTTTACTTGCAAGGTGGGATTTTGTCAGGGCATCTGGTCATGTCACAGCACTGCAGAAGTGAAGAAAGCTACACTCAAAAGATTTCTCTCTCCTAATATTATCATTATTATTAATTTTATTAATCATTTTTAGGTCACACCAACTCAAAGCCACTTACAATATTTTAAGCAAAAACCAAATACCAACCTTTTCTAAATAAACCATATTAAAACATCCCCACTCGTGCAAAAAGGCCACAGATAGTTAAAAGCCAAAGGCCTGATTAAAAAGGAATGTTTTTGCGTAAAGATATGCAACAATGGCACCAGGCCAGCTCTCCTTGGGGAGAGCATTCCTACAACTATTAAAGGTACAGGAGTCCTGTCTGCTCTTTTTGTACCCAGTCATCACGGCAGGATATAGTGTTAGCCTTGAGACCAGGTGACTTAGTTCTTCCTCTGGCACAGACCGATTACCTGGGAAACTTTAGGAGAATCACTAGCTCAGCCTCAGCTTACCC
The DNA here is from genome assembly GCF_963506605.1 of Zootoca vivipara. NCBI lineage: Eukaryota > Metazoa > Chordata > Lepidosauria > Squamata > Lacertidae > Zootoca > Zootoca vivipara. Next base: position 47,948,212 of record NC_083288.1, read on the forward strand.
TGTTTGTAAAATAGGTGTATTCTATTAATGGACCACACAAAAGATTTATAGCAAGCTTTTGTTTTTCCATGGTCGAGTGGGGTCCTTATGGGCTCATGTGAACCACTATGAGATTCAGCTTGGTAAGGAATTTGTTACAAAACTGTACAGCACTGTGTACAGTACACTAGAAACTGCTTTTAAAAAGTGTGTATACATGTAGTAGCAGGTAGTGGGAGGAGTCCACTTTTCCCACTACCTTAAATTGGCCTTGTGAAACCAGCCCAAAACTCAGTTGTTTCAGTATTGTTGCCACCCATACGACTACCGTAGGTGATGGCCATGCCTAGCATCTGCTATTTGAACTGTCTCTGTCCTTGGTAGCTTCTTTTGATTGATAGGTTTTGCAAGACCTCTCTATAGATTTCAGTTTGTGTTCATCTGTGGAGCTGAGATTCTATCTGGACCAGGAAAACATAGCCAGGGGACAACCGTTAGCCCAGATCAATTAAAAAGGAGTTTTACAAGTGTGTTAGGTGCCTTAGGCATACCTACAGTAAAATTTTGCCTCTTGGTCCACCTACCCCTGTGCTCTAGGTGGCAGCGTATCTCCATTCCAATGTTCCTGGCAATGTTATTTCCCATCACTGGAACCTGATCTTAACTAGTGACCTATTGTCCCATTCATTCAATGCATTCTCTTATGGTCAGAATGGAGTTTCTTATTATTGCTCGTCACTGTAAATAGAGACAGATGGATTGTCATAGAAACCAAGATACAGGGTCATGGGTTACAGGGAACAGAGTGAGCATCAAGGAAAGGAATAGAGGGCTGCAGCAGGCATAATAATAACACTGCTTTTTTCTATATCAAACAAAGACTGATAACAGGTGTCTGCCCAGCCAGAGAGGAAAAGGACCATCCATCCTTTTGTACTATCTAAAAAAAGCCACTAGAGGACAGTGATGGCTCAATAAATATCCAGTTTATGCTTTTGATATAGTAGTAGGCATAAGAATGGTACCGTGGCCCTCTTTTGGGGGGCTGTTTTGTACCCCCAATGTCTCCACACCTGACAGCACCCTCTAAAATATGTTTCTCATAAGTCCATCCATGTACATAAGAACATGAGAAGAGCCTGTAGGCTCAGGCTAATGGGCCATTTAGTCCAGCATCCTGTTCTCACAGCAGCTAGCCAGGTGTCTGTGAGAAGCCCACAAACAGAATCCAAGCAGAAGAGCATTCCTCAAAAGCATTACTGACTCTAGCTGTGGAGGCAGAGCATAGCCATCATGGCTAGTAGAGCCAACAACAGCCTCCTCCATGAATTTGTCCAATCCTCTTTTACAGCCAATATTAGTTGGTGGCCATCACTGCCTCCCGTGGGAGCGAGTTCCATAGTTTAATGACAGGTCAGTGGTAAGACTGACGCATAGATAATTTGAAACAAATTCTATTAAAAACTTGAGCCAGGCAAGTCAACACGTACTTTTACTTAGTAAGAACAATGATGAGTCCCGTGGCACCTTAACACACTCATGGCGGCATAAACTTTTATGAACTAGAGTCCACTTCATCAGATGCATGAAGTGTTAATGACTCTTTACTGTTTTGGCTGCAACATTCTAGCACAGCCAATCCTCTGGAAATTAATTAGTGTACATTTATGTGAATTAACATATGCAAATGTTTTTTTAAAAAAAACAAAAAGCCTGGTGTTTTACTACTGGTAAAAGCCAGAGATATTTTTTTTTCTCCTGTTGTAGGGGACCTGGAGTTTGACA